>NC_135071.1:1269388-1904082 GCF_051401765.1 Calliopsis andreniformis | reverse complement strand
TCTCAATCCTCAATCCTCAATCCTCAATCCTCAATCCTCAATCCTCATTCTTCTATCCTCAATACCCAATCCCCAATCTTCAATCCTCAATCCTCAATCCTCAATTCTCGATCCTCAATCCTCAATCCTCAGTCCTCAAACCTCAATCCTCAACCGTCAGTCCTCGTCCTCAATCCTCAAACCTCAATCCTCAATCCTCAATATTCAATCATCAATACTCAATCTTCAATCCTCAATGCTCTATCCTCAATCCTCAATTCTCAATCCTCAATATTCAAGCCACAACCCTCAGCCATCAATCCTCAATACTCAACCATCAATCCTTAATTCTCAATACTCAATAGAATATCCTGAATACTCATGGTTCAATACTCAATCCACAATATTCAATAATCAAATCTCAATCCTCAATCTTCCACCCTCAATACTCAATTTCAATCCTCAATCCTCAATTCTCAATCCTCAATACTCAATCCTCAATCGTCAAACCTCAATCCCCAATCCTCAATCTTCAATCCTCAACCTCAATCCTCAATCCTCAATCCTCAATCCTCAATCTTCAATCCTCAAAACTCAATCTTCAAACCTCAATCCTCAATCCTCAATCCTCAATCCTCAATCCTCAATCCTCAATCCTCAATCCTCAATCCTCAATCCTCAATCCTCAATCCTCAATACTCAATCTTCAATCCTCAATACTCAACCTTCAATCCTCAATCCTCAATCCTCAATCCTCAATCCTCAATCCTCAATCCTCAATCCTCAACCTCAATCCTCAATCCTCAATCCTCAATACTCAATCTTTAATCCTCAATCCTCAACCCTCAATCCTCAATCCTCAATCATCAATCCTCTATCTTCAATACTCAATCCTCAGTCATAAATCCTCAATCTTCAATACTTGATCGTCAATCCTCAGTCCTCAATCCTCAGTCCTCAATCCTCGTTCCTCAAACCTCAATCCTCAACCCTCAGTCCTCATCCTCAATTCTCAATTCTCAATACTCAATCACCAACACTCAATCTTCAATACTCAAACCTCAATCCTCTATCCTCAATCTTCAATCATCAATACTCAATCTTCAATCCTGAAACCTCAATCCTCAATCCTCAATCCTCAATCCTCATTCTTCAATCCTCAATACCCAATCCTCAATCTTCAATCCTCAATCATCAATCCTCAATTCTCGATCCTCAATCCTCAGTCCTCAGTCGTCAAACCTCAATCCCCGACCCTCAGCCCTCATCCTCGAACCTCAGGCCTCAATCCTCAATCCTCAAACCTCAATCCTCTACCGTCAGTCCTCGTCCTCAATCCTCAAACCTCAATCCTCAATCCTCAATCATCAATCCTCAATCCCCATTCTTCAATCCTCAATACCCAATCCTCAATCTTCAATCCTCAATCCTCAATCCTCAATCCTCAATCCTCAATCCTCAATCCTCAATCCTCAATCCTCATTCTTCAATCCTCAGTACCCAATCCCCAATCTTCAATCCTCAATCCTCAATCCTCAATTCTCGATCCTCAATCCTCAATCCTCAGTCCTCAAACCTCAATCCTCAACCGTCAGTCCTCGTCCTCAATCCTCAAACCTCAATCCTCAATCCTCAATATTCAATCATCAATACTCAATCTTCAATCCTCAATGCTCTATCCTCAATCCTCAATTCTCAATCCTCAATATTCAAGCCACAACCCTCAGCCATCAATCCTCAATACTCAACCATCAATCCTTAATTCTCAATACTCAATAGAATATCCTGAATACTCATGGTTCAATACTCAATCCACAATATTCAATAATCAAATCTCAATCCTCAATCTTCAACCCTCAATACTCAATTTCAATCCTCAATCCTCAATTCTCAATCCTCAATACTCAATCCTCAATCGTCAAACCTCAATCCCCAATCCTCAATCTTCAATCCTCAACCACAATCCTCAATCCTCAATCCTCAATCCTCAATCTTCAATCCTCAAAACTCAATCTTCAAACCTCAATCCTCAATCCTCAATCCTCAATCCTCAATCCTCAATCCTCAATCCTCAATCCTCAATCCTCAATCCTCAATCCTCAATACTCAATCTTTAATCCTCAATACTCAACCTTCAATCCTTAATCCTCAATCTTCAATCCTCAATCGCCAGTCCTCAATCTTCAATCCTCAATATTCAACACTCAACCCTCAACCATCAATCCTCAATACTCAACCATCAATCCTCAATCCTCAATACTCAATAGAACATCATGAATTCTCATGGTCCAATACTCAATTCAGAATATTCAATAATCAAATCTCAAACCTCAGGCATCAATTCCCAACACTCAATCCTCAACACTCAGGCCTCTCTCTTCAATCCTACATCCTCAACCCTCACACCTCTAGCGGCAATCCTCAATACCCAATCCTCAATCCTCAATCCTCAATCCTCAATCCTCAATCCACAGTACTCAATCTTCAATCCTCAATCCTCAATCCTCAATCCTCAATCCTCAATCATCAATCCTCAATCCTCAATCCTCAGTCGTCAATCCTCAGTCATCAATCCTCAATCTTCAATACTCAATCGTCAATCCTTAGTCCTCAATACTCAATCCTCAATCCTCGTTCCTCAAACCTCAATCCTCAACCCTCAGCCGTCATCCTCAATTCTCAATCCTCAATCCTCAATCCTCAATCTTCAATCCACCATAATCAATCTCCAATCCAAGATACTCAATCCCCAATCTTCAATCCTCAATCCTCAATCCTCAACCCTCAATCCTCAATGTTCAATCCGCAATACCCAATCCTCAATCATCAATCCTCAATCCTCAATCCTCAAACCTCAATTCTCAATACTCAGTCCTCAATTCTCAGTCCTCAAACCTCAATCCTGAATCCACAATCCTGAATCCTCAATCTTCAGACCTCGGTCCTCAACAATCAGCCGTCAATTCTCAATCCTCAATAGAATATCGTCAATTCACACCTTTCAATACTCAATACTCAATCTGCAATCTTAAAGTCTCTATCCACAAACTTCAATTCTCATCACTCAACCCTCAACACTCAGTCCCCCATCCTCAATCTTCAATCCTCAATCCTCAATCCTCAATTCTCAATCCTCAATCCTCAGTCCACAGACCTCAAAACTCAATCCTCAATAATCAATCTCCAATCCTATATCCTCAATCCTCAATCCACAATACCCAATCTTCAATCCTCAATAATCAATCTCCAATCCTAGGTCCTCAATCCGCAATCCTCAATCCTCGATCCTCAATCCTCATTCTCCAATCCTCAATACCCAATCCTCAATCTTCAATCCTCAATCCTCAATCCTCAATTCTCAATCCTAAATCCTCAGTCCTCAGACCTCAAACCTCAATCCTCAATAATCAATCTCCAATCCTCAATCCTCAGTCCTCAATCCTCAATCCTCATTCTTCAATCCTCAATATCCTATCCTCAATCTTCAATATTCAATCCTCAATCCTCAATCCTCAATCTTCAATCCTCAATAATCAATCTCCAATCCTAGATCCTCTATCCCCAATCTTCAATCCTTAATCCTCTATCTTCAATCCTTAATTCCCAATCGTCAATCTTCAATCCTCAATACTCAATCTTCAATCCTCAATCCTCAATCCTCAATCCTCAATCCTCATTCTTCAATCCTCAATACCCAATCCTCAAACTTCAATATTCAATCCTCAATCCTCAATCCTCAGTCCTCAAACATCAATCCTGAATCCTCAATCCTGAATCCTCAATCTTCAGCCCTCAGTCCTCAACAATCAGTTGTCAATCCTCAATCCTCAATGGAATATCTTCAATTCACAGATTTCAATACTCAATCCTCAATCTGCAGTCTTCAAGTCTCTATCCTCAAACATCAATTCTCATCACTCAACCCTCAACACTCAGTCCCCAATCCTCAATCTTCAATCCTCAATCCTCAATCCTCAATTCTCAATCCTCAGTCCTCAGTCCTCAGACCTCAAACCTCAATCCTGAACTCTCAGCCCTCATCCTCAATCCTCAATCCTCAATCCTCAATCCTCAATCCTCAGTCTTCAATCCTCAATCCTCAATCCTCAATCCTCAATTCTCAATCTTCAATCCTCAATAATCAATCTCCAATCATAGATCCCCAATCCCCAATCTTCAATCCTTAATCCACAATCCTCAATCCTCAATCCTCAATCCTCAATCCTCAATCCTCAAACCTCAATATTCAATCCTCAATGCTCGATCCTCAATCCTCAATCCTCAACCATCGATCCTCAATCTTCAATACTCAATCCTCAATCCTCAATCCTCAATCCTCATTCCTCAAACCTCAATCCTCAACCCTCAGTCCTCATCCTCAATCCTCAATTCTCATTCCTCAATCCTCAATCCTCAATCCTCAATCCTCAATCCTCAATTCACAATCTTCAATACTCAATACTCAATCTTCAATCCCCAATCATCAATCCCCAATCCCCAATCCTCAATCCTCATTCCTCAAACCTCAATCCTCAACCCTCAGTCCTCATCCTCAATTCTCAATTCTCAATCCTCAATCCTCAATCCTCAATCTTCAATCCTCAACAATCAATCTCCAATCCTAGATCCTCAATCCCCAATCTACAATCCTTAATCCTCAATCCTCAATCGTCAATCCTCAATCCTCAATCCTCAATCCTCAACCCTCAATCCTCATTCCTCAAACATCAATCCTCAACCATCAGTCCTCATCCTCAATTCTCAATCCTCAATCCTCAATCCTCAATCCTCAATCTTCAATCCTCAATAATCGATCTCCAATCCTAGATCCTCAATCCCCGATCTTCAATCCTTAATCCTCAATCTTCAATCCTCAATCCCCAGGCATCATCTTCAATCCTCAATGGTCAATCCTCAATCCTCAATCCTCAATCCTCAATCCTCAATCCTCAACACTCAATCTGCAATCCTCAATCCTCAATCCTCAGTCCTCAATGCTCATTCTTCAATCCTCAATACACAATCCTCAGTCTTCAATCCTCAATCCGCAATCCTCAATTCTCAATCCTCAATCCTCAATCCTCAGACCTCAAACATCTATATTCAACCCTCAGTTCTCGTCCTCAATCCACAACCCTCAACCCTTAATCCTCAATCCTCAATCCCCAATCCTCAATCTTCAATCCTCAATCCTCAATCCTCAATCCTCAATCCTCAATCCTCAATCCTCAATCCTCAATCCTCAATCTTCAATCCTCAATCCTCAATCCTCAATCCTCAGTTCTCAACCTTCAATCCTCAATACTCAATCCTCATACTCAATTCTCAATTCTCAATCCTCAATCCTCAATCCTCAATCTTCAATCCTCAATAATGAATCTCCAACACTAGATCCTCAATCCCCAATCTTCAATCCTTAAACCTCAATCTTCAATCCTCAATCCTCAATCCTCAATTCTCAATCCTCAATCCTCAGTCCTCAGACCTCAATCCTCAATCCTCAATAATCAATCTCCAATCCTATATGCTCAATCCTCAATCCTCAATCCTCAATCCTCAATCCTCAATCTTCAATCCTCAATCCTCAATCCTCAATCCTCAATTCTCAACCTTCAATCCTCAATACTCAATCCTCATACTCAATTCTCAATTCTCAATCCTCAATCCTCAATCCTCAATCTTCAATCCTCAATAATGAATCTCCAACCCTAGATCCTCAACCCCAATCTTCAATCCTTAAACCTCAATCTTCAATCCTCAATCCTCAATCCTCAATTCTCAATCCTCAATCCTCAGTCCTCAGACCTCAATCCTCAATCCTCAATAATCAATCTCCAATCCTATATGCTCAATCCTCAATCCTCAATACCCAATCTTCAATCCTCAATAATCAATCTCCAATCCTAGGTCCTCAATCCGCAATCCTCAATCCTCGATCCTCAATCCTCATTCTTCAATCCTCAATACCCAATCCTCAATCATCAATCCTCAATCCTCAATCCTCAATTCTCAATCCTAAATCCTCAGTCCTCAGACCTCAAACCTCAATCCGCAATAATCAATCTCCAATCCTCAATCCTCAGTCCTCAAACATCAATGCTCATTCTTCAATCCTCAACACCCAATCCTCAGTCTTCAATCCTCAATCCGCAATCCTCAATTCTCAATCCTCAATCCTCAATCCTCAGACCTCAAACATCTATATTCAACCCTCAGTTCTCGTCCTCAATCCACAACCCTCAACCCTCAATCGTCAATCCTCAATCCTCAATCCCCAATCTTCAATCCTCAATCCTCAATCCTCAATCCTCAATCCTCAATCCTCAATCCTCAATCCTCAATCCTCAGTCATAAATCCTCAATCTTCAATCCCCAATAATCAATCTCCAATCCTAGATCCTCAATCCCCAATCCTCAATCCTTAATCCTCAATCTTCAATCCTCAATCGCCAGTCCTCAATCTTCAATCCTCAATATTCAACACTCAACCCTCAACCATCAATCCTCAACACTCAACCATCAATCCTCAATTCTCAATACTCAATAGAACATCATGAATTCTCATGGTTCAATACTAAATTCAGAATATTCAATAATCAAATCTCAAACCTCAAGCATCAATTCCCAACAATCAATCCTCAACACTCAGGCCTCTCTCTTCAATCCTACATCCTCAACCCTCGCACCTCAAGCGGCAATCCGCAATACCCAATCCTCAATCCTCAATCCTCAATCCTCAATCCTCAATCCACAGTACTCAATCTTCAATCCTCAATCCTCAATCCTCAATCCTCAATCCTCAATCATCAATCCTCAATCCTCAATCCTCAGTCGTGAATCCTCAGTCATCAATCCTCAATCTTCAATACTCAATCGTCAATCCTTAGTCCTCAATACTCAATCCTCAATCCTCGTTCCTCAAACCTCAATCCTCAACCCTCAGCCGTCATCCTCAATTCTCAATCCTCAATCCTCAATCCTCAATCTTCAATCCTCCATAATCAATCTCCAATCCAAGATCCTCAATCCCCAATCTTCAGTCCTCAATCCTCAATCCTCAATCCTCAATCCTCAATGTTCAATCCGCAATACCCAATCCTCAATCATCAATCCTCAATCCTCAATCCTCAAACCTCAATTCTCAATACTCAGTCCTTAATTCTCAGTCCTCAAACCTCAATCCTGAATCCACAATCCTGAATCCTCAATCTTCAGACCTCAGTCCTCAACAATCAGCCGTCAATTCTCAATCCTCAATAGAATATCGTCAATTCACACCTTTCAATACTCAATACTCAATCTGCAATCTTAGAGTCTCTATCCACAAACTTCAATTCTCATCACTCAACCCTCAACACTCAGTCCCCCGTCCTCAATCTTCAATCCTCAATCCTCAATCCTCAATTCTCAATCCTCAATCCTCAGTCCTCAGACCTCAAAACTCAATCCTCAATAATCAATCTCCTATCCTATATGCTCAATCCTCAATCCACAATACCCAATCTTCAATCCTCAATAATCAATCTCCAATCCTAGGTCCTCAATCCGCAATCCTCTATCCTCGATCCTCAATCCTCATTCTCCAATCCTCAATACCCAATCCTCAATCTTCAATCCTCAATCCTCAATCCTCAATTCTCAATCCTAAATCCTCAGTCCTCAGACCTCAAACCTCAATCCTCAATAATCAATCTCCAATCCTCAATCCTCAGTCCTCAATCCTCAATCCTCATTCTTCAATCCTCAATACCCTATCCTCAATCCTCAATCTTCAATTCTCAATCATCAACCCTCAATCCTCAATCCTCAGGCATCAGTACTCAATCTTCAATACTCAATCCTCAATCCTCAATCCTCAATCCTCAAACCTCAACCCTCAATCCTCATTCCTCAAACCTCAATCCTCAACCATCAGTCCTCATCCTCAATTCTCAATTCTCAATCCTCAATCCTCAATCCTCAATCTTCAATCCTCAATTATCAATCTCCAATCCTAGATCCTCAATCCCCAATCTTCAATCCTTAATCCTCAATCTTCAATCCTTAATTCCCAATCGTCAATCTTCAATCCTCAATACTCAATCTTCAATCCTCAATCCTCAATCCTCAATCCTCAATCCTCATTCTTCAATCCTCAATACCCAATCCTCAATCTTCAATATTCAATTCTCAATCCTCAATCCTCAGTACTCAAACATCAATCCTGAATCCTCAATCCTGAATCCTCAATCTTCAGCCCTCAGTCCTCAACAATCAGTTGTCAATCCTCAATCATCAATGGAATATCGTCAATTCACAGATTTCAATACTCAATACTCAATCTGCAGTCTTCAAGTCTCTATCCTCAAACATCAAGTCTCATCACTGAACCCTCAACACTCAGTCCCCAATCCTCAATCTTCAATCCTCAATCCTCAATCCTCAATCCTCAATTCTCAATCCTCAGTCCTCAGTCCTCAGACCTCAAACCTCAATCCTGAACTCTCAGCCCCCATCCTCAATCCTCAATCCTCAATCCTCAATCCTCAATCCTCAGTCCTCAATTCTCAACCTTCAATCCTCAATACTCAATCCTCATACTCAATTCTCAATTCTCATCACTCAACCCTCAACACTCAGTCCCCAATCCTCAATCTTCAATCCTCAATCCTCAATCCTCAATTCTCAATCCTCAATCCTCAGTCCTCAGACCTCAAACCTCAATCCTGAACTCTCAGCCCTCATCCTCAACCCTCAATCCTCAATCCTCAATCCTCAATCCTCAGTCTTCAGTCCTCAATCCTCAATCCTCAATCCTCAATCCTCAATTCTCAATCTTCAATCCTCAATAATCAATCTCCAATCATAGATCCCCAATCCCCAATCTTCAATCCTTAATCCACAATCCTCATTCTTCAATCCTCAATCCTCAATCCTCAATCCTCAATCTTCAATATTCAATCCTCAATGCTCGATCCTCAATCCTGAATCCTCAACCATCAATCATCAATCTTCAATACTCAATCCTCAATCCTCAACCCTCGATCCTCATTCCTCAAACATCAATCCTCAACCATCAGTCCTCATCCTCAATTCTCAATCCTCAATCCTCAATCCTCAATCCTCAATCTTCAATCCTCAATAATCGATCTCCAATCCTAGATCCTCAATCCCCGATCTTCAATCCTTAATCCTCAATCTTCAATCCTCAATCCCCAGTTATCATCTTCAATCCTCAATGCTCAATCGTCAATCCTCAATCCTCAATCCTCAATCCTCAATCCTCAATACTCAATCTGCAATCCTCAATCCTCAATCCTCAATCCTCAATGCTCATTCTTCAATCCTCAACACCCAATCCTCAGTCTTCAGTCCTCAATCCGCAATCCTCAATTCTCAATGCTCAATCCTCAATCCTCAGACCTCAAACATCTATATTCAACCCTCAGTTCTCGTCCTCAATCCACAACCCTCAACCCTCAATCCTCAATCTTCAATACTCAATCCTCAATCCTCAATCCTCAATCCTCAATCCTCAATCCTCAATCCTCAATCCTCAATCTTCAATCCTCAATCCTCAATCCTCAATCCTCAATTCTCAACCTTCAATCCTCAATACTCAATCCTCATACTCAATTCTCAATTCTCAATCCGCAATCCTCAATCCTCAATCTTCAATCCTCAATAATCAATCTCCAATCCTAGATCCTCAATCCCCAATCTTCAATCCTTAAACCTCAATCTTCAATCCTCAATCCCCCGTCCTCAATCATCAATCCTCAATGCTCAATCCTCAATCCTCAATCCTCAGTCCTCAATCCTCAATCCTCAGTCATCAATCCTCAATCTTCAATCCTCAACATTCAATCTTCAATCCTCAATCCTCAATCCCCAATCTTCAATCCTTAATCCTCAATCTTCACTCCTCAATCCCCAGTCCTCAATCTTCAATTCTCAATGCTGAATCCTCAATCCTCAATCCTCAGTCCTCAATCCTCAACCCTCAATCCTCATACCTCAATTCTCAACCGTCAGTCCTCATCCTCCATCCTCAATCCTCAATCCTCAATCCTCAATTCTCAACCTTCAATCCCCAGTACTCAATCTTCAATCCTCAATCCTCAACACTCAATCCACAATCCTCAATCCTCAGGCATCAATACTCAATCTTCAATACTCAATCCTCAATCCTCAATCCTCAATCCTCAATCCTCAACCCTCAATCCTCATTCCCAAAACCTCAATCCTCAACCCTCAGTCCTCATTCTCAATTCTCAATTCTCAATCCTCAGACCTCAATCCTCAATCTTCAATCCTCAATAAGAAATCTCCAATCCTAGATCCTCAATCCCCAATCTTCAATCCTTAATCCTCAATCCTCTGTCATAAATCCTCAATCTTCAATACTCAATCGTCAATCCTCAGTCCTCAATATTCAATCCTCAATCCACAATCCTCAATATTCAATCCTCAATACTCAACCTTCAGTCCTCAATCCTCAATCCTCAATCCTCAATCCTCAGTCATAAATCCTCAATCTTCAATCCCCAATAATCAATCTCCAATCCTAGATCCTCAATCCCCAATCCTCAAACCTTAATCCTCAATCTTCAGTCCTCAATCGCCAGTCCTCAATCTTCAATCCTCAATATTCAACACTCAACCCTCAACCATCAATCCTCAATACTCAACCATCAATACTCAATTCTCAATACTCAATAGAACATCATGAATTCTCATGGTTCAATACTCAATTCAGAATATTCAATAATCAAATCTCAAACCTCAAGCATCAATTCCCAACACTCAATCCTCAACACTCAGGCCTCTCTCTTCAATCCTACATCCTCAACCCTCACACCTCAAGCGGCAATCCTCAATACCCAATCCTCAATCCTCAATCATCAATCCTCAATCCTCAATCCTCAGTCGTCAATCCTCAGTCATCAATCCTCAATCTTCAATACTCAATCGTCAATCCTTAGTCCTCAATCCTCAATCCTCAATCCTCAATAACCAATCTCCAATCCTACATCCTCAATCCCCAATCCTCAATCCTTAATCCTCAATCTTCAATCCTCAATCGCCAGACCTCAATCTTCAATCCTCAATGCTCAATTCTCAAACCTCAACCGTCAGTCCTCGTCCTCAATCCTCAACCCTCAATCCTCAATCCTCAATACTCAACACACAACCCTCAGCCGTCAATCCTCAATACTCAACCATCAATCCTCAACTCTCAATACTCAATAGAATATCCTGAATTCTCATGGTTCAATGCTCAATCCACAATATTCAATAATCAAATCTCAACCCTCAATCATCAATCCTCAACACTCAATTTCAATCCTCAATCCTCAATCCTCAGGCCTCAGACATCAATATTCCACCCTCAGTACTCGTCCTCAATCCTCAACACTCAATCCTCAATCCTCAAACTTCAATCATCAATATTCAATCTTTAATCCTCAATCCTCAATCCTCAATCCTCAATCCTTAATCCTCAATCTTCAACCCTCAATCCTCAATCCTCAATCCTCAATCCTCAATCCTCAATCTTCAATCCTCAATAATCAATCTCCAATCCTAGATCCTCAATCCCCAATCTTCAATGCTTAATCCTCAATCTTCATTCCTCAATCCCCAGTCCTCAATGTCCAATCCTCAATGCTCAATCCTCAATCCTCAATCCTCAGTCCTCAATCCTCAATCCTCAATCCTCAAACCTCAATCCTCAACGGTGCGTCCTCATCCTCCAACCTCCATCCTCAATCCTCAATCCTCAATCCTCAATTCTCAAGCCTCAATACTCAATCTTCAATCCACAATCCTCAATCCTCAATCCTCAATCCTCAATCCTCAGGCATCAATTCTCAATCTTCAATACTCAGTCCTCAATCCTCAAACCTCAATCCTCAATCCTCAACCCTCAATCCTCATTCCTCAATCCTCAATCCTCAACTCTCAGTCCTCATTCTCAATTCTCAGTTCTCAATCCTCAATCCTCAATCGTCTATCTTCAATCCTCCATAATCAATCTCCAATCCAAGATCCTCAATCCCCAATCTTCAATCCTTAATCCTCAATCTTCAATCCTCAATCCCCAGTCATCAATCTTCAATCCTCAATGCTCAATCCTCAATCCTCAACCGTCAGTCCTCAATCCTCAATCTTCAATCATCAATACTCAATCTTCAATCCTCAATACTCAATCCTCAATCGTCAATCCTCAATCCCCAATCCTCAATCTTCAATGCTCAATCCTCAATCCTCAATCCTCAATCCTCAATCCTCAATCTTCAATCCTCAGTACTCAATCTTCAATCCTCAATCCTCAATCCTCAATCCTCAATCCTCAATCCTCAATCCTGAATCCTCAATCTTCAATCCTCAATACCCAATCCTCAATCTTCAATCCTCAATCCTCAATCATCAATTCTCAATCCTCAATCCTCAATCCTCAATCTTCAACCCTCAATCCTCAATCCTCAATCCTCAATCCTCAATCCTCAGTCCTCAATCCTCAAACTTCAACCCTCAATCCTCAATCCTCAATCCTCAATCCTCAATCTTCAATCCTCAGTAATCAATCTCCAATCCTAGATCATCAATCCCCAATCTTCAATCCTTAATCCTCAATCTTCAATCCTCAATCCCCAGTCCTCAATCTCCATTCCTCAATGCTCAATCCTCAATCCTCAATCCTCAGTACTCAATCCTCAATCCTCAATCCTCAGGCATCAATACTCAATCTTCAATCCTCAATCCTCAATCCTCAACCCACAATCCTCAATCCTCAAACTTCAATCATCAATATTCAATCTTTAATCCTCAATCCTCAATCCTCAATCCTCAATCCTCAATCCTTAATCCTCAATCTTCAACCCTCAATCCTCAATCCTCAATCCTCAATCCTCAATCTTCAATCCTCAATAATCAATCTCCAATCCTAGATCCTCAATCCCCAATCTTCAATGCTTAATCCTCAATCTTCAATCCTCAATCCCCAGTCCTCAATGTCCAATCCTCAATGCTCACTCCTCAACCCTCAATCCTCAGTCCTCAATCCTCAATCCTCAATCCTCAAACCTCAATCCTCAACGGTGCGTCCTCATCCTCCATCCTCCATCCTCAATCCTCAATCCTCAATCCTCAAACCTCAATCCTCAACGGTGCGTCCTCATCCTCCATCCTCCATCCTCAATCCTCAATCCTCAATCCTCAATTCTCAAGCCTCAATACTCAATCTTCAATCCACAATCCTCAATCCTCAATCCTCAATCCTCAGGCATCAATACTCAATCTTCAATACTCAATCCTCAATCCACAATCCTCAATCCTCAATCCTCAACCTTCAATCCTCATTCCTCAAACCTCAATCCTCAACTCTCAGTCCTCATTCTCAATTCTCAATTCTCAATCCTCAATCCTCAATCGTCTATCTTCAATCCTCCATAATCAATCTCCAATCCAAGATCCTCAATCCCCAATCTTCAATCCTTAATCCTCAATCTTCAATCCTCAATCCTCAATCCTCAATCCACAATCCTCAACCTTCAATCCTCAATACTCAATCTTCAATCCTCAATCCTCAGTCCTCAATCCTCAATCCTCAATCCTCAAACCTCAATATTCAATCCTCAATACTCAATCTTCAATCATCAATCCTCAATCCTCAATCCTCAGTCGTCAATCCTCAGTCATCAATCCTCAATCTTCAATACTCAATCGTCAATCCTTAGTCCTCAATCCTCAATCCTCAATCCTCGTTCCTCAAACCTCAATCCTCAACCCTCAGCCGTCATCCTCAATTCTCAATTCTCAATCCCCAATCCTCAATCCTCAATCCTCAATATTCAATCCTCAATAATCAATCTCCAATCCTACATCCTCAATCCCCAATCATCAGTCCTTAATCCTCAATCTTCAATCCTCAATCGCCAGTCCTCAATCTTCAATCCTCTATGCTCAATCCTCAATCCTCAAGCCTCAGTTCTCAATCCTCAATCCTCAATCCTCAAACCTCAATCCTCAACCGTCAGTCCTCGTCCTCAATCCTCAACCCTCAATCCTCAATCCTCAATACTCAACACACAACCCTCAGCCAACAATCCTCAATACTCAACCATCAATCCTCAATTCTCAACACTCAATAGAATATCCTGAATTCTCATGGTTCAATACTCAATCCACAATATTCAATAATCAAATCTCAATCCCCAATCTTCAATCCTCAATACTCAATTTCAATCCTCAATCCTCAATCCTGAGGCCTCAAACATCAATATTCCACCCTCAGTACTCGTCTTCAATCCACAACCCTCAATCCTCAATCCTCAATCTTCAATCATCAATATTCAATCTTTAATCCTCAATCCTCAATCCTCAATCCTCAATCCTTAATCCTCAATCTTCAACCCTCAATCCTCAATCCTCAATCCTGAATGCTCAATCTTCAATCCTCAATAATCAATCTCCAATCCTGGATCCTCAATCTTCAATCCTCAATCCCCAGTCCTCAATGTCCAATCCTCAATGCTCAATCCTCAATCCTCAATCCTCAGTCCTCAATCCTCAATCCTCAATCCTCAATCCTCAATCCTCAACCGTCCGTCCTCATCATCCATCCTCCATCCACAATCCTCAATCCTCAATCCTCAATTTTCAATCCTCAATACTCAATCTTCAATCCACAATCCTCAATTCTCAATCCTCAATCCTCAATCCTCAGGCATCAATACTCAATCTTCAATACTCAATCCTCAATCCTCAATCCTCAATCCTCAATCCTCAACCCTCAATCCTCATTCCTCAAACCTCAATCCACAACTCTCAGTCCTCGTTCTCAATTCTCAATTCTCAATCATCAATCCTCAATTGTCAATCTTCAATCCTCCATAATCAATCCCCAATCCAAGATCCTCAATCCCCAATCTTCAATCCTTAATCCTCAATCTTCAATCCTCAATCCCCAGTCATCAATCTACAATCCTCAATGCTCAATCCTCAATCCTCAACCGTCAGTCCTCAATCCTCAATCTTCAATCATCAATACTCAATCTTCAATCCTCAATACTCAATCCTCAATCGCCAATCCTCAATCCCCAATCCTCAATCTTCAATGCTCAATCCTCAATCCTCAATCCTCAATCCTCAATCCTCAATCCTCAATCTTCAATCCTCAGTACTCAATCTTCAATCCTCAATCCTCAATCCTCAATCCTCAATCCTCAATCCTCAATCCTCAATCATGAATCCTCAATCTTCAATCCTCAATACCCAATCCTCAATCTTCAATCCTCAATCCTCAATCATCAGTTCTCAATCCTCAATCCTCAATCCTCAGGCCTCAAACATCAATACTCAACCCTCAGTCCTCGTCCTCAATCCACAACCCTCAATCCTCAATTCTCATTCTTCAATCATCAATATTCAATCTTTAATCCTCAATCCTCAATCCTCAATCCTCAATCCTTAATCCTCAATCTTCAACCCTCAATCCTCAATCCTCAATCCTCAATCCTCAATCTTCAATGCTCAATAATCAATCTCCAATCCTAGATCCTCAATCCCCAACCTTCAATCCTTAATCCTCAATCTTCAATCCTCTATGCTCAATCCTCAATCCTCAAGCCTCAGTTCTCAATCCTCAATCCTCAATCCTCAAACCTCAATCCTCAACCGTCAGTCCTCGTCCTCAATCCTCAACCCTCAATCCTCAATCCTCAATACTCAACACACAACCCTCAGTCAACAATCCTCAATACTCAACCATCAATCCTCAATTCTCAACACTCAATAGAATATCCTGAATTCTCATGGTTCAATACTCAATCCACAATATTCAATAATCAAATCTCAATCCCCAATCTTCAATCCTCAATACTCAATTTCAATCCTCAATCCTCAATCCTGAGGCCTCAAACATCAATATTCCACCCTCAGTACTCGTCTTCAATCCACAACCCTCAATCCTCAATCCTCAATCTTCAATCATCAATATTCAATCTTTAATCCTCAATCCTCAATTCTCAATCCTCAATCCTTAATCCTCAATCTTCAACCCTCAATCCTCAATCCTCAATCCTGAATGCTCAATCTTCAATCCTCAATAATCAATCTCCAATCCTGGATCCTCAATCTTCAATCCTCAATCCCCAGTCCTCAATGTCCAATCCTCAATGCTCAATCCTCAATCCTCAATCCTCAGTCCTCAATCCTCAATCCTCAATCCTCAATCCTCAATCCTCAACCGTCCGTCCTCATCATCCATCCTCCATCCACAATCCTCAATCCTCAATCCTCAATTTTCAATCCTCAATACTCAATCTTCAATCCACAATCCTCAATTCTCAATCCTCAATCCTCAATCCTCAGGCATCAATACTCAATCTTCAATACTCAATCCTCAATCCTCAATCCTCAATCCTCAATCCTCAACCCTCAATCCTCATTCCTCAAACCTCAATCCACAACTCTCAGTCCTCGTTCTCAATTCTCAATTCTCAATCATCAATCCTCAATTGTCAATCTTCAATCCTCCATAATCAATCCCCAATCCAAGATCCTCAATCCCCAATCTTCAATCCTTAATCCTCAATCTTCAATCCTCAATCCCCAGTCATCAATCTACAATCCTCAATGCTCAATCCTCAATCCTCAACCGTCAGTCCTCAATCCTCAATCTTCAATCATCAATACTCAATCTTCAATCCTCAATACTCAATCCTCAATCGCCAATCCTCAATCCCCAATCCTCAATCTTCAATGCTCAATCCTCAATCCTCAATCCTCAATCCTCAATCCTCAATCCTCAATCTTCAATCCTCAGTACTCAATCTTCAATCCTCAATCCTCAATCCTCAATCCTCAATCCTCAATCCTCAATCCTCAATCATGAATCCTCAATCTTCAATCCTCAATACCCAATCCTCAATCTTCAATCCTCAATCCTCAATCATCAGTTCTCAATCCTCAATCCTCAATCCTCAGGCCTCAAACATCAATACTCAACCCTCAGTCCTCGTCCTCAATCCACAACCCTCAATCCTCAATTCTCATTCTTCAATCATCAATATTCAATCTTTAATCCTCAATCCTCAATCCTCAATCCTCAATCCTTAATCCTCAATCTTCAACCCTCAATCCTCAATCCTCAATCCTCAATCCTCAATCTTCAATGCTCAATAATCAATCTCCAATCCTAGATCCTCAATCCCCAACCTTCAATCCTTAATCCTTAATCCTCAATCCTCAATCCTCAATCCTCAATCCTCAACTTTCAATCCTCAATACTCAATCTTCAATCATCAATCCTTAATCCTCAATCCTCAGTCGTCAATCCTCAGTCATCAATCCTCAATCTTCAATACTCAATCGTCAATCCTTAGTCCTGAATCCTCAATCCTCAATCCTCGTTCCTCAAACCTCAATCCTCAACCCTCAGCCGTCATCCTCAATTCTCAATTCTCAATCCTTAATCCTCAATCCTCAATCCTCAATCTTCAATCCTCAATAATCAATCTCCAATCCTACATCCTCAATCCCCAATCCTCAATCCTTAATCCTCAATCTTCAATCCTCAATCGCCAGTCCTCAATCTTCAATCCTCAATGCTCTATCCTCAATCCTCAAGCCTCAGCCCTCATTCCTCAATCCTCAATCCACAATCCTGAATCCTCAACCGTCAGTCCTCGTCCTCAATCCTCAACCCTCAATCCTCAATCCTTAATACTCAACACACAACCCTCAGCCATCAATCCTCAATACTCAACCATCAATCCTCAATTCTCAATACTCAATAGAGTATCCTGAATTCTCATGGTTCAATACTCAATCCACAATATTCAATAATCAAATCTCAATCCTCAATCTTCAATACTCAATACTCAATTTCAATTCTCAATCCTCAGTCCTCAGGCCTCAAACATCAATATTCCACCCTCAGTACTCGTCCTCAATCCACAACCCTCAATCCTCAATCCTCAATCTTCAATCATCAATATTCAGTCTTTAATCCTCAATCCTCAATCCTCAATCCTCAATCCTCAATCCTTAATCCTCAATCTTCAACCCTCAATCCTCAATCCTCAATCCTCAATCCTCAATCCCCAGTCATCATCTTCAATCCTCAATGCTCAATCCTCAATCCTCAATCCTCAATCCTCAATACTCAATCTGCAATCCTCAATCCTCAATCCTCAATCCTCAATGCTCATTCTTCAATCCTCAACACCCAATCCTCAGTCTTCAATCCTCAATCCGCAATCCTCAATTCGCAATCCTCAATCCTCAATCCTCAGACCTCAAACATCTATATTCAACCCTCAGTTCTCGTCCTCAATACACAACCCTCAACCCTCAATCCTCAATCCTCAAACCTCAATCCTCAATCTTCAATCCTCAATCCTCAATCCTCAATCCTCAATCCTCAATCCTCAATCCTCAATCCTCAATCCTCAATCCTCAATCTTCAATCCTCAATCCTCAATTCTCAATCCTCAATCATCAATATTCAATCTTTAATCCTCAATCCTCAATCCTCAATCCTCAATCCTCAATCCTCAGTCATAAATCCTCAATCTTCAATCCCCAATAATCAATCTCCAATCCTAGATCCTCAATCCCCAATCCTCAATCCTTAATCCTCAATCTTCAATCCTCAATCGCCAGTCCTCAATCTTCAATCCTCAATATTCAACACTCAACCCTCAACCATCAATCCCCAATACTCAACCATCAATCCTCAATTCTCAATACTCAATAGAACATCATGAATTATCATGGTTCAATACTCAATTCAGAATATTCAATAATCAAATCTCAAACATCAAGCATCAATTCCCAACACTCAATCCTCAACACTCACGCCTCTCTCTTCAATCCTACATCCTCAACCCTCACACCTCAAGCGGCAATCCTCAATACCCAATCCTCAATCCTCAATCCTCAATCCTCGTTCCTCAAACCTCAATCCTCAACCCTCAGCTGTCATCCTCAATTCTCAATCCTCAATCCTCAATCCTCAATCTTCAATCCTCCATAATCAATCTCCAATCCAAGATCCTCAATCCCCAGTCTTCAATCCTTAATCCTCAATCTTCAATCCTCAATCCCCAGTCATCAATCCTCAATCCTCAATCCTTAATCCTCAATCTTCAACCCTCAATCCTCAATCCTCAATCCTCAATCCTCAATCCTCAATCCTCAATCTTCAATCTTCAATCCTCAATCCTCAATCCACAAGACTCAACCTTCAATCCTCAATACTCAATCTTCAATCCTCAATCCTCAATCCTCAATCCTCAATCCTCAATCCTCAGTCCTCAAACCTCAATCCTGAATCCTCAATCCTGAATCCTCACTCTTCAGCCCTCAGTACTCAACAATCAGTTGTCAATCCTCAATCCTCCAAAGAATATCATCAATTCACAGTTTTCAATACACAATACTCAATCTGCAATCTTCAAGTCTCTGTCCTCAAACATCAATTCTCATCACTCAACCCCCAACACTCAGTGCCCAATCCTCAATATTCAATCCTCAATCCTCAATCCTCAATCCACAATCCTCAACCTTCAATCCTCAATACTCAATCTTCAATCCTCAATCCTCAATCCTCAATCCTCAATCCTCAATCCTCAATCCTCAATCCTCAATCCTCAATCCTCAATTCTCAATCCTCAATCCTCAGTCCTCAATCCTCAATCTTCAATCCCCAATAATCAATCTCCAATCCTAGATCCTCAATCCCCAATCCTCAATCCTTAATCCTCAATCTTCAATCCTCAATCGCCAGTCCTCAATCTTCAATCCTCAATATTCAACACTCAACCCTCAACAATCAATCCTCAATACTCAACCATCAATCCTCAATTCTCAATACTCAATAGAACATCATGAATTCTCATGGTTCAATACTCAATTCAGAATATTCAATAATCAAATCTCAAACCTCAAGCATCAATTCCCAACACTCAATCCTCAACACTCAGGCCTCTCTCTTCAATCCTACATCCTCAACCCTCACACCTCAAGCGGCAATCCTCAATACCCAATCCTCTATCCTCAATCCTCAATCCTCAATACTCAGGCATCAATACTCAATCTTCAATACTCAGTCCTCAATCCTCAAACCTCAATCCTCAATCCTCAACCCTCAATCTTCGTTCCTCAATCCTCAATCCTCAACTCTCAGTCCTCATTCTCAATTCTCAATTCTCAATCCTCAATCCTCAATCGTCTATCTTCAATCCTCCATAATCAATCTCCAATCCAAGATCCTCAATCCCCAATCTTCAATCCTTAATCCTCAATCTTCAATCCTCAATCCCCAGTCATCAATCTTCAATCCTCAATGCTCAATCGTCAATCCTCAACCGTCAGTCCTCAATCCTCAATCTTCAATCATCAATACTCAATCTTCAATCCTCAATACTCAATCCTCAATCGTCAATCCTCAATCCCCAATCCTCAATCTTCAATGCTCAATCCTCAATCCTCAATCCTCAATCCTCAATCCTCAATCTTCAATCCTCAGTACTCAATCTTCAATCCTCAATCCTCAATCCTCAATCCTCAATCCTCAATCCTCAATCCTCAATCCTCAATCCTGAATCCTCAATCTTCAATGCTCAATACCCAATCCTCAATCTTCAATCCTCAATCCTCAATCATCAATTCTCAATCCTCAATCCTCAATCCTCAATCTTCAACCCTCAATCCTCAATCCTCAATCCTCAATCCTCAATCCTCAATCCTCAATCCTCAAACTTCAACCCTCAATCCTCAATCCTCAATCCTCAATCCTCAATCTTCAATCCTCAATAATCAATCTCCAATCCTAGATCATCAATCCCCAACCTTCAATCCTTAATCCTCAATCTTCAATCCTCAATCCCCAGTCCTCAATCTCCATTCCTCAATGCTCAATCCTCAATCCTCAATCCTCAGTACTCAATCCTCAATCCTCAATCCTCAGGCATCAATACTCAATCTTCAATCCTCAATCCTCAATCCTCAACCCACAATCCTCAACCTTCAATCCTCAATACTCAATCTTCAATCCTCAACCCTCAATCCTCAATACTCAATCCTCAATCCTCAATATTCAATCCTCAATACTCAATCTTCAATCATCAATCCTCAATCCTCAATCCTCAGTCGTCAATCCTCAGTCATCAATCCTCAATCTTCAATACTCAATCGTCAATCCTTAGTCCTCAATCCTCAATCCTCAATCCTCGTTCCTCAAACCTCAATCCTCAACCCTCAGCCGTCATCCTCAATTCTCAATTCTCAATCCTCAATCCTCAATCCTCAATCCTCAATCTTCAATCCTCAATAATCAATCTCCAATCCTACATCCTCAATCCCCAATCCTCAATCCTTAATCCTCAATCTTCAATCCTCAATCGCCAGTCCTCAATCTTCAATCCTCAATGCTCAATTCTCAATCCTCAATCCTCAGTCATCAATCCTCAATCTTCAATACTCAATCGTCAATCCTTAGTCCTGAATCCTCAATCCTCAATCCTCGTTCCTCAAACCTCAATCCTCAACCCTCAGCCGTCATCCTCAATTCTCAATTCTCAATCCTTAATCCTCAATCCTCAATCCTCAATCTTCAATCCTCAATAATCAATCTCCAATCCTACATCCTCAATCCCCAATCCTCAATCTTTAATCCTCAATCTTCAATCCTCAATCGCCAGTCCTCAATCTTCAATCCTCAATGCTCTATCCTCAATCCTCAAGCCTCAGCCCTCATTCCTCAATCCTCAATCCACAATCCTCAATCCTCAACCGTCAGTCCTCGTCCTCAATCCTCAACCCTCAATCCTCAATCCTTAATACTCAACACACAACCCTCAGCCATCAATCCTCAATACTCAACCATCAATCCTCAATTCTCAATACTCAATAGAGTATCCTGAATTCTCATGGTTCAATACTCAATCCACAATATTCAATAATCAAATCTCAATCCTCAATCTTCAATACTCAATACTCAATTTCAATTCTCAATCCTCAGTCCTCAGGCCTCAAACATCAATATTCCACCCTCAGTACTCGTCCTCAATCCACAACCCTCAATCCTCAATCCTCAATCTTCAATCATCAATATTCAGTCTTTAATCCTCAATCCTCAATCCTCAATCCTCAATCCTTAATCCTCAATCTTCAACCCTCAATCCTCAATCCTCAATCCTCA
Source organism: Calliopsis andreniformis (assembly GCF_051401765.1). Classification (NCBI taxonomy): domain Eukaryota; kingdom Metazoa; phylum Arthropoda; class Insecta; order Hymenoptera; family Andrenidae; genus Calliopsis; species Calliopsis andreniformis. The sequence continues at coordinate 1,881,911 of NC_135071.1, read as the reverse complement.
ATCCCCAGTCATCATCTTCAATCCTCAATGCTCAATCCTCAATCCTCAATCCTCAATCCTCAATACTCAATCTGCAATCCTCAATCCTCAATCCTCAATCCTCAATGCTCATTCTTCAATCCTCAACACCCAATCCTCAGTCTTCAATCCTCAATCCGCAATCCTCAATTCGCAATCCTCAATCCTCAATCCTCAGACCTCAAACATCTATATTCAACCCTCAGTTCTCGTCCTCAATCCACAACCCTCAACCCTCAATCCTCAATCCTCAAACCTCAATCCTCAATCTTCAATCCTCAATCCTCAATCCTCAATCCTCAATCCTCAATCCTCAATCCTCAATCCTCAATCCTCAATCCTCAATCTTCAATCCTCAATCCTCAATTCTCAATCCTCAATCATCAATATTCAATCTTTAATCCTCAATCCTCAACCCTCAATCCTCAAACCTCAATTCTCAACCGTCAGTCCTCATCCTCCATCCTCAATCCTCAATCCTCAACCCTCAATCCTCAACCTTCAATCCCCAATACTCAATCTTCAATCCTCAATCCTCAATACTCAATCCACAATCCTCAATCCTCAGGCATCAATACTCAATCTTCAATACTCAATCCTCAACCCTCAATCCTCAATCCTCAATCCTCAACCCTCAATCCTCATTCCCAAAACCTCAACCCTCAACCCTCAGTCCTCATCCTCAATTCTCAATTCTCAATCCTCAGACCTCAATCCTCAATCTTCAATCCTCAATAAGCAATCTCCAATCCTAGATCCTCAATCCCCAATCTTCAATCCTTAATCCTCAATCCTCTGCCATAAATCCTCAATCTTCAATACTCAATCGTCAATCCTCAGTCCTCAATATTCAATCCTCAATCCACAATCGTCAATATTCAATCCTCAATACTGAACCTTGAATCCTCAATCCTCAATCCTCAATCCTCAATCCTCAATCCTCAGTCATAAATCCTCAATCTTCAATCCCCAATAATCAATCTCCAATCCTAGATCCTCAATCCCCAATCCTCAATCCTTAATCCTCAATCTTCAATCCTCAATCGCCAGTCCTCAATCTTCAATCCTCAATATTCAACACTCAACCCTCAACCATCAATCCCCAATACTCAACCATCAATCCTCAATTCTCAATACTCAATAGAACATCATGAATTATCATGGTTCAATACTCAATTCAGAATATTCAATAATCAAATCTCAAACATCAAGCATCAATTCCCAACACTCAATCCTCAACACTCACGCCTCTCTCTTCAATCCTACATCCTCAACCCTCACACCTCAAGCGGCAATCCTCAATACCCAATCCTCAATCCTCAATCCTCAATCCTCGTTCCTCAAACCTCAATCCTCAACCCTCAGCTGTCATCCTCAATTCTCAATCCTCAATCCTCAATCCTCAATCTTCAATCCTCCATAATCAATCTCCAATCCAAGATCCTCAATCCCCAGTCTTCAATCCTTAATCCTCAATCTTCAATCCTCAATCCCCAGTCATCAATCCTCAATCCTCAATCCTTAATCCTCAATCTTCAACCCTCAATCCTCAATCCTCAATCCTCAATCCTCAATCCTCAATCCTCAATCTTCAATCTTCAATCCTCAATCCTCAATCCACAAGACTCAACCTTCAATCCTCAATACTCAATCTTCAATCCTCAATCCTCAATCCTCAATCCTCAATCCTCAATCCTCAGTCCTCAAACCTCAATCCTGAATCCTCAATCCTGAATCCTCACTCTTCAGCCCTCAGTACTCAACAATCAGTTGTCAATCCTCAATCCTCCAAAGAATATCATCAATTCACAGTTTTCAATACACAATACTCAATCTGCAATCTTCAAGTCTCTGTCCACAAACATCAATTCTCATCACTCAACCCCCAACACTCAGTCCCCAATCCTCAATATTCAATCCTCAATCCTCAATCCTCAATCCTCAATCCTCAATATTGAATCCTCAATACTCAATCTTCAATCATGAATCCTCAATCCTCAATCCTCAGTCCTCAATCCTCAGTCATCAATCCTCAGGCATCAATACTCAATCTTCAATACTCAATCCTCAATCCTCAATCCTCAATCCTCAATCCTCAACCCTCAGTCCTCATTCCGCAAACCTCAATCCTCATCCCTCAGTCCTCATCCTCAATTCTCAATTCTCAATCCTCAATCCACAATCCTCAATATTCAATCCGCAATACCCAATCTTCAATCATCAATCCTCAATCCTCAATCCTCAATCCTCAATTCTCAATCCTCAATCCTCAGTCCTCAATCCTCAATCTTCAATCCCCAATAATCAATCTCCAATCCTAGATCCTCAATCCCCAATCCTCAATCCTTAATCCTCAATCTTCAATCCTCAATCGCCAGTCCTCAATCTTCAATCCTCAATATTCAACACTCAACCCTCAACAATCAATCCTCAATACTCAACCATCAATCCTCAATTCTCAATACTCAATAGAACATCATGAATTCTCATGGTTCAATACTCAATTCAGAATATTCAATAATCAAATCTCAAACCTCAAGCATCAATTCCCAACACTCAATCCTCAACACTCAGGCCTCTCTCTTCAATCCTACATCCTCAACCCTCACACCTCAAGCGGCAATCCTCAATACCCAATCCTCTATCCTCAATCCTCAATCCTCAATACTCAGGCATCAATACTCAATCTTCAATACTCAGTCCTCAATCCTCAAATCTCAATCCTCAATCCTCAACCCTCAATCCTCGTTCCTCAATCCTCAATCCTCAACTCTCAGTCCTCATTCTCAATTCTCAATTCTCAATCCTCAATCCTCAATCGTCTATCTTCAATCCTCCATAATCAATCTCCAATCCAAGATCCTCAATCCCCAATCTTCAATCCTTAATCCTCAATCTTCAATCCTCAATCCTCAATCCTCAATCCACAATCCTCAACCTTCAATCCTCAATACTCAATCTTCAATCCTCAATCCTCAGTCCTCAATCCTCAATCCTCAATCCTCAATCCTCAATATTCAATCCTCAATACTCAATCTTCAATCATCAATCCTCAATCCTCAGTCGTCAATCCTCAGTCATCAATCCTCAATCTTCAATACTCAATCGTCAATCCTTAGTCCTCAATCCTCAATCCTCAATCCTCGTTCCTCAAACCTCAATCCTCAACCCTCAGCCGTCATCCTCAATTCTCAATTCTCAATCCCCAATCCTCAATCCTCAATCCTCAATATTCAATCCTCAATAATCAATCTCCAATCCTACATCCTCAATCCCCAATCATCAGTCCTTAATCCTCAATCTTCAATCCTCAATCGCCAGTCCTCAATCTTCAATCCTCTATGCTCAATCCTCAATCCTCAAGCCTCAGTTCTCAATCCTCAATCCTCAATCCTCAAACCTCAATCCTCAACCGTCAGTCCTCGTCCTCAATCCTCAACCCTCAATCCTCAATCCTCAATACTCAACACACAACCCTCAGCCAACAATCCTCAATACTCAACCATCAATCCTCAATTCTCAACACTCAATAGAATATCCTGAATTCTCATGGTTCAATACTCAATCCACACTATTCAATAATCAAATCTCAATCCCCAATCGTCAATCCTCAATACTCAATTTCAATCCTCAATCCTCAATCCTGAGGCCTCAAACATCAATATTCCACCCTCAGTACTCGTCTTCAATCCACAACCCTCAATCCTCAATCCTCAATCTTCAATCATCAATATTCAATCTTTAATCCTCAATCCTCAATCCTCAATCCTCAATCCTTAATCCTCAATCTTCAACCCTCAATCCTCAATCCTCAATCCTGAATGCTCAATCTTCAATCCTCAATAATCAATCTCCAATCCTGGATCCTGAATCTTCAATCCTCAATCCCCAGTCATCAATGTCCAATCCTCAATGCTCAATCCTCAATCCTCAATCCTCAGTCCTCAATCCTCAATCCTCAATCCTCAATCCTCAATCCTCAACCGTCCGTCCTCATCATCCATCCTCCATCCTCAATCCTCAATCCTCAATCCTCAATTTTCAATCCTCAATACTCAATCTTCAATCCACAATCCTCAATTCTCAATCCTCAATCCTCAATCCTCAGGCATCAATACTCAATCTTCAATACTCAATCCTCAATCCTCAATCCTCAATCCTCAATCCTCAACCCTCAATCCTCATTCCTCAAACCTCAATCCACAACTCTCAGTCCTCATTCTCACTTCTCAATTCTCAATCCTCAATCCTCAATTGTCAATCTTCAATCCTCCATAATCAATCCCCAATCCAAGATCCTCTATCCCCAATCTTCAATCCTTAATCCTCAATCTTCAATCCTCAATCCCCAGTCATCAATCTACAGTCCTCAATGCTCAATCCTCAATCCTCAACCGTCAGTCCTCAATCCTCAATCTTCAATCATCAATACTCAATCTTCAATCCTCAATACTCAATCCTCAATCGCCAATCCTCAATCCCCAATCCTCAATCTTCAATGCTCAATCCTCAATCCTCAATCCTCAATCCTCAATCCTCAATCCTCAATCTTCAATCCTCAGTACTCAATCTTCAATCCTCAATCCTCAATCCTCAATCCTCAATCCTCAATCATGAATCCTCAATCTTCAATCCTCAATACCCAATCCTCAATCTTCAATCCTCAATCCTCAATCATCAGTTCTCAATCCTCAATCCTCAATCCTCAGGCCTCAAACATCAATACTCAACCCTCAGTCCTCGTCCTCAATCCACAACCCTCAATCCTCAATTCTCATTCTTCAATCATCAATATTCAATCTTTAATCCTCAATCCTCAATCCTCAATCCTCAATCCTTAATCCTCAATCTTCAACCCTCAATCCTCAATCCTCAATCCTCAATCCTCGATCTTCAATGCTCAATAATCAATCTCCAATCCTAGATCCTCAATCCCCAACCTTCAATCCTTAATCCTCAATCTTCAATCCTCAATCCCCAGTCCTCAATCTCCAATCCTCAATCCTCAATCCTCAATCCTCAATCCTCAATCCTCAGTACTCAATCCTCAGTCCTCAATCCTCAGGCATCAGTACTCAATCTTCAATCCTCAATCCTCAATCCTCAATCCACAATCCTCAACCTTCAATCCTCAATACTCAATCTTGAATCCTCAATCCTCAATCCTCAATCCTCAATCCTCAATCCTCAATCCTCAACTTTCAATCCTCAATACTCAATCTTCAATCATCAATCCTTAATCCTCAATCCTCAGTCGTCAATCCTCAGTCATCAATCCTCAATCTTCAATACTCAATCGTCAATCCTTAGTCCTGAATCCTCAATCCTCAATCCTCGTTCCTCAAACCTCAATCCTCAACCCTCAGCCGTCATCCTCAATTCTCAATTCTCAATCCTTAATCCTCAATCCTCAATCCTCAATCTTCAATCCTCAATAATCAATCTCCAATCCTACATCCTCAATCCCCAATCCTCAATCCTTAATCCTCAATCTTCAATCCTCAATCGCCAGTCCTCAATCTTCAATCCTCAATGCTCTATCCTCAATCCTCAAGCCTCAGCCCTCATTCCTCAATCCTCAATCCACAATCCTCAATCCTCAACCGTCAGTCCTCGTCCTCAATCCTCAACCCTCAATCCTCAATCCTTAATACTCAACACACAACCCTCAGCCATCAATCCTCAATACTCAACCATCAATCCTCAATTCTCAATACTCAATAGAGTATCCTGAATTCTCATGGTTCAATACTCAATCCACAATATTCAATAATCAAATCTCAATCCTCAATCTTCAATACTCAATACTCAATTTCAATTCTCAATCCTCAGTCCTCAGGCCTCAAACATCAATATTCCACCCTCAGTACTCGTCCTCAATCCACAACCCTCAATCCTCAATCCTCAATATTCAATCATCAATATTCAGTCTTTAATCCTCAATCCTCAATCCTCAATCCTCAATCCTTAATCCTCAATCTTCAACCCTCAATCCTCAATCTTCAATCCTCAATCCCCAGCCATCATCTTCAATCCTCAATGCTCAATCCTCAATCCTCAATCCTCAATCCTCAATCCTCAATCCTCAATACTCAATCTGCAGTCCTCAATCCTCAATCCTCAATCCTCAATGCTCATTCTTCAATCCTCAACACCCAATCCTCAGTCTTCAATCCTCAATCCGCAATCCTCAATTCGCAATCCTCAATCCTCAATCCTCAGACCTCAAACATCTATATTCAACCCTCAGTTCTCGTCCTCAATCCACAACCCTCAACCCTCAATCCTCAATCCTCAAACCTCAATCCTCAATCTTCAATCCTCAATCCTCAATCCTCAATCCTCAATCCTCAATCCTCAATCCTCAATCCTCAATCCTCAATCCTCAATCTTCAATCCTCAATCCTCAATTCTCAATCTTCAATCATCAATATTCAATCTTTAATCCTCAATCCTCAACCCTCAATCCTCAAACCTCAATTCTCAACCGTCAGTCCTCATCCTCCATCCTCAATCCTCAATCCTCAATCCTCAATCCTCAACCTTCAATCCCCAATACTCAATCTTCAATCCTCAATCCTCAATACTCAATCCACAATCCTCAATCCTCAGGCATCAGTACTCAATCTTCAATAATGAATCCTCAATCCTCAATCCTCAATCCTCAATCCTCAATCCTCAATCCTCAACCCTCAATCCTCATTCCCAAAACCTCAATCCTCAACCCTTAGTCCTCATCCTCAATTCTCAATTCTCAATCCTCAGACCTCAATCCTCAATCTTCAATCCTCAATAAGCAATCTCCAATCCTAGATCCTCAATCCCCAATCTTCAATCCTTAAACCTCAATCTTCAATCCTCAATCCCCAGTCCTCAATCTTCAATCCTCAATGCTCAATCCTCAATCCTCAATCCTCAGTCCTCAATCCTCAATCCTCAGTCATCAATCCTCAATCTTCAATCCTCAACATTCAATCTTCAATCCTCAATCCTCAATCCCCAATCTTCAATCCTTAATCCTCAATCTTCAATCCTCAATCCCCAGTCCTCAATCTTCAATCCTCAATGCTGAATCCTCAATCCTCAATCCTCAGTCCTCAATCCTCAACCCTCAATCCTCAAACCTCAATTCTCAACCGTCAGTCCTCATCCTCCATCCTCAATCCTCAATCCTCAACCCTCAATCCTCAACCTTCAATCCCCAATACTCAATCTTCAATCCTCAATCCTCAATACTCAATCCACAATCCTCAATCCTCAGGCATCAATACTCAATCTTCAATACTCAATCCTCAACCCTCAATCCTCAATCCTCAATCCTCAACCCTCAATCCTCATTCCCAAAACCTCAATCCTCAACCCTCAGTCCTCATCCTCAATTCTCAATTCTCAATCCTCAGACCTCAATCCTCAATCTTCAATCCTCAATAAGCAATCTCCAATCCTAGATCCTCAATCCCCAATCCTCAATCCTTAATCCTCAATCTTCAATCCTCAATCGCCAGTCCTCAATCTTCAATCCTCAATATTCAACACTCAACCCTCAACCATCAATCCTCAATACTCAACCATCAATCCTCAATTCTCAATACTCAATAGAACATCATGAATTATCATGGTTCAATACTCAATTCAGAATATTCAATAATCAAATCTCAAACATCAAGCATCAATTCCCAACACTCAATCCTCAACACTCACGCCTCTCTCTTCAATCCTACATCCTCAACCCTCACACCTCAAGCGGCAATCCTCAATACCCAATCCTCAATCCTCAATCCTCAATCCTCAATCCACAGTACTCAATCTTCAATCCTCAATCCTCAATCCCTAATCCTCAATCCTCAATCATCAATCCTCAATCCTCAATCCTCAGTCGTCAATCCTCAGTCATCAATCCTCAATCTTCAATACCCAATCGTCAATCCTTAGTCCTCAATCCTCAATCCTCAATCCTCGTTCCTCAAACCTCAATCCTCAACCCTCAGCTGTCATCCTCAATTCTCAATCCTCAATCCTCAATCCTCAATCTTCAATCCTCCATAATCAATCTCCAATCCAAGATCCTCAATCCCCAGTCTTCAATCCTTAATCCTCAATCTTCAATCCTCAATCCCCAGTCATCAATCCTCAATCCTCAATCCTTAATCCTCAATCTTCAACCCTCAATCCTCAATCCTCAATCCTCAATCCTCAATCCTCAATCCTCAATCTTCAATCATCAATCCTCAATCCTCAATCCACAATCCTCAACCTTCAATCCTCAATACTCAATCTTCAATCCTCAATCCTCAGTCCTCAATCCTCAATCCTCAATCCTCAATCCTCAATATTCAATCCTCAATACTCAATCTTCAATCATCAATCCTCAATCCTCAATCCTCAGTCGTCAATCCTCAGTCATCAATCCTCAATCTTCAATACTCAATCGTCAGTCCTTAGTCCTCAATCCTCAATCCTCAATCCTCGTTCCTCAAACCTCAATCCTCAACCCTGAGCCGTCATCCTCAATTCTCAATTCTCAATCCCCAATCCTCAATCCTCAATCCTCAATATTCAATCCTCAATAATCAATCTCCAATCCTACATCCTCAATCCCCAATCATCAGTCCTTAATCCTCAATCTTCAATCCTCAATCGCCAGTCCTCAATCTTCAATCCTCAATGCTCTATCCTCAATCCTCAAGCCTCAGCCCTCATTCCTCAATCCTCAATCCACAATCCTCAATCCTCAACCGTCAGTCCTCGTCCTCAATCCTCAACCCTCAATCCTCAATCCTTAATACTCAACACACAACCCTCAGCCATCAATCCTCAATACTCAACCATCAATCCTCAATTCTCAATACTCAATAGAGTATCCTGAATTCTCATGGTTCAATACTCAATCCACAATATTCAATAATCAAATCTCAATCCTCAATCTTCAATACTCAATACTCAATTTCAATTCTCAATCCTCAGTCCTCAGGCCTCAAACATCAATATTCCACCCTCAGTACTCGTCCTCAATCCACAACCCTCAATCCTCAATCCTCAATATTCAATCATCAATATTCAGTCTTTAATCCTCAATCCTCAATCCTCAATCCTCAATCCTTAATCCTCAATCTTCAACCCTCAATCCTCAATCTTCAATCCTCAATCCCCAGCCATCATCTTCAATCCTCAATGCTCAATCCTCAATCCTCAATCCTCAATCCTCAATCCTCAATCCTCAATACTCAATCTGCAGTCCTCAATCCTCAATCCTCAATCCTCAATGCTCATTCTTCAATCCTCAACACCCAATCCTCAGTCTTCAATCCTCAATCCGCAATCCTCAATTCGCAATCCTCAATCCTCAATCCTCAGACCTCAAACATCTATATTCAACCCTCAGTTCTCGTCCTCAATCCACAACCCTCAACCCTCAATCCTCAATCCTCAAACCTCAATCCTCAATCTTCAATCCTCAATCCTCAATCCTCAATCCTCAATCCTCAATCCTCAATCCTCAATCCTCAATCCTCAATCCTCAATCTTCAATCCTCAATCCTCAATTCTCAATCTTCAATCATCAATATTCAATCTTTAATCCTCAATCCTCAACCCTCAATCCTCAAACCTCAATTCTCAACCGTCAGTCCTCATCCTCCATCCTCAATCCTCAATCCTCAATCCTCAATCCTCAACCTTCAATCCCCAATACTCAATCTTCAATCCTCAATCCTCAATACTCAATCCACAATCCTCAATCCTCAGGCATCAGTACTCAATCTTCAATAATGAATCCTCAATCCTCAATCCTCAATCCTCAATCCTCAATCCTCAATCCTCAACCCTCAATCCTCATTCCCAAAACCTCAATCCTCAACCCTTAGTCCTCATCCTCAATTCTCAATTCTCAATCCTCAGACCTCAATCCTCAATCTTCAATCCTCAATAAGCAATCTCCAATCCTAGATCCTCAATCCCCAATCTTCAATCCTTAAACCTCAATCTTCAATCCTCAATCCCCAGTCCTCAATCTTCAATCCTCAATGCTCAATCCTCAATCCTCAATCCTCAGTCCTCAATCCTCAATCCTCAGTCATCAATCCTCAATCTTCAATCCTCAACATTCAATCTTCAATCCTCAATCCTCAATCCCCAATCTTCAATCCTTAATCCTCAATCTTCAATCCTCAATCCCCAGTCCTCAATCTTCAATCCTCAATGCTGAATCCTCAATCCTCAATCCTCAGTCCTCAATCCTCAACCCTCAATCCTCAAACCTCAATTCTCAACCGTCAGTCCTCATCCTCCATCCTCAATCCTCAATCCTCAACCCTCAATCCTCAACCTTCAATCCCCAATACTCAATCTTCAATCCTCAATCCTCAATACTCAATCCACAATCCTCAATCCTCAGGCATCAATACTCAATCTTCAATACTCAATCCTCAACCCTCAATCCTCAATCCTCAATCCTCAACCCTCAATCCTCATTCCCAAAACCTCAATCCTCAACCCTCAGTCCTCATCCTCAATTCTCAATTCTCAATCCTCAGACCTCAATCCTCAATCTTCAATCCTCAATAAGCAATCTCCAATCCTAGATCCTCAATCCCCAATCCTCAATCCTTAATCCTCAATCTTCAATCCTCAATCGCCAGTCCTCAATCTTCAATCCTCAATATTCAACACTCAACCCTCAACCATCAATCCTCAATACTCAACCATCAATCCTCAATTCTCAATACTCAATAGAACATCATGAATTATCATGGTTCAATACTCAATTCAGAATATTCAATAATCAAATCTCAAACATCAAGCATCAATTCCCAACACTCAATCCTCAACACTCACGCCTCTCTCTTCAATCCTACATCCTCAACCCTCACACCTCAAGCGGCAATCCTCAATACCCAATCCTCAATCCTCAATCCTCAATCCTCAATCCACAGTACTTAATCTTCAATCCTCAATCCTCAATCCCTAATCCTCAATCCTCAATCATCAATCCTCAATCCTCAATCCTCAGTCGTCAATCCTCAGTCATCAATCCTCAATCTTCAATACCCAATCGTCAATCCTTAGTCCTCAATCCTCAATCCTCAATCCTCGTTCCTCAAACCTCAATCCTCAACCCTCAGCTGTCATCCTCAATTCTCAATCCTCAATCCTCAATCCTCAATCTTCAATCCTCCATAATCAATCTCCAATCCAAGATCCTCAATCCCCAGTCTTCAATCCTTAATCCTCAATCTTCAATCCTCAATCCCCAGTCATCAATCCTCAATCCTCAATCCTTAATCCTCAATCTTCAACCCTCAATCCTCAATCCTCAATCCTCAATCCTCAATCCTCAATCCTCAATCTTCAATCATCAATCCTCAATCCTCAATCCACAATCCTCAACCTTCAATCCTCAATACTCAATCTTCAATCCTCAATCCTCAGTCCTCAATCCTCAATCCTCAATCCTCAATCCTCAATATTCAATCCTCAATACTCAATCTTCAATCATCAATCCTCAATCCTCAATCCTCAGTCGTCAATCCTCAGTCATCAATCCTCAATCTTCAATACTCAATCGTCAGTCCTTAGTCCTCAATCCTCAATCCTCAATCCTCGTTCCTCAAACCTCAATCCTCAACCCTGAGCCGTCATCCTCAATTCTCAATTCTCAATCCCCAATCCTCAATCCTCAATCCTCAATATTCAATCCTCAATAATCAATCTCCAATCCTACATCCTCAATCCCCAATCATCAGTCCTTAATCCTCAATCTTCAATCCTCAATCGCCAGTCCTCAATCTTCAATCCTCTATGCTCAATCCTCAATCCTCAAGCCTCAGTTCTCAATCCTCAATCCTCAATCCTCAAACCTCAATCCTCAACCGTCAGTCCTCGTCCTCAATCCTCAACCCTCAATCCTCAATCCTCAATACTCAACACACAACCCTCAGCCAACAATCCTCAATACTCAACCATCAATCCTCAATTCTCAACACTCAATAGAATATCCTGAATTCTCATGGTTCAATACTCAATCCACAATATTCAATAATCAAATCTCAATCCCCAATCTTCAATCCTCAATACTCAATTTCAATCCTCAATCCTCAATCCTGAGGCCTCAAACATCAATATTCCACCCTCAGTACTCGTCTTCAATCCACAACCCTCAATCCTCAATCCTCAATCTTCAATCATCAATATTCAATCTTTAATCCTCAATCCTCAATCCTCAATCCTCAATCCTTAATCCTCAATCTTCAACCCTCAATCCTCAATCCTCAATCCTGAATGCTCAATCTTCAATCCTCAATAATCAATCTCCAATCCTGGATCCTCAATCTTCAATCCTCAATCCCCAGTCCTCAATGTCCAATCCTCAATGCTCAATCCTCAATCCTCAATCCTCAGTCCTCAATCCTCAATCCTCAATCCTCAATCCTCAGTCCTCAACCGTCCGTCCTCATCATCCATCCTCCATCCTCAATCCTCAATCCTCAATCCTCAATTTTCAATCCTCAATACTCAATCTTCAATCCACAATCCTCAATTCTCAATCCTCAATCCTCAATCCTCAGGCATCAATACTCAATCTTCAATACTCAATCCTCAATCCTCAATCCTCAATCCTCAATCCTCAACCCTCAATCCTCATTCCTCAAACCTCAATCCACAAGTCTCAGTCCTCATTCTCAATTCTCAATTCTCAATCATCAATCCTCAATTGTCAATCTTCAATCCTCCATAAACAATCCCCAATCCAAGATCCTCAATCCCCAATCTTCAATCCTTAATCCTCAATCTTCAATCCTCAATCCCCAGTCATCAATCTACAATCCTCAATGCTCAATCCTCAATCCTCAACCGTCAGTCCTCAATCCTCAATCTTCAATCATCAATACTCAATCTTCAATCCTCAATACTCAATCCTCAATCGCCAATCCTCAATCCCCAATCCTCAATCTTCAATGCTCAATCCTCAATCCTCAATCCTCAATCCTCAATCCTCAATCCTCAGTCCTCAATCCTCAATCCTCAGTCATCAATCCTCAATCTTCAATCCTCAACATTCAATCTTCAATCCTCAATCCTCAATCCCCAATCTTCAATCCTTAATCCTCAATCTTCAACCCTCAATCCCCAGTCCTCAATCTTCAATCCTCAATGCTGAATCCTCAATCCTCAATCCTCAGTCCTCAATCCTCAACCCTCAATCCTCAAACCTCAATTCTCAACCGTCAGTCCTCATCCTCCATCCTCAATCCTCAATCCTCAACCCTCAATCCTCAACCTTCAATCCCCAATACTCAATCTTCAATCCTCAATCCTCAATACTCAATCCACAATCCTCAATCCTCAGGCATCAATACTCAATCTTCAATACTCAATCCTCAACCCTCAATCCTCAATCCTCAATCCTCAACCCTCAATCCTCATTCCCAAAACCTCAATCCTCAACCCTCAGTCCTCATCCTCAATTCTCAATTCTCAATCCTCAGACCTCAATCCTCAATCTTCAATCCTCAATAAGCAATCTCCAATCCTAGATCCTCAATCCCCAACCTTCAATCCTTAATCCTCAATCCTCTGCCATAAATCCTCAATCTTCAATACTCAATCGTCAATCCTCAGTCCTCAATATTCAATCCTCAATCCTCAATCCTCAATCCTCAATCCTCAAGCCTCAATCCTCAATCTTCAATCCTCAATCCTCAATTCTCAATCTTCAATCATCAATATTCAATCTTTAATCCTCAATCCTCAACCCTCAATCCTCAAACCTCAATTCTCAACCGTCAGTCCTCATCCTCCATCCTCAATCCTCAATCCTCAATCCTCAATCCTCAACCTTCAATCCCCAATACTCAATCTTCAATCCTCAATCCTCAATACTCAATCCACAATCCTCAATCCTCAGGCATCAGTACTCAATCTTCAATAATGAATCCTCAATCCTCAATCCTCAATCCTCAATCCTCAATCCTCAATCCTCAACCCTCAATCCTCAAACCTCAATTCTCAACCGTCAGTCCTCATCCTCCATCCTCAATCCTCAATCCTCAACCCTCAATCCTCAACCTTCAATCCCCAATACTCAATCTTCAATCCTCAATCCTCAATACTCAATCCACAATCCTCAATCCTCAGGCATCAATACTCAATCTTCAATACTCAATCCTCAACCCTCAATCCTCAATCCTCAATCCTCAACCCTCAATCCTCATTCCCAAACCCTCAATCCTCAACCCTCAGTCCTCATCCTCAATTCTCAATTCTCAATCCTCAGACCTCAATCCTCAATCTTCAATCCTCAATAAGCAATCTCCAATCCTAGATCCTCAATCCCCAATCTTCAATCCTTAATCCTCAATCCTCTGCCATAAATCCTCAATCTTCAATACTCAATCGTCAATCCTCAGTCCTCAATATTCAATCCTCAATCCACAATCCTCAATATTCAATCCTCAATACTGAACCTTGAATCCTCAATCCTCAATCCTCAATCCTCAATCCTCAATCCTCAGTCATAAATCCTCAATCTTCAATCCCCAATAATCAATCTCCAATCCTAGATCCTCAATCCCCAATCCTCAATCCTTAATCCTCAATCTTCAATCCTCAATCGCCAGTCCTCAATCTTCAATCCTCAATATTCAACACTCAACCCTCAACCATCAATCCTCAATACTCAACCATCAATCCTCAATTCTCAATACTCAATAGAACATCATGAATTATCATGGTTCAATACTCAATTCAGAATATTCAATAATCAAATCTCAAACATCAAGCATCAATTCCCAACACTCAATCCTCAACACTCACGCCTCTCTCTTCAATCCTACATCCTCAACCCTCACACCTCAAGCGGCAATCCTCAATACCCAATCCTCAATCCTCAATCCTCAATCCTCAATCCACAGTACTCAATCTTCAATCCTCAATCCTCAATCCCTAATCCTCAATCCTCAATCATCAATCCTCAATCCTCAATATTGAATCCTCAATACTCAATCTTCAATCATGAATCCTCAATCCTCAATCCTCAGTCCTCAATCCTCAGCCGTCATCCTCAATTCTCAATTCTCAATCCCCAATCCTCAATCCTCAATCCTCAATATTCAATCCTCAATAATCAATCTCCAATCCTACATCCTCAATCCCCAATCATCAGTCCTTAATCCTCAATCTTCAATCCTCAATCGCCAGTCCTCAATCTTCAATCCTCTATGCTCAATCCTCAATCCTCAAGCCTCAGTTCTCAATCCTCAATCCTCAATCCTCAAACCTCAATCCTCAACCGTCAGTCCTCGTCCTCAATCCTCAACCCTCAATCCTCAATCCTCAATACTCAACACACAACCCTCAGCCAACAATCCTCAATACTCAACCATCAATCCTCAATTCTCAACACTCAATAGAATATCCTGAATTCTCATGGTTCAATACTCAATCCACAATATTCAATAATCAAATCTCAATCCCCAATCTTCAATCCTCAATACTCAATTTCAATCCTCAATCCTCAATCCTGAGGCCTCAAACATCAATATTCCACCCTCAGTACTCGTCTTCAATCCACAACCCTCAATCCTCAATCCTCAATCTTCAATCATCAATATTCAATCTTTAATCCTCAATCCTCAATCCTCAATCCTCAATCCTTAATCCTCAATCTTCAACCCGGAATCCTCAATCCTCAATCCTGAATGCTCAATCTTCAATCCTCAATAATCAATCTCCAATCCTGGATCCTCAATCTTCAATCCTCAATCCCCAGTCCTCAATGTCCAATCCTCAATGCTCAATCCTCAATCCTCAATCCTCAGTCCTCAATCCTCAATCCTCAATCCTCAATCCTCAATCCTCAACCGTCCGTCCTCATCATCCATCCTCCATCCTCAATCCTCAATCCTCAATCCTCAATTTTCAATCCTCAATACTCAATCTTCAATCCACAATCCTCAATTCTCAATCCTCAATCCTCAATCCTCAATCCTCAGGCATCAATACTCAATCTTCAATACTCAATCCTCAATCCTCAATCCTCAATCCTCAATCCTCAACCCTCAATCCTCATTCCTCAAACCTCAATCCACAACTCTCAGTCCTCATTCTCAATTCTCAATTCTCAATCCTCAATCCTCAATTGTCAATCTTCAATCCTCCATAATCAATCCCCAATCCAAGATCCTCAATCCCCAATCTTCAATCCTTAATCCTCAATCTTCAATCCTCAATCCCCAGTCATCAATCTACAATCCTCAATGCTCAATCCTCAATCCTCAACCGTCAGTCCTCAATCCTCAATCTTCAATCATCAATACTCAATCTTCAATCCTCAATACTCAATCCTCAATCGCCAATCCTCAATCCCCAATCCTCAATCTTCAATGCTCAATCCTCAATCCTCAATCCTCAATCCTCAATCCTCAATCCTCAATCTTCAATCCTCAGTACTCAATCTTCAATCCTCAATCCTCAATCCTCAATCCTCAATCCTCAATCCTCAATCCTCAATCATGAATCCTCAATCTTCAATCCTCAATACCCAATCCTCAATCTTCAATCCTCAATCCTCAATCATCAGTTCTCAATCCTCAATCCTCAATCCTCAGGCCTCAAACATCAATACTCAACCCTCAGTCCTCGTCCTCAATCCACAACCCTCAATCCTCAATTCTCATTCTTCAATCATCAATATTCAATCTTTAATCCTCAATCCTCAATCCTCAATCCTCAATCCTTAATCCTCAATCTTCAACCCTCAATCCTCAATCCTCAATCCTCAATCCTCAATCTTCAATGCTCAATAATCAATCTCCAATCCTAGATCCTCAATCCCCAACCTTCAATCCTTAATCCTCAATCTTCAATCCTCAATCCCCAGTCCTCAATCTCCAATCCTCAATCCTCAATCCTCAATCCTCAATCCTCAATCCTCAGTACTCAATCCTCAGTCCTCAATCCTCAGGCATCAGTACTCAATCTTCAATCCTCAATCCTCAATCCTCAATCCTCAATCCTCAACCTTCAATCCTCAATACTCAATCTTGAATCCTCAATCCTCAATCCTCAATCCTCAATCCTCAATCCTCAATCCTCAACTTTCAATCCTCAATACTCAATCTTCAATCATCAATCCTTAATCCTCAATCCTCAGTCGTCAATCCTCAGTCATCAATCCTCAATATTCAACACTCAACCCTCAACCATCAATCCCCAATACTCAACCATCAATCCTCAATTCTCAATACTCAATAGAACATCATGAATTATCATGGTTCAATACTCAATTCAGAATATTCAATAATCAAATCTCAAACATCAAGCATCAATTCCCAACACTCAATCCTCAACACTCACGCCTCTCTCTTCAATCCTACATCCTCAACCCTCACACCTCAAGCGGCAATCCTCAATACCCAATCCTCAATCCTCAATCCTCAATCCTCAATCCACAGTACTCAATCTTCAATCCTCAATCCTCAATCCCTAATCCTCAATCCTCAATCATCAATCCTCAATCCTCAATCCTCAGTCGTCAATCCTCAGTCACCAATCCTCAATCTTCAATACCCAATCGTCAATCCTTAGTCCTCAATCCTCAATCCTCAATCCTCGTTCCTCAAACCTCAATCCTCAACCCTCAGCTGTCAGCCTCAATTCTCAATCCTCAATCCTCAATCCTCAATCTTCAATCCTCCATAATCAATCTCCAATCCAAGATCCTCAATCCCCAGTCTTCAATCCTTAATCCTCAATCTTCAATCCTCAATCCCCAGTCATCAATCTTCAATCCTCAATCCTTAATCCTCAATCTTCAACCCTCAATCCTCAATCCTCAATCCTCAATCCTCAATCCTCAATCCTCAATCTTCAATCTTCAATCCTCAATCCTCAATCCACAAGACTCAACCTTCAATCCTCAATACTCAATCTTCAATCCTCAATCCTCAATCCTCAATCCTCAATCCTCAATCCTCAGTCCTCAAACCTCAATCCTGAATCCTCAATCCTGAATCCTCACTCTTCAGCCCTCAGTACTCAACAATCAGTTGTCAATCCTCAATCCTCCAAAGAATATCATCAATTCACAGTTTTCAATACACAATACTCAATCTGCAATCTTCAAGTCTCTGTCCACAAACATCAATTCTCATCACTCAACCCCCAACACTCAGTCCCCAATCCTCAATATTCAATCCTCAATCCTCAATCCTCAATCCACAATCCTCAACCTTCAATCCTCAATACTCAATCTTCAATCCTCAATCCTCAATCCTCAATCCTCAATCCTCAATATTGAATCCTCAATACTCAATCTTCAATCATGAATCCTCAATCCTCAATCCTCAGTCCTCAATCCTCAGTCATCAATCCTCAGGCATCAATACTCAATCTTCAATACTCAATCCTCAATCCTCAATCCTCAATCCTCAATCCTCAATCCTCAACCCTCAGTCCTCATTCCGCAAACCTCAATCCTCATCCCTCAGTCCTCATCCTCAATTCTCAATTCTCAATCCTCAATCCACAATCCTCAATATTCAATCCGCAATACCCAATCTTCAATCATCAATCCTCAATCCTCAATCCTCAATCCTCAATTCTCAATCCTCAATCCTAAATTCTCAATCCTCAGTCCTCAGTCCTCAAACCTCAATCCTCATCCCTCAGTCCTCATCCTCAATTCTCAATTCTCAATCCTCAATCCACAATCCTCAATATTCAATCCGCAATACCCAATCTTCAATCATCAATCCTCAATCCTCAATCCTCAATCCTCAATTCTCAATCCTCAATCTTCAATCCTCAATCCTCAATTCTCAATCCTCAATCATAAATATTCAATCTTTAATCCTCAATCCTCAACCCTCAATCCTCAAACCTCAATTCTCAACCGTCAGTCCTCATCCTCCATCCTCAATCCTCAATCCTCAATCCTCAATCCTCAACCTTCAATCCCCAATACTCAATCTTCAATCCTCAATCCTCAATACTCAATCCACAATACTCAATCCTCAGGCATCAGTACTCAATCTTCAATAATGAATCCTCAATCCTCAATCCTCAATCCTCAATCCTCAATCCTCAATCCTCAACCCTCAATCCTCATTCCCAAAACCTCAATCCTCAACCCTTAGTCCTCATCCTCAATTCTCAATTCTCAATCCTCAGACCTCAATCCTCAATCTTCAATCCTCAATAAGCAATCTCCAATCCTAGATCCTCAATCCCCAATCTTCAATCCTTAAACCTCAATCTTCAATCCTCAATCCCCAGTCCTCAATCTTCAATCCTCAATGCTCAATCCTCAATCCTCAATCCTCAGTCCTCAATCCTCAATCCTCAGTCATCAATCCTCAATCTTCAATCCTCAACATTCAATCTTCAATCCTCAATCCTCAATCCCCAATCTTCAATCCTTAATCCTCAATCTTCAATCCTCAATCCCCAGTCCTCAATCTTCAATCCTCAATGCTGAATCCTCAATCCTCAATCCTCAGTCCTCAATCCTCAACCCTCAATCCTCAAACCTCAATTCTCAACCGTCAGTCCTCATCCTCCATCCTCAATCCTCAATCCTCAACCCTCAATCCTCAACCTTCAATCCCCAATACTCAATCTTCAATCCTCAATCCTCAATACTCAATCCACAATCCTCAATCCTCAGGCATCAATACTCAATCTTCAATACTCAATCCTCAACCCTCAATCCTCAATCCTCAATCCTCAACCCTCAATCCTCATTCCCAAAACCTCAACCCTCAACCCTCAGTCCTCATCCTCAATTCTCAATTCTCAATCCTCAGACCTCAATCCTCAATCTTCAATCCCCAATAAGCAATCTCCAATCCTAGATCCTCAATCCCCAATCTTCAATCCTTAATCCTCAATCCTCTGCCATAAATCCTCAATCTTCAATACTCAATCGTCAATCCTCAGTCCTCAATATTCAATCCTCAATCCACAATCCTCAATATTCAATCCTCAATACTGAACCTTGAATCCTCAATCCTCAATCCTCAATCCTCAATCCTCAATCCTCAGTCATAAATCCTCAATCTTCAATCCCCAATAATCAATCTCCAATCCTAGATCCTCAATCCCCAATCCTCAATCCTTAATCCTCAATCTTCAATCCTCAATCGCCAGTCCTCAATCTTCAATCCTCAATATTCAACACTCAACCCTCAACCATCAATCCCCAATACTCAACCATCAATCCTCAATTCTCAATACTCAATAGAACATCATGAATTATCATGGTTCAATACTCAATTCAGAATATTCAATAATCAAATCTCAAAGATCAAGCATCAATTCCCAACACTCAATCCTCAACACTCACGCCTCTCTCTTCAATCCTACATCCTCAACCCTCACACCTCAAGCGGCAATCCTCAATACCCAATCCTCAATCCTCAATCCTCAATCCTCAATCCACAGTACTCAATCTTCAATCCTCAATCCTCAATCCCTAATCCTCAATCCTCAATCATCAATCCTCAATCCTCAATCCTCAGTCGTCAATCCTCAGTCATCAATCCTCAATCTTCAATACCCAATCGTCAATCCTTAGTCCTCAATCCTCAATCCTCAATCCTCGTTCCTCAAACCTCAATCCTCAACCCTCAGCTGTCATCCTCAATTCTCAATCCTCAATCCTCAATCCTCAATCTTCAATCCTCCATAATCAATCTCCAATCCAAGATCCTCAATCCCCAGTCTTCAATCCTTAATCCTCAATCTTCAATCCTCAATCCCCAGTCATCAATCCTCAATCCTCAATCCTTAATCCTCAATCTTCAACCCTCAATCCTCAATCCTCAATCCTCAATCCTCAATCCTCAATCCTTAATCCTCAATCTTCAACCCTCAATCCTCAATCCTCAATCCTCAATCCTCAATCCTCAATCCTCAATCTTCAATCTTCAATCCTCAATCCTCAATCCACAAGACTCAACCTTCAATCCTCAATACTCAATCTTCAATCCTCAATCCTCAATCCTCAATCCTCAATCCTCAATCCTCAGTCCTCAAACCTCAATCCTGAATCCTCAATCCTGAATCCTCACTCTTCAGCCCTCAGTACTCAACAATCAGTTGTCAATCCTCAATCCTCCAAAGAATATCATCAATTCACAGTTTTCAATACACAATACTCAATCTGCAATCTTCAAGTCTCTGTCCACAAACATCAATTCTCATCACTCAACCCCCAACACTCAGTCCCCAATCCTCAATATTCAATCCTCAATCCTCAATCCTCAATCCACAATCCTCAACCTTCAATCCTCAATACTCAATCTTCAATCCTCAATCCTCAATCCTCAATCATCAATCCTCAATATTGAATCCTCAATACTCAATCTTCAATCATGAATCCTCAATCCTCAATCCTCAGTCCTCAATCCTCAGTCATCAATCCTCAGGCATCAATACTCAATCTTCAATACTCAATCCTCAATCCTCAATCCTCAATCCTCAATCCTCAACCCTCAGTCCTCATTCCGCAAACCTCAATCCTCATCCCTCAGTCCTCATCCTCAATTCTCAATTCTCAATCCTCAATCCACAATCCTCAATATTCAATCCGCAATACCCAATCTTCAATCATCAATCCTCAATCCTCAATCCTCAATCCTCAATTCTCAATCCTCAATCCTCAGTCCTCAATCCTCAATCTTCAATCCCCAATAATCAATCTCCAATCCTAGATCCTCAATCCCCAATCCTCAATCCTTAATCCTCAATCTTCAATCCTCAATCGCCAGTCCTCAATCTTCAATCCTCAATATTCAACACTCAACCCTCAACAATCAATCCTCAATACTCAACCATCAATCCTCAATTCTCAATACTCAATAGAACATCATGAATTCTCATGGTTCAATACTCAATTCAGAATATTCAATAATCAAATCTCAAACCTCAAGCATCAATTCCCAACACTCAATCCTCAACACTCAGGCCTCTCTCTTCAATCCTACATACTCAACCCTCACACCTCAAGCGGCAATCCTCAATACCCAATCCTCAATCCTCAATCCTCAATCCTCAATACTCAGGCATCAATACTCAATCTTCAATACTCAGTCCTCAATCCTCAAACCTCAATCCTCAATCCTCAACCCTCAATCCTCGTTCCTCAATCCTCAATCCTCAACTCTCAGTCCTCATTCTCAATTCTCAATTCTCGATCCTCAATCCTCAATCGTCTATCTTCAATCCTCCATAATCAATCTCCAATCCAAGATCCTCAATCCCCAATCTTCAATCCTTAATCCTCAATCTTCAATCCTCAATCCCCAGTCATCAATCTTCAATCCTCAATGCTCAATCGTCAATCCTCAACCGTCAGTCCTCAATCCTCAATCTTCAATCATCAATACTCAATCTTCAATCCTCAATACTCAATCCTCAATCGTCAATCCTCAATCCCCAATCCTCAATCTTCAATGCTCAATCCTCAATCCTCAATCCTCAATCCTCAATCCTCAATCTTCAATCCTCAGTACTCAATCTTCAATCCTCAATCCTCAATCCTCAATCCTCAATCCTCAATCCTCAATCCTGAATCCTCAATCTTCAATGCTCAATACCCAATCCTCAATCTTCAATCCTCAATCCTCAATCATCAATTCTCAATCCTCAATCCTCAATCCTCAATCTTCAACCCTCAATCCTCAATCCTCAATCCTCAATCCTCAATCCTCAATCCTCAATCCTCAAACTTCAATCCTCAATCCTCAATCCTCAATCCTCAATCCTCAATCTTCAATCCTCAATAATCAATCTCCAATCCTAGATCATCAATCCCCAATCTTCAATCCTTAATCCTCAATCTTCAATCCTCAATCCCCAGTCCTCAATCTCCATTCCTCAATGCTCAATCCTCAATCCTCAATCCTCAGTACTCAATCCTCAATCCTCAATCCTCAGGCATCAATACTCAATCTTCAATCCTCAATCCTCAATCCTCAACCCACAATCCTCAACCTTCAATCCTCAATACTCAATCTCCAATCCTCAACCCTCAATCCTCAACCCTCAGTCCTCATTCCGCAAACCTCAATCCTCATCCCTCAGTCCTCATCCTCAATTCTCAATTCTCAATCCTCAATCCACAATCCTCAATATTCAATCCGCAATACCCAATCTTCAATCATCAATCCTCAATCCTCAATCCTCAATCCTCAATTCTCAATCCTCAATCCTCAGTCCTCAATCCTCAATCTTCAATCCCCAATAATCAATCTCCAATCCTAGATCCTCAATCCCCAATCCTCAATCCTTAATCCTCAATCTTCAATCCTCAATCGCCAGTCCTCAATCTTCAATCCTCAATATTCAACACTCAACCCTCAACAATCAATCCTCAGTACTCAACCATCAATCCTCAATTCTCAATACTCAATAGAACATCATGAATTCTCATGGTTCAATACTCAATTCAGAATATTCAATAATCAAATCTCAAACCTCAAGCATCAATTCCCAACACTCAATCCTCAACACTCAGGCCTCTCTCTTCAATCCTACATACTCAACCCTCACACCTCAAGCGGCAATCCTCAATACCCAATCCTCAATCCTCAATCCTCAATCCTCAATACTCAGGCATCAATACTCAATCTTCAATACTCAGTCCTCAATCCTCAAACCTCAATCCTCAATCCTCAACCCTCAATCCTCGTTCCTCAATCCTCAATCCTCAACTCTCAGTCCTCATTCTCAATTCTCAATTCTCGATCCTCAATCCTCAATCGTCTATCTTCAATCCTCCATAATCAATCTCCAATCCAAGATCCTCAATCCCCAATCTTCAATCCTTAATCCTCAATCTTCAATCCTCAATCCCCAGTCATCAATCTTCAATCCTCAATGCTCAATCGTCAATCCTCAACCGTCAGTCCTCAATCCTCAATCTTCAATCATCAATACTCAATCTTCAATCCTCAATACTCAATCCTCAATCGTCAATCCTCAATCCCCAATCCTCAATCTTCAATGCTCAATCCTCAATCCTCAATCCTCAATCCTCAATCCTCAATCTTCAATCCTCAGTACTCAATCTTCAATCCTCAATCCTCAATCCTCAATCCTCAATCCTCAATCCTCAATCCTGAATCCTCAATCTTCAATGCTCAATACCCAATCCTCAATCTTCAATCCTCAATCCTCAATCATCAATTCTCAATCCTCAATCCTCAATCCTCAATCTTCAACCCTCAATCCTCAATCCTCAATCCTCAATCCTCAATCCTCAATCCTCAATCCTCAAACTTCAACCCTCAATCCTCAATCCTCAATCCTCAATCCTCAATCTTCAATCCTCAATAATCAATCTCCAATCCTAGATCATCAATCCCCAATCTTCAATCCTTAATCCTCAATCTTCAATCCTCAATCCCCAGTCCTCAATCTCCATTCCTCAATGCTCAATCCTCAATCCTCAATCCTCAGTACTCAATCCTCAATCCTCAATCCTCAGGCATCAATACTCAATCTTCAATCCTCAATCCTCAGTCCTCAACCCACAATCCTCAACCTTCAATCCTCAATACTCAATCTTCAATCCTCAACCCTCAATCCTCAATACTCAATCCTCAATCCTCAATATTCAATCCTCAATACTCAATCTTCAATCATCAATCCTCAATCCTCAATCCTCAGTCGTCAATCCTCAGTCATCAATCCTCAATCTTCAATACTCAATCGTCAATCCTTAGTCCTCAATCCTCAATCCTCAATCCTCGTTCCTCAAACCTCAATCCTCAACCCTCAGCCGTCATCCTCAATTCTCAATTCTCAATCCTCAATCCTCAATCCTCAATCCTCAATCTTCAATCCTCAATAATCAATCTCCAATCCTACATCCTCAATCCCCAATCCTCAATCCTTAATCCTCAATCTTCAATCCTCAATCGCCAGTCCTCAATCTTCAATCCTCAATGCTCAATTCTCAATCCTCAAGCGTCAGTCCTCAATCCTCAATTCTCAATCGTCAAACCTCAATCCTCAACCGTCAGTCCTCGTCCTCAATCCTCAACCCTCAATCCTCAATCCTCAATACTCAACACACAACCCTCAGCCATCAATCCTCAATACTCAAACATCAATCCTCAATTCTCAATACTCAATAGAATATCCTGAATTCTCATGGTTCAATGCTCAATCCACAATATTCAATAATCAAATCTCAATCCTCAATCTTCAATCCTCAATCCTCAATCCTCAGGCCTCAGACATCAATATTCCACCCTCAGTACTCGTCCTCAATCCACAACCCTCAACCCTCAATCCTCAAACTTCAATCATCAATATTCAATCTTTAATCCTCAATCCTCAATCCTCAATCTTCAATCCACAATCCTCAATCCTCAATCCTCAATCCTCAATCCTCAGGCATCAATACTCAATCTTCAATACTCAATCCTCAATCCACAATCCTCAATCCTCAATCCTCAACCTTCAATCCTCATTCCTCAAACCTCAATCCTCAACTCTCAGTCCTCATTCTCAATTCTCAATTCTCAATCCTCAATCCTCAATCGTCTATCTTCAATCCTCCATAATCAATCTCCAATCCAAGATCCTCAATCCCCAATCTTCAATCCTTAATCCTCAATCTTCAATCCTCAATCCTCAATCCTCAATCCACAATCCTCAACCTTCAATCCTCAATACTCAATCTTCAATCCTCAATCCTCAGTCCTCAATCCTCAATCCTCAATCCTCAATCCTCAATATTCAATCCTCAATACTCAATCTTCAATCATCAATCCTCAATCCTCAATCCTCAGTCGTCAATCCTCAGTCATCAATCCTCAATCTTCAATACTCAATCGTCAATCCTTAGTCCTCAATCCTCAATCCTCAATCCTCGTTCCTCAAACCTCAATCCTCAACCCTGAGCCGTCATCCTCAATTCTCAATTCTCAATCCCCAATCCTCAATCCTCAATCCTCAATATTCAATCCTCAATAATCAATCTCCAATCCTACATCCTCAATCCCCAATCATCAGTCCTTAATCCTCAATCTTCAATCCTCAATCGCCAGTCCTCAATCTTCAATCCTCTATGCTCAATCCTCAATCCTCAAGCCTCAGTTCTCAATCCTCAATCCTCAATCCTCAAACCTCAATCCTCAACCGTCAGTCCTCAATACTCAATCCTCAATCCTCAATATTCAATCCTCAATACTCAATCTTCAATCATCAATCCTCAATCCTCAATCCTCAGTCGTCAATCCTCAGTCATCAATCCTCAATCTTCAATACTCAATCGTCAATCCTTAGTCCTCAATCCTCAATCCTCAATCCTCGTTCCTCAAACCTCAATCCTCAACCCTCAGCCGTCATCCTCAATTCTCAATTCTCAATCCTCAATCCTCAATCCTCAATCCTCAATCTTCAATCCTCAATAATCAATCTCCAATCCTACATCCTCAATCCCCAATCCTCATTCCTTAATCCTCAATCTTCAATCCTCAATCGCCAGTCCTCAATCTTCAATCCTCAATGCTCAATTCTCAATCCTCAAGCCTCAGTCCTCAATCCTCAATTCTCAATCGTCAAACCTCAATCCTCAACCGTCAGTCCTCGTCCTCAATCCTCAACCCTCAATCCTCAATCCTCAATACTCAACACACAACCCTCAGCCGTCAATCCTCAATACTCAACCATCAATCCTCAACTCTCAATACTCAATAGAATATCCTGAATTCTCATGGTTCAATGCTCAATCCACAATATTCAATAATCAAATCTCAACCCTCAATCATCAATCCTCAACACTCAATTTCAATCCTCAATCCTCAATCCTCAGGTCTCAGACATCAATATTCCACCCTCAGTACTCGTCCTCAATCCTCAACCCTCAATCCTCAATCCTCAAACTTCAATCATCAATATTCAATCTTTAATCCTCAATCCTCAATCCTCAATCCTCAATCCTTAATCCTCAATCTTCAACCCTCAATCCTCAATCCTCAATCCTCAATCCTCAATCCTCAATCTTCAATCCTCAATAATCAATCTCCAATCCTAGATCCTCAATCCCCAATCTTCAATGCTTAATCCTCAATCTTCATTCCTCAATCCCCAGTCCTCAATGTCCAATCCTCAATGCTCAATCCTCAATCCTCAATCCTCAGTCCTCAATCCTCAATCCTCAATCCTCAAACCTCAATCCTCAACGGTGCGTCCTCATCCTCCAACCTCCATCCTCAATCCTCAATCCTCAATCCTCAATTCTCAAGCCTCAATACTCAATCTTCAATCCACAATCCTCAATCCTCAATCCTCAATCCTCAATCCTCAGGCATCAATTCTCAATCTTCAATACTCAGTCCTCAATCCTCAAACCTCAATCCTCAATCCTCAACCCTCAATCCTCATTCCTCAATCCTCAATCCTCAACTCTCAGTCCTCATTCTCAATTCTCAATTCTCAATCCTCAATCCTCAATCGTCTATCTTCAATCCTCCATAATCAATCTCCAATCCAAGATCCTCAATCCCCAATCTTCAATCCTTAATCCTCAATCTTCAATCCTCAATCCCCAGTCATCAATCTTCAATCCTCAATGCTCAATCCTCAATCCTCAACCGTCAGTCCTCAATCCTCAATCTTCAATCATCAATACTCAATCTTCAATCCTCAATACTCAATCCTCAATCGTCAATCCTCAATCCCCAATCCTCAATCTTCAATGCTCAATCCTCAATCCTCAATCCTCAATCCTCAATCCTCAATCTTCAATCCTCAGTACTCAATCTTCAATCCTCAATCCTCAATCCTCAATCCTCAATCCTCAATCCTCAATCCTGAATCCTCAATCTTCAATCCTCAATCCTCAATCCTCAATCTTCAACCCTCAATCCTCAATCCTCAATCCTCAATCCTCAATCCTCAGTCCTCAATCCTCAAACTTCAACCCTCAATCCTCAATCCTCAATCCTCAATCCTCAATCTTCAATCCTCAATAATCAATCTCCAATCCTAGATCATCAATCCCCAATCTTCAATCCTTAATCCTCAATCTTCAATCCTCAATCCCCAGTCCTCAATCTCCATTCCTCAATGCTCAATCCTCAATCCTCAATCCTCAGTACTCAATCCTCAATCCTCAATCCTCAGGCATCAATACTCAATCTTCAATCCTCAATCCTCAATCCTCAACCCACAATCCTCAACCTTCAATCCTCAATACTCAATCTTCAATCCTCAACCCTCAATCCTCAATACTCAATCCTCAATCCTCAATATTCAATCCTCAATACTCAATCTTCAATCATCAATCCTCAATCCTCAATCCTCAGTCGTCAATCCTCAGTCATCAATCCTCAATCTTCAATACTCAATCGTCAATCCTTAGTCCTCAATCCTCAATCCTCAATCCTCGTTCCTCAAACCTCAATCCTCAACCCTCAGCCGTCATCCTCAATTCTCAATTCTCAATCCTCAATCCTCAATCCTCAATCCTCAATCTTCAATCCTCAATAATCAATCTCCAATCCTACATCCTCAATCCCCAATCCTCAATCCTTAATCCTCAATCTTCAATCCTCAATCGCCAGTCCTCAATCTTCAATCCTCAATGCTCAATTCTCAATCCTCAAGCCTCAGTCCTCAATCCTCAATTCTCAATCGTCAAACCTCAATCCTTAACCGTCAGTCCTCGTCCTCAATCCTCAACCCTCAATCCTCAATCCTCAATACTCAACACACAACCCTCAGCCATCAATCCTCAATACTCAAACATCAATCCTCAATTCTCAATACTCAATAGAATATCCTGAATTCTCATGGTTCAATGCTCAATCCACAATATTCAATAATCAAATCTCAATCCTCAATCTTCAATCCTCAATACTCAATTTCAATCCTCAATCCTCAATCCTCAGGCCTCAGACATCAATATTCCACCCTCAGTACTCGTCCTCAATCCACAACCCTCAACCCTCAATCCTCAAACTTCAATCATCAATATTCAATCTTTAATCCTCAATCCTCAATCCTCAATCCTCAATCCTCAATCCTTAATCCTCAATCTTCAACCCTCAATCCTCAATCCTCAATCCTCAATCCTCAATCTTCAATCCTCAATAATCAATCTCCAATCCTAGATCCTCAATCCCCAATCTTCAATGCTTAATCCTCAATCTTCAATCCTCAATCCCCAGTCCTCAATGTCCAATCCTCAATGCTCACTCCTCAACCCTCAATCCTCAGTCCTCAATCCTCAATCCTCAATCCTCAAACCTCAATCCTCAACGGTGCGTCCTCATCCTCCATCCTCCATCCTCAATCCTCAATCCTCAATCCTCAAACCTCAATCCTCAACGGTGCGTCCTCATCCTCCATCCTCCATCCTCAATCCTCAATCCTCAATCCTCAATTCTCAAGCCTCAATACTCAATCTTCAATCCACAATCCTCAATCCTCAATCCTCAATCCTCAATCCTCAGGCATCAATACTCAATCTTCAATACTCAATCCTCAATCCACAATCCTCAATCCTCAATCCTCAACCTTCAATCCTCATTCCTCAAACCTCAATCCTCAACTCTCAGTCCTCATTCTCAATTCTCAATTCTCAATCCTCAATCCTCAATCGTCTATCTTCAATCCTCCATAATCAATCTCCAATCCAAGATCCTCAATCCCCAATCTTCAATCCTTAATCCTCAATCTTCAATCCTCAATCCTCAATCCTCAATCCACAATCCTCAACCTTCAATCCTCAATACTCAATCTTCAATCCTCAATCCTCAGTCCTCAATCCTCAATCCTCAATCCTCAATCCTCAATATTCAATCCTCAATACTCAATCTTCAATCATCAATCCTCAATCCTCAATCCTCAGTCGTCAATCCTCAGTCATCAATCCTCAATCTTCAATACTCAATCGTCAATCCTTAGTCCTCAATCCTCAATCCTCAATCCTCGTTCCTCAAACCTCAATCCTCAACCCTGAGCCGTCATCCTCAATTCTCAATTCTCAATCCCCAATCCTCAATCCTCAATCCTCAATATTCAATCCTCAATAATCAATCTCCAATCCTACATCCTCAATCCCCAATCATCAGTCCTTAATCCTCAATCTTCAATCCTCAATCGCCAGTCCTCAATCTTCAATCCTCTATGCTCAATCCTCAATCCTCAAGCCTCAGTTCTCAATCCTCAATCCTCAATCCTCAAACCTCAATCCTCAACCGTCAGTCCTCGTCCTCAATCCTCAACCCTCAATCCTCAATCCTCAATACTCAACACACAACCCTCAGCCAACAATCCTCAATACTCAACCATCAATCCTCAATTCTCAACACTCAATAGAATATCCTGAATTCTCATGGTTCAATACTCAATCCACAATATTCAATAATCAAATCTCAATCCCCAATCTTCAATCCTCAATACTCAATTTCAATCCTCAATCCTCAATCCTGAGGCCTCAAACATCAATATTCCACCCTCAGTACTCGTCTTCAATCCACAACCCTCAATCCTCAATCCTCAATCTTCAATCATCAATATTCAATCTTTAATCCTCAATCCTCAATCCTCAATCCTCAATCCTTAATCCTCAATCTTCAACCCTCAATCCTCAATCCTCAATCCTGAATGCTCAATCTTCAATCCTCAATAATCAATCTCCAATCCTGGATCCTCAATCTTCAATCCTCAATCCCCAGTCCTCAATGTCCAATCCTCAATGCTCAATCCTCAATCCTCAATCCTCAGTCCTCAATCCTCAATCCTCAATCCTCAATCCTCAATCCTCAACCGTCCGTCCTCATCATCCATCCTCCATCCTCAATCCTCAATCCTCAATCCTCAATTTTCAATCCTCAATACTCAATCTTCAATCCACAATCCTCAATTCTCAATCCTCAATCCTCAATCCTCAATCCTCAGGCATCAATAATCAATCTTCAATACTCAATCCTCAATCCTCAATCCTCAATCCTCAATCCTCAACCCTCAATCCTCATTCCTCAAACCTCAATCCACAACTCTCAGTCCTCATTCTCAATTCTCAATTCTCAATCCTGAATCCTCAATTGTCAATCTTCAATCCTCCATAATCAATCCCCAATCCAAGATCCTCAATCCCCAATCTTCAATCCTTAATCCTCAATCTTCAATCCTCAATCCCCAGTCATCAATCTACAATCCTCAATGCTCAATCCTCAATCCTCAACCGTCAGTCCTCAATCCTCAATCTTCAATCATCAATACTCAATCTTCAATCCTCAATACTCAATCCTCAATCGCCAATCCTCAATCCCCAATCCTCAATCTTCAATGCTCAATCCTCAATCCTCAATCCTCAATCCTCAATCCTCAATCCTCAATCTTCAATCCTCAGTACTCAATCTTCAATCCTCAATCCTCAATCCTCAATCCTCAATCCTCAATCCTCAATCCTCAATCATGAATCCTCAATCTTCAATCCTCAATACCCAATCCTCAATCTTCAATCCTCAATCCTCAGTCATCAGTTCTCAATCCTCAATCCTCAATCCTCAGGCCTCAAACATCAATACTCAACCCTCAGTCCTCGTCCTCAATCCACAACCCTCAATCCTCAATTCTCATTCTTCAATCATCAATATTCAATCTTTAATCCTCAATCCTCAATCCTCAATCCTCAATCCTTAATCCTCAATCTTCAACCCTCAATCCTCAATCCTCAATCCTCAATCCTCAATCTTCAATGCTCAATAATCAATCTCCAATCCTAGATCCTCAATCCCCAACCTTCAATCCTTAATCCTCAATCTTCAATCCTCAATCCCCAGTCCTCAATCTCCAATCCTCAATCCTCAATCCTCAATCCTCAATCCTCAATCCTCAGTACTCAATCCTCAGTCCTCAATCCTCAGGCATCAGTACTCAATCTTCAATCCTCAATCCTCAATCCTCAATCCACAATCCTCAACCTTCAATCCTCAATACTCAATCTTGAATCCTCAATCCTCAATCCTCAATCCTCAATCCTCAATCCTCAATCCTCAACTTTCAATCCTCAATACTCAATCTTCAATCATCAATCCTTAATCCTCAATCCTCAGTCGTCAATCCTCAGTCATCAATCCTCAATCTTCAATACTCAATCGTCAATCCTTAGTCCTGAATCCTCAATCCTCAATCCTCGTTCCTCAAACCTCAATCCTCAACCCTCAGCCGTCATCCTCAAATCTCAATTCTCAATCCTTAATCCTCAATCCTCAATCCTCAATCTTCAATCCTCAATAATCAATCTCCAATCCTACATCCTCAATCCCCAATCCTCAATCCTTAATCCTCAATCTTCAATCCTCAATCGCCAGTCCTCAATCTTCAATCCTCAATGCTCTATCCTCAATCCTCAAGCCTCAGCCCTCATTCCTCAATCCTCAATCCACAATCCTCAATCCTCAACCGTCAGTCCTCGTCCTCAATCCTCAACCCTCAATCCTAAATCCTTAATACTCAACACACAACCCTCAGCCATCAATCCTCAATACTCAACCATCAATCCTCAATTCTCAATACTCAATAGAGTATCCTGAATTCTCATGGTTCAATACTCAATCCACAATATTCAATAATCAAATCTCAATCCTCAATCTTCAATACTCAATACTCAATTTCAATTCTCAATCCTCAGTCCTCAGGCCTCAAACATCAATATTCCACCCTCAGTACTCGTCCTCAATCCACAACCCTCAATCCTCAATCCTCAATATTCAATCATCAATATTCAGTCTTTAATCCTCAATCCTCAATCCTCAATCCTCAATGCTTAATCCTCAATCTTCAACCCTCAATCCTCAATCCTCAATGCTCAATCCCCAGCCATCATCTTCAATCCTCAATGCTCAATCCTCAATCCTCAATCCTCAATCCTCAATCCTCAATCCTCAATACTCAATCTGCAGTCCTCAATCCTCAATCCTCAATCCTCAATGCTCATTCTTCAATCCTCAACACCCAATCCTCAGTCTTCAATCCTCAATCCGCAATCCTCAATTCGCAATCCTCAATCCTCAATCCTCAGACCTCAAACATCTATATTCAACCCTCAGTTCTCGTCCTCAATCCACAACCCTCAACCCTCAATCCTCAATCCTCAATCTTGAATCCTCAATCCTCAATACTCAATCCACAATCCTCAATCCTCAGGCATCAGTACTCAATCTTCAATAATGAATCCTCAATCCTCAATCCTCAATCCTCAATCCTCAATCCTCAATCCTCAACCCTCAATCCTCATTCCCAAAACCTCAATCCTCAACCCTTAGTCCTCATCCTCAATTCTCAATTCTCAATCCTCAGACCTCAATCATCAATCTTCAATCCTCAATAAGCAATCTCCAATCCTAGATCCTCAATCCCCAATCTTCAATCCTTAAACCTCAATCTTCAATCCTCAATCCCCAGTCCTCAATCTTCAATCCTCAATGCTCAATCCTCAATCCTCAATCCTCAGTCCTCAATCCTCAATCCTCAGTCATCAATCCTCAATCTTCAATCCTCAACATTCAATCTTCAATCCTCAATCCTCAATCCCCAATCTTCAATCCTTAATCCTCAATCTTCAATCCTCAATCCCCAGTCCTCAATCTTCAATCCTCAATGCTGAATCCACAATCCTCAATCCTCAGTCCTCAATCCTCAACCCTCAATCCTCAAACCTCAATTCTCAACCGTCAGTCCTCATCCTCCATCCTCAATCCTCAATCCTCAACCCTCAATCCTCAACCTTCAATCCCCAATACTCAATCTTCAATCCTCAATCCTCAATACTCAATCCACAATCCTCAATCCTCAGGCATCAATTCTCAATCTTCAATACTCAATCCTCAACCCTCAATCCTCAATCCTCAATCCTCAACCCTCAATCCTCATTCCCAAAACCTCAATCCTCAACCCTCAGTCCTCATCCTTAATTCTCAATTCTCAATCCTCAGACCTCAATCCTCAATCTTCAATCCTCAATAAGCAATCTCCAATCCTAGATCCTCAATCCCCAATCTTCAATCCTTAATCCTCAATCCTCTGCCATAAATCCTCAATCTTCAATACTCAATCGTCAATCCTCAGTCCTCAATATTCAATCCTCAATCCACAATCCTCAATATTCAATCCTCAATACTGAACCTTGAATCCTCAATCCACAATCCTCAATCCTCAATCCTCAATCCTTAATCCTCAGTCATAAATCCTCAATCTTCAATCCCCAATAATCAATCTCCAATCCTAGATCCTCAATCCCCAATCCTCAATCCTTAATCCTCAATCTTCAATCCTCAATCGCCAGTCCTCAATCCTCAATGCTCATTCTTCAATCCTCAACACCCAATCCTCAGTCTTCAATCCTCAATCCGCAATCCTCAATTCGCAATCCTCAATCCTCAATCCTCAGACCTCAAACATCTATATTCAACCCTCAGTTCTCGTCCTCAATCCACAACCCTCAACCCTCAATCCTCAATCCTCAAACCTCAATCCTCAATCTTCAATCCTCAATCCTCAATCCTCAATCCTCAATCCTCAATCCTCAATCCTCAATCCTCAATCCTCAATCTTCAATCCTCAATCCTCAATTCTCAATCTTCAATCATCAATATTCAATCTTTAATCCTCAATCCTCAACCCTCAATCCTCAAACCTCAATTCTCAACCGTCAGTCCTCATCCTCCATCCTCAATCCTCAATCCTCAATCCTCAATCCTCAACCTTCAATCCCCAATACTCAATCTTCAATCCTCAATCCTCAATACTCAATCCACAATCCTCAATCCTCAGGCATCAGTACTCAATCTTCAATAATGAATCC
Source organism: Calliopsis andreniformis (assembly GCF_051401765.1). Classification (NCBI taxonomy): domain Eukaryota; kingdom Metazoa; phylum Arthropoda; class Insecta; order Hymenoptera; family Andrenidae; genus Calliopsis; species Calliopsis andreniformis. The sequence continues at coordinate 1,847,065 of NC_135071.1, read as the reverse complement.
TCAATCCTCAATCCTCAATCCTCAATCCTCAATCCTCAATCCTCAACCCTCAATCCTCATTCCCAAAACCTCAATCCTCAACCCTTAGTCCTCATCCTCAATTCTCAATTCTCAATCCTCAGACCTCAATCATCAATCTTCAATCCTCAATAAGCAATCTCCAATCCTAGATCCTCAATCCCCAATCTTCAATCCTTAAACCTCAATCTTCAATCCTCAATCCCCAGTCCTCAATCTTCAATCCTCAATGCTCAATCCTCAATCCTCAATCCTCAGTCCTCAATCCTCAATCCTCAGTCATCAATCCTCAATCTTCAATCCTCAACATTCAATCTTCAATCCTCAATCCTCAATCCCCAATCTTCAATCCTTAATCCTCAATCTTCAATCCTCAATCCCCAGTCCTCAATCTTCAATCCTCAATGCTGAATCCACAATCCTCAATCCTCAGTCCTCAATCCTCAACCCTCAATCCTCAAACCTCAATTCTCAACCGTCAGTCCTCATCCTCCATCCTCAATCCTCAATCCTCAACCCTCAATCCTCAACCTTCAATCCCCAATACTCAATCTTCAATCCTCAATCCTCAATACTCAATCCACAATCCTCAATCCTCAGGCATCAATTCTCAATCTTCAATACTCAATCCTCAACCCTCAATCCTCAATCCTCAATCCTCAACCCTCAATCCTCATTCCCAAAACCTCAATCCTCAACCCTCAGTCCTCATCCTTAATTCTCAATTCTCAATCCTCAGACCTCAATCCTCAATCTTCAATCCTCAATAAGCAATCTCCAATCCTAGATCCTCAATCCCCAATCTTCAATCCTTAATCCTCAATCCTCTGCCATAAATCCTCAATCTTCAATACTCAATCGTCAATCCTCAGTCCTCAATATTCAATCCTCAATCCACAATCCTCAATATTCAATCCTCAATACTGAACCTTGAATCCTCAATCCACAATCCTCAATCCTCAATCCTCAATCCTTAATCCTCAGTCATAAATCCTCAATCTTCAATCCCCAATAATCAATCTCCAATCCTAGATCCTCAATCCCCAATCCTCAATCCTTAATCCTCAATCTTCAATCCTCAATCGCCAGTCCTCAATCTTCAATCCTCAATATTCAACACTCAACCCTCAACCATCAATCCTCAATACTCAACCATCAATCCTCAATTCTCAATACTCAATAGAACATCATGAATTCTCATGGTTCAATACTCAATTCAGAATATTCAATAATCAAATCTCAAACCTCAAGCATCAATTCCCAACACTCAATCCTCCACACTCAGGCCTCTCTCTTCAATCCTACATCCTCAACCCTCACACCTCAAGCGGCAATCCTCAATACCCAATCCTCAATCCTCAATCCTCAATCCTCAATACTCAGGCATCAATACTCAATCTTCAATACTCAGTCCTCAATCCTCAAACCTCAATCCTCAATCCTCAACCCTCAATCCTCGTTCCTCAATCCTCAATACTCAACTCTCAGTCCTCATTCTCAATTCTCAATTCTCAATCCTCAATCCTCAATCGTCTATCTTCAATCCTCCATAATCAATCTCCAATCCAAGATCCTCAATCCCCAATCTTCAATCCTTAATCCTCAATCTTCAATCCTCAATCCCCAGTCATCAATCTTCAATCCTCAATGCTCAATCGTCAATCCTCAACCGTCAGTCCTCAATCCTCAATCTTCAATCATCAATACTCAATCTTCAATCCTCAATACTCAATCCTCAATCGTCAATCCTCAATCCCCAATCCTCAATCTTCAATGCTCAATCCTCAATCCTCAATCCTCAATCCTCAATCCTCAATCTTCAATCCTCAGTACTCAATCTTCAATCCTCAATCCTCAATCCTCAATCCTCAATCCTCAATCCTCAATCCTGAATCCTCAATCTTCAATCCTCAATACCCAATCCTCAATCTTCAATCCTCAATCCTCAATCATCAATTCTCAATCCTCAATCCTCAATCCTCAATCTTCAACCCTCAATCCTCAATCCTCAATCCTCAATCCTCAATCCTCAATCCTCAATCCTCAAACTTCAACCCTCAATCCTCAATCCTCAATCCTCAATCCTCAATCTTCAATCCTCAATAATCAATCTCCAATCCTAGATCATCAATCCCCAATCTTCAATCCTTAATCCTCAATCTTCAATCCTCAATCCCCAGTCCTCAATCTCCATTCCTCAATGCTCAATCCTCAATCCTCAATCCTCAATCCTCAATCCTCAATCCTCAATCCTCAATCCTCAGGCATCAATACTCAATCTTCAATCCTCAATCATCAATCCTCAACCCACAATCCTCAACCTTCAATCCTCAATACTCAATCTTCAATCCTCAACCCTCAATCCTCAATCCTCAATATTCAATCCTCAATACTCAATCTTCAATCATCAATCCTCAATCCTCAATCCTCAGTCGTCAATCCTCAGTCATCAATCCTCAATCTTCAATACTCAATCGTCAATCCTTAGTCCTCAATCCTCAATCCTCAATCCTCGTTCCTCAAACCTCAATCCTCAACCCTCAGCCGTCATCCTCAATTCTCAATTCTCAATCCTCAATCCTCAATCCTCAATCCTCAATCTTCAATCCTCAATAATCAATCTCCAATCCTACATCCTCAATCCCCAATCCTCAATCCTTAATCCTCAATCTTCAATACTCAATCGCCAGTCCTCAATCTTCAATCCTCAATGCTCAATTCTCAATCCTCAAGCCTCAGTCCTCAATCCTCAATTCTCAATCGTCAAACCTCAATCCTCAACCGTCAGTCCTCGTCCTCAATCCTCAACCCTCAATCCTCAATCCTCAATACTCAACACACAACCCTCAGCCATCAATCCTCAATACTCAAACATCAATCCTCAATTCTCAATACTCAATAGAATATCCTGAATTCCCATGGTTCAATGCTCAATCCACAATATTCAATAATCAAATCTCAATCCTCAATCTTCAATCCTCAATCCTCAATCCTCAGGCCTCAGACATCAATATTCCACCCTCAGTACTCGTCCTCAATCCACAACCCTCAACCCTCAATCCTCAAACTTCAATCATCAATATTCAATCTTTAATCCTCAATCCTCAATCCTCAATCCTCAATCCTCAATCCTTAATCCTCAATCTTCAACCCTCAATCCTCAATCCTCAATCCTCAATCCTCAATCTTCAATCCTCAATAATCAATCTCCAATCCTAGATCCTCAATCCCCAATCTTCAATGCTTAATCCTCAATCTTCAATCCTCAATCCCCAGTCCTCAATGTCCAATCCTCAATGCTCACTCCTCAACCCTCAATCCTCAGTCCTCAATCCTCAATCCTCAATCCTCAATCCTCAAACCTCAATCCTCAACGGTGCGTCCTCATCCTCCATCCTCCATCCTCAATCCTCAATACTCAATCCTCAATTCTCAAGCCTCAATACTCAATCTTCAATCCACAATCCTCAATCCTCAATCCTCAATCCTCAATCCTCAGGCACCAATACTCAATCTTCAATACTCAATCCTCAATCCACAATCCTCAATCCTCAATCCTCAACATTCAATCCTCATTCCTCAAACCTCAATCCTCAACTCTCAGTCCTCATTCTCAATTCTCAATTCTCAATCCTCAATCCTCAATCGTCTATCTTCAATCCTCCATAATCAATCTCCAATGCAAGATCCTCAATCCCCAATCTTCAATCCTTAATCCTCAATCCTCAGTCGTCAATCCTCAGTCATCAATCCTCAATCTTCAATACTCAATCGTCAATCCTTAGTCCTCAATCCTCAATCCTCAATCCTCGTTCCTCAAACCTCAATCCTCAACCCTCAGCCGTCATCCTCAATTCTCAATTCTCAATCCCCAATCCTCAATCCTCAATCCTCAATATTCAATCCTCAATAATCAATCTCCAATCCTACATCCTCAATCCCCAATCCTCAATCCTTAATCCTCAATCCTCAATCCTCAACCGCCAGTCCTCAATCTTCAATCCTCTATGCTCAATCCTCAATCCTCAAGCCTCAGTTCTCAATCCTCAATCCTCAAACCTCAATCCTCAACCGTCAGTCCTCGTCCTCAATCCTCAACCCTCAATCCTCAATCCTCAATACTCAACACACAACCCTCAGCCAACAATCCTCAATACTCAACCATCAATCCTCAATTCTCAACACTCAATAGAATATCCTGAATTCTCATGGTTCAATACTCAATCCACAATATTCAATAATCAAATCTCAATCCCCAATCTTCTATCCTCAATACTCAATTTCAATCCTCAATCCTCAATCCTGAGGCCTCAAACATCAATATTCCACCCTCAGTACTCGTCCTCAATCCACAACCCTCAATCCTCAATCCTCAGTCTTCAATCATCAATATTCAATCTTTAATCCTCAATCCTCAATCCTCAATCCTCAATCCTTAATCCTCAAACTTCAACCCTCAATCCTCAATCCTCAATCCTGAATGCTCAATCTTCAATCCTCAATAATCAATCTCCAATCCTAGATCCTCAATCTTCAATCCTTAATCCCCAGTCCTCAATGTCCAATCCTCAATGCTCAATCCTCAATCCTCAATCCTCAGTCCTCAATCCTCAATCCTCAATCCTCAATCCTCAATCCTCAACCGTCCGTCCTCATCATCCATCCTCCATCCTCAATCCTCAATCCTCAATCCTCAATTTTCAATCCTCAATACTCAATCTTCAATCCACAATCCTCAATTCTCAATCCTCAATCCTCAATCCTCAGGCATCAATACTCAATCTTCAATACTCAATCCTCAATCCTCAATCCTCAATCCTCAATCCTCAACCCTCAATCCTCATTCCTCAAACCTCAATCCACAACTCTCAGTCCTCATTCTCAATTCTCAATTCTCAATCCTCAATCCTCAATTGTCAATCTTCAATCCTCCATAATCAATCTCCAATCCAAGATCCTCAATCCCCAATCTTCAATCCTTAATCCTCAATCTTCAATCCTCAATCCCCAGTCATCAATCTACAATCCTCAATGCTCAATCCTCAATCCTCAACCGTCAGTCCTCAATCCTCAATCTTCAATCCTCAGTACTCAATCTTCAATCCTCAATCCTCAATCCTCAATCCTCAATACTCAATCCTCAATCATGAATCCTCAATCTTCAATCCTCAATACCCAATCCTCAATCTTCAATCCTCAATCCTCAATCTTCAATCCTCAGTACTCAATCTTCAATCCTCAATCCTCAATCCTCAATCCTCAATCCTCAATCCTCAATCATGAATCCTCAATCTTCAATCCTCAATACCCAATCCTCAATCTTCAATCCTCAATCCTCAATCATCAATTCTCAATCCTCAATCCTCAATCCTCAGGCCTCAAACATCAATACTCAACCCTCAGTCCTTGTCCTCAATCCACAACCCTCAATCCTCAATTCTCATTCTTCAATCATCAATATTCAATCTTTAATCCTCAATCCTCAATCCTCAATCCTCAATCCTTAATCCTCAATCTTCAACCCTCAATCCTCAATCCTCAATCCTCAATCCTCAATCTTCAATCCTCAATCCTCAATCCTCAATCCTCAATACTCAATCTGCAATCCTCAATCCTCAATCCTCAATCCTCAATGCTCATTCTTCAATCCTCAACACCCAATCCTCAGTCTTCAATCCTCAATCCGCAATCCTCAATTCGCAATCCTCAATCCTCAATCCTCAGACCTCAAACATCTATATTCAACCCTCAGTTCTCGTCCTCAATCCACAACCCTCAAACCTCAATCCTCAATCCTCAAACCTCAATCCTCAATCTTCAATCCTCAATCCTCAATCCTCAATCCTCAATCCTCAATCCTCAATCCTCAATCCTCAATCCTCAATCTTCAATCCTCAATCCTCAATCCTCAATCTTCAATCATCAATATTCAATCTTTAATCCTCAATCCTCAACCCTCAATCCTCAAACCTCAATTCTCAACCGTCAGTCCTCATCCTCCATCCTCAATCCTCAATCCTCAATCCTCAACCCTCAACCTTCAATCCCCAATACTCAATCTTCAATCCTCAATCCTCAATACTCAATCCACAATCCTCAATCCTCAGGCATCAGTACTCAATCTTCAATAATGAATCCTCAATCCTCAATCCTCAATCCTCAATCCTCAATCCTCAATCCTCAACCCTCAATCCTCATTCCCAAAACCTCAATCCTCAACCCTTAGTCCTCATCCTCAATTCTCAATTCTCAATCCTCAGACCTCAATCCTCAATCTTCAATCCTCAATAAGCAATCTCCAATCCTAGATCCTCAATCCCCAATCTTCAATCCTTAAACCTCAATCTTCAATCCTCAATCCCCAGTCCTCAATCTTCAATCCTCAATGCTCAATCCTCAATCCTCAATCCTCAGTCCTCAATCCTCAATCCTCAGTCATCAATCCTCAATCTTCAATCCTCAACATTCAATCTTCAATCCTCAATCCTCAATCCCCAATCTTCAATCCTTAATCCTCAATCTTCAATCCTCAATCCCCAGTCCTCAATCTTCAATCCTCAATGCTGAATCCTCAATCCTCAATCCTCAGTCCTCAATCCTCAACCCTCAGCCCTCAAACCTCAATTCTCAACCGTCAGTCCTCATCCTCCATCCTCAATCCTCAATCCTCAACCCTCAATCCTCAACCTTCAATCCCCAATACTCAATCTTCAATCCTCAATCCTCAATACTCAATCCACAATCCTCAATCCTCAGGCATCAATACTCAATCTTCAATACTCAATCCTCAACCCTCAATCCTCAATCCTCAATCCTCAACCCTCAATCCTCATTCCCAAAACCTCAATCCTCAACCCTCAGTCCTCATCCTCAATTCTCAATTCTCAATCCTCAGACCTCAATCCTCAATCTTCAATCCTCAATAAGCAATCTCCAATCCTAGATCCTCAATCCCCAATCTTCAATCCTTAATCCTCAATCCTCTGCCATAAATCCTCAATCTTCAATACTCAATCGTCAATCCTCAGTCCTCAATATTCAATCCTCAATCCACAATCCTCAATATTCAATCCTCAATACTGAACCTTGAATCCTCAATCCTCAATCCTCAATCCTCAATCCTCAATCCTCAGTCATAAATCCTCAATCTTCAATCCCCAATAATCAATCTCCAATCCTAGATCCTCAATCCCCAATCCTCAATCCTTAATCCTCAATCTTCAATCCTCAATCGCCAGACCTCAATCTTCAATCCTCAATATTCAACACTCAACCCTCAACCATCAATCCTCAATACTCAACCATCAATCCTCAATTCTCAATACTCAATAGAACATCATGAATTATCATGGTTCAATACTCAATTCAGAATATTCAATAATCAAATCTCAAACATCAAGCATCAATTCCCAACACTCAATCCTCAACACTCACGCCTCTCTCTTCAATCCTACATCCTCAACCCTCACACCTCAAGCGGCAATCCTCAATACCCAATCCTCAATCCTCAATCCTCAATCCTCAATCCTCAATCCACAGTACTCAATCTTCAATCCTCAATCCTCAATCCCTAATCCTCAATCCTCAATCATCAATCCTCAATCCTCAATCGTCAGTCGTCAATCCTCAGTCATCAATCCTCAATCTTCAATACCCAATCGTCAATCCTTAGTCCTCAATCCTCAATCCTCAATCCTCGTTCCTCAAACCTCAATCCTCAACCCTCAGCCGTCATCCTCAATTCTCAATTCTCAATCCCCAATCCTCAATCCTCAATCCTCAATATTCAATCCTCAATAATCAATCTCCAATCCTACATCCTCAATCCCCAATCCTCAACCCTTAATCCTCAATCTTCAATCCTCTATGCTCAATCCTCAATCCTCAAGCCTCAGTCCTCAATCCTCAATCCTCAATCCTCAAACCTCAATCCTCAACCGTCAGTCCTCGTCCTCAATCCTCAACACTCAATCCTCAATCCTCAATACTCAACACACATCCCTCAGCCATCAATCCTCAATACTCAACCATCAATCCTCAATTCTCAACACTCAATAGAATATCCTGAATTCTCATGGTTCAATACTCAATCCACAATATTCAATAATCAAATCTCAATCCCCAATCTTCATTCCTCAATACTCAATTTCAATCCTCAATCCTCAATCCTGAGGCCTCAAACATCAATATTCCACCTTCAGTACTCGTCCTCAATCCACAACCCTCAATCCTCAATCCTCAATCTTCAATCATCAATATTCAATCTTTAATCCTCAATCCTCAATCCTCAATCCTCAATCCTTAATCCTCAATCTTCAGCCCTCAATCCTCAATCCTCAATCCTGAATTCTAAATCTTCAATCCTCAATAATCAACCTCCAATCCTAGATCCTCAATCCCCAATCTTCAATCCTTAATCCTCAATCTTCAATCCTCAATCGCCAGTCCTCAATGTCCAATCCTCAATGCTCAATCCTCAATCCTCAATCCTCAGTCCTCAAACCTCAATCCTCAATCCTCAATCCTCAATTTTCAATCCTCAATACTCAATCTTCAATCCACAATCCTCAATCCTCAATCCTCAATCCTCAATCCTCAGGCATCAATACTCAATCTTCAATACTCAATCCTCAATCCTCAATCCTCAATCCTCAATCCTCAACCCTCAATCCTCATTCCTCAAACCCCAATCCTCAACTCTCAGTCCTCATTCTCAATTCTCAATCCTCAATCCTCAATCCTCAATTGTCAATCTTCAATCCTCCATAATCAATCTCCAATCCAAGATGCTCAATCCCCAATCTTCAATCCTTAACCCTCAATCTTCAATCCTCAATCCCCAGTCATCAATCTTCAATCCTCAATGCTCAATCCTCGATCCTCAGTCTTCAATCCTCAATAATCAATCTCCAATCCTAGATCCTCAATCCCCAATCTTCAATCCTTAATCCTCAATCTTCAATCCCCAGTCCTCAAGTATCAATACTCAATCCTCAGTCCTCGTCCTCAATACACAACCCTCAGTCATCAATCCTCATTCTTCATTCATCAATATTCAACCTTCAATCCTCAATCCACAATCCTCAATGTTCAATCCTCAATACCCAATCCTCAATCTTCAATCCTCAATCCTCAATCCTCAATCCTCAATCCTCAATCCACAATCCTCAATCCTCAGTCCTCAAACCTCAATCCTGAATCCTCAATCCTGAATCCTCACTCTTCAGCCCTCAGTACTCAACAATCAGTTGTCAATCCTCAATCCTCCAAAGAATATCATCAATTCACAGTTTTCAATACACAATACTCAGTCTGCAATCTTCAAGTCTCTGTCCACAAACATCAATTCTCATCACTCAACCCCCAACACTCAGTCCCCAATCCTCAATATTCAATCCTCAATCCTCAATCCTCAATCCTCAATCCACAATCCTCAACCTTCAATCCTCAATACTCAATCTTCAATCCTCAATCCTCAATCCTCAATCCTCAATCCTCAATCCTCAATCCTCAATCCTCAATATTGAATCCTCAATACTCAATCTTCAATCATGAATCCTCAATCCTCAATCCTCAGTCCTCAATCCTCAGTCATCAATCCTCAGGCATCAATACTCAATCTTCAATACTCAATCCTCAATCCTCAATCCTCAATCCTCAATCCTCAACCCTCAGTCCTCATTCCGCAAACCTCAATCCTTATCCTCAATTCTCAATTCTCAATCCTCAATCCACAATCCTCAATATTCAATCCGCAATACCCAATCTTCAATCATCAATCCTCAATCCTCAATCCTCAAACCTCAATTCTCAATACTCAGTCCTCAAATCTCAGTCCTCAAACCTCAATCCTGAATCCACAATACTGAATCCTCAACCTTCAGACCTCAGTCCTCAACAATCAGTCGTCAATCCTCAATCCTCAATAGAATATCGTCAATTCACACCTTTCAATACTCAATACTCAATCTGCAATCTTAAAGTCTCTATCCACAAACTTCAATTCTCATCACTCAACCCTCAACACTCAGTCCCCCATCCTCAATCTTCAATCCTCAATCCTCAATCCTCAATTCTCAATCCTCAATCCTCAGTCCTCAATCCTCAATCTTCAATCCCCAATAATCAATCTCCAATCCTAGATCCTCAATCCCCAATCCTCAATCCTTAATCCTCAATCTTCAGTCCTCAATCGCCAGTCCTCAATCTTCAATCCTCAATATTCAACACTCAACCCTCAACAATCAATCCTCAATACTCAACCATCAATCCTCAATTCTCAATACTCAATAGAACATCATGAATTCTCATGGTTCAATACTCAATTCAGAATATTCAATAATCAAATCTCAAACCTCAAGCATCAATTCCCAACACTCAATCCTCAACACTCAGGCCTCTCTCTTCAATCCTACATCCTCAACCCTCACACCTCAAGCGGCAATCCTCAATACCCAATCCTCAATCCTCAATCCTCAATCCTCAATACTCAGGCATCAATACTCAATCTTCAATACTCAGTCCTCAATCCTCAAACCTCAATCCTCAATCCTCAACCCTCAATCTCCATTCCTCAATCCTCAATCCTCAACTCTCAGTCCTCATTCTCAATTCTCAATTCTCAATCCTCAATCCTCAATCGTCTATCTTCAATCCTCCATAATCAATCTCCAATCCAAGATCCTCAATCCCCAATCTTCAATCCTTAATCCTCAATCTTCAATCCTCAATCCCCAGTCATCAATCTTCAATCCTCAATGCTCAATCCTCAATCCTCAACCGTCAGTCCTCAATCCTCAATCTTCAATCATCAATACTCAATCTTCAATCCTCAATACTCAATCCTCAATCGTCAATCCTCAATCCCCAATCCTCAATCTTCAATGCTCAATCCTCAATCCTCAATCCTCAATCCTCAATCCTCAATCTTCAATCCTCAGTACTCAATCTTCAATCCTCAATCCTCAATCCTCAATCCTCAATCCTCAATCCTCAATCCTGAATCCTCAATCTTCAATCCTCAATATCCAATCCTCAATCTTCAATCCTCAATCCTCAATCCTGAATCCTCAATCTTCAATCCTCAATATCCAATCCTCAATCTTCAATCCTCAATCCTCAATCATCAATTCTCAATCCTCAATCCTCAATCCTCAATCTTCAACCCTCAATCCTCAATCCTCAATCCTCAATCCTCAATCCTCAATCCTCAATCCTCAAACTTCAACCCTCAATCCTCAATCCTCAATCCTCAATCCTCAATCTTCAATCCTCAATAATCAATCTCCAATCCTAGATCATCAATCCCCAATCTTCAATCCTTAATCCTCAATCTTCAATCCTCAATCCCCAGTCCTCAATCTCCATTCCTCAATGCTCAATCCTCAATCCTCAATCCTCAGTACTCAATCCTCAATCCTCAATCCTCAGGCATCAATACTCAATCTTCAATCCTCAATCCTCAATCCTCAACCCACAATCCTCAACCTTCAATCCTCAATACTCAATCTTCAATCCTCAACCCTCAATCCTCAATACTCAATCCTCAATCCTCAATATTCAATCCTCAATACTCAATCTTCAATCATCAATCCTCAATCCTCAATCCTCAGTCGTCAATCCTCAGTCATAAATCCTCAATCTTCAATACTCAATCGTCAATCCTTAGTCCTCAATCCTCAATCCTCAATCCTCGTTCCTCAAACCTCAATCCTCAACCCTCAGCCGTCATCCTCAATTCTCAATTCTCAATCCTCAATCCTCAATCCTCAATCGTCAATCTTCAATCCTCAATCGCCAGTACTCAATCTTCAATCCTCAATGCTCAATTCTCAATCCTCAATCCTCAATCCTCAATCATGAATCCTCAATCTTCAATCCTCAATACCCAATCCTCAATCTTCAATCCTCAATCCTCAATCTTCAATCCTCAGTACTCAATCTTCAATCCTCAATCCTCAATCCTCAATCCTCAATCCTCAATCCTCAATCATGAATCCTCAATCTTCAATCCTCAATACCCAATCCTCAATCTTCAATCCTCAATCCTCAATCATCAATTCTCAATCCTCAATCCTCAATCCTCAGGCCTCAAACATCAATACTCAACCCTCAGTCCTCGTCCTCAATCCACAACCCTCAATCCTCAATTCTCATTCTTCAATCATCAATATTCAATCTTTAATCCTCAATCCTCAATCCTCAATCCTCAATCCTTAATCCTCAATCTTCAACCCTCAATCCTCAATCCTCAATCCTCAATCCTCAATCTTCAATCCTCAATCCTCAATCCTCAATCCTCAATACTCAATCTGCAATCCTCAATCCTCAATCCTCAATCCTCAATGCTCATTCTTCAATCCTCAACACCCAATCCTCAATCCTCAAACCTCAATCCTCAATCTTCAATCCTCAATCCTCAATCCTCAATCCTCAATCCTGAATCCTCAATCCTCAATCCTCAATCCTCAATCTTCAATCCTCAATCCTCAATCCTCAATCTTCAATCATCAATATTCAATCTTTAATCCTCAATCCTCAACCCTCAATCCTCAAACCTCAATTCTCAACCGTCAGTCCTCATCCTCCATCCTCAATCCTCAATCCTCAATCCTCAACCCTCAACCTTCAATCCCCAATACTCAATCTTCAATCCTCAATCCTCAATACTCAATCCACAATCCTCAATCCTCAGGCATCAGTACTCAATCTTCAATAATGAATCCTCAATCCTCAATCCTCAATCCTCAATACTCAATCCTCAATCCTCAACCCTCAATCCTCATTCCCAAAACCTCAATCCTCAACCCTTAGTCCTCATCCTCAATTCTCAATTCTCAATCCTCAGACCTCAATCCTCAATCTTCAATCCTCAATAAGCAATCTCCAATCCTAGATCCTCAATCCCCAATCTTCAATCCTTAAACCTCAATCTTCAATCCTCAATCCCCAGTCCTCAATCTTCAATCCTCAATGCTCAATCCTCAATCCTCAATCCTCAGTCCTCAATCCTCAATCCTCAGTCATCAATCCTCAATCTTCAATCCTCAACATTCAATCTTCAATCCTCAATCCTCAATCCCCAATCTTCAATCCTTAATCCTCAATCTTCAATCCTCAATCCCCAGTCCTCAATCTTCAATCCTCAATGCTGAATCCTCAATCCTCAATCCTCAGTCCTCAATCCTCAACCCTCAACCCTCAAACCTCAATTCTCAACCGTCAGTCCTCATCCTCCATCCTCAATCCTCAATCCTCAACCCTCAATCCTCAACCTTCAATCCCCAATACTCAATCTTCAATCCTCAATCCTCAATACTCAATCCACAATCCTCAATCCTCAGGCATCAATACTCAATCTTCAACACTCAATCCTCAACCCTCAATCCTCAATCCTCAATCCTCAATCCTCAACCCTCAATCCTCATTCCCAAAACCTCAATCCTCAACCCTCAGTCCTCATCCTCAATTCTCAATTCTCAATCCTCAGACCTCAATCCTCAATCTTCAATCCTCAATAAGCAATCTCCAATCCTAGATCCTCAATCCCCAATCTTCAATCCTTAATCCTCAATCCTCTGCCATAAATCCTCAATCTTCAATACTCAATCGTCAATCCTCAGTCCTCAATATTCAATCCTCAATCCACAATCCTCAATATTCAATCCTCAATACTGAACCTTGAATCCTCAATCCTCAATCCTCAATCCTCAATCCTCAATCCTCAGTCATAAATCCTCAATCTTCAATCCCCAATAATCAATCTCCAATCCTAGATCCTCAATCCCCAATCCTCAATCCTTAATCCTCAATCTTCAATCCTCAATCGCCAGTCCTCAATCTTCAATCCTCAATATTCAACACTCAACCCTCAACCCTCAACCATCAATCCTCAATACTCAACCATCAATCCTCAATTCTCAATACTCAATAGAACATCATGAATTATCATGGTTCAATACTCAATTCAGAATATTCAATAATCAAATCTCAAACATCAAGCATCAATTCCCAACACTCAATCCTCAACACTCACGCCTCTCTCTTCAATCCTACATCCTCAACCCTCACACCTCAAGCGGCAATCCTCAATACCCAATCCTCAATCCTCAATCCTCAATCCTCAATCCTCAATCCACAGTACTCAATCTTCAATCCTCAATCCTCAATCCCTAATCCTCAATCCTCAATCATCAATCCTCAATCCTCAATCCTCAGTCGTCAATCCTCAGTCATCAATCCTCAATCTTCAATACCCAATCGTCAATCCTTAGTCCTCAATCCTCAATCCTCAATCCTCGTTCCTCAAACCTCAATCCTCAACCCTCAGCCGTCATCCTCAATTCTCAATTCTCAATCCCCAATCCTCAATCCTCAATCCTCAATATTCAATCCTCAATAATCAATCTCCAATCCTACATCCTCAATCCCCAATCCTCAACCCTTAATCCTCAATCTTCAATCCTCTATGCTCAATCCTCAATCCTCAAGCCTCAGTCCTCAATCCTCAATCCTCAATCCTCAAACCTCAATCCTCAACCGTCAGTCCTCGTCCTCAATCCTCAACACTCAATCCTCAATCCTCAATACTCAACACACATCCCTCAGCCATCAATCCTCAATACTCAACCATCAATCCTCAATTCTCAACACTCAATAGAATATCCTGAATTCTCATGGTTCAATACTCAATCCACAATATTCAATAATCAAATCTCAATCCCCAATCTTCATTCCTCAATACCCAATTTCAATCCTCAATCCTCAATCCTGAGGCCTCAAACATCAATATTCCACCTTCAGTACTCGTCCTCAATCCACAACCCTCAATCCTCAATCCTCAATCTTCAATCATCAATATTCAATCTTTAATCCTCAATCCTCAATCCTCAATCCTCAATCCTTAATCCTCAATCTTCAGCCCTCAATCCTCAATCCTCAATCCTGAATTCTAAATCTTCAATCCTCAATAATCAACCTCCAATCCTAGATCCTCAATCCCCAATCTTCAATCCTTAATCCTCAATCTTCAATCCTCAATCGCCAGTCCTCAATGTCCAATCCTCAATGCTCAATCCTCAATCCTCAATCCTCAGTCCTCAAACCTCAATCCTCAATCCTCAATCCTCAATTTTCAATCCTCAATACTCAATCTTCAATCCACAATCCTCAATCCTCAATCCTCAATCCTCAATCCTCAGGCATCAATACTCAATCTTCAATACTCAATCCTCAATCCTCAATCCTCAATCCTCAATCCTCAACCCTCAATCCTCATTCCTCAAACCCCAATCCTCAACTCTCAGTCCTCATTCTCAATTCTCAATCCTCAATCCTCAATCCTCAATTGTCAATCTTCAATCCTCCATAATCAATCTCCAATCCAAGATGCTCAATCCCCAATCTTCAATCCTTAACCCTCAATCTTCAATCCTCAATCCCCAGTCATCAATCTTCAATCCTCAATGCTCAATCCTCGATCCTCAGTCTTCAATCCTCAATAATCAATCTCCAATCCTAGATCCTCAATCCCCAATCTTCAATCCTTAATCCTCAATCTTCAATCCCCAGTCCTCAAGTATCAATACTCAATCCTCAGTCCTCGTCCTCAATACACAACCCTCAGTCATCAATCCTCATTCTTCATTCATCAATATTCAACCTTCAATCCTCAATCCACAATCCTCAATGTTCAATCCTCAATACCCAATCCTCAATCTTCAATCCTCAATCCTCAATCCTCAATCCTCAATCCTCAATCCACAATCCTCAATCCTCAGTCCTCAAACCTCAATCCTGAATCCTCAATCCTGAATCCTCACTCTTCAGCCCTCAGTACTCAACAATCAGTTGTCAATCCTCAATCCTCCAAAGAATATCATCAATTCACAGTTTTCAATACACAATACTCAGTCTGCAATCTTCAAGTCTCTGTCCACAAACATCAATTCTCATCACTCAACCCCCAACACTCAGTCCCCAATCCTCAATATTCAATCCTCAATCCTCAATCCTCAATCCACAATCCTCAACCTTCAATCCTCAATACTCAATCTTCAATCCTCAATCCTCAATCCTCAATCCTCAATCCTCAATCCTCAATCCTCAATCCTCAATATTGAATCCTCAATACTCAATCTTCAATCATGAATCCTCAATCCTCAATCCTCAGTCCTCAATCCTCAGTCATCAATCCTCAGGCATCAATACTCAATCTTCAATACTCAATCCTCAATCCTCAATCCTCAATCCTCAATCCTCAACCCTCAGTCCTCATTCCGCAAACCTCAATCCTCATCCCTCAGTCCTTATCCTCAATTCTCAATTCTCAATCCTCAATCCACAATCCTCAATATTCAATCCGCAATACCCAATCTTCAATCATCAATCCTCAATCCTCAATCCTCAAACCTCAATTCTCAATACTCAGTCCTCAAATCTCAGTCCTCAAACCTCAATCCTGAATCCACAATACTGAATCCTCAACCTTCAGACCTCAGTCCTCAACAATCAGTCGTCAATCCTCAATCCTCAATAGAATATCGTCAATTCACACCTTTCAATACTCAATACTCAATCTGCAATCTTAAAGTCTCTATCCACAAACTTCAATTCTCATCACTCAACCCTCAACACTCAGTCCCCCATCCTCAATCTTCAATCCTCAATCCTCAATCCTCAATTCTCAATCCTCAATCCTCAGTCCTCAATCCTCAATCTTCAATCCCCAATAATCAATCTCCAATCCTAGATCCTCAATCCCCAATCGTCAATCCTTAATCCTCAATCTTCAATCCTCAATCGCCAGTCCTCAATCTTCAATCCTCAATATTCAACACTCAACCCTCAACAATCAATCCTCAATACTCAACCATCAATCCTCAATTCTCAATACTCAATAGAACATCATGAATTCTCATGGTTCAATACTCAATTCAGAATATTCAATAATCAAATCTCAAACCTCAAGCATCAATTCCCAACACTCAATCCTCAACACTCAGGCCTCTCTCTTCAATCCTACATCCTCAACCCTCACACCTCAAGCGGCAATCCTCAATACCCAATCCTCAATCCTCAATCCTCAATCCTCAATCCTCAATCCTCAATCCTCAATATTGAATCCTCAATACTCAATCTTCAATCATGAATCCTCAATCCTCAATCCTCAGTCCTCAATCCTCAGTCATCAATCCTCAGGCATCAATACTCAATCTTCAATACTCAATCCTCAATCCTCAATCCTCAATCCTCAATCCTCAACCCTCAGTCCTCATTCCGCAAACCTCAATCCTCATCCCTCAGTCCTTATCCTCAATTCTCAATTCTCAATCCTCAATCCACAATCCTCAATATTCAATCCGCAATACCCAATCTTCAATCATCAATCCTCAATCCTCAATCCTCAAACCTCAATTCTCAATACTCAGTCCTCAAATCTCAGTCCTCAAACCTCAATCCTGAATCCACAATACTGAATCCTCAACCTTCAGACCTCAGTCCTCAACAATCAGTCGTCAATCCTCAATCCTCAATAGAATATCGTCAATTCACACCTTTCAATACTCAATACTCAATCTGCAATCTTAAAGTCTCTATCCACAAACTTCAATTCTCATCACTCAACCCTCAACACTCAGTCCCCCATCCTCAATCTTCAATCCTCAATCCTCAATCCTCAATTCTCAATCCTCAATCCTCAGTCCTCAATCCTCAATCTTCAATCCCCAATAATCAATCTCCAATCCTAGATCCTCAATCCCCAATCCTCAATCCTTAATCCTCAATCTTCAATCCTCAATCGCCAGTCCTCAATCTTCAATCCTCAATATTCAACACTCAACCCTCAACAATCAATCCTCAATACTCAACCATCAATCCTCAATTCTCAATACTCAATAGAACATCATGAATTCTCATGGTTCAATACTCAATTCAGAATATTCAATAATCAAATCTCAAACCTCAAGCATCAATTCCCAACACTCAATCCTCAACACTCAGGCCTCTCTCTTCAATCCTCAATCCTCAACCCTCAATCCTCATTCCTCAATCCTCAATCCTCAACTCTCAGTCCTCATTCTCAATTCTCAATTCTCAATCCTCAATCCTCAATCGTCTATCTTCAATCCTCCATAATCAATCTCCAATCCAAGATCCTCAATCCCCAATCTTCAATCCTTAATCCTCAATCTTCAATCCTCAATCCCCAGTCATCAATCTTCAATCCTCAATGCTCAATCCTCAATCCTCAACCGTCAGTCCTCAATCCTCAATCTTCAATCATCAATACTCAATCTTCAATCCTCAATACTCAATCCTCAATCGTCAATCCTCAATCCCCAATCCTCAATCTTCAATGCTCAATCCTCAATCCTCAATCCTCAATCCTCAATCCTCAATCTTCAATCCTCAGTACTCAATCTTCAATCCTCAATCCTCAATCCTCAATCCTCAATCCTCAATCCTCAATCCTGAATCCTCAATCTTCAATCCTCAATACCCAATCCTCAATCTTCAATCCTCAATCCTCAATCATCAATTCTCAATCCTCAATCCTCAATCCTCAATATTCAACCCTCAATCCTCAATCCTCAATCCTCAATCCTCAATCCTCAATCCTCAATCCTCAATCCTCAAACTTCAACCCTCAATCCTCAATCCTCAATCCTCAATCCTCAATCTTCAATCCTCAATAATCAATCTCCAATCCTAGATCATCAATCCCCAATCTTCAATCCTTAATCCTCAATCTTCAATCCTCAATCCCCAGTCCTCAATCTCCATTCCTCAATGCTCAATCCTCAATCCTCAATCCTCAGTACTCAATCCTCAATCCTCAATCCTCAACCCTCAATCCTCATTCCCAAAACCTCAATCCTCAACCCTTAGTCCTCATCCTCAATTCTCAATTCTCAATCCTCAGACCTCAATCCTCAATCTTCAATCCTCAATAAGCACTCTCCAATCCTAGATCCTCAATCCCCAATCTTCAATCCTTAAACCTCAATCTTCAATCCTCAATCGCCAGTCCTCAATCATCAATCCTCAATGCTTAATCCTCAATCCTCAATCCTCAGTCCTCAATCCTCAATCCTCAGTCATCAATCCTCAACCTTCAATCACCAATACTCAATCTTCAATCCTCAATCCTCAATACTCAATCCACAATCCTCAATCCTCAGGCATCAATACTCAATCTTCAATACTCAATCCTCAATCGTCAATCCTCAATCCTCAATCCTCAACCCTCAATCCTCATTCCCAAAACCTCAATCCTCAAACCTCAGTCCTCATCCTCAATTCTCAATTCTCAATCCTCAGACCTCAATCCTCAATCTTCAATCCTCAATAAGCAATCTCCAATCCTAGATCCTCAATCCCCAATCTTCAATCCTTAATCATCAATCTTCAATAATCTTCAATCCTTAATCATCAATCTACAATCCTCAATCCCCAGTCATCAATCTTCAATCCTCAATGCCCAGTCCTCAATCCTCAATCCTCAGTCCTCAATCCTCAATCCTCAATCCTCAAACCTCAATCCTCAACCGTCAGTCCTCGACCTCAATCCTCAAACCTCAATCCTCAATCCTCAATATTCAATCATCAATACTCAATCTTCAATCCTCAATCGTCTATCCTCAGTCCTCAATCCTCAATCCTCAATACTCAACACACAACCCTCAGCCATCAATCCTCAATACTCAACCATCAATCCTCAATACTCAATCCTCAATACTCAATCCTCAATCATCAATCCTCAATCCTCAATCCTCAGTCGTCAATCCTCAGCCATCAATCCTCAATCTTCAATACTCAGTCGTCAATCCTTAGTCCTGAATCCTCAATCCTCAATGCTCGTTCCTCAAACCTCAATCCTCAACCCTCAGCCGTCATCCTCAATTCTCAATTCTCAATCCTCAATCCTCAATCCTCAATCCTCAATCTTCAATCCTCAATAATCAATCTCCAATCCTGCATCCTCAATCCCCAATCCTCAATCCTTAATCCTCAATCTTCAATCCTCAATCGCCAGTCCTCAATCTTCAATCCTCAATGCTCAATCCTCAATCCTCAAGCCTCAGCCCTCAATCCTCAATCCTCAATCCTCAGACCTCAATCCTCAACCGTCAGTCCTCGTCCTCAATCCTCAACCCTCAATCCTCAATCCTTAATACTCAGCACACAACCCTCAGCCGTCAATCCTCAATACTCAACCATCAATCCTCAATTCTCAATACTCAATAGAATATCCTGAATTCTCATGGTTCAATACTCAATCCACAATATTCAATAATCAGATCTCAATCCTCAATCTTCAATCCTCAATACTCAATTTCAATCCTCAATCCTCAATCCTCAGGCCTCAAACATCAATATTCCACCCTCAGTACTCGTCCTCAATCCACAACCCTCAATCCTCAGTCCTCAATCTTCAATCATCAATATTCAATCTTTAATCCTCAATCCTCAATGCTCAATCCTCAATCCTTAATCCTCAATCTTCAACCCTCAATCCTCAATCCTCAATCCTCGATCCTCAATCCACAACGCTCAGACCTCAAGCATCAATACTCAACCCTCAGTCCTCGTCCGCAATCCACAACCCTCAATCCTCAATCCTCAATCTTCGATCATCAATATTCAATCATCAATCCTCAATCTTCAATCCTCTACCCTCAATCCTCAATCCTGAATGTTCAATCCTCAATTCCCAATCCTCAATCTTCAATCCTCAATACTCAATCCTCAATCCTCAACCCTCAATCCTCAGTCCTCAAACCTCAATCCTGAATCCTCAATCCTGAATCCTCAATCTTCAGCCCTCAGTCCTCATCAATCAATTGTCAGTCCTCAATCCTCAATAGAATATACCCAATTCACAGTTTTCAACACTCAATCCCCAATCTGCAATCTTCAAATCTCTATCCACAAACATCAATTCTCATCACTCAACCCTCAACACTCAGTCCACAATCCTCAATATTCAATCCTCAATCCTCAATCCTCAATCCTCAATCATCAACCTTCAATCCTCAGTGCTCAATCTTCAATCCTCAATCCTCAATCCTCAGTCCTCAATCCTCAATCCCCAATCCTCATTCTTCAATCCTCAATACCCAATCCTCAATACTCAATCTTTAATCCTCAATCCTCAGTCCTCAAACCGCAATTCTGAGTACTCAGTCCTGAATCCTCAACCTTCAGCCCTCAGTCCTCAACAATCAGTTGCCAATCCTCAGTCCTCAATGGAATATCCTCAATTCACAGCTTTCAATACTCAATACTCAATCTGCATTCTTCAAATCTCTATCCACAAACATCAATGCTCATAACTCAACCCTCAACACTCAGTCCTCAATGTTCAGTCCTCAATCCTCAATTCTCAATATTCAATCCTCAATTCTGAATCTTCAATTCTAATTCCTCAGTCCTCAATCCTCAATCCTCAATCCTCAATCCTCAATCTTCTATCCTCAATACTCAATCTGCAATCCTCAATCCTCAATCCTCAATCCTCAATCCTAATTCGTCACTCCTCGAAACCCAGTCCTCAATCTTCAATCCTCAATCCTCAATCCTCAATTCTCAATCCTCAATCCTCAATCCTCAATCCTCAATCTTCAATCCTCAATACTCAATCTTCAATACTCAATCCTCAATCCTCAATCCTCAATCCTCAATCCTCAATCCTGAATCCCAAATCCTCAATCCTCAATCCTCAATCCTCAACCCTCAATCCTCAGTCCTGAAACATCAATACCGAATCCTCAATACTGAATCCTCAATCTTCAGCCCTCAGTCCTCAACAATCAATTGTCAATCCTCAATCCTCAATGGAATATCCTCAATTCACAGTTTTCAATTCTCAATCCCCATTCTTCAATCTTCACATCTCAATCCACAAGCATCAATTCTCATCACTCAACCCTCAACACACAGTCCTCAATCTTCAATCCTCAATCCTAAATCCTCAATATTCAATCCTCAATACTCAATCTTCAATCCTCAATCCTCAATTCTCAATCTTCAGGACTCAATCCTCAACCGTCAATCCTCAATTCCCAATCCTCAATCTTCAATCCTCAAACCTCAATCTTCAATCCTTAATCCTCAATCCTCAATCCCCAATCCTCAATCTTCAATCCTCAATACTCAATCTTCAATCCTCAATCATCAATCCTCAATCCTCAATCCTCAATCCTCAATCCTCAATCCTCAATCTTCAATCCTCAATACTCAATCTTCAACCCTCATTCTTCAATCCTCAATCCTCAATCCTCATTCTTCAATCCTCAACACCAAATCCTCAATCTGCAATCCTCAATCCTCAATCCTCAATTCTCAATCCTCATTCCTCAATCCTCAGACCTCAGACATCAATACTCAACCCTCTGTCCTCGTCCGCAATCCACAACCCTCAGTCCTCAATCCTCAATCTTCAATCATCAATATTCAATCTTCAATCCTCAATACTCAACCCTCTATCCTCAATCCTCAATCCTGAATGTTCAATCCTCAATACCCAATCCTCAATCTTCAATCCCCAGTACTCAATCCTCAATCCTCAATCCTCGAATCCTCAGTCCTCAAACCTCAATCCTGAATCCTCAATCCTGAAACCTCAACCTTCAGCCCTCAGTCCTCAACAATCAATTGTCAGTCCTCAATCCTCAATAGAATATACCCAATTCGAGGTTTTCAATACTCAATCCCCAATCTTCAATTTTCAAATCTCAATCCACAAACGTCAATTCTCATCACTCAACGCTCAACACTCAGTCCCCAATCCTCAACCTTCAATCCTCAATACTCAACCCTCAATCCTCAATCCTCTATCTTCAATCCTCAATACTCAATCTTCAATCCTCAATCCTCAATCCTCAATCCTCAATCCTCAATCCTCGATCGTCAATCGCCAATCCTCAATCCTCAATCCTCAATCCTCAATATTGAATCCTCAATACTCAATCTTCAATCATGAATCCTCAATCCTCAATCCTCAGTCCTCAATCCTCAGTCATCAATCCTCAGGCATCAATACTCAATCTTCAATACTCAATCCTCAATCCTCAATCCTCAATCCTCAATCCTCAACCCTCAGTCCTCATTCCGCAAACCTCAATCCTCATCCCTCAGTCCTTATCCTCAATTCTCAATTCTCAATCCTCAATCCACAATCCTCAATATTCAATCCGCAATACCCAATCTTCAATCATCAATCCTCAATCCTCAATCCTCAAACCTGAATTCTCAATACTCAGTCCTCAAATCTCAGTCCTCAAACCTCAATCCTGAATCCACAATACTGAATCCTCAACCTTCAGACCTCAGTCCTCAACAATCAGTCGTCAATCCTCAATCCTCAATAGAATATCGTCAATTCACACCTTTCAATACTCAATACTCAATCTGCAATCTTAAAGTCTCTATCCACAAACTTCAATTCTCATCACTCAACCCTCAACACTCAGTCCCCCATCCTCAATCTTCAATCCTCAATCCTCAATCCTCAATTCTCAATCCTCAATCCTCAGTCCTCAATCCTCAATCTTCAATCCCCAATAATCAATCTCCAATCCTAGATCCTCAATCCCCAATCCTCAATCCTTAATCCTCAATCTTCAATCCTCAATCGCCAGTCCTCAATCTTCAATCCTCAATATTCAACACTCAACCCTCAACAATCAATCCTCAATACTCAACCATCAATCCTCAATTCTCAATACTCAATAGAACATCATGAATTCTCATGGTTCAATACTCAATTCAGAATATTCAATAATCAAATCTCAAACCTCAAGCATCAATTCCCAACACTCAATCCTCAACACTCAGGCCTCTCTCTTCAATCCTACATCCTCAACCCTCACACCTCAAGCGGCAATCCTCAATACCCAATCCTCAATCCTCAATCCTCAATCCTCAATACTCAGGCATCAATACTCAATCTTCAATACTCAGTCCTCAATCCTCAAACCTCAATCCTCAATCCTCAACCCTCAATCCTCATTCCTCAATCCTCAATCCTCAACTCTCAGTCCTCATTCTCAATTCTCAATTCTCAATCCTCAATCCTCAATCGTCTATCTTCAATCCTCCATAATCAATCTCCAATCCAAGATCCTCAATCCCCAATCTTCAATCCTTAATCCTCAATCTTCAATCCTCAATCCCCAGTCATCAATCTTCAATCCTCAATGCTCAATCCTCAATCCTCAACCGTCAGTCCTCAATCCTCAATCTTCAATCATCAATACTCAATCTTCAATCCTCAATACTCAATCCTCAATCGTCAATCCTCAATCCCCAATCCTCAATCTTCAATGCTCAATCCTCAATCCTCAATCCTCAATCCTCAATCCTCAATCTTCAATCCTCAGTACTCAATCTTCAATCCTCAATCCTCAATCCTCAATCCTCAATCCTCAATCCTCAATCCTGAATCCTCAATCTTCAATCCTCAATACCCAATCCTCAATCTTCAATCCTCAATCCTCAATCGTCAATTCTCAATCCTCAATCCTCAATCCTCAATCTTCAACCCTCAATCCTCAATCCTCAATCCTCAATCCTCAATCCTCAATCCTCAATCCTCAAACTTCAACCCTCAATCCTCAATCCTCAATCCTCAATCCTCAATCTTCAATCCTCAATAATCAATCTCCAATCCTAGATCATCAATCCCCAATCTTCAATCCTTAATCCTCAATCTTCAATCCTCAATCCCCAGTCCTCAATCTCCATTCCTCAATGCTCAATCCTCAATCCTCAATCCTCAGTACTCAATCCTCAATCCTCAATCCTCAACCCTCAATCCTCATTCCCAAAACCTCAATCCTCAACCCTTAGTCCTCATCCTCAATTCTCAATTCTCAATCCTCAGACCTCAATCCTCAATCTTCAATCCTCAATAAGCAATCTCCAATCCTAGATCCTCAATCCCCAATCTTCAATCCTTAAACCTCAATCTTCAATCCTCAATCCGCAGTCCTCAATCATCAATCCTCAATGCTCAATCCTCAATCCTCAATCCTCAGTCCTCAATCCTCAATCCTCAGTCATCAATCCTCAACCTTCAATCACCAATACTCAATCTTCAATCCTCAATCCTCAATACTCAATCCACAATCCTCAATCCTCAGGCATCAATACTCAATCTTCAATACTCAATCCTCAATCGTCAATCCTCAATCCTCAATCCTCAACCCTCAATCCTCATTCCCAAAACCTCAATCCTCAAACCTCAGTCCTCATCCTCAATTCTCAATTCTCAATCCTCAGACCTCAATCCTCAATCTTCAATCCTCAATAAGCAATCTCCAATCCTAGATCCTCAATCCCCAATCTTCAATCCTTAATCCTCAATCCTCTGTCATAAATCCTCAATCTTCAATACTCAATCGTCAATACTCAGTCCTCAATATTCAATCCTCAATCCACAATCCTCAATCCTCAGTCGTCAATCCTCAGTCATCAATCCTCAATCTTCAATACTCAATCGTCAATCCTTAGTCCTCAATCCTCAATCCTCAATCCTCGTTCCTCAAACCTCAATCCTCAACCCTCAGCCGTCATCCTCAATTCTCAATCCTCAATCCTCAATCCTCAATCTTCAATCCTCCATAATCAATCTCCAATCCAAGATCCTCAATCCCCAATCTTCAATCCTTAATACTCAATCTTCAATCCTCAATCCCCAGTCATCAATCTTCAATCCTCAATGCTCAATCCTCAATCCTCAACCGTCAGTCCTCGTCCTCAATCCTCAACACTCAATCCTCAATCCTCAATATTCAATCATCAATACGCAACCTTCAATCCTCAATACTCAATCCTCAATCGTCAATCCTCAATCCCCAATCCTCAATCTTCAATGCTCAATCCTCAATCCTCAATCTTCAATCCTCAATCCTCAATCCTCAATCTTCAATCCTCAGTACTCAATCTTCAATCCTCAGTCCTCAATCCTCAATCCTCAATCCTCAATCCTCAATCCTCAATCCTGAATCCTCAATCTTCAATCCTCAATACCCAATCCTCAATCTTCAATCCTCAATCCTCAATCATCAATTCTCAATCCTCAATCCTCAATCCTCAGGCCTCAAACATCAATATTCAACCCTCAGTCCTCGTCCTCAATTCACAACCCTCAATCCTCAATTCTCAATCTTCAATCATCAATATTCAATCTTTAATCCTCAATCCTCAATCCTCAATCCTCAATCCTTAATCCTCAATCTTCAACCCTCAATCCTCAATCCTCAATCCTCAATCCTCAATCCTCAATCCTCAATCCTCAATCTTCAATCCTCAAGCCTCAATCCTCAATCCACAATCCTCAACCTTCAATCCTCAATACTCAATCTTCAATCCTCAATCCTCAATCCTCAATCCTCAATCCTCAATCCTCAATCCTCAATATTCAATCCTCAATACTCAATCTTCAATCATCAATCCTCAATCCTCAATCCTCAGTCGTCAATGCTCAGTCATCAATCCTCAATCTTCAATACTCAATCGTCAATCCTTAGTCCTCAATCCTCAATCCTCAATCCTCGTTCCTCAAACCTCAATCCTCAACCCTCAGCCGTCATCCTCAATTCTCAATTCTCAATCCCCAATCCTCAATCCTCAATCCTCAATATTCAATCCTCAATAATCAATCTCCAATCCTACATCCTCAATCCCCAATCCTCAATCCTTAATCCTCAATCTTCAATCCTCAATCGCCAGTCCTCAATCTTCAATCCTCTATGCTCAATCCTCAATCCTCAAGCCTCAGTCCTCAATCCTCAATCCTCAATCCTCAAACCTCAATCCTCAACCGTCAGTCCTCGTCCTCCATCCTCAACCCTCAATCCTCAATCCTCAATACTCAACACACAAGCCTCAGCCATCAATCCTCAGTACTCAACCATCAATCCTCAATTCTCAACACTCTATAGAATATCCTGAATTCTCATGATTCAATACTCAATCCACAATATTCAATAATCAAATCTCAATCCCCAATCTTCAATCCTCAATACTCAATTTCAATCCTCAATCCTCAATCCTGAGGCCTCAAACATCAATATTCCACCCTCAGTACTCGTCCTCAATCCACAACCCTCAATCCTCAATCCTCAATCTTCAATCCTCAATCCTTAATCCTGAATGGTCAATCTTCAATCCTCAATAATCAATCTCCAATCCTAGATCCTCAATCCCCAATCTTCAATCCTTAATCCTCAATCTTCAATCCTCAATCCCCAGTCCTCAATGTCCAATCCTCAATGCTCAATCCTCAATCCTCAATCCTCAGTCCTCAAACCTCAATCCTCAATCCTCAAACCTCAATCCTCAACCGTCCGTCCTCATCATCCATCCTCCACCCTCAATCCTCAATCCTCAATCCTCAATTTTCAATCCTCAATACTCAATCTTCAATCCCCATCCTCAATCCTCAATCCTCAATCCTCAATGCTCAGGCATCAATACTCAATCTTCAATACTCAATCCTCAATCCTCAATCCTCAATCCTCAATCCTCAACCCTCAATCCTCATTCCTCAAACCTCAATCCTCAACTATCAGTCCTCATTCTCAATTCTCAATTCTCAATCCTCAATCCTCAATTGTCAATCTTCAATCCTCCATAATCAATCTCCAATCCAAGATGCTCAATCCCCAATCTTCAATCCTTAATCCTCAATCTTCAATCCTCAATCCCCAGTCATCAATCTTCAATCCTCAATGCTCAATCCTCAATCCTCAACCGTCAGGCCTCAATCCTCAATCTTCAATCCTCAATCCTCAATCCTCAGGCCTCAAACATCAGTATTCCACCCTCAGTACTCGTCCTCAATCCACAACCCTCAATCATCAATCCTCAATCTTCAATCATCAATATTCAATCTTTAATCCTCAATCCTCAATCCTCAATCCTCAACCCTCAGTCCTCATTCCGCAAACCTCAATCCTCATCCCTCAGTCCTCATCCTCAATTCTCAATTCTCAATCCTCAATCCTCAATCCTCAATCTTCAATCCTCAATAATCAATCTCCAATCCTAGATCCTCAATCCCCAATCTTCAATCCTTAATCATCAATCTTCAATAATCTTCAATCCTTAATCATCAATCTACAATCCTCAATCCCCAGTCATCAATCTTCAATCCTCAATGCCCAGTCCTCAATCCTCAATCCTCAGTCCTCAATCCTCAGTCCTCAATCCTCAATCCTCAATCCTCAAACCTCAATTCTCAACCGTCAGTCCTCGACCTCAATCCTCAAACCTCAATCCTCAATCCTCAATATTCAATCATCAATACTCAATCTTCAATCCTCAATCGTCTATCCTCAGTCCTCAATCCTCAATCCTCAATACTCAACACACAACCCTCAGCCATCAATCCTCAATACTCAACCATGAATCCTCAATACTCAATCCTCAATACTCAATCCTCAATCATCAATCCTCAATCCTCAATCCTCAGTCGTCAATCCTCAGCCATCAATCCTCAATCTTCAATACTCAGTCGTCAATCCTTAGTCCTGAATCCTCAATCCTCAATGCTCGTTCCTCAAACCTCAATCCTCAACCCTCAGCCGTCATCCTCAATTCTCAATTCTCAATCCTCAATCCTCAATCCTCAATCCTCAATCTTCAATCCTCAATAATCAATCTCCAATCCTGCATCCTCAATCCCCAATCCTCAATCCTTAATCCTCAATCTTCAATTCTCAATCGCCAGTCCTCAATCTTCAATCCTCAATGCTCAATCCTCAATCCTCAAGCCTCAGCCCTCAATCCTCAATCCTCAATCCTCAGACCTCAATCCTCAACCGTCAGTCCACGTCCTCAATCCTCAACCCTCAATCCTCAATCCTTAATACTCAGCACACAACCCTCAGCCGTCAATCCTCAATACTCAACCATCAATCCTCAATTCTCAATACTCAATAGAATATCCTGAATTCTCATGGTTCAATACTCAATCCACAATATTCAATAATCAGATCTCAATCCTCAATCTTCAATCCTCAATACTCAATTTCAATCCTCAATCCTCAATCCTCAGGCCTCAAACATCAATATTCCACCCTCAGTACTCGTCCTCAATCCACAACCCTCAATCCTCAATCCTCAATCTTCAATCATCAATATTCAATCTTTAATCCTCAATCCTCAATGCTCAATCCTCAATCCTTAATCCTCAATCTTCAACCCTCAATCCTCAATCCTCAATCCTCGATCCTCAATCCTCAACGCTCAGACCTCAAGCATCAATACTCAACCCTCAGTCCTCGTCCGCAATCCACAACCCTCAATCCTCAATCCTCAATCTTCGATCATCAATATTCAATCATC
The DNA here is from genome assembly GCF_051401765.1 of Calliopsis andreniformis. Classification (NCBI taxonomy): domain Eukaryota; kingdom Metazoa; phylum Arthropoda; class Insecta; order Hymenoptera; family Andrenidae; genus Calliopsis; species Calliopsis andreniformis. The sequence continues at coordinate 1,817,689 of NC_135071.1, read as the reverse complement.
AATCCTCAATCTTCAATCCTCTACCCTCAATCCTCAATCCTGAATGTTCAATCCTCAATTCCCAATCCTCAATCTTCAATCCTCAATACTCAATCCTCAATCCTCAATCCTCAATCCTCAGTCCTCAAACCTCAATCCTGAATCCTCAATCATGAATCCTCAATCTTCAGCCCTCAGTCCTCATCAATCAATTGTCAGTCCTCAATCCTCAATAGAATATACCCAATTCACAGTTTTCAACACTCAATCCCCAATCTGCAATCTTCAAATCTCTATCCACAAACATCAATTCTCATCACTCAACCCTCAACACTCAGTCCACAATCCTCAATATTCAATCCTCAATCCTCAATCCTCAATCCTCAATCATCAACCTTCAATCCTCAGTGCTCAATCTTCAATCCTCAATCCTCAATCCTCAGTCCTCAATCCTCAATCCCCAATCCTCATTCTTCAATCCTCAATACCCAATCCTCAATCTTCAACCCTCAATCCTCAATCCTCAATTCTCAATCCTCAATCGTCAGTCCTGAGCCCTCAGACCTCAATCCTCAACCGTCAGCCCTCATCCTCAATGCTCAATCCTCGATCCTCAATCCTCAATCCTCAATCTTCAATCCTCAATACTCAATCTTTAATCCTCAATCCTCAGTCCTCAAACCGCAATTCTGAGTACTCAGTCCTGAATCCTCAACCTTCAGCCCTCAGTCCTCAACAATCAGTTGCCAATCCTCAGTCCTCAATGGAATATCCTCAATTCACAGCTTTCAATACTCAATACTCAATCTGCATTCTTCAAATCTCTATCCACAAACATCAATGCTCATAACTCAACCCTCAACACTCAGTCCTCAATGTTCAGTCCTCAATCCTCAATTCTCAATATTCAATCCTCAATTCTGAATCTTCAATTCTAATTCCTCAGTCCTCAATCCTCAATCCTCAATCCTCAATCCTCAATCTTCTATCCTCAATACTCAATCTGCAATCCTCAATCCTCAATCCTCAATCCTCAATCCTAATTCGTCACTCCTCGAAACCCAGTCTTCAATCTTCAATCCTCAATCCTCAATCCTCAATTCTCAATCCTCAATCCTCAATCCTCAATCCTCAATCTTCAATCCTCAATACTCAATCTTCAATACTCAATCCTCAATCCTCAATCCTCAATCCTCAATCCTCAATCCTGAATCCCAAATCCTCAATCCTCAATCCTCAATCCTCAACCCTCAATCCTCAGTCCTGAAACATCAATACCGAATCCTCAATACTGAATCCTCAATCTTCAGCCCTCAGTCCTCAACAATCAATTGTCAATCCTCAATCCTCAATGGAATATCCTCAATTCACAGTTTTCAATTCTCAATCCCCATTCTTCAATCTTCACATCTCAATCCACAAGCATCAATTCTCATCACTCAACCCTCAACACACAGTCCTCAATCTTCAATCCTCAATCCTAAATCCTCAATATTCAATCCTCAATACTCAATCTTCAATCCTCAATCCTCAATTCTCAATCTTCAGTACTCAATCCTCAACCGTCAATCCTCAATTCCCAATCCTCAATCTTCAATCCTCAATCCTCAATCTTCAATCCTTAATCCTCAATCCTCAATCCCCAATCCTCAATCTTCAATCCTCAATACTCAATCTTCAATCCTCAATCCTCAATCCTCAATCCTCAATCCTCAATCCTCAATCCTCAATCCTCAATCTTCAATCCTCAATACTCAATCTTCAACCCTCATTCTTCAATCCTCAATCCTCAATCCTCATTCTTCAATCCTCAACACCAAATCCTCAATCTGCAATCCTCAATCCTCAATCCTCAATTCTCAATCCTCATTCCTCAATCCTCAGACCTCAGACATCAATACTCAACCCTCTGTCCTCATCCGCAATCCACAACCCTCAGTCCTCAATCCTCAATCCTCAATCATCAATATTCAATCTTCAATCCTCAATACTCAACCCTCTATCCTCAATCCTCAATCCTGAATGTTCAATCCTCAATACCCAATCCTCAATCTTCAATCCCCAGTACTCAATCCTCAATCCTCAATCCTCGAATCCTCAGTCCTCAAACCTCAGTCCTGAATCCTCAATCCTGAAACCTCAACCTTCAGCCCTCAGTCCTCAACAATCAATTGTCAGTCCTCAATCCTCAATAGAATATACCCAATTCGAGGTTTTCAATACTCAATCCCCAATCTTCAATTTTCAAATCTCAATCCACAAACGTCAATTCTCATCACTCAACGCTCAACACTCAGTCCCCAATCCTCAACCTTCAATCCTCAATACTCAACCCTCAATCCTCAATCCTCTATCTTCAATCCTCAATACTCAAACTTCAATCCTCAATCCTCAATCCTCAATCCTCAATCCTCAATCCTCGATCGTCAATCGCCAATCTTCAGCTCTCAGTCCTCAACAATCAGTTGTCAATCCTCAATCCTCAATACAACATCATCAATTCACAGTTTTCAATACTCAATACTCAATCTGCAATCTTCAAATCTCTATCCACAAACATCAATTCTCATCACTCAACCCTCAACACTCCGTCCCCAATCCTCAATCTTCAATCCTCAATCCTCAATCCTCAATCATCAATCCTCAATTTTCATTCCTCATTACTCAATCTTCAATCCTCAATCCTCAATCCTCAATCCTCAATCCTCAATCGTCAGTCTCCAATCCTGAATACTCAAACTTCAATCCTCAATCCTCAATCCTCACTCCTCAGTCCTCCTTCCTCAATCCTCAATACCAAATCCTCAATCTTCAATCCTCAATCCTCAATCCTCAATCCTCCATTCGCAATCCTCAATCCTCAGACCTCAAGCATTAATACCCAACCCTCAGTCCTCGTCCTCAATCTACAACCCTCAATCCACAATCCTCAACCTTCAATCATCGATACTCAACCTTCAATCCTCAATCCCCAATCCTCAATCCTCAATCCTCAATCCTCAATCCTCAATTCACAATCCTCAACACTCGATCCTCAATCGTCAATCCTCAATCCCCAATCCTCAATCTTCAATCCCCTATCCTCAATCCTCAATCCTCAATCCTCAATCCTCAACCTTCAATACCCAATACTCAATCTTCAATCCTCTATCCTCAATCCTCAGTCCTCAATCCTCAATCCTCAATCCTCAATCCTCAATCTTCAATCCTCAATACTCAATGTGCAATCCTCAATCCTCATTCTTCAATCCTCAACACCTAATCCTCAATCTTCAATCCTCAATCCTCAATCTGCAATATTGAATCCTCAATACTCAATCTTCAATCCTCAATCCTCAATTTTCAATCCTCAACACTCAATCCTCAATCCTCAACGCTCAGACCTCAAGCATCAATACTCAACCCTCAGTCCCCGTCCGCAATCCACAACCCTCAATCCTCAATCCTCAATCTTCGATCATCAATATTCAATCATCAATCCTCAATCTTCAATCCTCAATCCTCGTTCTTCAATCCTCAACACCCAGTCCTCAATCTTCAATCCTCAATCCTCAATCCTCAATTCTCAATCCTCAATCCTCAACGCTCAAACCTCAAGCATCAATACTCAACCCTCAGTCCCCGTCCGCAATCCACAACCCTCAATCCTCAATCCTCAATCTTCGATCATCAATATTCAATCATCAATCCTCAATCTTCAATCCTCTATCCTCAATCCTCAATCCTGAATGTTCAATCCTCAATACCCAATCCTCAATCTTCAATCCTCAATACTCAATCCTCAATCCTCAATCCTCAATCCTCAGTCCTCAAACTTCAATCCTGAATCCTCAATCCTGAATCCTCAATCTTCAGCCCTCAGTCCTCAACAATCAATTGTCAGTCCTCAATCCTCAATAGAATATACCCAATTCACAGTTTTCAACACTCAATCCCCAATCTTCAATCTGCAAATCTCAATCCACAAACATCAACTCTCATCACTCAACGCTCAACACTCAGTCCCCAATTCTCAATCTTCAATCCCCAATCCTCAATCCTCAATCCTCAATCCCCAATCTTCAATCCTCAATACTCAATCTTCAATACTCAATCCTCAATCCTCAATCCTCAATCCTGAATCCTCAATCCTCAATCCTCAATCCTCAATCTCCAATCCTGAATACTCAATCTTCAATCCTCAATCCTCAATCTTCACTCCTCAATCTTTAATCCTCAATACTCAATCCTCAACCCTCAATCTTCAATCCTCAATCCTCAATCCTCAATTCGCAATCCTCAATCCTCAGACCTGAAGCATTAATACCCAACCCTCAGTCTTCGTCCTCAATTATCAATCCTCAATACTCAATCTTCAATCGCCAATCCTCAATCCTCAATCCTCAATCCTCAATCCTCAATCCTCAATCCTCAATTCTCAGTCGTCAATGCTCAATCCCCAATCCTCAATCTTCAATCCTCTATCCTCAATCCTCAATCCTCAATCCCCAATCCTCAATCCTCAATCCTCAAACCTCAATCCTCAATCCTCAATCCTCAATCCTCAGTCCTCAAACCTCAATCCTGAATCCTCAGTCCTGAATCCTCAATCTTCATCTCTCAGTCCTCAACAATCAATTGTCAATCCTCAATCCTCTATAGAATATCCTCAATTCACAGATTTCAATACTCAATCCCCATTCTTCAATCTTCAAATCTCAATCCACAAACATCAATTCTCATCACTCAACCCTCAACACTCAGTCCTCAATCTTCAATCCTCAATCCTAAATCCTCAATATTCAATCCTCAATACTCAATCTTCAATCCTCAATCCTGAATTCTCAATCTTCAGTACTCAATCCTCAACCGTCAATCCTCAATTCCCAATACGCAATCTTCAATCCTCAATCCTCAATCTTCAATCCTTAATCCTCAATCCTCAATCCCCAATCCTCAATCTTCAATCCTCAATACTCAATCTTCAATCCTCAATCCTCAATCCTCAATCCTCAATCCTCAATCCTCAATCCTCAATCCTCAATCTTCAATCCTCAATACTCAATCTTCAACCCTCAATCTTCAATCCTCAATCCTCAATCCTCATTCTTCAATCCTCAACACCAAATCCTCAATCTGCAATCCTCAATCCTCAATCCTCAATTCTCAATCCTCATTCCTCAATCCTCAGACCTCAGACATCAATACTGAACCCTCTGTCCTCGTCCGCAATCCACAACACTCAGTCCTCAATCCTCAATCTTCAATCATCAATATTCAATCTTCAATCCTCAATACTCAACCCTCTATCCTCAATCCTCAATCCTGAATGTTCAATCCTCAATACCCAATCCTCAATCTTCAATCCCCAGTACTCAATCCTCAATCCTCAATCCTCGAATCCTCAGTCCTCAAACCTCAGTCCTGAATCCTCAATCCTGAAACCTCAATCTTCAGCCCTCAGTCCTCAACAATCAATTGTCAGTCCCCAATCCTCAATAGAATATACCCAATTCGAGGTTTTCAATACTCAATCCCCAATCTTCAATTTTCAAATCTCAATCCACAAACGTCAATTCTCATCACTCAACGCTCAACACTCAGTCCCCAATCCTCAACCTTCAATCCTCAATCCTCAACCCTCAATCCTCAATCCTCTATCTTCAATCCTCAATACTCAATCTTCAATACTTAATCCTCAATCCTCAATCCTCAATCCTCAATCCTCGATCGTCAATCGCCAATCTTCAGCTCTCAGTCCTCAGCAATCAGTTGTCAATCCTCAGTCCTCAATACAACATCATCAATTCACAGTTTTCAATACTCAATACTCAACCTGCAATCTTCAAATCTCTATCCACAAACATCAATTCTCATCACTCAACCCTCAACACTCCGTCCCCAATCCTCAATCTTCAATCCTCAATCCTCAATCCTCAATCATCAATCCTCAATTTTCATTCCTCATTACTCAATCTTCAATCCTCAGTCCTCAATCCTCAATCCTCAATCCTCAATCGTCAGACTCCAATCCTGAATACTCAATCTTCAATACTCAATCCTCAATCCTCACTCCTCAGTCCTCCTTCCTCAATCCTCAATACCAAATCCTCAATCTTCAATCCTCAATCCTCAATCCTCAATCCTCAATTCGCAATCCTCAATCCTCAGACCTCAAGCATTAATACCCAACCCTCAGTCCTCGTCCTCAATCTACAACCCTCAATCCACAATCCTCAACCTTCAATCATCGATACTCAACCTTCAATCCTCAATCCCCAATCCTCAATCCTCAATCCTCAATCCTCAATCCTCAATTCACAATCCTCAACACTCGAACCTCAATCGTCAATCCTCAATCCCCAATCCTCAATCTTCAATCCCCTATCCTCAATCCTCAATCCTCAATCCTCAATCCTCAACCTTCAATACCCAATACTCAATCTTCAATCCTCTATCCTCAATCCTCAGTCCTCAATCCTCAATCCTCAATCCTCAATCCTCAATCTTCAATCCTCAATACTCAATCTGCAATCCTCAATCCTCATTCTTCAATCCTCAACACCTAATCCTCAATCTTCATTCCTCAATTCTCAATCTGCAATATTGAATCCTCAATACTCAATCTTCAATCCTCAATCCTCAATTTTCAATCCTCAACACTCAATCCTCAATCCTCAATCCTCAATCCCCAATCCTCAATCTTCAGTCCTCTATCCTCAATCCTCAATCCTCAATCCTCAATCCTCAATCTTCAATACTCAATACTCGATCTTCAATCCTCAATCCTCAATCCTCAGTCCTCAATCCTCAATCCTCAATCCTCAATCCTCAATCTTCAATCCTCAATACTCAATCTGCAATCCTCAATCCTCATTCTTCAATCCTCAACACCTAATCCTCAATCTTCAATCCTCAATCCTCAATCTGCAATATTGAATCCTCAATACTCAAACTTCAATCCTCAATCCTCAATTTTCAATCATCAACACTCAATCCTCAATCCTCAATCCTGAATCCCCAATCCTCAATCTTCAGTCCTCTATCCTCAATCCTCAATCCTCAATCCTCAATCCTCAATCTTCAATACTCAATACTCAATCTTCAATCCTCAATCCTCAATCCTCAGTCCTCAATCCACAATCCTCAATCCTCAATCCTTAATCTTCAATCCTCAATACTCAATCTGCAATCCTCAATTATCAATCTTCAATACTCAATCCTCAATGCTCAATCTTCAATCCTCAATCCTCAATTCTCAATCCTCAATACTCAATCCTCAATCGTAAATCCTCAATTCCCAATCCTCAATCTTCAATCCTCAATCCTCAATCTTCAATCCTCAATCCTCAGTCCTCAATCCCCAATCTTCAATCTTCAATCCTCAATAGTCAATCTTCAATCCTCAATCCTCAATCCTCAATCCTCAATCCGCAATCCTCAATCCTCAATCTTTAATCCTCAATACTCAATCCTCAACCCTCAATCTTCAATCCTCAATCCTCAATCCTCATTCTTCAATCCTCAACACCCAGTCCTCACTCTTCAATCCTCAATCCTCAATCCTCAATTCTCAATCCTCAATCCTCAACGCTCAGACCTCAAGCATCAATACTCAACCCTCAGTCCTCGTCCGCAATCCACAACCCTCAATCCTCAATCCTCAATCTTCGATCATCAATATTCAATCATCAATCCTCAATCTTCAATCCTCTATCCTCAATCCTCAATCCTGAATGTTCAATCGTCAATACCCAATCCTCAATACTCAATCCTCAATCCTCAATCCTCAATCCTCAGTCCTCAAACCTCAATCCTGAATCCTCAATCCTGAATCCTCAATCTTCAGCCCTCAGTCCTCAACAATCAATTGTCAGTCCTCAATCCTCAATCCTCAATCCTCAATCCTCAATCTTCAATCCTCAATACTCAATCTTCAATCCTCAATCCACAATCCTCAATCCTCAATCCTCAATCCTCAATCCTCAATCGTCAATCTTCAGCCCTCAGTCCTCAACAATCAGTTGTCAATCCTCAATCCTCAATACAACATCATCAATTCACAGTTTTCAATACTGAATACTCAATCTGCAATCTTCAAATCTCAATCCACAAACATCAATTCTCATCACTCAACCCTCAACACTCAGTCCTCTATCTTCAATCCTCAATCCTAAATCCTCAATCTTCAATCCTCAATCATCAATCCTCATTCTTCAATCCTCAACACCCAGTCCTCAATCTTCAATCCTCAATCCTCAATCCTCAATTCTCAATCCTCAATCCTCAACGCTCTGACCTCAAGCATCAATACTCAACCCTCAGTCCTCGTCCGCAATCCACAACCCTCAATCCTCAATCCTCAATCTTCGATCATCAATATTCAATCATCAATCCTCAATCTTCAATCCTCTACCCTCAATCCTCAATCCTGAATGTTCAATCCTCAATACCCAATCCTCAATCTTCAATCCTCAATACTCAATCCTCAATCCTCAATCCTCAATCCTCAGTCCTCAAACCTCAATCCTGAATCCTCAATCCTGAATCCTCAATCTTCAGCCCTCAGTCCTCAACAATCAATTGTCAGTCCTCAATCCTCAATAGAATATACCCAATTCACAGTTTTCGACACTCAATCCCCAATCTTCAATCTTCAAGTCTCAATCCACAAACATCAATTCTCATCACTCAGCCCTCAACACTCAGTCCTCAATCTTCAATCCTCAATCCTCAATCCGCAATCTTGAATCCTCAATACTCAATCTTCAATCCTCAATCCTCAATTCTCAATCCTCAATACTCAATCCTCAATCGTCAGTCCTCAATTCCCAATCCTCAATCTTCAGTCCTCAACCCTCAATCTTCAATCCTTAATCCTCAATCCTCAATCCCCAATCCTCAATCTTCAATTCACAATACTCAATCATCAATTCACAATACTCAATCTTCAATCCTCAATCCTCAATCCTCAATCCTCAATCCTCAATACTCAATCCTCAGACGTCAATCCTCAATCCCTAATCCTCAATCTTCAATCCTCTATCCTCAATCCTCAATCCTCAATCCCCAATCCTCAATCTTCAGTCCTCAATCTTCAATCCTCAATCATCAATCCTCAATACCCAATCCTCAATCTTCAATCCTCAATACTCAATCCTCAATCCTCAATCCTCAATCCTCAGTCCTCAAACCTCAATCCTGAATCCTCAATCCTGAATCCTCAATCTTCAGCCCTCAGTCCTCAACAATCAATTGTCAGTCCTCAATCCTCAATAGAATATACCCAATACACAGTTTTCGACACTCAATCCCCAATCTTCAATCTTCAAGTCTCAATCCACAAACATCAATTCTCATCACTCAGCCCTCAACACTCAGTCCTCAATCTTCAATCCTCAGTCCTCAAACCTCAATCCTGAATCCTCAATCCTTAATCCTCAATCTTCAGCCCTCAGTCCTCAACAATCAATTGTCAGTCCTCAATCCTCAATAGAACATACCCAATTCACAGTTTTCAACACTCAATCCCCAACCTTCAATCTTCAAATCTCAATCCACTAACATCAATTCTCATCACTCAACGCTCAACACTCAGACCCCAATCCTGAATCTTCAATCCCCAATCCTCAATCCTCAATACTCAATCCTCAATCTTCAATCCTCAATACTCAATCTTCAATCCTCAATCCTCAATCCTCAATCCTCAATCCTAAATCCTCAATCCTCAATCCTCAGTCACCAAACCTCAATCCTGAATCCTCAACCCTGAATCCTCAATCTTCAGCCCTCAGTCCTCAACAATCAATTGTCAGTCCTCAATCCTCAATAGAATATACCCAATTCACAGTTTTCAACACTCAATCCCCAATCTTCAATCTTCAATTCTCAATCCACAAACATCAATTCTCATCACTCAACGCTCAACACTCAGTCCCCAATCCTCAATCTTCAATCCCCAATCCTCAATCCTCAATCCTCAATCCTCAATCTTCAATCCTCAATACTCAATCTTCAATCCTCAATCCTCAATCCTCAATCCTCAATACTCAATCCTCAATCCTCAGTCCTCAAATCTCAATCCTGAATCCTCAGTCCTGAATCCTCAATCTTCATCTCTCAGTCCTCAACAATCAATTGTCAATCCTCAATCCTCTATAGAATATCCTCAATTCACAGATTTCAATACTCAATCCCCATTCTTCAATCTTCAAATCTCAATACACAAACATCAATTCTCATCACTCAACCCTCAACACTCAGTCCTCAATCTTCAATCCTCAATCCTAAATCCTCAATCTTCAATCCTCAATACTCAATCTTCAATCCTCAATCCTCAATTCTCAATCCTCAATACTCAATCCTCAATCGTCAATCCTCAATTCCCAATCCTCAATCTTCAATCCTCAACCCTCAATCTTCAATCCTTAATCCTCAATCCTCAATCCCCAATCCTCAATCTTCAATTCACAATACTCAATCTTCAATCCTCAATCCTCAATCCTCAATCCTCAATCCTCAATACTCAATCCTCAATCGTCAATCCTCAATCCCCAATCCTCAATCTTCAATCCTCTATCCTCAATCCTCAATCCTCAATCCCCAATCCTCAATCTTCAGTCCTCAATCTTCAATCCTCTATCCTCAATCCTCAATCCTGAACGTTCAATCCTCAATACACAATCCTCAATCATCAATCCTCAATACTCAATCCTCAATCCTCAACCCTCAATCCTCAGTCCTCAAACCTCAATCCTGAATCCTCAATCCTGAATCCTCAATCTTCAGCCCTCAGTCCTCAACAATCGATTGTCAGTCCTCAATCCTCAATAGAATATACCCAATTCGCAGGTTTCAATACTCAATCCCCAATGTTCAATCTTCAAATCTCAATCCACAAACATCAATTCTCATCACTCAACGCTCAACACTCAGTCCCCAATCCTCAATCTTCAATCCTCAATCCTCAATCCTCAATCCTCCATCCTCAATCCTCAATCCTCATTCCTCAAACCTCAATCCTCAATCGTCAGTCCTCACCCTCAATTCTCAATCCTCAATCCTCAATCCTCAATCATCAATCCCCAATCCTCAATCCTCAATCCCCAATCCTCAATCCTCAGTCCTCAAACATCAATCCTGAATCCTAAATCTTCAGCCCTCAGTCCTCAACAATCAGTTGTCAATCCTCAATCCTGAATAGAATATCACCAATTCACAGTTTTCAATCCTCAATACTCAATCTTTAATCCTCAATCCTCAGTTCTCAAACCTCAATTCTGAGTACTCAGTACTGAATCCTCAACCTTCAGCCCTCAGTCCTCAACAATCACTTGCCAATCCTCAGTCCTCAATAGAATATCCTCAATTCACAGCTTTCAATACTCAATACTCAATCTGCATTCTTCATATCTCTATCCACAAACATCAATGCTCATAACTCAACCCTCAACACTCAGTCCTCAATCTTCAATTCTCAATCCTAAATCCGCAATCTTGAATCCTCAATACTCAATCTTCAATCCTCAATCCTCAATTCACAATCCTCAACACTCAATCCTCAATCGTCAATCCTCAATCCCCAATCCTCAATCTTCAATCCTCAATCCTCAATCCTCAATCATCAATCCTCAATTTTCAATCCTCAATACCCAATCTTCAATGCTCAATCCTCAGTCATCAATCCTCAATCCTCAATCCTCAACCCTCAATCCTCAGTCCTGAAATCTCAATCCCGAATCCTCAATCCTGCATCCGCAAACTTCAGTCCTCAGTCCTCAACAATCAATCGTCAATCCTCAATCCTCAATAGAATATCCTCAATTCACAGTTTCCAATACTCAAATCCCCATTCTTCAGTCTTCAAGTCTCAATCCACAAACATCAATCCTCATCACTCAGCCCTCAACACTCAGTCCTCAATCTTCAATCCTCAATCCTCAACCCGCAATCTTGATTCCTCAATACTCAATCTTCAATCCTCAATCCTCAATTCTCAATCCTCAACACTCAAACCTCAATCGACAATCCTCAATCCTCAATTCTCAATCCTCAATACACAACCCTCAGTCCTCGTCCGCAATCCACAACCCTCAATCCTCAATCCTCAACCTTCGATCATCAATATTCAATCATCAATCCTCAACCTTCAATCCTCTATCCTCAATCCTCAATCCTGAATGTTCAATCCTCAATACCCAATCCTCAATCCTCAATCCTCAAACCTCAATCCTCAATACTCAATCATCAATCCTCAGTCCTCAAACCTCAATCCTGAATCCTCAGTCCTGAATCCTCAATCTTCATCTCTCAGTCCTAAACAATCAATTGTCAATCCTCAATCCTCTATAGAATATCCTCAATTCACAGATTTCAATACTCAATCCCCATTCTTCAATCTTCAAATCTCAATCCACAAACATCAATTCTCATCACTCAACCCTCAACACTCAGTCCTCAATCTTCAATCCTCAATCCTAAATCCTCAATCTTCAATCCTCAATACTCAATCTTCAATCCTCAATCCTCAATTCTCAATCCTCAATACTCAATCCTCAATCGTCAATCCTCAATTCCCAATCCTCAATCTTCAATCCTCAATCCTCAGTCCTCAATCCCCAATCTTCAATCTTCAATCCTCAATAGTCAATCTTCAATCCTCAATCCTCAATCCTCAATCCTCAATCCGCAATCCTCAATCCTCAATCTTTAATCCTCAATACTCAATCCTCAACCCTCAATCTTCAATCCTCAATCCTCAATCCTCATTCTTCAATCCTCAACACCCAGTCCTCACTCTTCAATCCTCAATCCTCAATCCTCAATTCTCAATCCTCAATCCTCAACGCTCAGACCTCAAGCATCAATACTCAACCCTCAGTCCTCGTCCGCAATCCACAACCCTCAATCCTCAATCCTCAATCTTCGATCATCAATATTCAATCATCAATCCTCAATCTTCAATCCTCTATCCTCAATCCTCAATCCTGAATGTTCAATCGTCAATACCCAATCCTCAATACTCAATCCTCAATCCTCAATCCTCAATCCTCAGTCCTCAAACCTCAATCCTGAATCCTCAATCCTGAATCCTCAATCTTCAGCCCTCAGTCCTCAACAATCAATTGTCAGTCCTCAATCCTCAATCCTCAATCCTCAATCCTCAATCTTCAATCCTCAATACTCAATCTTCAATCCTCAATCCTCAATCCTCAATCCTCAATCCTCAATCCTCAATCCTCAATCGTCAATCTTCAGCCCTCAGTCCTCAACAATCAGTTGTCAATCCTCAATCCTCAATACAACATCATCAATTCACAGTTTTCAATACTGAATACTCAATCTGCAATCTTCAAATCTCAATCCACAAACATCAATTCTCATCACTCAACCCTCAACACTCAGTCCTCTATCTTCAATCCTCAATCCTAAATCCTCAATCTTCAATCCTCAATCATCAATCCTCATTCTTCAATCCTCAACACCCAGTCCTCAATCTTCAATCCTCAATCCTCAATCCTCAATTCTCAATCCTCAATCCTCAACGCTCTGACCTCAAGCATCAATACTCAACCCTCAGTCCTCGTCCGCAATCCACAACCCTCAATCCTCAATCCTCAATCTTCGATCATCAATATTCAATCATCAATCCTCAATCTTCAATCCTCTACCCTCAATCCTCAATCCTGAATGTTCAATCCTCAATACCCAATCCTCAATCTTCAATCCTCAATACTCAATCCTCAATCCTCAATCCTCAATCCTCAGTCCTCAAACCTCAATCCTGAATCCTCAATCCTGAATCCTCAATCTTCAGCCCTCAGTCCTCAACAATCAATTGTCAGTCCTCAATCCTCAATAGAATATACCCAATTCACAGTTTTCGACACTCAATCCCCAATCTTCAATCTTCAAGTCTCAATCCACAAACATCAATTCTCATCACTCAGCCCTCAACACTCAGTCCTCAATCTTCAATCCTCAATCCTCAATCCGCAATCTTGAATCCTCAATACTCAATCTTCAATCCTCAATCCTCAATTCTCAATCCTCAATACTCAATCCTCAATCGTCAGTCCTCAATTCCCAATCCTCAATCTTCAGTCCTCAACCCTCAATCTTCAATCCTTAATCCTCAATCCTCAATCCCCAATCCTCAATCTTCAATTCACAATACTCAATCATCAATTCACAATACTCAATCTTCAATCCTCAATCCTCAATCCTCAATCCTCAATCCTCAATACTCAATCCTCAGACGTCAATCCTCAATCCCTAATCCTCAATCTTCAATCCTCTATCCTCAATCCTCAATCCTCAATCCCCAATCCTCAATCTTCAGTCCTCAATCTTCAATCCTCAATCATCAATCCTCAATACCCAATCCTCAATCTTCAATCCTCAATACTCAATCCTCAATCCTCAATCCTCAATCCTCAGTCCTCAAACCTCACCCCTGAATCCTCAATCCTGAATCCTCAATCTTCAGCCCTCAGTCCTCAACAATCAATTGTCAGTCCTCAATCCTCAATAGAATATACCCAATTCACAGTTTTCGACACTCAATCCCCAATCTTCAATCTTCAAGTCTCAATCCACAAACATCAATTCTCATCACTCAGCCCTCAACACTCAGTCCTCAATCTTCAATCCTCAGTCCTCAAACCTCAATCCTGAATCCTCAATCCTTAATCCTCAATCTTCAGCCCTCAGTCCTCAACAATCAATTGTCAGTCCTCAATCCTCAACAGAACATACCCAATTCACAGTTTTCAACACTCAATCCCCAACCTTCAATCTTCAAATCTCAATCCACTAACATCAATTCTCATCACTCAACGCTCAACACTCAGACCCCAATCCTGAATCTTCAATCCCCAATCCTCAATCCTCAATACTCAATCCTCAATCTTCAATCCTCAATACTCAATCTTCAATCCTCAATCCTCAATCCTCAATCCTCAATCCTAAATCCTCAATCCTCAATCCTCAGTCCCCAAACCTCAATCCTGAATCCTCAACCCTGAATCCTCAATCTTCAGCCCTCAGTCCTCAACAATCAATTGTCAGTCCTCAATCCTCAATAGAATATACCCAATTCACAGTTTTCAACACTCAATCCCCAATCTTCAATCTTCAATTCTCAATCCACAAACATCAATTCTCATCACTCAACGCTCAACACTCAGTACCCAATCCTCAATCTTCAATCCCCAATCCTCAATCCTCAATCCTCAATCCTCAATCTTCAATCCTCAATACTCAATCTTCAATCCTCAATCCTCAATCCTCAATCCTCAATACTCAATCCTCAATCCTCAGTCCTCAAATCTCAATCCTGAATCCTCAGTCCTGAATCCTCAATCTTCATCTCTCAGTCCTCAACAATCAATTGTCAATCCTCAATCCTCTATAGAATATCCTCAATTCACAGATTTCAATACTCAATCCCCATTCTTCAATCTTCAAATCTCAATCCACAAACATCAATTCTCATCACTCAACCCTCAACACTCAGTCCTCAATCTTCAATCCTCAATCCTAGATCCTCAATCTTCAATCCTCAATACTCAATCTTCAATCCTCAATCCTCAATTCTCAATCCTCAATACTCAATCCTCAATCGTCAATCCTCAATTCCCAATCCTCAATCTTCAATCCTCAACCCTCAATCTTCAATCCTTAATCCTCAATCCTCAATCCCCAATCCTCAATCTTCAATTCACAATACTCAATCTTCAATCCTCAATCCTCAATCCTCAATCCTCAATCCTCAATACTCAATCCTCAATCGTCAATCCTCAATCCCCAATCCTCAATCTTCAATCCTCTATCCTCAATCCTCAATCCTCAATCCCCAATCCTCAATCTTCAGTCCTCAATCTTCAATCCTCTATCCTCAATCCTCAATCCTGAATGTTCAATCCTCAATACACAATCCTCAATCTTCAATCCTCAATACTCAATCCTCAATCCTCAACCCTCAATCCTCAGTCCTCAAACCTCAATCCTGAATCCTCAATCCTGAATCCTCAATCTTCAGCCCTCAGTCCTCAACAATCGATTGTCAGTCCTCAATCCTCAATAGAATATACCCAATTCGCAGGTTTCAATACTCAATCCCCAATGTTCAATCTTCAAATCTCAATCCACAAACATCAATTCTCATCACTCAACGCTCAACACTCAGTCCCCAATCCTCAATCTTCAATCCTCAATCCTCAATCCTCAATCCTCCATCCTCAACCCTCAATCCTCATTCCTCAAACCTCAATCCTCAATTGTCAGTCCTCACCCTCAATGCTCAATCCTCAATCCTCAATCCTCAATCATCAATCCCCAATCCTCAATCCTCAATCCCCAATCCTCAATCCTCAGTCCTCAAACATCAATCCTGAATCCTAAATCTTCAGCCCTCAGTCCTCAACAATCAGTTGTCAATCCTCAATCCTGAATAGAATATCACCAATTCACAGTTTTCAATCCTCAATACTCAACCTTTAATCCTCAATCCTCAGTTCTCAAACCTCAATTCTGAGTACTCAGTACTGAATCCTCAACCTTCAGCCCTCAGTCCTCAACAATCAGTTGCCAATCCTCAGTCCTCAATAGAATATCCTCAATTCACAGCTTTCAATACTCAATACTCAATCTGCATTCTTCATATCTCTATCCACAAACATCAATGCTCATAACTCAACCCTCAACACTCAGTCCTCAATCTTCAATTCTCAATCCTAAATCCGCAATCTTGAATCCTCAATACTCAATCTTCAATCCTCAATCCTCAATTCACAATCCTCAACACTCAATCCTCAATCGTCAATCCTCAATCCCCAATCCTCAATCTTCAATCCTCTATCCTCAATCCTCAATCCTCAATACTCAATCCTCAACCTTCAATACCCGATACTCAATCTTCAATCCTCAATCCTCAATCCTCAGTCCTCAATCCTCAGTCCTCAATCCTCAATTCTCAATCTTCAATCCTCAATCCTCAATCCTCAATCATCAATCCTCAATTTTCAATCCTCAATACCCAATCTTCAATGCTCAATCCTCAGTCATCAATCCTCAATCCTCAATCCTCAACCCTCAATCCTCAGTCCTGAAATCTCAATCCCGAATCCTCAATCCTGCATCCGCAAACTTCAGTCCTCAGTCCTCAACAATCAATCGTCAATCCTCAATCCTCAATAGAATATCCTCAATTCACAGTTTCCAATACTCAAATCCCCATTCTTCAGTCTTCAAGTCTCAATCCACAAACATCAATCCTCATCACTCAGCCCTCAACACTCAGTCCTCAATCTTCAATCCTCAATCCTCAATCCGCAATCTTGATTCCTCAATACTCAATCTTCAATCCTCAATCCTCAATTCTCAATCCTCGACACTCAAACCTCAATCGACAATCCTCAATCCTCAATTCTCAATCCTCAATACACAACCCTCAGTCCTCGTCCGCAATCCACAACCCTCAATCCTCAATCCTCAACCTTCGATCATCAATATTCAATCATCAATCCTCAACCTTCAATCCTCTATCCTCAATCCTCAATCCTGAATGTTCAATCCTCAATACCCAATCCTCAATCCTCAATCCTCAAACCTCAATCCTCAATACTCAATCATCAATCCTCAGTCCTCAAACCTCAATCCTGAATCCTCAGTCCTGAATCCTCAATCTTCATCTCTCAGTCCTAAACAATCAATTGTCAATCCTCAATCCTCTATAGAATATCCTCAATTCACAGATTTCAATACTCAATCCCCATTCTTCAATCTTCAAATCTCAATCCACAAACATCAATTCTCATCACTCAACCCTCAACACTCAGTCCTCAATCTTCAATCCTCAATCCTAAATCCTCAATCTTCAATCCTCAATACTCAATCTTCAATCCTCAATCCTCAATTCTCAATCCTCAATACTCAATCCTCAATCGTCAATCCTCAATTCCCAATCCTCAATCTTCAATCCTCAACCCTCAATCTTCAATCCTTAATCCTCAATCCTCAATCCCCAATCCTCAATCTTCAATTCACAATACTCAATCTTCAATCCTCAATCCTCAATCCTCAATCCTCAATCCTCAATACTCAATCCTCAATCGTCAATCCTCAATCCCAAATCCTCAATCTTCAATCCTCTATCCTCAATCCTCAATCCTCAATCCCCAATCCTCAATCTTCAGTCCTCAATCTTCAATCCTCTATCCTCAATCCTCAATCCTGAATGTTCAATCCTCAATACACAATCCTCAATCTTCAATCCTCAATACTCAATCCTCAATCCTCAACCCTCAATCCTCAGTCCTCAAACCTCAATCCTGAATCCTCAATCCTGAATCCTCAATCTTCAGCCCTCAGTCCTCAACAATCGATTGTCAGTCCTCAATCCTCAATAGAATATACCCAATTCGCAGGTTTCAATACTCAATCCCCAATGTTCAATCTTCAAATCTCAATCCACAAACATCAATTCTCATCACTCAACGCTCAACACTCAGTCCCCAATCCTCAATCTTCAATCCTCAATCCTCAATCCTCAATCCTCCATCCTCAATCCTCAATCCTCATTCCTCAAACCTCAATCCTCAATCGTCAGTCCTCACCCTCAATTCTCAATCCTCAATCCTCAATCCTCAATCATCAATCCCCAATCCTGAATCCTCAATCCCCAATCCTCAATCCTCAGTCCTCAAACATCAATCCTGAATCCTAAATCTTCAGCCCTCAGTCCTCAACAATCAGTTGTCAATCCTCAATCCTGAATAGAATATCACCAATTCACAGTTTTCAATCCTCAATACTCAATCTTTAATCCTCAATCCTCAGTCCTCAAACCTCAATTCTGAGTACTCAGTACTGAATCCTCAACCTTCAGCCCTCAGTCCTCAACAATCAGTTGCCAATCCTCAGTCCTCAATAGAATATCCTCAATTCACAGCTTTCAATACTCAATACTCAATCTGCATTCTTCATATCTCTATCCACAAACATCAATGCTCATAACTCAACCCTCAACACTCAGTCCTCAATCTTCAATCCTCAATCCTCAATCCGCAATCTTGAATCCTCAATACTCAATCTTCAATCCTCAATCCTCAATTCACAATCCTCAACACTCAATCTTCAATCGTCAATCCTCAATCCCCAATCCTCAATCTTCAATCCTCTATCCTCAATCCTCAATCCTCAATACTCAATCCTCAACCTTCAATACCCGATACTCAATCTTCAATCCTCAATCCTCAATCCTCAGTCCTCAATCCTCAATCCTCAATCCTCAATCCTCAATCTTCAATCCTCAATCCTCAATCCTCAATCATCAATCCTCAATTTTCAATCCTCAATACCCAATCTTCAATCCTCAATCCTCAGTCATCAATCCTCAATCCTCAATCCTCAACCCTCAATCCTCAGTCCTGAAATCTCAATCCCGAATCCTCAATCCTGAATCCGCAAACTTCAGTCCTCAGTCCTCAACAATCAATCGTCAATCCTCAATCCTCAATAGAATATCCTCAATTCACAGTTTTCAATACTCAAATCCCCATTCTTCAGTCTTCAAGTCTCAATCCACAAACATCAATCCTCATCACTCAGCCCTCAACACTCAGTCCTCAATCTTCAATCCTCAATCCTCAATCCGCAATCTTGATTCCTCAATACTCAATCTTCAATCCTCAATCCTCAATTCTCAATCCTCAACACACAAACCTCAATCGACAATCCTCAATCCTCAATTCTCAATCCTCAATACACAACCCTCAGCCCTCGTCCGCAATCCACAACCCTCAATCCTCAATCCTCAATCTTCGATCATCAATATTCGATCATCAATCCTCAACCTTCAATCCTCTATCCTCAATCCTCAATCCTGAATGTTCAATCCTCAATTCCCAATCCTCAATCCTCAATCCTCAAACCTCAATCCTCAATACTCAATCATCAATCCTCAGTCCTCAAACCTCAATCCTGAATCCTCAGTCCTGAATCCTCAATCTTCATCTCTCAGTCCTCAACAATCAATTGTCAATCCTCAATCCTCTATAGAATATCCTCAATTCACAGATTTCAATACTCAATCCCCATTCTTCAATCTTCAAATCTCAATCCACAAACATCAATTCTCATCACTCAACCCTCAACACTCAGTCCTCAATCTTCAATCCTCAATCCTAGATCCTCAATCTTCAATCCTCAATACTCAATCTTCAATCCTCAATCCTCAATTCTCAATCCTCAATACTCAATCCTCAATCGTCAATCCTCAATTCCCAATCCTCAATCTTCAATCCTCAACCCTCAATCTTCAATCCTTAATCCTCAATCCTCAATCCCCAATCCTCAATCTTCAATTCACAATACTCAATCTTCAATCCTCAATCCTCAATCCTCAATCCTCAATCCTCAATACTCAATCCTCAATCGTCAATCCTCAATCCCCAATCCTCAATCTTCAATCCTCTATCCTCAATCCTCAATCCTCAATCCCCAATCCTCAATCTTCAGTCCTCAATCTTCAATCCTCTATCCTCAATCCTCAATCCTGAATGTTCAATCCTCAATACACAATCCTCAATCTTCAATCCTCAATACTCAATCCTCAATCCTCAACCCTCAATCCTCAGTCCTCAAACCTCAATCCTGAATCCTCAATCCTGAATCCTCAATCTTCAGCCCTCAGTCCTCAACAATCGATTGTCAGTCCTCAATCCTCAATAGAATATACCCAATTCGCAGGTTTCAATACTCAATCCCCAATGTTCAATCTTCAAATCTCAATCCACAAACATCAATTCTCATCACTCAACGCTCAACACTCAGTCCCCAATCCTCAATCTTCAATCCTCAATCCTCAATCCTCAATCCTCCATCCTCAACCCTCAATCCTCATTCCTCAAACCTCAATCCTCAATTGTCAGTCCTCACCCTCAATGCTCAATCCTCAATCCTCAATCCTCAATCATCAATCCCCAATCCTCAATCCTCAATCCCCAATCCTCAATCCTCAGTCCTCAAACATCAATCCTGAATCCTAAATCTTCAGCCCTCAGTCCTCAACAATCAGTTGTCAATCCTCAATCCTGAATAGAATATCACCAATTCACAGTTTTCAATCCTCAATACTCAACCTTTAATCCTCAATCCTCAGTTCTCAAACCTCAATTCTGAGTACTCAGTACTGAATCCTCAACCTTCAGCCCTCAGTCCTCAACAATCAGTTGCCAATCCTCAGTCCTCAATAGAATATCCTCAATTCACAGCTTTCAATACTCAATACTCAATCTGCATTCTTCATATCTCTATCCACAAACATCAATGCTCATAACTCAACCCTCAACACTCAGTCCTCAATCTTCAATTCTCAATCCTAAATCCGCAATCTTGAATCCTCAATACTCAATCTTCAATCCTCAATCCTCAATTCACAATCCTCAACACTCAATCCTCAATCGTCAATCCTCAATCCCCAATCCTCAATCTTCAATCCTCTATCCTCAATCCTCAATCCTCAATACTCAATCCTCAACCTTCAATACCCGATACTCAATCTTCAATCCTCAATCCTCAATCCTCAGTCCTCAATCCTCAGTCCTCAATCCTCAATTCTCAATCTTCAATCCTCAATCCTCAATCCTCAATCATCAATCCTCAATTTTCAATCCTCAATACCCAATCTTCAATGCTCAATCCTCAGTCATCAATCCTCAATCCTCAATCCTCAACCCTCAATCCTCAGTCCTGAAATCTCAATCCCGAATCCTCAATCCTGCATCCGCAAACTTCAGTCCTCAGTCCTCAACAATCAATCGTCAATCCTCAATCCTCAATAGAATATCCTCAATTCACAGTTTCCAATACTCAAATCCCCATTCTTCAGTCTTCAAGTCTCAATCCACAAACATCAATCCTCATCACTCAGCCCTCAACACTCAGTCCTCAATCTTCAATCCTCAATCCTCAATCCGCAATCTTGATTCCTCAATACTCAATCTTCAATCCTCAATCCTCAATTCTCAATCCTCAACACTCAAACCTCAATCGACAATCCTCAATCCTCAATTCTCAATCCTCAATACACAACCCTCAGTCCTCGTCCGCAATCCACAACCCTCAATCCTCAATCCTCAACCTTCGATCATCAATATTCAATCATCAATCCTCAACCTTCAATCCTCTATCCTCAATCCTCAATCCTGAATGTTCAATCCTCAATACCCAATCCTCAATCCTCAATCCTCAAACCTCAATCCTCAATACTCAATCATCAATCCTCAGTCCTCAAACCTCAATCCTGAATCCTCAGTCCTGAATCCTCAATCTTCATCTCTCAGTCCTAAACAATCAATTGTCAATCCTCAATCCTCTATAGAATATCCTCAATTCACAGATTTCAATACTCAATCCCCATTCTTCAATCTTCAAATCTCAATCCACAAACATCAATTCTCATCACTCAACCCTCAACACTCAGTCCTCAATCTTCAATCCTCAATCCTAAATCCTCAATCTTCAATCCTCAATACTCAATCTTCAATCCTCAATCCTCAATTCTCAATCCTCAATACTCAATCCTCAATCGTCAATCCTCAATTCCCAATCCTCAATCTTCAATCCTCAACCCTCAATCTTCAATCCTTAATCCTCAATCCTCAATCCCCAATCCTCAATCTTCAATTCACAATACTCAATCTTCAATCCTCAATCCTCAATCCTCAATCCTCAATCCTCAATACTCAATCCTCAATCGTCAATCCTCAATCCCAAATCCTCAATCTTCAATCCTCTATCCTCAATCCTCAATCCTCAATCCCCAATCCTCAATCTTCAGTCCTCAATCTTCAATCCTCTATCCTCAATCCTCAATCCTGAATGTTCAATCCTCAATACACAATCCTCAATCTTCAATCCTCAATACTCAATCCTCAATCCTCAACCCTCAATCCTCAGTCCTCAAACCTCAATCCTGAATCCTCAATCCTGAATCCTCAATCTTCAGCCCTCAGTCCTCAACAATCGATTGTCAGTCCTCAATCCTCAATAGAATATACCCAATTCGCAGGTTTCAATACTCAATCCCCAATGTTCAATCTTCAAATCTCAATCCACAAACATCAATTCTCATCACTCAACGCTCAACACTCAGTCCCCAATCCTCAATCTTCAATCCTCAATCCTCAATCCTCAATCCTCCATCCTCAATCCTCAATCCTCATTCCTCAAACCTCAATCCTCAATCGTCAGTCCTCACCCTCAATTCTCAATCCTCAATCCTCAATCCTCAATCCTCAATCCCCAATCCTCAATCTTCAGTCCTCAATCTTCAATCCTCTATCCTCAATCCTCAATCCTGAATGTTCAATCCTCAATACACAATCCTCAATCCTCAGTCCTCAAACATCAATCCTGAATCCTAAATCTTCAGCCCTCAGTCCTCAACAATCAGTTGTCAATCCTCAATCCTGAGTAGAATATCACCAATTCACAGTTTTCAATCCTCAATACTCAATCTTTAATCCTCAATCCTCAGTCCTCAAACCTCAATTCTGAGTACTCAGTACTGAATCCTCAACCTTCAGCCCTCAGTCCTCAACAATCAGTTGCCAATCCTCAGTCCTCAATAGAATATCCTCAATTCACAGCTTTCAATCCTCAATACCCAATCTTCAATCCTCAATCCTCAGTCATCAATCCTCAATCCTCAATCCTCAACCCTCAATCCTCAGTCCTGAAATCTCAATCCCGAATCCTCAATCCTGAATCCGCAAACTTCAGTCCTCAGTCCTCAACAATCAATCGTCAATCCTCAATCCTCAATAGAATATCCTCAATTCACAGTTTTCAATACTCAAATCCCCATTCTTCAGTCTTCAAGTCTCAATCCACAAACATCAATCCTCATCACTCAGCCCTCAACACTCAGTCCTCAATCTTCAATCCTCAATCCTCAATCCGCAATCTTGAATCCTCAATACTCAATCTTCAATCCTCAATCCTCAATTCTCAATCCTCAACACTCAAACCTCAATCGACAATCCTCAATCCTCAATTCTCAATCCTCAATACACAACCCTCAGTCCTCGTCCGCAATCCACAACCCTCAATCCTCAATCCTCAACCTTCGATCATCAATATTCAATCATCAATCCTCAACCTTCAATCCTCTATCCTCAATCCTCAATCCTGAATGTTCAATCCTCAATACCCAATCCTCAATCTTCAGTCCTCAATCCTCAATCCTCAATCCTCGATCCTCAATCTTCAATCCTCAATAATCAATCTCCAATCCTTGATCCTCAATCCCCAATCTTCAATCCTTAATCCTCAATCTTGAATCTTCAGTCCCCAGTCCTCAAGTATCAATACTCAATCCTCAGTCCTCGTCCTCAATACACAACCCTCAATCATCAATCCTCAATCTTCATTCATCAATATTCAACCTTCAATCCTCAATCCACAATCCTCAATGTTCAATCCTCAATACCCAATCCTCAATCTTCAATCCTCAATCCTCAATCCTCAATCCTCAATCCTCAATCCTCAATCCACAATCCTCAATCCTCAGTCCTCAAACCTCAATCCTGAATCCTCAATCCTGAATCCTCACTCTTCAGCCCTCAGTACTCAACAATCAGTTGTCAATCCTCAATCCTCCAAAGAATATCATCAATTCACAGTTTTCAATACACAATACTCAATCTGCAATCTTCAAGTCTCTGTCCACAAACATCAATTCTCATCACTCAACCCCCAACACTCAGTCCCCAATCCTCAATATTCAATCCTCAATCCTCAATCCTCAATCCACAATCCTCAACCTTCAATCCTCAATACTCAATCTTCAATCCTCAATCCTCAATCCTCAATCCTCAATCCTCAATCCTCAATCCTCAATCCTCAATATTGAATCCTCAATACTCAATCTTCAATCACGAATCCTCAATCCACAACCCTCAATCCACCATCCTCAATCTTCAATCCTTAATCCTCAATCTTCAATCCTCAATCCCCAGTCCTCAATCTTCAATCCTCAATGCTGAATCCTCAATCCTCAATCCTCAGTCCTCAATCCTCAACCCTCAATCCTCAAACCTCAATTCTCTACCGTCAGTCCTCATCCTCCATCCTCAATCCTCAATCCTCAATCCTCAATCCTCAACCTTCAATCCCCAATACTCAATCTTCAATCCTCAATCCTCAATACTCAATCCACAATCCTCAATCCTCAGGCATCAATACTCAATCTTCAATACTCAATCCTCAATCCTCAATCCTCAATCCTCAATCCTCAACCCTCAATCCTCATTCCCAAAACCTCAATCCTCAACCCTTAGTCCTCATCCTCAATTCTCAATTCTCAATCCTCAGACCTCAATCCTCAATCTTCAATCCTCAATAAGCAATCTCCAATCCTAGATCCTCAATCCCCAATCTTCAATCCTTAAACCTCAATCTACAATCCTCAATCCCCAGTCCTCAATCATCAATCCTCAATGCTCAATCCTCAATCCTCAATCCTCAGTCCTCAATCCTCAATCCTCAGTCATCAATCCTCAACCTTCAATCCCCAATACTCAATCTTCAATCCTCAATCCTCAATACTCAATCCACAATCCTCAATCCTCAGCATCAATACTCAATCTTCAATACTCAATCCTCAATCCTCAATCCTCAATCCTCAATCCTCAACCCTCAATCCTCATTCCCAAAACCTCAATCCTCAAACCTCAGTCCTCATCCTCAATTCTCAATTCTCAATCCTCAGACCTCAATCCTCAATCTTCAATCCTCAATAAGCAATCTCCAATCCTAGATCCTCAATCCCCAATCTTCAATCCTTAATCCTCAATCCTCTGTCATAAATCCTCAATCTTCAATACTCAATCGTCAATACTCAGTCCTCAATATTCAATCCTCAATCCACAATCCTCAATATTCAATCCTCAATACTGAACCTTCAATCCTCAATCCTCAAACCTCAATCCTCAATCCTCAATCCTCAGTCATAAATCCTCAATCTTCAATCCCCAATAATCAATCTCCAATCCTAGATCCTCAATCCCCAATCCTCAATCCTTAATCCTCAATCTTCAATCCTCAATCGCCAGTCCTCAATCTTCAATCCTCAATATTCAACACTCAACCCTCAACCATCAATCCTCAATACTCAACCATCAATCCTCAATTCTCAATACTCAATAGAACATCATGAATTATCATGGTTCAATACTCAATTCAGAATATTCGATAATCAAATCTCAAACCGCAAGCATCAATTCCCAACACTCAATCCTCAACACTCAGGCCTCTCTCTTCAATCCTACATCCTCAACCCTCACACCTCAAGCGGCAATCCTCAATACCCAATCCTCAATCCTCAATCCACAGTACTCAATCTTCAATCCTCAATCCTCAATCCTCAATCCTCAACCCTCAATCATCAATCCTCAATCCTCAATCCTCAGTCGTCAATCCTCAGTCATCAATCCTCAATCTTCAATACTCAATCGTCAATCCTTAGTCCTCAATCCTCAATCCTCAATCCTCGTTCCTCAAACCTCAATCCTCAACCCTCAGCCGTCATCCTCAATTCTCAATCCTCAATCCTCAATCCTCAATCTTCAATCCTCCATAATCAATCTCCAATCCAAGATCCTCAATCCCCAATCTTCAATCCTTAACCCTCAATCTTCAATCCTCAATCCCCAGTCATCAATCTTCAATCCTCAATGCTCAATCCTCAATCCTCAACCGTCAGTCCTCGTCCTCAATCCTCAACACTCAATCCTCAATCCTCAATATTCAATCATCAATACGCAACCTTCAATACTCAATACTCAATCCTCAATCGTCAACCCTCAATCCCCAATCCTCAATCTTCAATGCTCAATCCTCAATCCTCAATCTTCAATCCTCAATCCTCAATCCTCAATCTTCAATCCCCAGTACTCAATCTTCAATCCTCAGTCCTCAATCCTCAATCCTCAATCCTCAATCCTCAATCCTGTATCCTCAATCTTCAATCCTCAATACCCAATCCTCAATCTTCAATCCTCAATCCTCAATCATCAATTCTCAATCCTCAATCCTCAATCCTCAGGCCTCAAACATCAATATTCAACCCTCAGTCCTCGTCCTCAATTCACAACCCTCAATCCTCAATTCTCAATCTTCAATCATCAATATTCAATCTTTAATCCTCAATCCTCAATCCTCAATCCTCAATCCTTAATCCTCAATCTTCAACCCTCAATCCTCAATCCTCAATCCTCAATCCTCAATCCTCAATCCTCAATCTTCAATCCTCAATCCTCAATCCTCAATCCACAATCCTCAACCTTCAATCCTCAATACTCAATCTTCAATCCTCAATCCTCAATTCTCAATCCTCAACACTCAAACCTCAATCGACAATCCTCAATCCTCAATTCTCAATCCTCAATACACAACCGTCAGTCCTCGTCCTCCATCCTCAACCCTCAATCCTCAATCCTCAATACTCAACACACAACCCTCAGCCATCAATCCTCAGTACTCAACCATCAATCCTCAATTCTCAACACTCTATAGAATATCCTGAATTCTCATGGTTCAATACTCAATCCACAATATTCAATAATCAAATCTCGATCCCCAATCTTCAATCCTCAATACTCAATTGCTATCCTCAATCCTCAATCCTGAGGCCTCAAACATCAATATTCCACCCTCAGTACTCGTCCTCAATCCACAACCCTCAATCCTCAATCCTCAATTGTCAATCATCAATATTCAATCTTTAATCCTCAATCCTCAATCCTCAATCCTCAATCCTTAATCCTCAATCTTCAACCCTCAGTCCTCAATCCTCAATCCTGAATGCTCAATCTTCAATCCTCAATAATCAATCTCCAATCCTAGATCCTCAATCCCCAATCTTCAATCCTTAATCCTCAATCTTCAATCCTCAATCCCCAGTCCTCAATGTCTAATCCTCAATGCTCAACCCTCAATCCTCAATCCTCAGTCCTCAAACCTCAATCCTCAATCCTCAAACCTCAATCCTCAAACCTCAATCCTCAACCGTCCGTCCTCATCATCCATCCTCCATCCTCAATCCTCAATCCTCAATCCTCAATTTTCAATCCTCAATACTCAATCTTCAATCCACAATCCTCAATCCTCTATCCTCAATCCTCAATGCTCAGGCATCAATACTCAATCTTCAATACTCAATCCTCAATCCTCAATCCTCAATCCTCAATCCTCAACCCTCAATCCTCATTCCTCAAACCTCAATCCTCAACTATCAGTCCTCATTCTCAATTCTCAATTCTCAATCCTCAATCCTCAATTGTCAGTCTTCAATCCTCCATAATCAATCTCCAATCCAAGATGCTCAATCCCCAATCTTCAATCCTTAATCGTCAATCTTCAATCCTCAATCCCCAGTCATCAATCTTCAATCCTCAATGCTCAATCCTCAATCCTCAACCGTCAGGTCTCAATCCTCAATCTTCAATACTCAATCCTCAATCCTCAGGCCTCAAACATCAATATTCCACCCTCAGTACTCGTCCTCAATCCACAACCCTCAATCCTCAATCCTCAATCTTCAATCATCAATATTCAATCTTTAATCCTCAATCCTCAATCCTCAATCCTCCACCCTCAGTCCTCATTCCGCAAACCTCAATCCTCATCCCTCAGTCCTCATCCTCAATTCTCAATTCTCAATCCTCAATCCTCAATCCTCAATCTTTAATCCTCAATAATCAATCTCCAATCCTAGATCCTCAATCCCCAATCTTCAATCCTTAATCATCAATCTTCAATAATCTTCAATCCTTAATCATCAATCTACAATCCTCAATCCCCAGTCATCAATTTTCAATCCTCAATGCCCAGTCCTCAATCCTTAATCCTCAGTCCTCAATCCTCAATCCTCAATCCTCAAACCTCAATCCTCAACCGTCAGTCCTCGACCTCAATCCTCAAACCTCAATCCTCAATCCTCAATATTCAATCATCAATACTCAATCTTCAATCCTCAATCCTCTATCCTCAGTCCTCAATCCTCAATCCTCAATACTCAACACACAACTCTCAGCCATCAATCCTCAATACTCAACCATCAATCCTCAATACTCAATCCTCAATACTCAATCTTCAATCTTCAATCATCAATCCTCAATCCTCAATCCTCAGTCGTCAATCCTCAGTCATCAATCCTCAATCTTCAATACTCAATCGTCAATCCTTAGTCCTGAATCCTCAATCCTCAATGCTCGTTCCTCAAACCTCAATCCTCAACCCTCAGCCGTCATCCTCAATTCTCAATTCTCAATCCTCAATCCTCAATCTTCAATCCTCAATCTTCAATCCTCAATAATCAATCTCCAATCCTGCATCCTCAATCCCCAATCCTCAATCCTTAATCCTCAATCTTCAATCCTCAATCGCCAGTCCTCAATCTTCAATCCTCAATGCTCAATCCTCAATCCTCAAGCCTCAGCCCTCAATCCTCAATCCACAATCCTCAATCCTCAACCGTCAGTCCTCGTCCTCAATCCACAACCCTCAATCCTCAATCCTTAATACTCAACACCCAACCCTCAGCCATCAATCCTCAATACTCAACCATCAATACTCAATTCTCAATACTCAATAGAACATCATGAATTCTCATGGTTCAATACTCAATCCACAACATTCAATAATCAAATCTCAATCCTCAATCTTCAATCCTCAATACTCAATTTCAATCCTCAATCCTCAATCCTCAGGCCTCAAACATCAATATTCCACCCTCAGTACTCGTCCTCAATCCACAACCCTCAATCATCAATCCTCAATCTTCAATCATCAATATTCAATCTTTAATCCTCAATCCTCAATCCTCAATCCTCAATCCTTAATCCTCAATCTTCAACCCTCAATCCTCAATCTTCAATATTCAATCCCCAGTCCTCAAGTATCAATACTCAATCCTCAGTCCTCGTCCTCAATACACAACCCTCAATCATCAATCCTCAATCTTCATTCATCAATATTCAACCTTCAATCCTCAATCCACAATCCTCAATGTTCAATCCGCAATCCTCAATCCTCAGACCTCAAACCTCAATCCTGAATCCTCAATCCTGAATCCTCACTCTTCAGCCCTCAGTACTCAACAATCAGTTGTCAATCCTCAATCCTCCAAAGAATATCATCAATTCACAGTTTTCAATACACAATACTCAATCTGCAATCTTCAAGTCTCTGTCCACAAACATCAATTCTCATCACTCAACCCCCAACACTCAGTCCCCAATCCTCAATATTCAATCCTCAATCCTCAATCCTCAATCCACAATCCTCAACCTTCAATCCTCAATACTCAATCTTCAATCCTCAATCCTCAATCCTCTATCCTCAATCCTCAATCCTCAATCCTCAATCCTCAATATTGAATCCTCAATACTCAATCTTCAATCATCAATCCTCAATCCTCAATCCTCAGTCCTCAATCCTCAGTCATCAATCCTCAGGCATCAATACTCAATCTTCAATACTCAATCCTCAATCCTGAATCCTCAATCCTCAATCCTCAACCCTCAGTCCTCATTCCGCAAACCTCAATCCTCATCCCTCAGTCCTCATCCTCAATTCTCATTTCTCAATCCTCAATCCTCAATCCTCAATATTCAATCCTCAATAATCAATCTCCAATCCTAGATCCTCAATCCTCAATCTTCAATCCTTAATCATCAATCTTCAATAATCTTCAATCCTTTATCATCAATCTACAATCCTCAATCCTCAATCCTCAATCCTCAATCCTCAATCCTCAATCCTCAATTCTCAATCCTCAATGTTCAATCCGCAATACCCAATCCTCAATCATCAATCCTCAATCCTCAATCCTCAAACCTCAATTCTCAATACTCAGTCCTCAAATCTCAGTCCTCAAACCTCAATCCTGAATCAACAATCCTGAATCCTCAACCTTCAGACCTCAGTCCTCAACAATCAGTCGTCAATTCTCAATCCTCAATAGAATATCGTCAATTCACACCTTTCAATACTCAATACTCAATCTGCAATCTTAAAGTCTCTATCCACAAACTTCAATTCTCATCAGTCAACCCTCAACACTCAGTCCCCCATCCTCAATCTTCAATCCTCAATCTTCAATCCTCAATCCTCAATCCTCAATTCTCAATCCTAAATCCTCAGTCCTCAGACCTCAAGCCTCAATCCTCAATAATCAATCTCCAATCCTCAATCCTCAGTCCTCAATCCTCAATCCTCATTCTGCCATCCTCAATATCCTATCCTCAATCTTCAATCTTCAATTCTCAATCCTCAATCCTCAATCCTCAATCCTCAGGCATCAGTACTCAATCTTCAATACTCAATCCTCAATCCTCAATCCTCAATCCTCAATCCTCAACCCTCAATCCTCATTCCTCAAACCTCAATCCTCAACCATCAGTCCTCATCCTCAATTCTCAATCCTCAATCCTCAATCTTCAATCCTCAATAATCAATCTCCAATCCTAGATCCTCAATCCCCAATCTTCGATCCTTAATCCTCAATCTTCAATCCTTTATTCCCAATCGTCAATCTTCAATCCTCAATACTCAATCTTCAATCCTCAATCCTCAATCCTCAATCCTCAATGCTCATTCTTCAATCCTCAATACCCAATCCTCAATCTTCAATCTTCAATCCTCAATCCTCAATCCTCAGTCCTCAAACATCAATCCTGAATCCTCAATTCTGAATCCTCAATCTTCAGCCCTCAGTCCTCAACAATCAGTTGTCAATCCTCAATCCTCAATGGAATATCGTCAATTCACAGATTTCAATACTCAATACTCAATCTGCAGTCTTCAAGTCTCTGTCCTCAAACATCAATTCTCATCACTCAACCCTCAACACTCAGTCCCCAATCCTCAATCTTCAATCGTCAATCCTCAATCCTCAATACTCAATCCTCAATCCTCAGTCCTCAGACCTCAAACCTCAATCCTGAACTCTCAGCCCTCATCCTCAATCCTCAATCCTCAATCCTCAATCCTCAATCCTCAATCCTCAGTCTTCAATCCTCAATCCTCAATCCTCAATCCTCAATTCTCAATCTTCAATCCTCAATAATCAATCTCCAATCATAGATCCACAATCCCCAATCTTCAATCCTTAATCCTCAATCCTCAATCCTCAATCCTCAATCCTCAATCCTCAATCCTCAATATTCAATCCTCAATGCTCGATCTTCAATCCTCAATCCTCAACCATCAATCCTCAATCTTCAATACTCAATCCTCAATCCTCAATCCTCAATCCTCAATCCTCAGTACTCAATCCTCAGTCCTCAATCCTCAGGCATCAGTACTCAATCTTCAATCCTCAATCCTCAATCCTCAATCCACAATCCTCAACCTTCAATCCTCAATACTCAATCTTGAATCCTCAATACTCAATCTTCAATCATCAATCCTCAATCCTCAATCCTCAGTCGTCAATCCTCAGTCATCAATCCTCAATCTTCAATACTCAATCGTCAATCCTTAGTCCTGAATCCTCAATCCTCAATGCTCGTTCCTCAAACCTCAATCCTCAACCCTCAGCCGTCATCCTCAATTCTCAATTCTCAATCCTCAATCCTCAATCCTCAATCCTCAATCTTCAATCCTCAATAATCAATCTCCAATCCTGCATCCTCAATCCCCAATCCTCAATCCTTAATCCTCAATCTTCAATCCTCAATCGCCAGTCCTCAATCTTCAATCCTCAATGCTCAATCCTCAATCCTCAAGCCTCAGCCCTCAATCCTCAATCCTCAATCCTCAAACCTCAATCCTCAACCGTCAGTCCTCGTCCTCAATCCTCAACCCTCAATCCTCAATCCTGAATACTCAGCACGCAACCCTCAGCCATCAATCCTCAATACTCAACCATCAATCCTCAATTCTCAATACTCAATAGAATATCCTGAATTCTCATGGTTCAATACTCAATCCACAACATTCAATAATCAAATCTCAATCCTCAATCTTCAATCCTCAATACTCAATTTCAATCCTCAATCCTCAATCCTCAGGCCTCAAACATCAATATTCCACCCTCAGTACTCGTCCTCAATCCACAACCCTCAATCATCAATCCTCAATCTTCAATCATCAATATTCAATCTTTAATCCTCAATCCTCAATCCTCAATCCTCAATCCTTAATCCTCAATCTTCAACCCTCAATCCTCAATCCTCAATCCTCGATCCTCAGTCTTCAATCCTCAATAATCAATCTCCAACCCTAGATCCTCAATCCCCAATCTTCAATCCTTAATCCTCAATCTTCAACCTTCAATCCCCAGTCCTCAAGTATCAATACTCAATCCTCAGTCCTCGTCCTCAATACACAACCCTCAATCATCAATCCTCAATCTTCATTCATCAATATTCAACCATCAATCCTCAATCCACAATCCTCAATGTTCAATCCTCAATACCCAATCCTCAATCTTCAATCCTCAATCCTCAATCCTCAATCCTCAATCGTGAATCCTCAATCCTCAATCCTGAATCCTCAATCCTCAATCCTCAACCCTCAGTCCTCATTCCGCAAACCTCAATCCTCATCCCTCAGTCCTCATCCTCAATTCTCGATTCTCAATCCTCAATCCTCAATCCTCAATATTCAATCCTCAATAATCAATCTCCAATCCTAGATCCTCAATCCTCAATCTTCAATCCTCAATATTCAATCTCCAATCCTAGATCCTCAATCCCCAATCTTCGATCCTTAATCCTCAATCTTCAATCCTTTATTCCCAATCGTCAATCTTCAATCCTCAATACTCAATCTTCAATCCTCAATCCTCAATCCTCAATCCTCAATGCTCATTCTTCAATCCTCAATACCCAATACTCAATCTTCAATCTTCAATCCTCAATCCTCAATCCTCAGTCCTCAAACATCAATCCTGAATCCTCAATCCTGAATCCTCAATCTTCAGCCCTCAGTCCTCAACAATCAGTTGTCAATCCTCAATCCTCAATGGAATATCGTCAATTCACAGATTTCAATACTCAATACTCAATCTGCAGTCTTCAAGTCTCTGTCCTCAAACATCAATTCTCATCACTCAACCCTCAACACTCAGTCCCCAATCCTCAATCTTCAATCCTCAATCCTCAATCCTCAATTCTCAATCCTCAATCCTCAGTCCTCAGACCTCAAACCTCAATCCTGAACTCTCAGCCCTCATCCTCAATCCTCAATCCTCAATCCTCAATCCTCAACCCTCAATCCTTAATCCTCAATCTTCAACCCTCAATCCTCAATCCTCAATCCTCAATCCTCAATCTTCAATCCTCAATAATCAATCTCCAATCCTAGACCCTCAATCCCCAATCTTCAATACTTAATCCTCAATCTTCAATCCTCAATCCCCAGTCCTCAATGTCCAATCCTCAATGCTCAATCCTCAATCCTCTATCCTCAGTCCTCAATCCTCAATCCTCAATCCTCAAACCTCAATCCTCAACCGTCCGTCCTCATCATCCATCCTCCATCCTCAATCCTCAATCCTCAATCCTCAATCTCCAATCCTCAATACTCAATCTTCAATCCACAATCCTCAATCCTCAACCCTCAATCCTCAATCCTCAATACTCAACACACAACCCTCAGCCATCCATCCTCCATACTCAATCCACAACCCTCAATCCTCAATCCTCAAACTTCAATCATCAGTATTCAGTCATTAATCCTCAATCCTCAATCCTCAATCCTCAATCCTTAATCCTCTATCTTCAACCATCAATCCTCAATCCTCAATCCTCAATCCTCAATCTTCAATCCTCAATAATCAATCTCCAATCCTAGATCCTCAATCCCGAATCTTCAATGCTTAATCCTCAATCTTCAATCCTCAATCCCCAGTCCTCAATGTCCAATCCTCAATGCTCAATCCTCAATTCTCAACGGTGCGTCCTCATCCTCCATCCTCCATCCTCAATCCTCAATCCTCAATCCTCAATTCTCAAGCCTCAATACTCAATTTTCAATCCACAATCCTCATTCCTCAATCCTCAATCCTCAATCCTCAGGCATCAATACTCAATCTTCAATACTCAATCCTCAATCCTCAAACCTCAATCCTCAATCCTCAACCCTCAATCCTCATTCCTCAATCCTCAATCCTCAACTCTCAGTCCTCATTCTCAATTCTCAATTCTCAATCCTCAATCCTCAATCGTCTATCTTCAATCCTCCATAATCAATCTCCAATCCAAGATCCTCAATCCCCAATCTTCAATCCTTAATCCTCAATCTTCAATCCTCAATCCCCAGTCATCAATCTTCAATCCTCAATGCTCAATCCTTAGTCGTCAATCCTCAGTCATCAATCCTCAATCTTCAATACTCAATCGTCAATCCTTAGTCCTCAATCCTCAATCCTCAATCCTCGTTCCTCAAACCTCAATCCTCAACCCTCAGGTGTCATCCTCAATTCTCAATCCTCAATCCTCAGTCCTCAAAATTCAATCCTCAATAATCAATCTCCAATCCTACATCCTCAATCCCCAATCCTCAATCCTTAATCCTCAATCTTCAATCCTCAATCGCCAGTCCTCAGTCTTCAATCCTCAATGCTCAATTCTCAATCCTCAAGCCTCAGTCCTCAATCATCAATTCTCAATCGTCAAACCTCAATCCTCAACCGTCAGTCCTCGTCCTCAATCCTCAACCCTCAATCCTCAATCCTCAATACTCAACACACAACCCTCAGCCATCAATCCTCCATACTCAACCATCAACCCTCAATTCTCAATACCCAATAGAATATCATGAATTCTCATGGTTCATTGCTCAATCCACAATATTCAATAATCAAATCTCAATCCTCAACCGTCCGTCCTCATCATCCATCCTCCATCCTCAATCCTCAATCCTCAATCCTCAATCTCCAATCCTCAATACTCAATCTTCAATCCACAATCCTCAATCCTCAATCCTCAATCCTCAATCCTCAGGCATCAATACTCAATCTTCAATACTCAATCCTCAATCCTCAATCCTCAATCCTCAATCCTCAACCCTCAATCCTCATTCATCAAACCTCAATCCTCAACTCTCAGTCCTCATTCTCAATTCTCAATTCTCAATCCTCAATCCTCAATTGTCAATCTTCAATCCTCCATAATCAATCTCCAATCCAAGATCCTCAATCCCCAATCTTCAATCCTTAATCCTCAATCTTCAATCCTCAATCCCCAGTCTTCAATCTTCAATCCTCAATGCTCAATCCTCAATCCTCAACCGTCAGTCCTCAATCCTCAATCTTCAATCATCAATACTCAATCTTCAATCCTCAATACTCAATCCTCAATCGTCAATCCTCAATCCCCAACCCTCAATCTTCAATGCTCAATCCTCAATCCTCAATCCTCAATCCTCAATCCTCAATCTTCAATCCTCAGTACTCAATCTTCAATCCTCAATCCTCAATCCTCAATCCTCAATACTCAATCCTCAATCATGAATCCTCAATCTTCAATCCTCAATACCCAATCCTCAATCTTCAATCCTCAATCCTCAATCATCAATTCTCAACCCTCAATCCTCAATCCTCATGCCTCAAACATCAATACTCAACCCTTAGTCCTCGTCCTCAATCCACAACCCTCAATCCTCAATTCTCAATCTTCAATCATCAATATTCAATCTTTAATCCTCAATCCTCAATCCTCAATCATCAATCCTTGATCCTCAATCTTCAACCCTCAATCCTCAATCCTCAATCCTCAATCCTCAATCTTCAATCCTCAATAATCAATATCCAATCCTAGATCCTCAATCCCCAACCTTCATTCCTTAATCCTCAATCTTCAATCCTCAATCCCCAGTCCTCAATCTCCAATCCTCAATCCTCAATCCTCAATCCTCAATCCTCAATCCTCAGTACTCAATCCTCAGTTCTCAATCCTCAGGCATCAGTACTCAATCTTCAATCCTCAATCCTCAATCCTCAATCCACAATCCTCAACATTCAATCCTCAATACTCAACCTTCAATCCTCAATCCTCAATCCTCAATCCTCAATCCTCAATCCTCAATCCTCAATCCTCAATCCTCAATATTCAATCCTCAATACTCAATCTTCAATCATCAATCCTCAATCCTCAATCCTCAGTCGTCAATCCTCAGTCATCAATCCTCAATCTTCAATACTCAATCGTCAATCCTTAGTCCTGAATCCTCAATCCTCAATGCTCGTTCCTCAAACCTCAATCCTCAACCCTCAGCCGTCATCCTCAATTCTCAATTCTCAATCCTCAATCCTCAAACCTCAATCCTCAATCTTCAATCCTCAATAATCAATCTCCAATCCTGCATCCTCAATCCCCAATCCTCAATCCTTAATCCTCAACCTTCAATCCTCAATCGCCAGTCCTCAATCTTCAATCCTCAATGCTCAATCCTCAATCCTCAAGCCTCAGCCCTCAATCCTCAATCCTCAATCCTCAAACCTCAATCCTCAACCGTCAGTCCTCGTCCTCAATCCTCAACCCTCAATCCTCAATCCTTAATACTCAGCACGCAACCCTCAGCCATCAATCCTCAATACTCAACCATCAATCCTCAATTCTCAATACTCAATAGAATATCCTGAATTCTCATGGTTCAATACTCAATCCACAACATTCAATAATCAAATCTCAATCCTCAATCTTCAATCCTCAATACTCAATTTCAATCCTCAATCCTCAATCCTCAGGCCTCAAACATCAATATTCCACCCTCAGTACTCGTCCTCAATCCACAACCCTCAATCATCAATCCTCAATCTTCAATCATCAATAATCAATCTCCAATCCTAGATCCTCAATCCCCAATCTTCAATCCTTAATCCTCAATCTTCAACCTTCAATCCCCAGTCCTCAAGTATCAATACTCAATCCTCAGTCCTCGTCCTCAATACACAACCCTCAATCATCAATCCTCAATCTTCATTCATCAATATTCAACCTTCAATCCTCAATCCACAATCCTCAATGTTCAATCCTCAATACCCAATCCTCAATCTTCAATCCTCAATCCTCAATCCTCAATCCTCAACCCTCAATCCTCATTCCTCAAACCTCAATCCTCAACCATCAGTCCTCATCCTCAATTCTCAATTCTCAATCCTCAATCCTCAATCTTCAATCCTCAATAATCAATCTCCAATCCTAGATCCTCAATCCCCAATCTTCGATCCTTAATCCTCAATCTTCAATCCTTTATTCCCAATCGTCAATCTTCAATCCTCAATACTCAATCTTCAATCCTCAATCCTCAATCCTCAATCCTCAATGCTCATTCTTCAATCCTCAATACCCAATCCTCAATCTTCAATCTTCAATCCTCAATCCTCAATCCTCAGTCCTCAAACATCAATCCTGAATCCTCAATCCTGAATCCTCAATCTTCAGCCCTCAGTCCTCAACAATCAGTTGTCAATCCTCAATCCTCAATGGAATATCGTCAATTCACAGATTTCAATACTCAATACTCAATCTGCAGTCTTCAAGTCTCTGTCCTCAAACATCAATTCTCATCACTCAATCCTCAACACTCAGTCCCCAATCCTCAATCTTCAATCCTCAATCCTCAATCCTCAATTCTCAATCCTCAATCCTCAGTCCTCAGACCTCAAACCTCAATCCTGAACTCTCAGCCCTCATCCTCAATCCTCAATCCTCAATCCTCAATCCTCAATCCTCAATCCTCAATCCTCAGTCTTCAATCCTCAATCCTCAATCCTCAAACCTCAATTCTCAATCTTCAATCCTCAATAATCAATCTCCAATCATAGATCCACAATCCCCAATCTTCAATCCTTAATCCTCAATCCTCAATCCTCAATCCTCAATCCTCAATCCTCAATCCTCAATATTCAATCCTCAATGCTCGATCTTCAATCCTCAATCCTCAACCATCAATCCTCAATCTTCAATACTCAATCCTCAATCCTCAATCCTCAATCCACAATCCTCAACCTTCAATCCTCAATACTCAATCTTGAATCCTCAATCCTCAATCCTCAATCCTCAATCCTCAATCCTCAATCCTCAATCCTCAACTTTCAATCCTCAATACTCAATCTTCAATCATCAATCCTCAATCCTCAATCCTCAGTCGTCAATCCTCAGTCATCAATCCTCAATCTTCAATACTCAATCGTCAATCTTTAGTCCTGAATCCTCAATCCTCAATGCTCGTTCCTCAAACCTCAATCCTCAACCCTCAGCCGTCATCCTCAATTCTCAATTCTCAATCCTCAATCCTCAATCGTCTATCTTCAATCCTCCATAATCAATCTCCAATCCAAGATCCTCAATCCCCAATCTTCAATCCTTAATCCTCAATCTTCAATCCTCAATCCCCAGTCATCAATCTTCAATCCTCAGTCATCAATCCTCAATCTTCAATACTCAATCGTCAATCCTTAGTCCTCAATCCTAAATCCTCAATCCTCGTTCCTCAAACCTCAATCCTCAACCCTCAGGTGTCATCCTCAATTCTCAATCCTCAATCCTCAGTCCTCAAAATTCAATCCTCAATAATCAATCTCCAATCCTACATCCTCAATCCCCAATCCTCAATCCTTAATCCTCAATCTTCAATCCTCAATCGCCAGTCCTCAGTCTTCAATCCTCAATGCTCAATTCTCAATCCTCAAGCCTCAGTCCTCAATCCTCAATTCTCAATCGTCAAACCTCAATCCTCAACCGTCAGTCCTCGTCCTCAATCCTCAACCCTCAATCCTCAATCCTCAATACTCAACGCACAACCCTCAGCCATCAATCCTCCATACTCAACCATCAACCCTCAATTCTCAATACCCAATAGAATATCATGAATTCTCATGGTTCATTGCTCAATCCACAATATTCAATAATCAAATCTCAATCCTCAATCTTCAATCCTCAATACTCAATTTCAATCCTCAATCCTCAATCCTCAGGCCTCAGACATCAATATTCCACCCTCAGTACTCGTCCTCAATCCACAACCCTCAATCCTCAATCCTCAATCTTCAATCATCAATATTCAATCATTAATCCTCAATCCTCAATCCTCAATCCTCAATCCTTAATCCTCTATCTTCAACCCTCAATCCTCAATCCTCAATCCTCAATCCTCAATCTTCAATCCTCAATAATCAATCTCCAATCCTAGATCCTCAATCCCCAATCTTCAATGCTTAATCCTCAATCTTCAATCCTCAATCCCCAGTCCTCAATGCCCAATCCTCAATGCTCAATCCTCAATCCTCAACGGTGCGTCCTCATCCTCCATCCTCCATCCTCAATCCTCAATCCTCAATCCTCAATTCTCAAGCCTCAATACTCAATTTTCAATCCACAATCCTCAATCCTCAATCCTCAATCCTCAATCCTCAGGCATCAATACTCAATCTTCAATACTCAATCCTCAATCCTCAAACCTCAATCCTCAATCCTCAACCCTCAATCCTCATTCCTCAATCCTCAATCCTCAACTCTCAGTCCTCATTCTCAATTCTCAATTCTCAATCCTCAATCCTCAATCGTCTATCTTCAATCCTCCATAATCAATCTCCAATCCAAGATCCTCAATCCCCAAACTTCAATCCTTAATCCTCAATCTTCAATCCTCAATCCCCAGTCATCAATCTCCAATCCTCAACGCTCAATCCTCAGTCGTCAATCCTCAGTCATCAATCCTCAATCTTCAATACTCAATCGTCAATCCTTAGTCCTCAATCCTCAATCCTCAATCCTCGTTCCTCAAACCTCAATCCTCAACCCTCAGGCGTCATCCTCAATTCTCAATCCTCAATCCTCAATCCTCAATATTCAATCCTCAATAATCAATCTCCAATCCTACATCCTCAATCCCCAACCCTCAATCCTTAATAATCAATCTTCAATCCTCAATCGCCAGTCCTCAATCTTCAATCCTCAATGCTCAATCCTCAATCCTCAAGCCTCAGTCCTCAATCCTCAGTCCTCAATCCTCAAACCTCAATCCTGAACCGTCAGTCCTCGTCCTCAATCCTCAACCCTCAATCCTCAATCCTCAATACTCAACACACAACCCTCAGCCATCAATCCTCAATACTCAACCATCAATCCTCAATTCTCAACACTCAATAGAATATCCTGAATTCTCATGGTTCAATACTCAATCCACAATATTCAATAATCAAATCTCAATCCTCAATCTTCAATCCTCAATACTCAATTTCAATCCTCAATCCTCAATCCTCAGGCCTCAAACATCAATATTCCACCCTCAGTACTCGTCCTCAATCCAAAACACTCAATCCTCAATCCATAATCTTCAATCATCAATATTCAATCTTTAATCCTCAATCCTCAATCCTCAACCCTCAATCCTTAATCCTCAATCTTCAACCCTCAATCCTCAATCCTCAATCCTCAATCCTCAATCTTCAATCCTCAATAATCAATCTCCAATCCTAGACCCTCAATCCCCAAACTTCAATCCTTAATCCTCAATCTTCAATCCTCAATCCCCAGTCATCAATCTTCAATCCTCAACGCTCAATCCTCAGTCGTCAATCCTCAGTCATCAATCCTCAATCTTCAATACTCAATCGTCAATCCTTAGTCCTCAATCCTCAATCCTCAATCCTCGTTCCTCAAACCTCAATCCTCAACCCTCAGGCGTCATCCTCAATTCTCAATCCTCAATCCTCAATCCTCAATATTCAATCCTCAATAATCAATCTCCAATCCTACATCCTCAATCCCCAACCCTCAATCCTTAATACTCAATCTTCAATCCTCAATCGCCAGTCCTCAATCTTCAATCCTCAATGCTCAATCCTCAATCCTCAAGCCTCAGTCCTCAATCCTCAGTCCTCAATCCTCAAACCTCAATCCTGAACCGTCAGTCCTCGTCCTCAATCCTCAACCCTCAATCCTCAATCCTCAATCTTCAATCCTCAATAATCAATCTCCAATCCTAGACCCTCAATCCCCAATCTTCAATACTTAATCCTCAATCTTCAATCCTCAATCCCCAGTCCTCAATGTCCAATCCTCAATGCTCAATCCTCAATCCTCTATCCTCAGTCCTCAATCCTCAATCCTCAATCCTCAAACCTCAATCCTCAACCGTCCGTCCTCATCATCCATCCTCCATCCTCAATCCTCAATCCTCAATCCTCAATCTCCAATCCTCAATACTCAATCTTCAATCCACAATCCTCAATCCTCAATCCTCAATCCTCAATCCTCAGGCATCAATACTCAATCTTCAATACTCAATCCTCAATCCTCAATCCTCAATCCTCAATCCTCAACCCTCAATCCTCATTCATCAAACCTCAATCCTCAACTCTCAGTCCTCATTCTCAATTCTCAATTCTCAATCCTCAATCCTCAATTGTCAATCTTCAATCCTCCATAATCAATCTCCAATCCAAGATCCTCAATCCCCAATCTTCAATCCTTAATCCTCAATCTTCAATCCTCAATCCCCAGTCTTCAATCTTCAATCCTCAATGCTCAATCCTCAATCCTCAACCGTCAGTCCTCAATCCTCAATCTTCAATCATCAATACTCAATCTTCAATCCTCAATACTCAATCCTCAATCGTCAATCCTCAATCCCCAACCCTCAATCTTCAATGCTCAATCCTCAATCCTCAATCCTCAATCCTCAATCCTCAATCTTCAATCCTCAGTACTCAATCTTCAATCCTCAATCCTCAATCCTCAATCCTCAATACTCAATCCTCAATCATGAATCCTCAATCTTCAATCCTCAATACCCAATCCTCAATCTTCAATCCTCAATCCTCAATCATCAATTCTCAACCCTCAATCCTCAATCCTCATGCCTCAAACATCAATACTCAACCCTTAGTCCTCGTCCTCAATCCACAACCCTCAATCCTCAATTCTCAATCTTCAATCATCAATATTCAATCTTTAATCCTCAATCCTCAATCCTCAATCATCAATCCTTGATCCTCAATCTTCAACCCTCAATCCTCAATCCTCAATCCTCAATCCTCAATCTTCAATCCTCAATAATCAATCTCCAATCCTAGATCCTCAATCCCCAACCTTCATTCCTTAATCCTCAATCTTCAATCCTCAATCCCCAGTCCTCAATCTCCAATCCTCAATCCTCAATCCTCAATCCTCAATCCTCAATCCTCAGTACTCAATCCTCAGTTCTCAATCCTCAGGCATCAGTACTCAATCTTCAATCCTCAATCCTCAATCCTCAATCCACAATCCTCAACATTCAATCCTCAATACTCAACCTTCAATCCTCAATCCTCAATCCTCAATCCTCAATCCTCAATCCTCAATCCTCAATCCTCAATCCTCAATATTCAATCCTCAATACTCAATCTTCAATCATCAATCCTCAATCCTCAATCCTCAGTCGTCAATCCTCAGTCATCAATCCTCAATCTTCAATACTCAATCGTCAATCCTTAGTCCTGAATCCTCAATCCTCAATGCTCGTTCCTCAAACCTCAATCCTCAACCCTCAGCCGTCATCCTCAATTCTCAATTCTCAATCCTCAATCCTCAATCCTCAATCCTCAATCTTCAATCCTCAATAATCAATCTCCAATCCTGCATCCTCAATCCCCAATCCTCAATCCTTAATCCTCAACCTTCAATCCTCAATCGCCAGTCCTCAATCTTCAATCCTCAATGCTCAATCCTCAATCCTCAAGCCTCAGCCCTCAATCCTCAATCCTCAATCCTCAAACCTCAATCCTCAACCGTCAGTCCTCGTCCTCAATCCTCAACCCTCAATCCTCAATCCTTAATACTCAGCACGCAACCCTCAGCCA
Source organism: Calliopsis andreniformis (assembly GCF_051401765.1). Taxonomy (NCBI): domain Eukaryota; kingdom Metazoa; phylum Arthropoda; class Insecta; order Hymenoptera; family Andrenidae; genus Calliopsis; species Calliopsis andreniformis. The sequence goes on along the minus strand of NC_135071.1, from coordinate 1,773,867 downwards.
TCAATCCTCAATACTCAACCATCAATCCTCAATTCTCAATACTCAATAGAATATCCTGAATTCTCATGGTTCAATACTCAATCCACAACATTCAATAATCAAATCTCAATCCTCAATCTTCAATCCCCAATACTCAATTTCAATCCTCAATCCTCAATCCTCAGGCCTCAAACATCAATATTCCACCCTCAATACTCGTCCTCAATCCACAACCCTCAATCATCAATCCTCAATCTTCAATCATCAATAATCAATCTCCAATCCTAGATCCTCAATCCCCAATCTTCAATCCTTAATCCTCAATCTTCAACCTTCAATCCCCAGTCCTCAAGTATCAATACTCAATCCTCAGTCCTCGTCCTCAATACACAACCCTCAATCATCAATCCTCAATCTTCATTCATCAATATTCAACCTTCAATCCTCAATCCACAATCCTCAATGTTCAATCCTCAATACCCAATCCTCAATCTTCAATCCTCAATCCTCAATCCTCAATCCTCAACCCTCAATCCTCATTCCTCAAACCTCAATCCTCAACCATCAGTCCTCATCCTCAATTCTCAATTCTCAATCCTCAATCCTCAATCTTCAATCCTCAATAATCAATCTCCAATCCTAGATCCTCAATCCCCAATCTTCGATCCTTAATCCTCAATCTTCAATCCTTTATTCCCAATCGTCAATCTTCAATCCTCAATACTCAATCTTCAATCCTCAATCCTCAATCCTCAATCCTCAATGCTCATTCTTCAATCCTCAATACCCAATCCTCAATCTTCAATCTTCAATCCTCAATCCTCAATCCTCAGTCCTCAAACATCAATCCTGAATCCTCAATCCTGAATCCTCAATCTTCAGCCCTCAGTCCTCAACAATCAGTTGTCAATCCTCAATCCTCAATGGAATATCGTCAATTCACAGATTTCAATACTCAATACTCAATCTGCAGTCTTCAAGTCTCTGTCCTCAAACATCAATTCTCATCACTCAACCCTCAACACTCAGTCCCCAATCCTCAATCTTCAATCCTCAATCCTCAATCCTCAATTCTCAATCCTCAATCCTCAGTCCTCAGACCTCAAACCTCAATCCTGAACTCTCAGCCCTCATCCTCAATCCTCAATCCTCAATCCTCAATCCTCAATCCTCAATCCTCAGTCTTCAATCCTCAATCCTCAATCCTCAAACCTCAATTCTCAATCTTCAATCCTCAATAATCAATCTCCAATCATAGATCCACAATCCCCAATCTTCAATCCTTAATCCTCAATCCTCAATCCTCAATCCTCAATCCTCAATCCTCAATCCTCAATATTCAATCCTCAATGCTCGATCTTCAATCCTCAATCCTCAACCATCAATCCTCAATCTTCAATACTCAATCCTCAATCCTCAATCCTCAATCCACAATCCTCAACCTTCAATCCTCAATACTCAATCTTGAATCCTCAATCCTCAATCCTCAATCCTCAATCCTCAATCCTCAATCCTCAATCCTCAATCCTCAATCCTCAACTTTCAATCCTCAATACTCAATCTTCAATCATCAATCCTCAATCCTCAATCCTCAGTCGTCAATCCTCAGTCATCAATCCTCAATCTTCAATACTCAATCGTCAATCTTTAGTCCTGAATCCTCAATCCTCAATGCTCGTTCCTCAAACCTCAATCCTCAACCCTCAGCCGTCATCCTCAATTCTCAATTCTCAATCCTCAATCCTCAATCGTCTATCTTCAATCCTCCATAATCAATCTCCAATCCAAGATCCTCAATCCCCAATCTTCAATCCTTAATCCTCAATCTTCAATCCTCAATCCCCAGTCATCAATCTTCAATCCTCAATGCTCAATCCTCAGTCGTCAATCCTCAGTCATCAATCCTCAATCTTCAATACTCAATCGTCAATCCTTAGTCCTCAATCCTAAATCCTCAATCCTCGTTCCTCAAACCTCAATCCTCAACCCTCAGGTGTCATCCTCAATTCTCAATCCTCAATCCTCAGTCCTCAAAATTCAATCCTCAATAATCAATCTCCAATCCTACATCCTCAATCCCCAATCCTCAATCCTTAATCCTCAATCTTCAATCCTCAATCGCCAGTCCTCAGTCTTCAATCCTCAATGCTCAATTCTCAATCCTCAAGCCTCAGTCCTCAATCCTCAATTCTCAATCGTCAAACCTCAATCCTCAACCGTCAGTCCTCGTCCTCAATCCTCAACCCTCAATCCTCAATCCTCAATACTCAACGCACAACCCTCAGCCATCAATCCTCCATACTCAACCATCAACCCTCAATTCTCAATACCCAATAGAATATCATGAATTCTCATGGTTCATTGCTCAATCCACAATATTCAATAATCAAATCTCAATCCTCAATCTTCAATCCTCAATACTCAATTTCAATCCTCAATCCTCAATCCTCAGGCCTCAGACATCAATATTCCACCCTCAGTACTCGTCCTCAATCCACAACCCTCAATCCTCAATCCTCAATCTTCAATCATCAATATTCAATCATTAATCCTCAATCCTCAATCCTCAATCCTCAATCCTTAATCCTCTATCTTCAACCCTCAATCCTCAATCCTCAATCCTCAATCCTCAATCTTCAATCCTCAATAATCAATCTCCAATCCTAGATCCTCAATCCCCAATCTTCAATGCTTAATCCTCAATCTTCAATCCTCAATCCCCAGTCCTCAATGCCCAATCCTCAATGCTCAATCCTCAATCCTCAACGGTGCGTCCTCATCCTCCATCCTCCATCCTCAATCCTCAATCCTCAATCCTCAATTCTCAAGCCTCAATACTCAATTTTCAATCCACAATCCTCAATCCTCAATCCTCAATCCTCAATCCTCAGGCATCAATACTCAATCTTCAATACTCAATCCTCAATCCTCAAACCTCAATCCTCAATCCTCAACCCTCAATCCTCATTCCTCAATCCTCAATCCTCAACTCTCAGTCCTCATTCTCAATTCTCAATTCTCAATCCTCAATCCTCAATCGTCTATCTTCAATCCTCCATAATCAATCTCCAATCCAAGATCCTCAATCCCCAAACTTCAATCCTTAATCCTCAATCTTCAATCCTCAATCCCCAGTCATCAATCTCCAATCCTCAACGCTCAATCCTCAGTCGTCAATCCTCAGTCATCAATCCTCAATCTTCAATACTCAATCGTCAATCCTTAGTCCTCAATCCTCAATCCTCAATCCTCGTTCCTCAAACCTCAATCCTCAACCCTCAGGCGTCATCCTCAATTCTCAATCCTCAATCCTCAATCCTCAATATTCAATCCTCAATAATCAATCTCCAATCCTACATCCTCAATCCCCAACCCTCAATCCTTAATACTCAATCTTCAATCCTCAATCGCCAGTCCTCAATCTTCAATCCTCAATGCTCAATCCTCAATCCTCAAGCCTCAGTCCTCAATCCTCAGTCCTCAATCCTCAAACCTCAATCCTGAACCGTCAGTCCTCGTCCTCAATCCTCAACCCTCAATCCTCAATCCTCAATACTCAACACACAACCCTCAGCCATCAATCCTCAATACTCAACCATCAATCCTCAATTCTCAACACTCAATAGAATATCCTGAATTCTCATGGTTCAATACTCAATCCACAATATTCAATAATCAAATCTCAATCCTCAATCTTCAATCCTCAATACTCAATTTCAATCCTCAACCCTCAATCCTCAGGCCTCAAACATCAATATTCCACCCTCAGTACTCGTCCTCAATCCAAAACACTCAATCCTCAATCCATAATCTTCAATCATCAATATTCAATCTTTAATCCTCAATCCTCAATCCTCAACCCTCAATCCTTAATCCTCAATCTTCAACCCTCAATCCTCAATCCTCAATCCTCAATCCTCAATCTTCAATCCTCAATAATCAATCTCCAATCCTAGACCCTCAATCCCCAATCTTCAATACTTAATCCTCAATCTTCAATCCTCAATCCCCAGTCCTCAATGTCCAATCCTCAATGCTCAATCCTCAATCCTCTATCCTCACTCCTCAATCCTCAATCCTCAATCCTCAAACCTCAATCCTCAACCGTCCGTCCTCATCATCCATCCTCCATCCTCAATCCTCAATCCTCAATCCTCAATCTCCAATTCTCAATACTCAATCTTCAATCCACAATCCTCAATCCTCAATCCTCAATCCTCAATCCTCAGGCATCAATACTCAATCTTCAATACTCAATCCTCAATCCTCAATCCTCAATCCTCAATCCTCAACCCTCAATCCTCATTCATCAAACCTCAATCCTCAACTCTCAGTCCTCATTCTCAATTCTCAATTCTCAATCCTCAATCCTCTTTTGTCAATCTTCAATCCTCCATAATCAATCTCCAATCCAAGATCCTCAATCCCCAATCTTCAATCCTTAATCCTCAATCTTCAATCCTCAATCCCCAGTCATCAATCTTCAATCCTCAATGCTCAATCCTCAATCCTCAACCGTCAGTCCTCAATCCTCAATCTTCAATCATCAATACTCAATCTTCAATCCTCAATACTCAATCCTCAATCGTCAATCCTCAATCCCCAACCCTCAATCTTCAATGCTCAATCCTCAATCCTCAATCCTCAATCCTAAATCCTCAATCTTCAATCCTCAGTACTCAATCTTCAATCCTCAATCCTCAATCCTCAATCCTCAATACTCAATCCTCAATCATGAATCCTCAAACTTCAATCCTCAATACCCAATCCTCAATCTTCAATCCTCAATCCTCAATCATCAATTCTCAACCCTCAATCCTCAATCCTCAGGCCTCAAACATCAATACTCAACCCCTAGTCCTCGTCCTCAATCCACAACCCTCAATCCTCAATTCTCAATCTTCAATCATCAATATTCAATCTTTAATCCTCAATCCTCAATCCTCAATCATCAATCCTTGATCCTCAATCTTCAACCCTCAATCCTCAATCCTCAATCCTCAATCCTCAATCTTCAATCCTCAATAATCAATCTCCAATCCTAGATCCTCAATCCCCAACCTTCATTCCTTAATCCTCAATTTTCAATCCTCAATCCCCAGTCCTCAATCTCCAATCCTCAATCCTCAATCCTCAATCCTCAATCCTCAATCCTCAGTACTCAATCCTCAGTCCTCAATCCTCAGGCATCAGTACTCAATCTTCAATCCTCAATCCTCAATCCTCAATCCACAATCCTCAACCTTCAATCCTCAATACTCAACCTTCAATCCTCAATCCTCAATCCTCAATCCTCAATCCTCAATCCTCAATCCTCAATCCTCAATATTCAATCCTCAATACTCAATCTTCAATCATCAATCCTCAATCCTCAATCCTCAGTCGTCAATCCTCAGTCATCAATCCTCAATCTTCAATACTCAATCGTCAATCCTTAGTCCTGAATCCTCAATCCTCAATGCTCGTTCCTCAAACCTCAATCCTCAACCCTCAGCCGTCATCCTCAATTCTCAATTCTCAATCCTCAATCCTCAATCCTCAATCTTCAATCTTCAATCCTCAATAATCAATCTCCAATCCTGCATCCTCAATCCCCAATCCTCAATCCTTAATCCTCAATCTTCAATCCTCAATCGCCAGTCCTCAATCTTCAATCCTCAATGCTCAATCCTCAATCCTCAAGCCTCAGCCCTCAATCCTCAATCCTCAATCCTCAAACCTCAATCCTCAACCGTCAGTCCTCGTCCTCAATCCTCAACCCTCAATCCTCAATCCTTAATACTCAGCACGCAACCCTCAGCAATCAATCCTCAATACTCAACCATCAATCCTCAATTCTCAATACTCAATAGAATATCCTGAATTCTCATGGTTCAATACTCAATCCACAACATTCAATAATCAAATCTCAATCCTCAATCTTCAATCCTCAATACTCAATTTCAATCCTCAATCCTCAATCCTCAGGCCTCAAACATCAATATTCCACCCTCAGTACTCGTCCTCAATCCACAACCCTCAATCATCAATCCTCAATCTTCAATCATCAATAATCAATCTCCAATCCTAGATCCTCAATCCCCAATCTTCAATCCTTAATCCTCAATCTTCAACCTTCAATCCCCAGTCCTCAAGTATCAATACTCAATCCTCAGTCCTCGTCCTCAATACACAACCCTCAATCATCAATCCTAAATCTTCATTCATCAATATTCAACCTTCAATCCTCAATCCACAATCCTCAATGTTCAATCCTCAATACCCAATTCTCAATATTCAATCCTCAATCCTCAATCCTCAATCCTCAATCGTCAATCCTCAATCCTCAATCCTCAGACCTCAAACCTCAATGCTGAATCCTCAATCCTGAATCCTCACTCTTCAGCCCTCAGGACTCAACAATCAGTTGTCAATCCTCAATCCTCCAAAGAATATCATCAATTCACAGTTTTCAATACATAATACTCAATCTGCAATCTTCAAGTCTCTGTCCACAAACATCAATTCTCATCACTCAACCCCCAACACTCAGTCCCCAATCCTCAATATTCAATCCTCAATCCTCAATCCTCAATCCACAATCCTCAAACTTCAATCCTCAATACTCAATCTTCAATCCTCAATCCTCAATCCTCTATCCTTAATCCTCAATCCTCAATCCTCAATCCTCAATATTGTATCCTCAATACTCAATCTTCAATCATCAATCCTCAATCCTCAATCCTCAGTCCTCAATCCTCAGTCATCAATCCTCAGGCATCAATACTCAATCTTCAATACTCAATCCTCAATCCTGAATCCTCAATCCTCAATCCTCAACCCTCAGTCCTCATTCCGCAAACCTCAATCCTCATCCCTCAGTCCTCATCCTCAATTCTCAATTCTCAATCCTCAATCCTCAATCCTCAATATTCTATCCTCAATAATCAATCTCCAATCCTAGATCCTCAATCCTCAATCTTCAATCCTTAATCATCAATCTTCAATAATCTTCAATCCTTTATCATCAATCTACAATCCTCAATCCTCAATCCTCAATCCTCAATCCTCAATCCTCAACCCTCAGTGTTCAATCCGCAATACCCAATCCTCAATCATCAATCCTCAATCCGCAATCCTCAAACCTCAATTCTCAATACTCAGTCCTCAAACCTCAATCCTGAATCCACAATCCTGAATCCTCAACCTTCAGACCTCAGTCCTCAACAATCAGTCGTCAATTCTCAATCCTCAATAGAATATCGTCAATTCACACCTTTCAATACTCAATACTCAATCTGCAATCTTAAAGTCTCTATCCACAAACTTCAATTCTCATCAGTCAACCCTCAACACTCAGTCCCCCATCCTCAATCTTCAACACTCAATCCTCAATCCTCAATCCTCAATCCTCAAGCCTCAACCCTCAATCCTCATTCCTCAAACCTCAATCCTCAACCATCAGTCCTCATCCTCAATTCTCAATTCTCAATCCTCAATCCTCAATCTTCAATCCTCAATAATCAATCTCCAATCCTAGATCCTCAATCCCCAATCTTCGATCCTTAATCCTCAATCTTCAAACCTTTATTCCCAATCGTCAATCTTCAATCCTCAATACTCAATCTTCAATCCTCAATCCTCAATCCTCAATCCTCAATGCTCATTCTTCAATCCTCAATACCCAATCCTCAATCTTCAATCTTCAATCCTCAATCCTCAATCCTCAATCCTCAATCCTCAATCTTCAATCCTCAGTACTCAATCTTCAATCCTCAATCCTCAATCCTCAATCCTCAATACTCAATCCTCAATCATGAATCCTCAATCTTCAATCCTCAATACCCAATCCTCAATCTTCAATCCTCAATCCTCAATCATCAATTCTCAACCCTCAATCCTCAATCCTCAGGCCTCAAACATCAATACTCAACCCTTAGTCCTCGTCCTCAATCCACAACCCTCAATCCTCAATTCTCAATCTTCAATCATCAATATTCAATCTTTAATCCTCAATCCTCAATCCTCAATCATCAATCCTTGATCCTCAATCGTCAACCCTCAATCCTCAATCCTCAATCCTCAATCCTCAATCTTCAATCCTCAATAATCAATCTCCAATCCTAGATCCTCAATCCCCAACCTTCATTCCTTAATCCTCAATCTTCAATCCTCAATCCCCTGTCCTCAATCTCCAATCCTCAATCCTCAATCCTCAATCCTCAATCCTCAATCCTCAGTACTCAATCCTCAGTCCTCAATCCTCAGGCATCAGTACTCAATCTTCAATCCTCAATCCTCAATCCTCAATCCACAATCCTCAACCTTCAATCCTCAATACTCAACCTTCAATCCTCAATCCTCAATCCTCAATCCTCAATGCTCATTCTTCAATCCTCAATACCCAATCCTCAATCTTCAATCTTCAATCCTCAATCCTCAATCCTCAGTCCTCAAACATCAATCCTGAATCCTCAATCCTGAATCCTCAATCTTCAGCCCTCAGTCCTCAACAATCAGTTGTCAATCCTCAATCCTCAATGGAATATCGTCAATTCACAGATTTCAATACTCAATACTCAATCTGCAGTCTTCAAGTCTCTGTCCTCAAACATCAATTCTCATCACTCAACCCTCAACACTCAGTCCCCAATCCTCAATCTTCAATCCTCAATCCTCAATCCTCAATTCTCAATCCTCAATCCTCAGTCCTCAGACCTCAAACCTCAATCCTGAACTCTCAGCCCTCATCCTCAATCCTCAATCCTCAATCCTCAATCCTCAATCCTCAATCCTCAGTCTTCAATCCTCAATCCTCAATCCTCAAACCTCAATTCTCAATCTTCAATCCTCAATAATCAATCTCCAATCATAGATCCACAATCCCCAATCTTCAATCCTTAATCCTCAATCCTCAATCCTCAATACTCAATCCTCAATCCTCAATCCTCAATATTCAATCCTCAATGCTCGATCTTCAATCCTCAATCCTCAACCATCAATCCTCAATCTTCAATACTCAATCCTCAATCCTCAATCCTCAATCCACAATCCTCAATCCTCAATCCTCAACTTTCAATCCTCAATACTCAATCTTCAATCATCAATCCTCAATCCTCAATCCTCAGTCGTCAATCCTCAGTCATCAATCCTCAATCTTCAATACTCAATCGTCAATCTTTAGTCCTGAATCCTCAATCCTCAATGCTCGTTCCTCAAACCTCAATCCTCAACCCTCAGCCGTCATCCTCAATTCTCAATTCTCAATCCTCAATCCTCAATCGTCTATCTTCAATCCTCCATAATCAATCTCCAATCCAAGATCCTCAATCCCCAATCTTCAATCCTTAATCCTCAATCTTCAATCCTCAATCCCCAGTCATCAATCTTCAATCCTCAATGCTCAATCCTCAGTCGTCAATCCTCAGTCATCAATCCTCAATCTTCAATACTCAATCGTCAATCCTTAGTCCTCAATCCTAAATCCTCAATCCTCGTTCCTCAAACCTCAATCCTCAACCCTCAGGTGTCATCCTCAATTCTCAATCCTCAATCCTCAGTCCTCAAAATTCAATCCTCAATAATCAATCTCCAATCCTACATCCTCAATCCCCAATCCTCAATCCTTAATCCTCAATCTTCAATCCTCAATCGCCAGTCCTCAGTCTTCAATCCTCAATGCTCAATTCTCAATCCTCAAGCCTCAGTCCTCAATCCTCAATTCTCAATCGTCAAACCTCAATCCTCAACCGTCAGTCCTCGTCCTCAATCCTCAACCCTCAATCCTCAATCCTCAATACTCAACGCACAACCCTCAGCCATCAATCCTCCATACTCAACCATCAACCCTCAATTCTCAATACCCAATAGAATATCATGAATTCTCATGGTTCATTGCTCAATCCACAATATTCAATAATCAAATCTCAATCCTCAATCTTCAATCCTCAATACTCAATTTCAATCCTCAATCCTCAATCCTCAGGCCTCAGACATCAATATTCCACCCTCAGTACTCGTCCTCAATCCACAACCCTCAATCCTCAATCCTCAATCTTCAATCATCAATATTCAATCATTAATCCTCAATCCTCAATCCTCAATCCTCAATCCTTAATCCTCTATCTTCAACCCTCAATCCTCAATCCTCAATCCTCAATCCTCAATCTTCAATCCTCAATAATCAATCTCCAATCCTAGATCCTCAATCCCCAATCTTCAATGCTTAATCCTCAATCTTCAATCCTCAATCCCCAGTCCTCAATGCCCAATCCTCAATGCTCAATCCTCAATCCTCAACGGTGCGTCCTCATCCTCCATCCTCCATCCTCAATCCTCAATCCTCAATCCTCAATTCTCAAGCCTCAATACTCAATTTTCAATCCACAATCCTCAATCCTCAATCCTCAATCCTCAATCCTCAGGCATCAATACTCAATCTTCAATACTCAATCCTCAATCCTCAAACCTCAATCCTCAATCCTCAACCCTCAATCCTCATTCCTCAATCCTCAATCCTCAACTCTCAGTCCTCATTCTCAATTCTCAATTCTCAATCCTCAATCCTCAATCGTCTATCTTCAATCCTCCATAATCAATCTCCAATCCAAGATCCTCAATCCCCAAACTTCAATCCTTAATCCTCAATCTTCAATCCTCAATCCCCAGTCATCAATCTCCAATCCTCAACGCTCAATCCTCAGTCGTCAATCCTCAGTCATCAATCCTCAATCTTCAATACTCAATCGTCAATCCTTAGTCCTCAATCCTCAATCCTCAATCCTCGTTCCTCAAACCTCAATCCTCAACCCTCAGGCGTCATCCTCAATTCTCAATCCTCAATCCTCAATCCTCAATATTCAATCCTCAATAATCAATCTCCAATCCTACATCCTCAATCCCCAACCCTCAATCCTTAATACTCAATCTTCAATCCTCAATCGCCAGTCCTCAATCTTCAATCCTCAATGCTCAATCCTCAATCCTCAAGCCTCAGTCCTCAATCCTCAGTCCTCAATCCTCAAACCTCAATCCTGAACCGTCAGTCCTCGTCCTCAATCCTCAACCCTCAATCCTCAATCCTCAATACTCAACACACAACCCTCAGCCATCAATCCTCAATACTCAACCATCAATCCTCAATTCTCAACACTCAATAGAATATCCTGAATTCTCATGGTTCAATACTCAATCCACAATATTCAATAATCAAATCTCAATCCTCAATCTTCAATCCTCAATACTCAATTTCAATCCTCAATCCTCAATCCTCAGGCCTCAAACATCAATATTCCACCCTCAGTACTCGTCCTCAATCCAAAACACTCAATCCTCAATCCATAATCTTCAATCATCAATATTCAATCTTTAATCCTCAATCCTCAATCCTCAACCCTCAATCCTTAATCCTCAATCTTCAACCCTCAATCCTCAATCCTCAATCCTCAATCCTCAATCTTCAATCCTCAATAATCAATCTCCAATCCTAGACCCTCAATCCCCAATCTTCAATACTTAATCCTCAATCTTCAATCCTCAATCCCCAGTCCTCAATGTCCAATCCTCAATGCTCAATCCTCAATCCTCTATCCTCACTCCTCAATCCTCAATCCTCAATCCTCAAACCTCAATCCTCAACCGTCCGTCCTCATCATCCATCCTCCATCCTCAATCCTCAATCCTCAATCCTCAATCTCCAATTCTCAATACCCAATCTTCAATCCACAATCCTCAATCCTCAATCCTCAATCCTCAATCCTCAGGCATCAATACTCAATCTTCAATACTCAATCCTCAATCCTCAATCCTCAATCCTCAATCCTCAACCCTCAATCCTCATTCATCAAACCTCAATCCTCAACTCTCAGTCCTCATTCTCAATTCTCAATTCTCAATCCTCAATCCTCTTTTGTCAATCTTCAATCCTCCATAATCAATCTCCAATCCAAGATCCTCAATCCCCAATCTTCAATCCTTAATCCTCAATCTTCAATCCTCAATCCCCAGTCATCAATCTTCAATCCTCAATGCTCAATCCTCAATCCTCAACCGTCAGTCCTCAATCCTCAATCTTCAATCATCAATACTCAATCTTCAATCCTCAATACTCAATCCTCAATCGTCAATCCTCAATCCCCAACCCTCAATCTTCAATGCTCAATCCTCAATCCTCAATCCTCAATCCTAAATCCTCAATCTTCAATCCTCAGTACTCAATCTTCAATCCTCAATCCTCAATCCTCAATCCTCAATACTCAATCCTCAATCATGAATCCTCAAACTTCAATCCTCAATACCCAATCCTCAATCTTCAATCCTCAATCCTCAATCATCAATTCTCAACCCTCAATCCTCAATCCTCAGGCCTCAAACATCAATACTCAACCCCTAGTCCTCGTCCTCAATCCACAACCCTCAATCCTCAATTCTCAATCTTCAATCATCAATATTCAATCTTTAATCCTCAATCCTCAATCCTCAATCATTAATCCTTGATCCTCAATCTTCAACCCTCAATCCTCAATCCTCAATCCTCAATCCTCAATCTTCAATCCTCAATAATCAATCTCCAATCCTAGATCCTCAATCCCCAACCTTCATTCCTTAATCCTCAATTTTCAATCCTCAATCCCCAGTCCTCAATCTCCAATCCTCAATCCTCAATCCTCAATCCTCAATCCTCAATCCTCAGTACTCAATCCTCAGTCCTCAATCCTCAGGCATCAGTACTCAATCTTCAATCCTCAATCCTCAATCCTCAATCCACAATCCTCAACCTTCAATCCTCAATACTCAACCTTCAATCCTCAATCCTCAATCCTCAATCCTCAATCCTCAATCCTCAATCCTCAATCCTCAATATTCAATCCTCAATACTCAATCTTCAATCATCAATCCTCAATCCTCAATCCTCAGTCGTCAATCCTCAGTCATCAATCCTCAATCTTCAATACTCAATCGTCAATCCTTAGTCCTGAATCCTCAATCCTCAATGCTCGTTCCTCAAACCTCAATCCTCAACCCTCAGCCGTCATCCTCAATTCTCAATTCTCAATCCTCAATCCTCAATCCTCAATCTTCAATCTTCAATCCTCAATAATCAATCTCCAATCCTGCATCCTCAATCCCCAATCCTCAATCCTTAATCCTCAATCTTCAATCCTCAATCGCCAGTCCTCAATCTTCAATCCTCAATGCTCAATCCTCAATCCTCAAGCCTCAGCCCTCAATCCTCAATCCTCAATCCTCAAACCTCAATCCTCAACCGTCAGTCCTCGTCCTCAATCCTCAACCCTCAATCCTCAATCCTTAATACTCAGCACGCAACCCTCAGCAATCAATCCTCAATACTCAACCATCAATCCTCAATTCTCAATACTCAATAGAATATCCTGAATTCTCATGGTTCAATACTCAATCCACAACATTCAATAATCAAATCTCAATCCTCAATCTTCAATCCTCAATACTCAATTTCAATCCTCAATCCTCAATCCTCAGGCCTCAAACATCAATATTCCACCCTCAGTACTCGTCCTCAATCCACAACCCTCAATCATCAATCCTCAATCTTCAATCATCAATAATCAATCTCCAATCCTAGATCCTCAATCCCCAATCTTCAATCCTTAATCCTCAATCTTCAACCTTCAATCCCCAGTCCTCAAGTATCAATACTCAATCCTCAGTCCTCGTCCTCAATACACAACCCTCAATCATCAATCCTAAATCTTCATTCATCAATATTCAACCTTCAATCCTCAATCCACAATCCTCAATGTTCAATCCTCAATACCCAATTCTCAATATTCAATCCTCAATCCTCAATCCTCAATCCTCAATCGTCAATCCTCAATCCTCAATCCTCAGACCTCAAACCTCAATGCTGAATCCTCAATCCTGAATCCTCACTCTTCAGCCCTCAGTACTCAACAATCAGTTGTCAATCCTCAATCCTCCAAAGAATATCATCAATTCACAGTTTTCAATACATAATACTCAATCTGCAATCTTCAAGTCTCTGTCCACAAACATCAATTCTCATCACTCAACCCCCAACACTCAGTCCCCAATCCTCAATATTCAATCCTCAATCCTCAATCCTCAATCCACAATCCTCAAACTTCAATCCTCAATACTCAATCTTCAATCCTCAATCCTCAATCCTCTATCCTTAATCCTCAATCCTCAATCCTCAATCCTCAATATTGTATCCTCAATACTCAATCTTCAATCATCAATCCTCAATCCTCAATCCTCAGTCCTCAATCCTCAGTCATCAATCCTCAGGCATCAATACTCAATCTTCAATACTCAATCCTCAATCCTGAATCCTCAATCCTCAATCCTCAACCCTCAGTCCTCATTCCGCAAACCTCAATCCTCATCCCTCAGTCCTCATCCTCAATTCTCAATTCTCAATCCTCAATCCTCAATCCTCAATATTCTATCCTCAATAATCAATCTCCAATCCTAGATCCTCAATCCTCAATCTTCAATCCTTAATCATCAATCTTCAATAATCTTCAATCCTTTATCATCAATCTACAATCCTCAATCCTCAATCCTCAATCCTCAATCCTCAATCCTCAACCCTCAGTGTTCAATCCGCAATACCCAATCCTCAATCATCAATCCTCAATCCGCAATCCTCAAACCTCAATTCTCAATACTCAGTCCTCAAACCTCAATCCTGAATCCACAATCCTGAATCCTCAACCTTCAGACCTCAGTCCTCAACAATCAGTCGTCAATTCTCAATCCTCAATAGAATATCGTCAATTCACACCTTTCAATACTCAATACTCAATCTGCAATCTTAAAGTCTCTATCCACAAACTTCAATTCTCATCAGTCAACCCTCAACACTCAGTCCCCCATCCTCAATCTTCAACACTCAATCCTCAATCCTCAATCCTCAATCCTCAAGCCTCAACCCTCAATCCTCATTCCTCAAACCTCAATCCTCAACCATCAGTCCTCATCCTCAATTCTCAATTCTCAATCCTCAATCCTCAATCTTCAATCCTCAATAATCAATCTCCAATCCTAGATCCTCAATCCCCAATCTTCGATCCTTAATCCTCAATCTTCAATCCTTTATTCCCAATCGTCAATCTTCAATCCTCAATACTCAATCTTCAATCCTCAATCCTCAATCCTCAATCCTCAATGCTCATTCTTCAATCCTCAATACCCAATCCTCAATCTTCAATCTTCAATCCTCAATCCTCAATCCTCAATCCTCAATCCTCAATCTTCAATCCTCAGTACTCAATCTTCAATCCTCAATCCTCAATCCTCAATCCTCAATACTCAATCCTCAATCATGAATCCTCAATCTTCAATCCTCAATACCCAATCCTCAATCTTCAATCCTCAATCCTCAATCATCAATTCTCAACCCTCAATCCTCAATCCTCAGGCCTCAAACATCAATACTCAACCCTTAGTCCTCGTCCTCAATCCACAACCCTCAATCCTCAATTCTCAATCTTCAATCATCAATATTCAATCTTTAATCCTCAATCCTCAATCCTCAATCATCAATCCTTGATCCTCAATCGTCAACCCTCAATCCTCAATCCTCAATCCTCAATCCTCAATCTTCAATCCTCAATAATCAATCTCCAATCCTAGATCCTCAATCCCCAACCTTCATTCCTTAATCCTCAATCTTCAATCCTCAATCCCCTGTCCTCAATCTCCAATCCTCAATCCTCAATCCTCAATCCTCAATCCTCAATCCTCAGTACTCAATCCTCAGTCCTCAATCCTCAGGCATCAGTACTCAATCTTCAATCCTCAATCCTCAATCCTCAATCCACAATCCTCAACCTTCAATCCTCAATACTCAACCTTCAATCCTCAATCCTCAATCCTCAATCCTCAATCCTCAATCCTCAATCCTCAATCCTCAGTCATCAATCCTCAATCTTCAATACTCAATCGTCAATCCTTAGTCCTGAATCCTCAATCCTCAATGCTCGTTCCTCAAACCTCAATCCTCAACCCTCAGCCGTCATCCTCAATTCTCAATTCTCAATCCTCAATCCTCAATCCTCAATCCTCAAACTTCAATCCTCAATAATCAATCTCCAATCCTGCATCCTCAATCCCCAATCCTCAATCCTTAATCCTCAATCTTCAATCCTCAATCGCCAGTCCTCAATCTTCAATCCTCAATGCTCAATCCTCAATCCTCAAGCCTCAGCCCTCAATCCTCAATCCTCAATCCTCAAACCTCAATCCTCAACCGTCAGTCCTCGTCCTCAATCCTCAACCCTCAATCCTCAATCCTTAATACTCAGCACGCAACCCTCAGCCATCAATCCTCAATACTCAACCATCAATCCTCAATTCTCAATACTCAATAGAATATCCTGAATTGTCATGGTTCAATACTCAATCCACAACATTCAATAATCAAATCTCAATCCTCAATCTTCAATCCTCAATACTCAATTTCAATCCTCAATCCTCAATCCTCAGGCCTCAAACATCAATATTCCACCCTCAGTACTCGTCCTCAATCCACAACCCTCAATCATCAATCCTCAATCTTCAATCATCAATAATCAATCTCCAATCCTAGATCCTCAATCCCCAATCTTCAATCCTTAATCCTCAATCTTCAACCTTCAATCCCCAGTCCTCAAGTATCAATACTCAATCCTCAGTCCTCGTCCTCAATACACAACCCTCAATCATCAATCCTCAATCTTCATTCATCAATATTCAACCTTCAATCCTCAATCCACAATCCTCAATGTTCAATCCTCAATACCCAATCCTCAATCTTCAATCCTCAATCCTCAATCCTCAATCCTCAATCGTCAATCCTCAATCCTCAATCCTCAGACCTCAAACCTCAATCCTGAATCCTCAATCCTGAATCCTCACTCTTCAGCCCTCAGTACTCAACAATCAGATGTCAATCCTCAATCCTCCAAAGAATATCATCAATTCACAGTTTTCAATACACAATACTCAATCTGCAATCTTCAAGTCTCTGTCCACAAACATCAATTCTCATCACTCAACCCCCAACACTCAGTCCCCAATCCTCAATATTCAATCCTCAATCCTCAATCCTCAATCCATAATCCTCAATCTTCAATCCTCAATACTCAATCTTCAATCCTCAATCCTCAATCCTCTATCCTCAATCCTCAATCCTCAATCCTCAATCCTCAATATTGAATCCTCAATACTCAATCTTCAATCATCAATCCTCAATCCTCAATCCTCAGTCCTCAATCCTCAGTCATCAATCCTCAGGCATCAATACTCAATCTTCAATACTCAATCCTCAATCCTGAATCCTCAATCCTCAATCCTCAACCCTCAGTCCTCATTCCGCAAACCTCAATCCTCATCCCTCAGTCCTCATCCTCAATTCTCAATTCTCAATCCTCAATCCTCAATCCTCAATATTCAATCCTCAATAATCAATCTCCAATCCTAGATCCTCAATCCTCAATCTTCAATCCTTAATCATCAATCTTCAATAATCTTCAATCCTTTATCATCAATCTACAATCCTCAATGCTCAATCCTCAATCCTCAATCCTCAATCCTCAATCCTCAATCCTCAATCCTCAGTGTTCAATCCGCAATACCCAATCCTCAATCATCAATCCTCAATCCGCAATCCTCAAACCTCAATTCTCAATACTCAGTCCTCAAACCTCAATCCTGAATCCACAATCCTGAATCCTCAACCTTCAGACCTCAGTCCTCAACAATCAGTCGTCAATTCTCAATCCTCAATAGAATATCGTCAATTCACACCTTTCAATACTCAATACTCAATCTGCAATCTTAAAGTCTCTATCCACAAACTTCAATTCTCATCAGTCAACCCTCAACACTCAGTCCCCCATCCTCAATCTTCAATCCTCAATCTTCAATCCTCAATCCTCAATCCTCAATTCTCAATCCTAAATCCTCAGTCCTCAGACCTCAAGCCTCAATCCTCAATAATCAATCTCCAATCCTCAATCCTCAGTCCTCAATCCTCAATCCTCATTCTGCAATCCTCAATATCCTATCCTCAATCTTCAATCTTCAATTCTCAATCCTCAATCCTCAATCCTCAATCCTCAATCCTCAGGCATCAGTACTCAATCTTCAATACTCAATCCTCAATCCTCAATCCTCAATCCTCAATCCTCAACCCTCAATCCTCATTCCTCAAACCTCAATCCTCAACCATCAGTCCTCATCCTCAATTCTCAATTCTCAATCCTCAATCCTCAATCTTCAATCCTCAATAATCAATCTCCAATCCTAGATCCTCAATCCCCAATCTTCGATCCTTAATACTGAATCTTCAATCCTTTATTCCCAATCGTCAATCTTCAATCCTCAATACTCAATCTTCAATCCTCAATCCTCAATCCTCAATCCTCAATGCTCATTCTTCAATCCTCAATACCCAATCCTGAATCTTCAATCTTCAATCCTCAATCCTCAATCCTCAGTCCTCAAACATCAATCCTGAATCATCAATCCTGAATCCTCAATCTTCAGCCCTCAGTCCTCAACAATCAGTTGTCAATCCTCAATCCTCAATGGAATATCGTCAATTCACAGATTTCAATACTCAATACTCAATCTGCAGTCTTCAAGTCTCTGTCCTCAAACATCAATTCTCATCACTCAACCCTCAACACTCAGTCCCCAATCCTCAATCTTCAATCCTCAATCCTCAATCCTCAATTCTCAATCCTCAATCCTCAGTCCTCAGACCTCAAACCTCAATCCTGAACTCTCAGCCCTCATCCTCAATCCTCAATCCTCAATCCTCAATCCTCAATCCTCAATCCTCAGTCTTCAATCCTCAATCCTCAATCCTCAATCCTCAATTCTCAATCTTCAATCCTCAATAATCAATCTCCAATCATAGATCCACAATCCCCAGTCTTCAATCCTTAATCCTCAATCCTCAATCCTCAATCCTCAATCCTCAATCCTCAATCCTCAATATTCAATCCTCAATGCTCGATCTTCAATCCTCAATCCTCAACCATCAATCCTCAATCTTCAATACTCAATCCTCAATCCTCAATCCTCAATCCTCAATCCTCAGTACTCAATCCTCAGTCCTCAATCCTCAGGCATCAGTACTCAATCTTCAATCCTCAATCCTCAATCCTGAAACCACAATCCTCAACCTTCAATCCTCAATACTCAATCTTGAATCCTCAATCCTCAATCCTCAATCCTCAATCCTCAATCCTCAATCCTCAGCTTTCAATCCTCAATACTCAATCTTCAATCATCAATCCTCAGTCGTCAATCCTCAGTCATCAATCCTCAATCTTCAATACTCAATCGTCAATCCTTAGTCCAGAATCCTCAATCCTCAATCCTCGTTCCTCAAACCTCAATCCTCAACCCTCAGCCGTCATCCTCAATTCTCAATTCTCAATCCTTAATCCTCAATCCTCAATCCTCAATCTTCAATCCTCAATAATCAATCTCCAATCCTACATCCTCAATCCCCAATCCTCAATCCTTAATCCTCAATCTTCAATCCTCAATCGCCAGTCCTCAATCTTCAATCCTCAATGCTCTATCCTCAATCCTCAAGCCTCAGCCCTCATTCCTCAATCCTCAATCCACAATCCTCAATCCTCAACCGTCAGTCCTCGTCCTCAATCCACAACCCTCAATCCTCAATCCTTAATACTCAACACACAACCCTCAGCCATCAATCCTCAATACTCAACCATCAATCCTCAATTCTCAATACTCAATAGAACATCATGAATTCTCATGGTTCAATACTCTATTCAGCATATTCACTAATCAAATCTCAAACCTCATGCATCAATTCCCAACACTCAATCCTCAACACTCAGGCCTCTCTCTTCAATCCTACATCCTCAACCCTCACACCTCAAGCGGCAATCCTCAATACCCAATCCTCAATCCTCAATCCTCAATCCTCAATCCTCAATCCACAGTACTCAATCTTCAATCCTCAATCCTCAATCCTCAATCCTCAATCCTCAATCATCAATCCTCAATCCTCAACCCTCAGTCGTCAATCCTCAGTCATCAATCCTCAATCTACAATACTCAATCGTCAATCCTTAGTCTTCAATCCTCAATCCTCAATCCTCGTTCCTCAAACCTCAATCCTCAGCCCTCAGCCGTCATCCTCAATTCTCAATCCTCAATCCTCAATCCTCAATCTTCAATCCTCCATAATCAATCTCCAATCCAAGATCCTCAATCCCCAATCTTCAATCCTTAATCCTCAATCTTCAATCCTCAATCCCCAGTCATCAATCTTCAATCCTCAATGCTCAATCCTCAATCCTCAACCGTCAGTCCTCGTCCTCAATCCTCAACACTCAATCCTCAATCCTCAATATTCAATCATCAATACGCAATCTTCAATCCTCAATCCTCAATCCTCAATCCTTAATCCTCAATCTTCAACCCTCAATCCTCAATCCTCAATCCTCAATCCTCAATCTTCAATCCTCAACAATCAATCTCCAATCCTAGATCCTCAATCCCCAATCTTCAATCCTTAATCCTCAATCTTCAATCCTCAATCCCCAGTCCTCAATCTCCAATCCTCAATGCTCAATCCTCAATCCTCAATCCTCAGTACTCAATCCTCAATCCTCTATCCTCAGGCATCAATACTCAATCTTCAATCCTCAATCCTAAATCCTCAACCCACAATCCTCAACCTTCAATCCTCAATACTCAATCTTCAATCCTCAATCCTCAATCCTCAATCCTCAATCCTCAATCCTCAATATTCAATCCTTAATACTCAATCTTCAATCATCAATCCTGAATCCTCAATCCTCAGTCGTCAATCCTCAGTCATCAATCCTCAATCTTCAATACTCAATCGTCAATCCTTAGACCTCAATCCTCAATCCTCAATCCTCGTTCCTCAAACCTCAATCCTCAACTCTCAGCCGTCATCCTCAATTCTCAATTCTCAATCCTCAATCCTCAATCCTCAATCCTCAACCTTCAATCCTCAATAATCAATCTCCAATCCTACATCCTCAATCCCCAATCCTCAATCCTTAATCCTCAATCTTCAATCCTCAATCGCCAGTCCTCAGTCTTCAATCCTCAATGCTCAATTCTCAATCCTCAAGCCTCAGTCCTCAATCCTCAATTCTCAATCGTCAAACCTCAATCCTCAACCGTCAGTCCTCGTCCTCAATCCTCAACCCTCAATCCTCAATCCTCAATACTCAACGCACAACCCTCAGCCATCAATCCTCCATACTCAACCATCAACCCTCAATTCTCAATACCCAATAGAATATCATGAATTCTCATGGTTCATTGCTCAATCCACAATATTCAATAATCAAATCTCAATCCTCAATCTTCAATCCTCAATACTCAATTTCAATCCTCAATCCTCAATCCTCAGGCCTGAGACATCAATATTCCACCCTCAGTACTCGTCCTCAGTCCACAACCCTCAATCCTCAATCCTCAAACTTCAATCATCAATATTCAATCATTAATCCTCAATCCTCAATCCTCAATCCTCAATCCTTAATCCTCTATCTTCAACCCTCAATCCTCAATCGTCAATCCTCAATCCTCAATCTTCAATCCTCAATAATCAATCTCCAATCCTAGATCCTCAATCCCCAATCTTCAATGCTTAATCCTCAATCTTCAATCCTCAATCCCCAGTCCTCAATGCCCAATCCTCAATGCTCAATCCTCAATCCTCAACGGTGCGTCCTCATCCTCCATCCTCCATCCTCAATCCTCAATCCTCAATCCTCAATTCTCAAGCCTCAATACTCAATTTTCAATCCACAATCCTCAATCCTCAATCCTCAATCCTCAATCCTCAGGCATCAATACTCAATCTTCAATACTCAATCCTCAATCCTCAAACCTCAATCCTCAATCCTCAACCCTCAATCCTCATTCCTCAATCCTCAATCCTCAACTCTCAGTCCTCATTCTCAATTCTCAATACTCAATCCTCAATCGTCTATCTTCAATCCTCCATAATCAATCTCCAATCCAAGATCCTCAATCCCCAAACTTCAATCCTTAATCCTCAATCTTCAATCCTCAATCCCCAGTCATCAATCTCCAATCCTCAACGCTCAATCCTCAGTCGTCAATCCTCAGTCATCAATCCTCAATCTTCAATACTCAATCGTCAATCCTTAGTCCTCAATCCTCAAACCTCAATCCTCGTTCCTCAAACCTCAATCCTCAACCCTCAGGCGTCATCCTCAATTCTCAATCCTCAATCCTCAATCCTCAATATTCAATCCTCAATAATCAATCTCCAATCCTACATCCTCAATCCCCAACCCTCAATCCTTAATACTCAATCTTCAATCCTCAATCGCCAGTCCTCAATCTTCAATCCTCAATGCTCAATCCTCAATCCTCAAGCCTCAGTCCTCAATCCTCAGTCCTCAATCCTCAATCCTCAATCCTGAACCGTCAGTCCTCGTCCTCAATCCTCAACCCTCAATCCTCAATCCTCAATACTCAACACACAACCCTCAGCCATCAATCCTCAATACTCAACCATCAATCCTCAATTCTCAACACTCAATAGAATATCCTGAATTCTCATGGTTCAATACTCAATCCACAATATTCAATAATCAAATCTCAATCCTCAATCTTCAATCCTCAATACTCAATTTCAATCCTCAATCCTCAATCCTCAGCCCTCAAACATCAATATTCCACCCTCAGTACTCGTCCTCAATCCAAAACACTCAATCCTCAATCCATAATCTTCAATCATCAATATTCAATCTTTAATCCTCAATCCTCAATCCTCAACCCTCAATCCTTAATCCTCAATCTTCATCCCTCAATCCTCAATCCTCAATCCTCAATCCTCAATCTTCAATCCTCAATAATCAATCTCCAATCCTAGACCCTCAATCCCCAATCTTCAATACTTAATCCTCAATCTTCAATCCTCAATCCCCAGTCCTCAATGTCCAATCCTCAATGCTCAATCCTCAATCCTCTATCCTCAGTCCTCAATCCTCAATCCTCAATCCTCAAACCTCAATCCTCAACCGTCCGTCCTCATCATCCATCCTCCATCCTCAATCCTCAATCCTCAATCCTCAATCTCCAATCCTCAATACTCAATCTTCAATCCACAATCCTCAATCCTCAATCCTCAATCCTCAATCCTCAGGCATCAATACTCAATCTTCAATACTCAATCCTCAATCCTCAATCCTCAATCCTCAATCCTCAACCCTCAATCCTCATTCATCAAACCTCAATCCTCAACTCTCAGTCCTCATTCTCAATTCGCAATTCTCAATCCTCAATCCTCAATTGTCAATCTTCAATCCTCCATAATCAATCTCCAATACAAGATCCTCAATCCCCAATCTTCAATCCTTAATCCTCAATCTTCAATCCTCAATCCCCAGTCATCAATCTTCAATCCTCAATGCTCAATCCTCAATCCTCAACCGTCAGTCCTCAATCCTCAATCTTCAATCATCAATACTCAATCTTCAATCCTCAATACTCAATCCTCAATCGTCAATCCTCAATCCCCAACCCTCAATCTTCAATGCTCAATCCTCAATCCTCAATCCTCAATCCTCAATCCTCAATCTTCAATCCTCAGTACTCAATCTTCAATCCTCAATCCTCAATCCTCAATCCTCAATACTCAATCCTCAGTCATGAATCCTCAATCTTCAATCCTCAATACCCAATCCTCAATCTTCAATCCTCAATCCTCAATCATCAATTCTCAACCCTCAATCCTCAATCCTCAGGCCTCAAACATCAATACTCAACCCTTAGTCCTCGTCCTCAATCCACAACCCTCAATCCTCAATTCTCAATCTTCAATCATCAATATTCAATCTTTAATCCTCAATCCTCAATCCTCAATCATCAATCCTTGATCCTCAATCTTCAACCCTCAATCCTCAATCCTCAATCCTCAATCCTCAATCTTCAATCCTCAATAATCAATCTCCAATCCTAGATCCTCAATCCCCAACCTTCATTCCTTAATCCTCAATTTTCAATCCTCAATCCCCAGTCCTCAATCTCCAATCCTCAATACTCAATCCTCAATCCTCAATCCTCAATCCTCAGTACTCAATCCTCAGTCCTCAATCCTCAGGCATCAGTACTCAATCTTCAATCCTCAATCCTCAATCCTCAATCCACAATCCTCAACCTTCAATCCTCAATACTCAACCTTCAATCCTCAATCCTCAATCCTCAATCCTCAATCCTCAATCCTCAATCCTCAATCCTCAATATTCAATCCTCAATACTCAATCTTCAATCATCAATCCTCAATCCTCAATCCTCAGTCGTCAATCCTCAGTCATCAATCCTCAATCTTCAATACTCAATCGTCAATCCTTAGTCCTGAATCCTCAATCCTCAATGCTCGTTCCTCAAACCTCAATCCTCAACCCTCAGCCGTCATCCTCAATTCTCAATTCTCAATCCTCAATCCTCAATCCTCA
Organism: Calliopsis andreniformis; assembly: GCF_051401765.1. Lineage (NCBI taxonomy): Eukaryota > Metazoa > Arthropoda > Insecta > Hymenoptera > Andrenidae > Calliopsis > Calliopsis andreniformis. Next base: position 1,749,403 of record NC_135071.1, on the reverse strand, counting down.
ATCCTCAATCTTCAATCCTCAATAATCAATCTCCAATCCTGCATCCTCAATCCCCAATCCTCAATCCTTAATCCTCAATCTTCAATCCTCAATCGCCAGTCCTCAATCTTCAATCCTCAATGCTCAATCCTCAATCCTCAAGCCTCAGCCCTCAATCCTCAATCCTCAATCCTCAAACCTCAATCCTCAACCGTCAGTCCTCGTCCTCAATCCTCAACCCTCAATCCTCAATCCTTAATACTCAGCACGCAACCCTCAGCCATCAATCCTCAATACTCAACCATCAATCCTCAATTCTCAATACTCAATAGAATATCCTGAATTCTCATGGTTCAATACTCAATCCACAACATTCAATAATCAAATCTCAATCCTCAATCTTCAATCCTCAATACTCAATTTCAATCCTCAATCCTCAATCCTCAGGCCTCAAACATCAATATTCCACCCTCAGTACTCGTCCTCAATCCACAACCCTCAATCATCAATCCTCAATCTTCAATCATCAATAATCAATCTCCAATCCTAGATCCTCAATCCCCAATCTTCAATCCTTAATCCTCAATCTTCAACCTTCAATCCCCAGTCCTCAAGTATCAATACTCAATCCTCAGTCCTCGTCCTCAATACACAACCCTCAATCCTCAATCCTTAATACTCAACACACAACCCTCAGCCATCAATCCTCAATACTCAACCATCAATCCTCAATTCTCAATACTCAATAGAACATCATGAATTCTCATGGTTCAATACTCTATTCAGCATATTCACTAATCAAATCTCAAACCTCATGCATCAATTCCCAACACTCAATCCTCAACACTCAGGCCTCTCTCTTCAATCCTACATCCTCAACCCTCACACCTCAAGCGGCAATCCTCAATACCCAATCCTCAATCCTCAATCCTCAATCCTCAATCCTCAATCCACAGTACTCAATCTTCAATCCTCAATCCTCAATCCTCAATCCTCAATCCTCAATCCTCAATCCTCAATCCTCAATCCTCAATCATCAATCCTCAATCCTCAATCCTCAGTCGTCAATCCTCAGTCATCAATCCTCAATCTACAATACTCAATCGTCAATCCTTAGTCCTCAATCCTCAATCCTCAATCCTCGCTCCTCAAACCTCAATCCTCAGCCCTCAGCCGTCATCCTCAATTCTCAATCCTCAATCCTCAATCCTCAATCTTCAATCCTCCATAATCAATCTCCAATCCAAGATCCTCAATCCCCAATCTTCAATCCTTAATCCTCAATCTTCAATCCTCAATCCCCAGTCATCAATCTTCAATCCTCAATGCTCAATCCTCAATCCTCAACCGTCAGTCCTCGTCCTCAATCCTCAACACTCAATCCTCAATCCTCAATATTCAATCATCAATACGCAATCTTCAATCCTCAATCCTCAATCCTCAATCCTTAATCCTCAATCTTCAACACTCAATCCTCAATCCTCAATCCTCAATCCTCAATCTTCAATCCTCAACAATCAATCTCCAATCCTAGATCCTCAATCCCCAATCTTCAATCCTTAATCCTCAATCTTCAATCCTCAATCCCCAGTCCTCAATGTCCAATCCTCAATGCTCAATCCTCAATTCTCAACGGTGCGTCCTCATCCTCCATCCTCCATCCTCAATCCTCAATCCTCAATCCTCAGTTCTCAAGCCTCAATACTCAATTTTCAATCCACAATCCTCATTCCTCAATCCTCAATCCTCAATCCTCAGGCATCAATACTCAATCTTCAATACTCAATCCTCAATCCTCAAACCTCAATCCTCAATCCTCAACCCTCAATCCTCATTCCTCAATCCTCAATCCTCAACTCTCAGTCCTCATTCTCAATTCTCAATTCTCAATCCTCAATCCTCAATCGTCTATCTTCAATCCTCCATAATCAATCTCCAATCCAAGATCCTCAATCCCCAATCTTCAATCCTTAATCCTCAATCTTCAATCCTCAATCCCCAGTCATCAATCTTCAATCCTCAATGCTCAATCCTCTGTCGTCAATCCTCAGTCATCAATCCTCAATCTTCAATACTCAATCGTCAATCCTTAGTCCTCAATCCTCAATCCTCAATCCTCGTTCCTCAAACCTCAATCCTCAACCCTCAGGTGTCATCCTCAATTCTCAATCCTCAATCCTCAGTCCTCAAAATTCAATCCTCAATAATCAATCTCCAATCCTACATCCTCAATCCCCAATCCTCAATCCTTAATCCTCAATCGTCAATCCTCAATACTCAATTTCAATCCTCAATCCTCAATCCTCAGGCCTCAAACATCAATATTCCACCCTCAGTACTCGTCCTCAATCCAAAACACTCAATCCTCAATCCATAATCTTCAATCAGCAATATTCAATCTTTAATCCTCAATCCTCAATCCTCAACCCTCAATCCTTAATCCTCAATCTTCATCCCTCAATCCTCAATCCTCAATCCTCAATCCTCAATCTTCAATCCTCAATAATCAATCTCCAATCCTAGACCCTCAATCCCCAATCTTCAATACTTAATCCTCAATCTTCAATCCTCAATCCCCAGTCCTCAATGTCCAATCCTCAATGCTCAATCCTCAATCCTCTATCCTCAGTCCTCAATCCTCAATCCTCAATCCTCAAACCTCAATCCTCAACCGTCCGTCCTCATCATCCATCCTCCATCCTCAATCCTCAGTCCTCAATCCTCAATCTCCAATCCTCAATACTCAATCTTCAATCCACAATCCTCAATCCTCAATCCTCAATCCTCAATCCTCAGGCATCAATACTCAATCTTCAATACTCAATCCTCAATCCTCAATCCTCAATCCTCAATCCTCAACCCTCAATCCTCATTCATCAAACCTCAATCCTCAACTCTCAGTCCTCATTCTCAATTCTCAATTCTCAATCCTCAATCCTCAATTGTCAATCTTCAATCCTCCATAATCAATCTCCAATCCAAGATCCTCAATCCCCAATCTTCAATCCTTAATCCTCAATCTTCAATCCTCAATCCCCAGTCATCAATCTTCAATCCTCAATGCTCAATCCTCAATCCTCAACCGTCAGTCCTCAATCCTCAATCTTCAATCATCAATACTCAATCTTCAATCCTCAATACTCAATCCTCAATCGACAATCCTCAATCCCCAACCCTCAATCTTCAATGCTCAATCCTCAATCCTCAATCCTCAATCCTCAATCCTCAATCTTCAATCCTCAGTACTCAATCTTCAATCCTCAATCCTCAATCCTCAATCCTCAATACTCAATCCTCAGTCATGAATCCTCAATCTTCAATCCTCAATACCCAATCCTCAATCGTCAATCCTCAATCCTCAATCATCAATTCTCAACCCTCAATCCTCAATCCTCAGGCCTCAAACATCAATACTCAACCCTTAGTCCTCGTCCTCAATCCACAACCCTCAATCCTCAATTCTCAATCTTCAATCATCAATATTCAATCTTTAATCCTCAATCCTCAATCCTCAATCATCAATCCTTGATCCTCAATCTTCAACCCTCAATCCTCAATCCCTAATCCTCAATCCTCAATCTTCAATCCTCAATAATCAATCTCCAATCCTAGATCCTCAATCCCCAACCTTCATTCCTTAATCCTCAATTTTCAATCCTCAATCCCCAGTCCTCAATCTCCAATCCTCAATCCTCAATCCTCAATCCTCAATCCTCAATCCTCAGTACTCAATCCTCAGTCCTCAATCCTCAGGCATCAGTACTCAATCTTCAATCCTCAATCCTCAATCCTCAATCCACAATCCTCAACCTTCAATCCTCAATACTCAACCTTCAATCCTCAATCCTCAATCCTCAATCCTCAATCCTCAATCCTCAATCCTCAATCCTCAATATTCAATCCTCAATACTCAATCTTCAATCATCAATCCTCAATCCTCAATCCTCAGTCGTCAATCCTCAGTCATCAATCCTCAATCTTCAATACTCAATCGTCAATCCTTAGTCCTGAATCCTCAATCCTCAATGCTCGTTCCTCAAACCTCAATCCTCAACCCTCAGCCGTCATCCTCAATTCTCAATTCTCAATCCTCAATCCTCAATCCTCAATCCTCAATCTTCAATCCTCAATAATCAATCTCCAATCCTGCATCCTCAATCCCCAATCCTCAATCCTTAATCCTCAATCTTCAATCCTCAATCGCCAGTCCTCAATCTTCAATCCTCAATGCTCAATCCTCAATCCTCAAGCCTCAGCCCTCAATCCTCAATCCTCAATCCTCAAACCTCAATCCTCAACCGTCAGTCCTCGTCCTCAATCCTCAACCCTCAATCCTCAATCCTTAATACTCAGCACGCAACCCTCAGCCATCAATCCTCAATACTCAACCATCAATCCTCAATTCTCAATACTCAATAGAATATCCTGAATTCTCATGGTTCAATACTCAATCCACAACATTCAATAATCAAATCTCAATCCTCAATCTTCAATCCTCAATACTCAATTTCAATCCTCAATCCTCAATCCTCAGGCCTCAAACATCAATATTCCACCCTCAGTACTCGTCCTCAATCCACAACCCTCAATCATCAATCCTCAATCTTCAATCATCAATAATCAATCTCCAATCCTAGATCCTCAATCCCCAATCTTCAATCCTTAATCCTCAATCTTCAACCTTCAATCCCCAGTCCTCAAGTATCAATACTCAATCCTCAGTCCTCGTCCTCAATACACAACCCTCAATCATCAATCCTCAATCTTCATTCATCAATATTCAACCTTCAATCCTCAATCCACAATCCTTAATGTTCAATCCTCAATACCCAATCCTCAATCTTCAATCCTCAATCCTCAATCCTCAATCCTCAATCCTCAGACCTCAAACCTCAATGCTGAATCCTCAATCCTGAATCCTCACTCTTCAGGCCTCAGTACTCAACAATCAGTTGTCAATCCTCAATCCTCCAAAGAATATCATCAATTCACAGTTTTCAATACACAATACTCAATCTGCAATCTTCAAGTCTCTGTCCACAAACATCAATTCTCATCACCCAACCCCCAACACTCAGTCCCCAATCCTCAATATTCAATCCTCAATCCTCAATCCTCAATCCACAATCCTCAACCTTCAATCCTCAATACTCAATCTTCAATCCTCAATCCTCAATCCTCTATCCTTAATCCTCAATCCTCAATCCTCAATCCTCAATATTGAATCCTCAATACTCAATCTTCAATCATCAATCCTCAATCCTCAATCCTCAGTCCTCAATCCTCAGTCATCAATCCTCAGGCATCAATACTCAATCTTCAATACTCAATCCTCAATCCTGAATCCTCAATCCTCAATCCTCAACCCTCAGTCCTCATTCCGCAAACCTCAATCCTCATCCCTCAGTCCTCATCCTCAATTCTCAATTCTCAATCCTCAATCCTCAATCCTCAATATTCAATCCTCAATAATCAATCACCAATCCTAGATCCTCAATCCTCAATCTTCAATCCTTAATCATCAATCTTCAATAATCTTCAATCCTTTATCATCAATCTACAATCCTCAATCCTCAATCCTCAATCCTCAATCCTCAATCCTCAGTGTTCAATCCGCAATACCCAATCCTCAATCATCAATCCTCAATCCTCAATCCTCAAACCTCAATTCTCAATACTCAGTCCTCAAACCTCAATCCTGAATCCACAATCCTGAATCCTCAACCTTCAGACCTCAGTCCTCAACAATCAGTCGTCAATTCTCAATCCTCAATAGAATATCGTCAATTCACACCTTTCAATACTCAATACTCAATCTGCAATCTTAATGTCTCTATCCACAAACTTCAATTCTCATCACTCAACCCTCAACACTCAGTCCCCCATCCTCAATCTTCAATCCTCAATCTTCAATCCTCAATCCTCAATCCTCAATTCTCAATCCTAAATCCTCAGTCCTCAGACCTCAAACCTCAATCCTCAATAATCAATCTCCAATCCTCAATCCTCAGTCCTCAATCCTCAATACTCATTCTGCAATCCTCAATATCCTATCCTCAATCTTCAATCTTCAATTCTCAATCCTCAATCCTCAATCCTCATTCCTCAGGCATCAGTACTCAATCTTCAATACTCAATCCTCAATCCTCAATCCTCAATCCTCAATCCTCAACCCTCAATCCTCATTCCTCAAACCTCAATCCTCAACCATCAGTCCTCATCCTCAATTCTCAATTCTCAATCCTCAATCCTCAATCTTCAATCCTCAATAATCAATCTCCAATCCTAGATCCTCAATCCCCAATCTTCGATCCTTAATCCTCAATCTTCAATCCTTTATTCCCAATCGTCAATCTTCAATCCTCAATACTCAATCTTCAATCCTCAATCCTCAATCCTCAATCCTCAATGCTCATTCTTCAATCCTCAATACCCAATCCTCAATCTTCAATCTTCAATCCTCAATCCTCAATCCTCAGTCCTCAAACATCAATCCTGAATCCTCAATCCTGAATCCTCAATCTTCAGCCCTCAGTCCTCAACAATCAGTTGTCAATCCTCAATCCTCAATGGAATATCGTCAATTCACAGATTTCAATACTCAATACTCAATCTACAGTCTTCAAGTCTCTGTCCTCAAACATCAATTCTCATCACTCAACCCTCAACACTCAGTCCCCAATCCTCAATCTTCAATCCTCAATCCTCAATCCTCAATTCTCAATCCTCAATCCTCAGTCCTCAGACCTCAAACCTCAATCCTGAACTCTCAGCCCTCATCCTCAATCCTCAATCCTCAATCCTCAATCCTCAATCCTCAATCCTCAGTCTTCAATCCTCAATCCTCAATCCTCAATCCTCAATTCTCAATCTTCAATCCTCAATAATCAATCTCCAATCATAGATCCACAATCCCCAATCCTCAATCCTTAATCCTCAATCCTCAATCCTCAATCCTCAATCCTCAATCCTCAATCTTCAATCCTCAACATTCAATCTTCAATCCACAATCCTCAATCCCCAATCTTCAATCCTTAATCCTCAATCTTCAATCCTCAATCCCTAGTCCTCAATCTTCAATCCTCAATGCTCAATCCTCAATCCTCAATCCTGAGTCCTCAATCCTGAATCCTCAATCCTCAATCCTCAATCCTCAATCCTGAATCCTCAATCTTCAATCCTCAATACCCAATCCTCAATCTTCAATCCTCAATCCTCAATCATCAACTCTCAATCCTCAATACTCAATCCTCAGGCCTCAAACATCAATATTCAACACTCAGTCCTCGTACTCAATCCATAACACTCAATCCTCAATTCTCAATCTTCAATCATCAATATTCAATCTTTAATCCTCAATCCTCAATCCTCAATCCTCAATCCTTAATCCTCAATCTTCAACCCTCAATCCTCAATCCTCAATCCTCAATCCTCTATCTTCAATCCTCAATAATCAATCTCCAATCCTAGATCTTCAATCCCCAATCTTCAATCCTTAATCCTCAATCTTCAATCCTCAATCCCCAGTCCTCAATCTCCAATCCTCAATGCTCAATCCTCAATCCTCAATCCTCAGTACTCAATCCTCAATCCTCTATCCTCAGGCATCAATACTCAATCTTCAATCCTCAATCCTCAATCCTCAACCCACAATCCTCAACCTTCAATCCTCAATGCTCAATCTTCAATCCTCAATCCTCAATCCTCAATCTTCAATCCTCAATCCTCAATATTCAATCCTCAATACTCAATCTTCAATCATCAATCCTCAATCCTCAATCCTCAGTCGTCAATCCTCCGACATCAATCCTCAATCTTCAATACTCAATCGTCAATCCTTAGTCCTCAATCCTCAATCCTCAATCCTCGTTCCTCAAACCTCAATCCTCAACCCTCAGCCGTCATCCTCAATTCTCAATTCTCAATCCTCAATCCTCAATCCTCAATCCTCAACTCTCAGTCCTCATTCTCAATTCTCAATTCTCAATCCTCAATCCTCAATCGTCTATCTTCAATCCTCCATAATCAATCTCCAATCCAAGATCCTCAATCCCCAATCTTCAATCCTTAATCCTCAATCTTCAATCCTCAATCCCCAGTCATCAATCTTCAATCCTCAATGCTCAATCCTCAGTCGTCAATCCTCAGTCATCAATCCTCAATCTTCAATACTCAATCGTCAATCCTTAGTCCTCAATCCTCAATCCTCAATCCTCGTTCCTCAAACCTCAATCCTCAACCCTCAGGTGTCATCCTCAATTCTCAATCCTCAATCCTCAATCCTCAACCTTCAATCCTCAATAATCAATCTCCAATCCTACATCCTCAATCCCCAATCCTCAATCCTTAATCCTCAATCTTCAATCCTCAATCGCCAGTCCTCAGTCTTCAATCCTCAATGCTCAATTCTCAATCCTCAAGCCTCAGTCCTCAATCCTCAATTCTCAATCGTCAAACCTCAATCCTCAACCGTCAGTCCTCGTCCTCAATCCTCAACCCTCAATCCTCAATCCTCAATACTCAACACACAACGCTCAGCCATCAATCCTCCATACTCAACCATCAACCCTCAATTCTCAATACCCAATAGAATATCCTGAATTCTCATGGTTCAATGCTCAATCCGCAATATTCAATAATCAAATCTCAATCCTCAATCTTGAATCCTCAATACTCAATTTCAATCATCAATCCTCAATCCTCAGGCCTCAAACATCAATATTCCACCCTCAGTACTCGTCCTCAATCCACAACCCTCAATCCTCAATCCTCAATCTTCAATCATCAATATTCAATCTTGAATCCTCAATCCTCAATCCTCAACCCTCAATCCTTAATCCTCAATCTTCAACCCTCAATCCTCAATCCTCAATCCTCAATCCTCAATCTTCAATCCTCAATAATCAATCTCCAATCCTAGACCCTCAATCCCCAATCTTCAATACTTAATCCTCAATCTTCAATCCTCAATCCCCAGTCCTCAATGTCCAATCCTCAATGCTCAATCCTCAATCCTCTATCCTCAGTCCTCAATCCTCAATCCTCAATCCTCAAACCTCAATCCTCAACCGTCCGTCCTCATCATCCATCCTCCATCCTCAATCCTCAATCCTCAATCCTCAATCTCCAATCCTCAATACTCAATCTTCAATCCACAATCCTCAATCCTCAATCCTCAATCCTCAATCCTCAGGCATCAATACTCAATCTTCAATACTCAATCCTCAATCCTCAATCCTCAATCCTCAATCCTCAACCCTCAATCCTCATTCATCAAACCTCAATCCTCAACTCTCAGTCCTCATTCTCAATTCTCAATTCTCAATCCTCAATCCTCAATTGTCAATCTTCAATCCTCCATAATCAATCTCCAATCCAAGATCCTCAATCCCCAATCTTCAATCCTTAATCCTCAATCTTCAATCCTCAATCCCCAGTCATCAATCTTCAATCCTCAATGCTCAATCCTCAATCCTCAACCGTCAGTCCTCAATCCTCAATCTTCAATCATCAATACTCAATCTTCAATCCTCAATACTCAATCCTCAATCGTCAATCCTCAATCCCCAACCCTCAATCTTCAATGCTCAATCCTCAATCCTCAATCCTCAATCCTCAATCCTCAATCTTCAATCCTCAGTACTCAATCTTCAATCCTCAATCCTCAATCCTCAATCCTCAATACTCAATCCTCAATCATGAATCCTCAATCTTCAATCCTCAATACCCAATCCTCAATCTTCAATCCTCAATCCTCAATCATCAATTCTCAATCCTCAATCCTCAATCCTCAGGCCTCAAACATCAATACTCAACCCTTAGTCCTCGTCCTCAATCCACAACCCTCAATCCTCAATTCTTAATCTTCAATCATCAATATTCAATCTTTAATCCTCAATCCTCAATCCTCAATCATCAATCCTTGATCCTCAATCTTCAACCCTCAATCCTCAATCCTCAATCCTCAATCCTCAATCTTCAATCCTCAATAATCAATCTCAAATCCTAGATCATCAATCCCCAACCTTCATTCCTTAATCCTCAATCTTCAATCCTCAATCCCCAGTCCTCAATCTCCAATCCTCAATCCTCAATCCTCAATCCTCAATCCTCAACCCTCAGTACTCAATCCTCAGTCCTCAATCCTCAGGCATCAGTACTCAATCTTCAATCCTCAATCCTCAATCCTCAATCTTCAATCATCAATATTCAATCTTTAATCCTCAATCCTCAATCCTCAATCCTCAATCCTTAATCCTCAATCTTCAACCCTCAATCCTCAATCCTCAATCCTCGATCCTCAGTCTTCAATCCTCAATCCTCAATCCTCTATCCTCAATCCTCAATCCTCAATCCTCAATCCTCAATATTGAATCCTCAATACTCAATCTTCAATCATCAATCCTCAATCCTCAATCCTCAGTCCTCAATCCTCAGTCATCAATCCTCAGGCATCAATACTCAATCTTCAATACTCAAGCCTCAATCCTGAATCCTCAATCCTCAATCCTCAACCCTCAGTCCTCATTCCGCAAACCTCAATCCTCATCCCTCAGTCCTCATCCTCAATTCCCAATTCTCAATCCTCAATCCTCAATCCTCAATATTCAATCCTCAATAATCAATCTCCTATCCTAGATCCTCAATCCTCAATCTTCAATCCTTAATCATCAATCTTCAATAATCTTCAATCCTTTATCATCAATCTACAATCCTCAATCCTCAATCCTCAGTCCTCAATCCTCAATCCTCAATCCTCAATCCTCAATGTTCTATCCGCAATACCCAATCCTCAATCATCAATCCTCAATCCTCAATCCTCAAACCTCAATTCTCAATACTCAGTCCTCAAATCTCAGTCCTCAAACCTCAATCCTGAATCCACAATCCTGAATCCTCAACCTTCAGACCTCAGTCCTCAACAATCAGTCGTCAATTCTCAATCCTCAATAGAATATCGTCAATTCACACCTTTCAATACTCAATACTCAATGTGCAATCTTAAAGTCTCTATCCACAAACTTCAATTCTCATCACTCAACCCTCAACACTCAGTCCCCCATCCTCAATCTTCAATACTCAATCTTCAATCCTCAATCCTCAATCCTCAATTCTCAATCCTAAATCCTCAGTCCTCAGACCTCAAACCTCAATCCTCAATAATCAATCTCCAATCCTCAATCCTCAGTCCTCAATCCTCAATCCTCATTCTGCAATCCTCAATATCCTATCCTCAATCTTCAATCTTCAATTCTCAATCCTCAATCCTCAATCCTCAATCCTCAGGCATCAGTACTCAATCTTCAATACTCAATCCTCAATCCTCAATCCTCAATCCTCAATCCTCAACCCTCAATCCTCATTCCTCAAACCTCAATCCTCAACCATCAGTCCTCATCCTCAATTCTCAATTCTCAATCCTCAGTCCTCAATCTTCAATCCTCAATAATCAATCTCCAATCCTAGATCCTCAATCCCCAATCTTCGATCCTTAATCCTCAATCTTCAATCCTTTATTCCCAATCGTCAATCTTCAATCCTCAATACTCAATCTTCAATCCTCAATCCTCAATCCTCAATCCTCAATGCTCATTCTTCAATCCTCAATACCCAATCCTCAATCTTCAATCTTCAATCCTCAATCCTCAATCCTCAGTCCTCAAACATCAATCCTGAATCCTCAATCCTGAATCCTCAATCTTCAGCCCTCAGTCCTCAACAATCAGTTGTCAATCCTCAATCCTCAATGGAATATCGTCAATTCACAGATTTCAATACTCAATACTCAATCTGCAGTCTTCAAGTCTCTGTCCTCAAACATCAATTCTCATCACTCAACCCTCAACACTCAGTCCCCAATCCTCAATCTTCAATCCTCAATCCTCAATCCTCAATTCTCAATCCTCAATCCTCAGTCCTCATACCTCAAACCTCAATCCTGAACTCTCAGCCCTCATCCTCAGTCCTCAATCCTCAATCCTCAATCCTCAATCCTCAATCCTCAGTCTTCAATCCTCAATCCTCAATCCTCAATCCTCAATTCTCAATCTTCAATCCTCAATAATCAATTTCCAATCATAGATCCCCAATCCCCAATCTTCAATCCTTAATCCTCAATCCTCAATCCTCAGTCCTCAATCCTCAGTCCTCAATCCTCAATCCTCAGTCACCAATCCTCAATCTTCAATCCTCAACATTCAATCTTCAATCCTCAATCCTCAATCCCCAATCTTCAATCCTTAATCCTCAATCTTCAATCCTCAATCCCTAGTCCTCAATCTTCAATCCTCAATGCTCAATCCTCAATCCTCAATCCTGAGTCCTCAATCCTCAACCCTCAATCCTCAAACGTCAATTCTCAACCGTCAGTCCTCATCCTCCATCCTCATTCCTCAATCCTCAATCCTCAAACTTCAATCCCCAATACTCAATCTTCAATCCTCAATCCTCAATACTCAATCCACAATCCTCAACCCTCAGGCATCAATACTCAACCTTCAATACTCAATCCTCAATCCTCAATCCTCAATCCTCAATCCTCAATCCTCAATCCTCAACCCTCAATCCTCATTCCTCAAACCTCAATCCTCAACCCTCAGTCCTCATCCTCAATTCTCAATTCTCAATCCTCAGTCCTCAATCCTCAATCCTCAATCCTCAATCCTCAGTCTTCAATCCTCAATCCTCAATCCTCAATCCTCAATTCTCAATCTTCAATCCTCAATAATCAATCTCCAATCATAGATCCCCAATCCCCAATCTTCAATCCTTAATCCTCAATCCTCAATCCTCAATCCTCAATCCTCAATCCTCAATCCTCAATCCTCAATATTCAATCCTCAATGCTCGATCCTCAATCCTCAATCCTCAACCATCAATCCTCAATCTTCAATCCTCAATCCTCAATCCTCAATCCTCAATCCTCATTCCTCAAACCTCAATCCTCAACCCTCAGTCCTCATCCTCAATTCTCAATTCTCAATCCTCAATCCTCAATCCTCAATCCTCAATCCTCAATCCCCAGTCATCATCTTCAATCCTCAATGCTCAATCCTCAATCCTCAATCCTCAGTCCTCAATCCTCAGTCCTCAATCCTCAATCCTCAGTCACCAATCCTCAATCTTCAATCCTCAACATTCAATCTTCAATCCTCAATCCTCAATCCCCAATCTTCAATCCTTAATCCTCAATCTTCAATCCTCAATCCCTAGTCCTCAATCTTCAATCCTCAATGCTCAATCCTCAATCCTCAATCCTGAGTCCTCAATCCTCAACCCTCAATCCTCAAACCTCAATTCTCAACCGTCAGTCCTCATCCTCCATCCTCATTCCTCAATCCTCAATCCTCAAACTTCAATCCCCAATACTCAATCTTCAATCCTCAATCCTCAATACTCAATCCACAATCCTCAACCCTCAGGCATCAATACTCAACCTTCAATACTCAATCCTCAATCCTCAATCCTCAATCCTCAATCCTCAATCCTCAATCCTCAACCCTCAATCCTCATTCCTCAAACCTCAATCCTCAACCATCAGTCCTCATCCTCAATTCTCAATTCTCAATCCTCAGTCCTCAATCCTCAATCTTCAATCCTCAATAATCAATCTCCAATCCTAGATCCTCAATCCCCAACCTTCATTCCTTAATCCTCAATCTTCAATCCTCAATCCCCAGTCCTCAATCTCCAATCCTCAATCCTCAAACCTCAATCCTCAATCCTCAATCCTCAGTACTCAATCCTCATTCCTCAATCCTCAGGCATCAGTACTCAATCTTCAATCCCCAATACTCAATCTTCAATCCTCAATCCTCAATACTCAATCCACAATCCTCAACCCTCAGGCATCAATACTCAACCTTCAATACTCAATCCTCAATCCTCAATCCTCAATCCTCAATCCTCAATCCTCAATCCTCAACCCTCAATCCTCATTCCTCAAACCTCAATCCTCAACTCTCAGTCCTCATTCTCAATTCTCAATTCTCAATCCTCAATCCTCAATCGTCTATCTTCAATCCTCCATAATCAATCTCCAATTCAAGATCCTCAATCCCCAATCTTCAATCCATAATCCTCAATCCTCAATCTTCAATCCTCAATAATCAATCTCCAATCCTAGACCCTCAATCCCCAATCTTCAATACTTAATCCTCAATCTTCAATCCTCAATCCCCAGTCCTCAATGTCCAATCCTCAATGCTCAATCCTCAATCCTCTATCCTCAGCCCTCAATCCTCAATCCTCAATCCTCAAACCTCAATCCTCAACCGTCCGTCCTCACCATCCGTCCTCCATCCTCAATCCTCAATCCTCAATCCTCAATCTCCAATCCTCAATACTCAATCTTCAATCCACAATCCTCAATCCTCAATCCTCAATCCTCAATCCTCAGGCATCAATACTCAATCTTCATTCATCATTATTCAACCTTCAATCCTCAATCCTCAATCCTCTATCCTCAATCCTCAATCCTCAATCCTCAATCCTCAATATTGAATCCTCAATACTCAATCTTCAATCATCAATCCTCAATCCTCAATCCTCAGTCCTCAATCCTCAGTCATCAATCCTCAGGCATCAATACTCAATCTTCAATACTCAATCCTCAATCCTGAATCCTCAATCCTCAATCCTCAACCCTCAGTCCTCATTCCGCAAACCTCAATCCTCATCCCTCAGTCCTCATCCTCAATTCTCAATTCTCAATCCTCAATCCTCAATCCTCAATATTCAATCCTCAATAATCAATCTCCAATCCTTGATCCTCAATCCCCAATCTTCAGTCCTTAATCCTCAATCTTCAATCCTTTATTCCCAATCGTCAATCTTCAATCCTCAATACCCAATCTTCAATCCTCAATCCTCAATCCTCAATCCTCAATGCTCATTCTTCAATCCTCAATACCCAATCCTGAATCTTCAATCTTCAATCCTCAATCCTCAATCCTCAGTCCTCAAACATCAATCCTGAATCCTCAATCCTGAATCCTCAATCTTCAGCCCTCAGTCCTCAACAATCAGTTGTCAATCCTCAATCCTCAATGGAATATCGTCAATTCACAGATTTCAATACTCAATACTCAATCTGCAGTCTTCAAGTCTCTGTCCTCAAACATCAATTCTCATCACTCAACCCTCAACACTCAGTCCCCAATCCTCAATCTTCAATCCTCAATCCTCAATCCTCAATTCTCAATCATCAATCCTCAGTCCTCATACCTCAAACCTCAATCCTGAACTCTCAGCCCTCATCCTCAATCCTCAATCCTCAATCCTCAATCCTCAATCCTCAGTCTTCAATCCTCAATCCTCAATCCTCAATCCTCAATTCTCAATCTTCAATCCTCAATAATCAATCTCCAATCATAGATCCCCAATCCCCAATCTTCAATCCTTAATCCTCAATCCTCAATCCTCAATCCTCAATCCTCAATCCTCAATCCTCAATATTCAATCCTCAATCCTCAATCCTCAACCATCAATCCTCAATCTTCAATACTCAATCCTCAATCCTCAATCCTCAATCCTCATTCCTCAAACCTCAATCCTCAACCCTCAGTCATCATCCTCAATTCTCAATTCTCAATCCTCAATCCTCAATCCTCAATCCTCAATCCTCAATCCCCAGTCATCATCTTCAATCCTCAATGCTCAATCCTCAATCGTCAATCCTCAGTCCTCAATCCTCAGTCCTCAATCCTCAATCCTCAGTCACCAATCCTCAATCTTCAATCCTCAACATTCAATCTTCAATCCTCAATCCTCAATCCCCAATCTTCAATCCTTAATCCTCAATCTTCAATCCTCAATCCCTAGTCCTCAATCTTCAATCCTCAATGCTCAATCCTCAATCCTCAATCCTGAGTCCTCAATCCTCAACCCTCAATCCTCAAACCTCAATTCTCAACCGTCAGTCCTCATCCTCCATCCTCATTCCTCAATCCTCAATCCTCAACCTTCAATCCCCAATACTCAATCTTCAATCCTCAATCCTCAATACTCAATCCACAATCCTCAACCCTCAGGCATCAATACTCAACCTTCAATACTCAATCCTCAATCCTCAATCCTCAATCCTCAATCCTCAATCCTCAATCCTCAACCCTCAATCCTCATTCCTCAAACCTCAATCCTCAACCCTCAGTCCTCATCCTCAATTCTCAATTCTCAATCCTCAGTCCTCAATCCTCAATCTTCAATCCTCGGTAAGCAATCTCCAATCCTAGATCCTCAATCCCCAATCTTCAATCCTTAATCCTCAATCCTCTGTCATAAATCCTCAATCTTCAATACTCAATCGTCAATCCTCAGTCCTCAATATTCAATCCGCAATCCACAATCCTCAATATTCAATCCTCAATGCTCAACCTTCAATCCTCAATCCTCAATGCTCAATCCTCAATCCTCAACCGTCAGTCCTCGTCCTCAATCCTCAACACTCAATCCTCAATCCTCAATATTCAATCATCAATACTCAATCTTCAATCCCCAATACTCAATCCTCAATCGTCAAACCTCAATCCCCAATCATCAATCTTCAATGCTCAATCCTCAATCCTCAATCCTCAATCCTCAATCCTCAATCCTCAATCCTCAATCCTCAATCCTGAATCCTCAATCTTCAATCCTCAATACCCAATCCTCAATCTTCAATCCTCAATCCTCAATCATCAATTCTCAATCCTCAATACTCAATCCTCAGGCCTCAAACATCAATATTCAACCCTGAGTCCTCGTCCTCAATCCACAACACTCAATCCTCAATTCTCAATCTTCAATCATCAATATTCAATCTTTAATCCTCAATCCTCAATCCTCAATGCTCAATCTGCAGTCCTCAATCCTCAATCCTCAATCCTCAATCCTCAATCTTCAATCCTCAATCCTCGATCCTGAATCCTCAATCCTCAATCCTCAATCCTCAATCTTCAATCCTCAATCCTCAATCCTCAATCCTCAATCCTCAACCCTCAACCCTCAATCCTCAATCTTCAATCCTCAATAATCAATCACCAATCCTAGATCCTCAATCCCCAATCTTCAATCCTTAATCCTCAATCTTCAATCCTCAATCCCCAGTCCTCAATCTCCAATCCTCAATGGTCAATCCTCAATCCTCAATCCTCAGTACTCAGTCCTCAATCCTCAATCCTCAGGCATCAATACTCAGTCTTCAATCCTCAATCCTCAATCCTCAATCCACAATCCTCAACCTTCAATCCTCAATCCTCAATCCTCAATCCTCAATACTCAATCTGCAATCCTCAATCCTCAATCCTCAATCCTCAATCCTCAATCTTCAATCCTCAATCCTCAATCCTGAATCCTCAATCCTCAATCCTCAATCCTCAATCTTCAATCCTCAATCCTCAATCCTCAATCGTCAATCCTCAACCCTCAACCCTCAATCCTCAATCTTCAATCCTCAATAATCAATCTCCAATCCTAGATCCTCAATCCCCAATCTTCAATCCTTAATCCTCAATCTTCAATCCTCAATCCCCAGTCCTCAATCTCCAATCCTCAATGCTCAATCCTCAATCCTCAATCCTCAGTACTCAGTCCTCAATCCTCAATCCTCAGGCATCAATACTCAGTCTTCAATCCTCAATCCTCAATCCTCAATCCACAATCCTCAACCTTCAATCCTCAATACTCAATCCTCAAACCTCAATCCTCAACCGTCAGTCCTCGTCCTCAATCCTCAACCCTCAATCCTCAATCCTCAATATTCAATCATCAATACTCAATCTTCAGTCCTCAATCCTCAATCCTCAATCCTCAATCCTCAATCCTCAATATTCAACACACAACCCTCAGCCAACTATCCTCAATACTCAACCATCAATCATCAGTTCTCAATACTCAATAGGATATCCTGAATTCGCATGGTTCAATACTCAATCCACAATATTCAATAATCAAATCTCAATCCTCAACCCTCAATCCTCATTCCTCAAACCTCAATCCTCAACCCTCAGTCCTCATCCTCAATTCTCAATTCTCAATCCTCAGTCCTCAATCCTCAATCTTCAATCCTCGGTAAGCAATCTCCATTCCTAGATCCTCAATCCCCAATCTTCAATCCTTAATCCTCAATCCTCTGTCATAAATCCTCAATCTTCAATACTCAATCGTCAATCCTCAGTCCTCAATATTCAATCCGCAATCCACAATCCTCAATATTCAATCCTCAATGCTCAACCTTCAATCCTCAATCCTCAATGCTCAATCCTCAATCCTCAACCGTCAGTCCTCGTCCTCAATCCTCAACACTCAATCCTCAATCCTCAATATTCAATCATCAATACTCAATCTTCAATCCCCAATACTCAATCCTCAATCGTCAAACCTCAATCCCCAATCATCAATCTTCAATGCTCAATCCTCAATCCTCAATCCTCAATCCTCAATCCTCAATCCTCAATCCTCAATCCTCAATCCTGAATCCTCAATCTTCAATCCTCAATACCCAATCCTCAATCTTCAATCCTCAATCCTCAATCTTCAATCCTCAATCCTCAATACTGAATCCTCAATCCTCAATCCTCAATCCTCAATCTTCAATCCTCAATCCTCAATCCTCAATCCTCAATCCTCAACCCTCAACCCTCAATCCTCAATCTTCAATCCTCAATAATCAATCTCCAATCCTAGATCCTCAATCCCCAATATTCAATCCTTAATCCTCAATCTTCAATCCTCAATCCCCTGTCCTCAATCTCCAATCCTCAATGCTCAATCCTCAATCCTCAATCCTCAGTACTCAGTCCTCAATCCTCAATCCTCAGGCATCAATACTCAGTCTTCAATCCTCAATCCTCAATCCTCAATCCACAATCCTCAACCTTCAATCCTCAATCCTCAATCCTCAATCCTCAATACTCAATCTGCAATCCTCAATCCTCAATCCTCAATCCTCAATCCTCAATCTTCAATCCTCAATCCTCAATCCTGAATCCTCAATCCTCAATCCTCAATCCTCAATCTTCAATCCTCAATCCTCAATCCTCAATCCTCAATCCTCAACCCTCAACCATCAATCCTCAATCTTCAATCCTCAATAATCAATCTCCAATCCTAGATCCTCAATCCCCAATCTTCAATCCTTAATCCTCAATCTTCAATCCTCAATCCCCAGTCCTCAATCTCCAATCCTCAATGCTCAATCCTCAATCCTCAATCCTCAGTACTCAGTCCTCAATCCTCAATCCTCAGGCATCAATACTCAGTCTTCAATCCTCAATCCTCAATCCTCAATCCACAATCCTCAACCTTCAATCCTCAATACTCAATCCTCAAACCTCAATCCTCAACCGTCAGTCCTCGTCCTCAATCCTCAACACTCAATCCTCAATCCTCAATATTCAATCATCAATACTCAATCTTCAGTCCTCAATCCTCAATCCTCAATCCTCAATCCTCAATCCTCAATATTCAACACACAACCCTCAGCCAACTATCCTCAATACTCAACCATCAATCCTCAGTTCTCAATACTCAATAGGATATCCTGAATTCGCATGGTTCAATACTCAATCCACAATATTCAATAATCAAATCTCAATCCTCAATCTTCAATCCTCAATACTCAATTTCAATCCTCAATTCTCAATCCTCAATCCTCAGTCCTCAGTCGTCAAACCTCAATCCCCGACCCTCAGCCCTCACCCTCAATCTTGAGTCCTCAATCCTCAGTCCTCAGTCCTCAAACCTCAATCCTCAACCCTCAATCCTCAATCCTCAATCCTCAATCTCCAATCCTCAATCCTCAATCCTCAATCCTCAATCCTCAACCCTCAACCCTCAATCCTCAATCTTCAATCCTCAATAATCAATCTCCAATCCTAGATCCTCAATCCCCAATCTTCAATCCTTAATCCTCAATCTTCAATCCTCAATCCCCAGTCCTCAATCTCCAATCCTCAATGCTCAATCCTCAATCCTCAATCCTCAGTACTCAGTCCTCAATCCTCAATCCTCAGGCATCAATACTCAGTCTTCAATCCTCAATCCTCAATCCTCAATCCTCAATCCACAATCCTCAACCTTCAATCCTCAATCCTAAATCCTCAATCCTCAATACTCAATCTGCAATCCTCAATCCTCAATCCTCAATCCTCAATCCTCAATCTTCAATCCTCAATCCTCAATCCCCAGTCCTCAATCTCCAATCCTCAATGCTCAATCCTCAATCCTCAATCCTCAGTACTCAGTCCTCAATCCTCAATCCTCAGGCATCAATACTCAGTCTTCAATCCTCAATCCTCAATCCTCAATCCACAATCCTCAACCTTCAATCCTCAATCCTCAATCCTCAATCCTCAATACTCTATCTGCAATCCTCAATCCTCAATCCTCAATCCTCAATCCTCAATCTTCAATCCTCAATCCTCAATCCTGAATCCTCAATCCTCAATCCTCAATCCTCAATCTTCAATCCTCAATCCTCAATCCTCAATCCTCAATCCTCAACCCTCAACCCTCAATCCTCAATCTTCAATCCTCAATAATCAATCTCCAATCCTAGATCCTCAATCCCCAATCTTCAATCCTTAATCCTCAATCTTCAATCCTCAATCCCCAGTCCTCAATCTCCAATCCTCAATGCTCAATCCTCAATCCTCAATCCTCAGTACTCAGTCCTCAATCCTCAATCCTCAGGCATCAATACTCAGTCTTCAATCCTCAATCCTCAATCCTCAATCCTCAATCCTCAACCCTCAACCCTCAATCCTCAATCTTCAATTCTCAATAATCAATCTCCAATCCTAGATCCTCAATCGCCAATCTTCAATCCTCAATCCTCAATCCTCAATCCTCAATCCTCAATCTTCAATCCTCAATCCTCAATCCTGAATCCTCAATCCTCAATCCTCAATACTCAATCTGCAATCCTCAATCCTCAATCCTCAATCCTCAATCCCCAATCTTCAATCCTCAATCCTCAATCCTGAATCCTCAATCCTCAATCCTCAATCCTCAATCTTCAATCCTCAATCCTCAATCCTCAATCCTCAATCCTCAACCCTCAACCCTCAATCCTCAATCTTCAATCCTCAATAATCAATCTCCAATCCTAGATCCTCAATCCCCAATCTTCAATCCTTAATCCTCAATCTTCAATCCTCAATCCCCAGTCCTCAATCTCCAATCCTCAATGTTCAATCCTCAATCCTCAATCCTCAGTACTCAGTCCTCAATCCTCAATCCTCAGGCATCAATACTCAGTCTTCAATCCTCAATCCTCAATCCTCAATCCACAATCCTCAACCTTCAATCCTCAATCCTAAATCCTCAATCCTCAATACTCAATCTGCAATCCTCAATCCTCAATCCTCAATCCTCAATCCTCAATCTTCAATCCTCAATCCTCAATCCCCAGTCCTCAATCTCCAATCCTCAATGCTCAATCCTCAATCCTCAATCCTCAGTACTCAGTCCTCAATCCTCAATCCTCAGGCATCAATACTCAGTCTTCAATCCTCAATCCTCAATCCTCAATCCACAATCCTCAACCTTCAATCCTCAATCCTCAATCCTCAATCCTCAATACTCAATCTGCAATCCTCAATCCTCAATCCTCAATCCTCAATCCTCAATCTTCAATCCTCAATCCTCAATCCTGAATCCTCAATCCTCAATCCTCAATCCTCAATCTTCAATCCTCAATCCTCAATCCTCAATCCTCAATCCTCAACCCTCAACCCTCAATCCTCAATCTTCAATCCTCAATAATCAATCTCCAATCCTAGATCCTCAATCCCCAATCTTCAATCCTTAATCCTCAATCTTCAATCCTCAATCCCCAGTCCTCAATCTCCAATCCTCAATGCTCAATCCTCAATCCTCAATCCTCAGTACTCAGTCCTCAATCCTCAATCCTCAGGCATCAATACTCAGTCTTCAATCCTCAATCCTCAATCCTCAATCCACAATCCTCAACCTTCAATCCTCAATACTCAATCTTCAATCATCAATCCTCAATCCTCAATCCTCAGTCGTCAATCCTCAGTCATCAATCATCAATCTTCAATACTCAATCGTCGATCCATAGCCCTCAATACTCAATCCTCAATCCTCGTTCCTCAAACCTCAATCCTCAAACCTCAGTCGTCATCCTCAATTCTCAATTCTCAATCCTCAATCCACAATCCTCAATCCTCAATCTTCAATCCCCAATAATCAATCTCCAATCCTGCATCCTCAATCCCCAATCCTCAATCCTTAATCCTCAATCTTGAATCCTCAATCGCCAGTCCTCAATCTTCAATCCTCAATGCTCAATCCTCAATCCTCAACCCTCAATCCTCAATCCTCAATATTCAATCATCAATACTCAATCTTCAGTCCTCAATCCTCAATCCTCAATCCTCAATCCTCAATCCTCAATATTCAACACACAACCCTCAGCCAACAATCCTCAATACTCAACCATCAATCCTCAGTTCTCAATACTCAATAGGATATCCTGAATTCGCATGGTTCAATACTCAATCCACAATATTCAATAATCAAATTTCAATCCTCAATCTTCAATCCTCAATACTCAACTTCAATCCTCAATTCTCAATCCTCAATCCTCAGTCCTCAGTCGTCAAACCTCAATCCCCGACCCTCAGCCCTCACCCTCAATCCTCAGTCCTCAATCCTGAGTCCTCAGTCCTCAAACCTCAATCCTCAATCCTCAATCCTCAATCCTCAATCCTCAACCCTCAACCCTCACTCCTCAATCTTCAATCCTCAATAATCAATCTCCAATCCTAGATCCTCAATCCCCAATCTTCAATCCTTAATCCTCAATCTTCAATCCTCAATCCCCAGTCCTCAATCTCCAATCCTCAATGCTCAATCCTCAATCCTCAATACTCAGTACTCAGTCCTCAATCCTCAATCCTCAGGCATCAATACTCAGTCTTCAATCCTCAATCCTCAATCCTCAATCCACAATCCTCAACCTTCAATCCTCAATCCTCAATCCTCAATCCTCAATACTCAATCTGCAATCCTCAATCCTCAATCCTCAATCCTCAGTCCTCAATCTTCAATCCTCAATCCTCAATCCTGAATCCTCAATCCTCAATCCTCAATCCTCAATCTTCAATCCTCAATCCTCAATCCTCAATCCTCAATCCTCAACCCTCAACCCTCAATCCTCAATTTTCAATCCTCAATAATCAATCTCCAATCCTAGATCCTCAATCCCCAATCTTCAATCCTTAATCCTCAATCTTCAATCCTCACTCCCCAGTCCTCAATCTCCAATCCTCAATGCTCAATCCTCAATCCTCAATCCTCAGCACTCAGTCCTCAATCCTCAATCCTCAGGCATCAATACTCAGTCTTCAATCCTCAATCCTCAATCCTCAATCCACAATCCTCAACCTTCAATCCTCTATACTCAATCCTCAAACCTCAATCCTCAACCGTCAGTCCTCGTCCTCAATCCTCAACCCTCAATCCTCAATCCTCAATATTCAATCATCAATACTCAATCTTCAGTCCTCAATCCTCAATCCTCAATCCTCAATCCTCAATCCTCAATACTCAACACACAACCCTCAGCCAACTATCCTCAATACTCAACCATCAATCCTCAGTTCTCAATACTCAATAGGATATCCTGAATTCGCATGGTTCAATACTCAATCCACAATATTCAATAATCAAATCTCAATCCTCAATCTTCAATCCTCAATACTCAATTTCAATCCTCAATTCTCAATCCTCAATCCTCAGTCCTCAGTCGTCAAACCTCAATCCCCGACCCTCAGCCCTCACCCTCAATCTTCAGTCCTCAATCCTCAGTCCTCAGTCCTCAAACCTCAATCCTCAACCCTCAATCCTCAATCCTCAATCCTCAATCCTCAGTCCTCAATCCTCAATCCTCAGGCATCAATACTCAATCTTCAATACTCAATCCTCAATCCTCAATCCTCAATCCACAATCCTCAACCCTCAATCCTCATTCCGCAAACCTCAATCCTCAACCGTCAGTCCTCGTCCTCAATTCTCAAACCTCAATCCTCAATCCTCAATATTCAATCCTCAATCCTCAATCCTCAATCCTCAATCCTCAATCTTCAATCCTCAATCCTCAATCCTGAATCCTCAATCCTCAATCCTCAATACTCAATCTGCAATCCTCAATCCTCAATCCTCAATCCTCAATCCTCAATCTTCAATCCTCAATCCTCAATCCTGAATCCTCAATCCTCAATCCTCAATCCTCAATCTTCAATCCTCAATCCTCAATCCTCAATCCTCAATCCTCAACCCTCAACCCTCAATCCTCAATCTTCAATCCTCAATAATCAATCTCCAATCCTAGATCCTCAATCCCCAATCTTCAATCCTTAATCCTCAATCTTCAATCCTCAATCCCCAGTCCTCAATCTCCAATCCTCAATGCTCAATCCTCAATCCTCAATCCTCAGTACTCAGTCCTCAATCCTCAATCCTCAGGCATCAATACTCAGTCTTCAATCCTCAATCCTCAATCCTCAATCCACAATCCTCAACCTTGAATCCTCAATCCTCAATCCTCAATCCTCAATACTCAATCTGCAATCCTCAATCCTCAATCCTCAATCCTCAATCCTCAATCTTCAATCCTCAATCCTCAATCCTGAATCCTCAATCCTCAATCCTCAATCCTCAATCTTCAATCCTCAATCCTCAATCCTCAATCCTCAATCCTCAACCCTCAACCCTCAATCCTCAATCTTCAATCCTCAATAATCAATCTCCAATCCTAGTTCCTCAATCCCCAATCTTCAATCCTTAATCCTCAATCTTCAATCCTCAATCCCCAGTCCTCAATCTCCAATCCTCAATGCTCAATCCTCAATCCTCAATCCTCAGTACTCAGTCCTCAATCCTCAATCTTCAATCCTCAATCCTCAATCCTGAATCCTCAATCCTCAATCCTCAATCCTCAATCTTCAATCCTCAATCCTCAATCCTCAATCCTCAATCCTCAACGCTCAACCCTCAATCCTCAATCTTCAATCCTCAATAATCAATCTCCAATCCTAGATCCTCAATCCCCAATCTTCAATCCTTAATCCTAAATCTTCAATCCTCAATCCCCAGTCCTCAATCTCCAATCCTCAATGCTCAATCCTCAATCCTCAATCCTCAGTACTCAGTCCTCAATCCTCAATCCTCAGGCATCAATACTCAGTCTTCAAACCTCAATCCTCAATCCTCAATCCACAATCCTCAACCTTCAATCCTCAATACTCAATCTTCAATCATCAATCCTCAATCCTCAATCCTCAGTCGTCAATCCTCAGTCATCAATCCTCAATCTTCAATACTCAATCGTCAATCCATAGCCCTCAATACTCAATCCTCAATCCTCAGTCGTCAATCCTCAGTCATCAATCCTCAATCTTCAATACTCAATCGTCAATCCTTAGTCCTGAATGCTCAATCCTCAATGCTCGTTCCTCAAACCTCAATCCTCAACCCTCAGCCGTCATCCTCAATTCTCAATTCTCAACCCTCAATCCTCAATCCTCAATCCTCAATACTCAATATTGAATCCTCAGCACTCAATCTTCAATCATCAATCCTCAATCCTCAGCCCTCAGTCCTCAATCCTCAGTCATCAATCCTCAGGCATCAATACTCAATCTCCAATACTCAATCCTCAATCCTCAATCCTCAATCCTCAATCCTTAATCCTCAATCTTCAACCCTCAATCCCCAACCCTCAATCCTCAATCCTCAATATTCAATCCTCAATAATCAATCTCCAATCCTAGATCCTCAATCCTCAATCCTCAACCCTCAATCCTCATTCCTCAAACCTCAATCCTCAACTCTCAGTCCTCATTCTCAATTCTCAATACTCAATCCTCAATCCTCAATCGTCAACCTTCAATCCTCAATAATCAATCTCCAATCCAAGATCCTCAATCCCCAATCTTCAATCCTTAATCCTCAATCCTGAGTCCTCAATCCCCAGTCATCAATCTTCAATCCTCAATGCTCAATCCTCAATCCTCAGCCGTCTGTCCTCGTCCTCAATCCTCAACACTCAATCCCCAATCCTCAATCTTCAATCATCAATACTCAATCTTCAATCCTCAATACTCAATCCTCAATCGTCAATCCTCAATCCTCAACCCTCAATCTTCAATCCTCAATGCTCAATCCTCAATCCTCAACCGTCAGTCCTCAATCCTCAATCTTCAATCATCAATACTCAATCTTCAATCCTCAATACTCAATCCTCAATCGTCAATCCTCAATCCCCAATCCTCAATATTCAATGCTCAATCCTCAATCCTCAATCCTCAACCGTCAGTCCTCAATCCTCAATCTTCAATCATCAATACTCAAACTTCAATCCTCAATACTCAATCCTCAATCGTCAATCCTCAATGCTCAATCCTCAATCCTCAATCCTCAGTACTCAGTCCTCAATCCTCAATCCTCAGGCATCAATACTCAGTCTTCAATCCTCAATCCTCAATCCTCAATCCTCAATCCACAATCCTCAACCTTCAATCCTCAATCCTAAATCCTCAATCCTCAATACTCAATCTGCAATCCTCAATCCTCAATCCTCAATCCTCAATCCTCAATCTTCAATCCTCAATCCTCAATCCCCAGTCCTCAATCTCCAATCCTCAATGCTCAATCCTCAATCCTCAATCCTCAGTACTCAGTCCTCAATCCTCAATCCTCAGGCATCAATACTCAGTCTTCAATCCTCAATCCTCAATCCTCAATCCACAATCCTCAACCTTCAATCCTCAATCCTCAATCCTCAATCCTCAATACTCTATCTGCAATCCTCAATCCTCAATCCTCAATCCTCAATCCTCAATCTTCAATTCTCAATCCTCAATCCTGAATCCTCAATCCTCAATCCTCAATCCTCAATCTTCAATCCTCAATCCTCAATCCTCAATCCTCAATCCTCAACCCTCAACCCTCAATCCTCAATCTTCAATCCTCAATAATCAATCTCCAATCCTAGATCCTCAATCCCCAATCTTCAATCCTTAATCCTCAATCTTCAATCCTCAATCCCCAGTCCTCAATCTCCAATCCTCAATGCTCAATCCTCAATCCTCAATCCTCAGTACTCAGTCCTCAATCCTCAATCCTCAGGCATCAATACTCAGTCTTCAATCCTCAATCCTCAATCCTCAATCCTCAATCCTCAACCCTCAACCCTCAATCCTCAATCTTCAATTCTCAATAATCAATCTCCAATCCTAGATCCTCAATCGCCAATCTTCAATCCTCAATCCTCAATCCTCAATCCTCAATCCTCAATCTTCAATCCTCAATCCTCAATCCTGAATCCTCAATCCTCAATCCTCAATACTCAATCTGCAATCCTCAATCCTCAATCCTCAATCCTCAATCCCCAATCTTCAATCCTCAATCCTCAATCCTGAATCCTCAATCCTCAATCCTCAATCCTCAATCTTCAATCCTCAATCCTCAATCCTCAATCCTCAATCCTCAACCCTCAACCCTCAATCCTCAATCTTCAATCCTCAATAATCAATCTCCAATCCTAGATCCTCAATCCCCAATCTTCAATCCTTAATCCTCAATCTTCAATCCTCAATCCCCAGTCCTCAATCTCCAATCCTCAATGTTCAATCCTCAATCCTCAATCCTCAGTACTCAGTCCTCAATCCTCAATCCTCAAGCATCAATACTCAGTCTTCAATCCTCAATCCTCAATCCTCAATCCACAATCCTCAACCTTCAATCCTCAATCCTAAATCCTCAATCCTCAATACTCAATCTGCAATCCTCAATCCTCAATCCTCAATCCTCAATCCTCAATCTTCAATCCTCAATCCTCAATCCCCAGTCCTCAATCTCCAATCCTCAATGCTCAATCCTCAATCCTCAATCCTCAGTACTGAGTCCTCAATCCTCAATCCTCAGGCATCAATACTCAGTCTTCAATCCTCAATCCTCAATCCTCAATCCACAATCCTCAACCTTCAATCCTCAATCCTCAATCCTCAATCCTCAATACTCAATCTGCAATCCTCAATCCTCAATCCTCAATCCTCAATCCTCAATCTTCAATCCTCAATCCTCAATCCTGAATCCTCAATCCTCAATCCTCAATCCTCAATCTTCAATCCTCAATCCTCAATCCTCAATCCTCAATCCTCAACCCTCAACCCTCAATCCTCAATCTTCAATCCTCAATAATCAATCTCCAATCCTAGATCCTCAATCCCCAATCTTCAATCCTTAATCCTCAATCTTCAATCCTCAATCCCCAGTCCTCAATCTCCAATCCTCAATGCTCAATCCTCAATCCTCAATCCTCAGTACTCAGTCCTCAATCCTCAATCCTCAGGCATCAATACTCAGTCTTCAATCCTCAATCCTCAATCCTCAATCCACAATCCTCAACCTTCAATCCTCAATACTCAATCTTCAATCATCAATCCTCAATCCTCAATCCTCAGTCGTCAATCCTCAGTCATCAATCATCAATCTTCAATACTCAATCGTCGATCCAAAGCCCTCAATACTCAATCCTCAATCCTCGTTCCTCAAACCTCAATCCTCAAACCTCAGTCGTCATCCTCAATTCTCAATTCTCAATCCTCAATCCACAATCCTCAATCCTCAATCTTCAATCCCCAATAATCAATCTCCAATCCTGCATCCTCAATCCCCAATCCTCAATCCTTAATCCTCAATCTTGAATCCTCAATCGCCAGTCCTCAATCTTCAATCCTCAATGCTCAATCCTCAATCCTCAACCCTCAATCCTCAATCCTCAATATTCAATCATCAATACTCAATCTTCAGTCCTCAATCCTCAATCCTCAATCCTCAATCCTCAATCCTCAATATTCAACACACAACCCTCAGCCAACAATCCTCAATACTCAACCATCAATCCTCAGTTCTCAATACTCAATAGGATATCCTGAATTCGCATGGTTCAATACTCAATCCACAATATTCAATAATCAAATTTCAATCCTCAATCTTCAATCCTCAATACTCAACTTCAATCCTCAATTCTCAATCCTCAATCCTCAGTCCTCAGTCGTCAAACCTCAATCCCCGACCCTCAGCCCTCACCCTCAATCCTCAGTCCTCAATCCTGAGTTCTCAGTCCTCAAACCTCAATCCTCAACCCTCAATCCTCTATCCTCAATCCTCAATACTCAATCCTCAATCCTCAATCCTCAGGCATCAATACTCAATCTTCAATACTCAATCCTCAATCCTCAATCCTCAATCCACAATCCTCAACCCTCAATCCTCATTCCGCAAACCTCAATCCTCAACCGTCAGTCCTCGTCCTCAATTCTCAAACCTCAATCCTCAATCCTCAATATTCAATCCTCAATCCTCAATCCTCAATCCTCAATCCTCAATCTTCAATCCTCAATCCTCAATCCTGAATCCTCAATCCTCAATCCTCAATCCTCAATCTTCAATCCTCAGTCCTCAATCCTCAATCCTCAATCCTCAATCCTCAATCCTCAATCTTCAATCCTCAATCCTCAATCCTCAATCCTCAATCCTCAACCCTCAACCCTCAATCCTCAATCTTCAATCCTCAATAATCAATCTCCAATCCTAGATCCTCAATCCCCAATCTTCAATCCTTAATCCTCAATCTTCAATCCTCAATCCCCAGTCCTCAATCTCCAATCCTCAATGCTCAATCCTCAATCCTCAATACTCAGTACTCAGTCCTCAATCCTCAATCCTCAGGCATCAATACTCAGTCTTCAATCCTCAATCCTCAATCCTCAATCCACAATCCTCAACCTTCAATCCTCAATCCTCAATCCTCAATCCTCAATACTCAATCTGCAATCCTCAATCCTCAATCCTCAATCCTCAGTCCTCAATCTTCAATCCTCAATCCTCAATCCTGAATCCTCAATCCTCAATCCTCAATCCTCAATCTTCAATCCTCAATCCTCAATCCTCAATCCTCAATCCTCAACCCTCAACCCTCAATCCTCAATTTTCAATCCTCAATAATCAATCTCCAATCCTAGATCCTCAATCCCCAATCTTCAATCCTTAATCCTCAATCTTCAATCCTCAATCCCCAGTCCTCAATCTCCAACCCTCAATGCTCAATCCTCAATCCTCAATCCTCAGCACTCAGTCCTCAATCCTCAATCCTCAGGCATCAATACTCAGTCTTCAATCCTCAATCCTCAATCCTCAATCCACAATCCTCAACCTTCAATCCTCTATACTCAATCCTCAAACCTCAATCCTCAACCGTCAGTCCTCGTCCTCAATCCTCAACCCTCAATCCTCAATCCTCAATATTCAATCATCAATACTCAATCTTCAGTCCTCAATCCTCAATCCTCAATCCTCAATCCTCAATCCTCAATACTCAACACACAACCCTCAGCCAACTATCCTCAATACTCAACCATCAATCCTCAGTTGTCAATACTCAATAGGATATCCTGAATTCGCATGGTTCAATACTCAATCCACAATATTCAATAATCAAATCTCAATCCTCAATCTTCAATCCTCAATACTCAATTTCAATCCTCAATTCTCAATCCTCAATCCTCAGTCCTCAGTCGTCAAACCTCAATCCCCGACCCTCAGCCCTCACCCTCAATCTTCAGTCCTCAATCCTCAGTCCTCAGTCCTCAAACCTCAATCCTCAACCCTCAATCCTCAATCCTCAATCCTCAATCCTCAATCCTCAATCCTCAATCCTCAGGCATCAATACTCAATCTTCAATACTCAATCCTCAATCCTCAATCCTCAATCCACAATCCTCAACCCTCAATCCTCATTCCGCAAACCTCAATCCTCAACCGTCAGTCCTCGTCCTCAATTCTCAAACCTCAATCCTCAATCCTCAATATTCAATCCTCAATCCTCAATCCTCAATCCTCAATCCTCAATCTTCAATCCTCAATCCTCAATCCTGAATCCTCAATCCTCAATCCTCAATACTCAATCTGCAATCCTCAATCCTCAATCCTCAATCCTCAATCCTCAATCTTCAATCCTCAATCCTCAATCCTGAATCCTCAATCCTCAATCCTCAATCCTCAATCTTCAATCCTCAATCCTCAATCCTCAATCCTCAATCCTCAACCCTCAACCCTCAATCCTCAATCTTCAATCCTCAATAATCAATCTCCAATCCTAGATCCTCAATCCCCAATCTTCAATCCTTAATCCTCAATCTTCAATCCTCAATCCCCAGTCCTCAATCTCCAATCCTCAATGCTCAATCCTCAATCCTCAATCCTCAGTACTCAGTCCTCAATCCTCAATCCTCAGGCATCAATACTCAGTCTTCAATCCTCAATCCTCAATCCTCAATCCACAATCCTCAACCTTGAATCCTCAATCCTCAATCCTCAATCCTCAATACTCAATCTGCAATCCTCAATCCTCAATCCTCAATCCTCAATCCTCAATCTTCAATCCTCAATCCTCAATCCTGAATCCTCAATCCTCAATCCTCAATCCTCAATCTTCAATCCTCAATCCTCAATCCTCAATCCTCAATCCTCAACCCTCAACCCTCAATCCTCAATCTTCAATCCTCAATAATCAATCTCCAATCCTAGTTCCTCAATCCCCAATCTTCAATCCTTAATCCTCAATCTTCAATCCTCAATCCCCAGTCCTCAATCTCCAATCCTCAATGCTCAATCCTCAATCCTCAATCCTCAGTACTCAGTCCTCAATCCTCAATCTTCAATCCTCAATCCTCAATCCTGAATCCTCAATCCTCAATCCTCAATCCTCAATCTTCAATCCTCAATCCTCAATCCTCAATCCTCAATCCTCAACGCTCAACCCTCAATCCTCAATCTTCAATCCTCAATAATCAATCTCCAATCCTAGATCCTCAATCCCCAATCTTCAATCCTTAATCCTAAATCTTCAATCCTCAATCCCCAGTCCTCAATCTCCAATCCTCAATGCTCAATCCTCAATCCTCAATCCTCAGTACTCAGTCCTCAATCCTCAATCCTCAGGCATCAATACTCAGTCTTCAAACCTCAATCCTCAATCCTCAATCCACAATCCTCAACCTTCAATCCTCAATACTCAATCTTCAATCATCAATCCTCAATCCTCAATCCTCAGTCGTCAATCCTCAGTCATCAATCCTCAATCTTCAATACTCAATCGTCAATCCATAGCCCTCAATACTCAATCCTCAATCCTCAGTCGTCAATCCTCAGTCATCAATCCTCAATCTTCAATACTCAATCGTCAATCCTTAGTCCTGAATGCTCAATCCTCAATGCTCGTTCCTCAAACCTCAATCCTCAACCCTCAGCCGTCATCCTCAATTCTCAATTCTCAACCCTCAATCCTCAATCCTCAATCCTCAATACTCAATATTGAATCCTCAGCACTCAATCTTCAATCATCAATCCTCAATCCTCAACCCTCAGTCCTCAATCCTCAGTCATCAATCCTCAGGCATCAATACTCAATCTCCAATACTCAATCCTCAATCCTCAATCCTCAATCCTCAATCCTTAATCCTCAATCTTCAACCCTCAATCCCCAACCCTCAATCCTCAATCCTCAATATTCAATCCTCAATAATCAATCTCCAATCCTAGATCCTCAATCCTCAATCCTCAACCCTCAATCCTCATTCCTCAAACCTCAATCCTCAACTCTCAGTCCTCATTCTCAATTCTCAATACTCAATCCTCAATCCTCAATCGTCAACCTTCAATCCTCAATAATCAATCTCCAATCCAAGATCCTCAATCCCCAATCTTCAATCCTTAATCCTCAATCCTGAGTCCTCAATCCCCAGTCATCAATCTTCAATCCTCAATGCTCAATCCTCAATCCTCAGCCGTCTGTCCTCGTCCTCAATCCTCAACACTCAATCCCCAATCCTCAATCTTCAATCATCAATACT
The DNA here is from genome assembly GCF_051401765.1 of Calliopsis andreniformis. NCBI lineage: Eukaryota > Metazoa > Arthropoda > Insecta > Hymenoptera > Andrenidae > Calliopsis > Calliopsis andreniformis. Next base: position 1,716,500 of record NC_135071.1, on the reverse strand, counting down.
CAATCTTCAATCCTCAATACTCAATCCTCAATCGTCAATCCTCAATCCTCAACCCTCAATCTTCAATCCTCAATGCTCAATCCTCAATCCTCAACCGTCAGTCCTCAATCCTCAATCTTCAATCATCAATACTCAATCTTCAATCCTCAATACTCAATCCTCAATCGTCAATCCTCAATCCCCAATCCTCAATATTCAATGCTCAATCCTCAATCCTCAATCCTCAACCGTCAGTCCTCAATCCTCAATCTTCAATCATCAATACTCAAACTTCAATCCTCAATACTCAATCCTCAATCGTCAATCCTCAATCCCCAATCCTCAATCTTCAATGCTCAATCCTCAATCTTCAACCCTCAATCCTCAATCCTCAATCCTCAATCCTCAATCTTCAATCCTCAATAATCAATCTCCAATCCTAGATCCTCAATCCCCAATCTTCAATCCTTAATCCTCAATTTTCAATCCTCAATACCCATTCCTCAATCTTCAATCCTCAATCCTCAATCAGCAATTCTCAATCCTCAATCCTCAATCCTCAGGCCTCAAACATCAATATTCAACCCTCAGTCCTCGTCCTCAGTCCACAATCCTCAATCCTCAATTCTCAATCTTCAATCGTCAATATTCAATCTTTAATCCTCAATCCTCAATCCTCAATCCTCAATCCTTAATCCTCAATCTTCAACCCTCAATCCTCAATCCTCAATCCTCAATCCTCAATCTTCAATCCTCAATAATCAACCTCCAATCCTAGATCCTCAATCCCCAATCTTCAATCCTTAATCCTCAGTCTTCAATCCTCAATCCCCAGTCCTCAATGTCCAATCCTCAATGCTCAATCCTCAATCCTCAATCCACAGTCCTCAATCCTCAATCCTCAATCCTCAATCCTCAATCCTCAATCCTCAATCATCAATCCTCAATCCTCAATCCTCAATACTCAATCTGCAATCCTCAATCCTCAATCCTCAATCCTCAATCCTCAATCCTCAATCCTCAATCTTCAATCCTCAATCCTCAATCCTGAATCCTCAATCCTCAATCCTCAATCCTCAATCTTCAATCCTCAATCCTCAATCCTCAATCCTCAATCCTCAACCCTCAACCCTCAATCCTCAATCTTCAATCCTCAATAATCAATCTCCAATCCTAGATCCTCAATCCCCAATCTTCAATCCTTAATCCTCAATCTTCAATCCTCAATCCCCAGTCCTCAATCTCCAATCCTCAATGCTCAATCCTCAATCCTCAATCCTCAGTACTCAGTCCTCAATCCTCAATCCTCAGGCATCAATACTCAGTCTTCAATCCTCAATCCTCAATCCTCAATCCACAATCCTCAACCTTCAATCCTCAATCCTCAATCCTCAATCCTCAATACTCAATCTGCAATCCTCAATCCTCAATCCTCAATCCTCAATCCTCAATCTTCAATCCTCAATCCTCAATCCTGAATCCTCAATCCTCAATCCTCAATCCTCAATCTTCAATCCTCAATCCTCAATCCTCAATCCTCAATCCTCAACCCTCAACCCTCAATCCTCAATCTTCAATCCTCAATAATCAATCTCCAATCCTAGATCCTCAATCCCCAATCTTCAATCCTTAATCCTCAATCTTCAATCCTCAATCCCCAGTCCTCAATCTCCAATCCTCAATGCTCAATCCTCAATCCTCAATCCTCAATCCTCAATCCTCAATATTCAACACACAACCCTCAGCCAACTATCCTCAATACTCAACCATCAATCCTCAGTTCTCAATACTCAATAGGATATCCTGAATTCGCATGGTTCAATACTCAATCCACAATATTCAATAATCAAATCTCAATCCTCAATCTTCAATCCTCAATACTCAATTTCAATCCTCAATTCTCAATCCTCAATCCTCAGTCCTCAGTCGTCAAACCTCAATCCCCGACCCTCAGCCCTCACCCTCAATCCTCAGTCCTCAATCCTCAGTCCTCAGTCCTCAAACCTCAATCCTCAACCCTCAATCCTCAATCCTCAATCCTCAATCCTCAATCCTCAGGCATCAATACTCAATCTTCAATACTCAATCCTCAATCCTCAATCCTCAATCCACAATCCTCAACCCTCAATCCTCATTCCGCAAACCTCAATCCTCAACCGTCAGTCCTCGTCCTCAATTCTCAAACCTCAATCCTCAATCCTCAATATTCAATCCTCAATCCTCAATCCTCAATCCTCAATCCTCAATCTTCAATCCTCAATCCTCAATCCTGAATCCTCAATCCTCAATCCTCATTCCTCAATCTTCAATCCTCAATCCTCAATCCTCAATCCTCAATCCTCAAACCTCAATCCTCAACCGTCAGTCCTCGACCTCAATCCTCAAACCTCAATCCTCAATCCTCAATATTCAATCATCAATACTCAATCATCAATCCTCAATCCTCTATCCTCAATCCTCAATCCTCAATCCTCAATACTCAACACACAACCCTCAGCCATCAATCCTCAATACTCAACCATCAATCCTCAATTCTCAATACTCAATAGAATATCCTGAATTCTCATGGTTCAATACTCAATCCTCAATCGTCAATCCTCAATCCCCAATCCTCAATCCTCAATCTTCAATCCTTAATCCTCAATCTTCAATCCTCAATCTCCAATCCCCAATCCTCAATCCTCAATACTCAATCTTCAATCCTCAATCCTCAATCCTCAATCCTCAATCCTCAATCCTCAATCCTCAATATTCAATCCTCAATACTCAATCATCAATCATCAATCCTCAATCCTCAATCCTCAGTCGTCAATCCTCAGTCATCAATCCTCAATCTTCAATACACAATCGTCAATCCTTAGTCCTGAATGCTCGATCCTCAATGCTCGTTCCTCAAACCTCAATCCTCAACCCTCAGCCGTCATCCTCAATTCTCAATTCTCAACCCTCAATCCTCAATCCTCAATCCTCAATACTCAATATTGAATCCTCAGCACTCAATCTTCAATCATCAATCCTCAATCCTCAACCCTCAGTCCTCAATCCTCAGTCATCAATCCTCAGGCATCAATACTCAATCTCCAATACTCAATCCTCAATCCTCAATCCTCAATCCTCAATCCTTAATCCTGAATCTTCAACCCTCAATCCCCAACCCTCAATCCTCAATCCTCAATATTCAATCCTCAATAATCAATCTCCAATCCTAGATCCTCAATCCTCAATCCTCAACCCTCAATCCTCATTCCTCAAACCTCAATCCCCAACTCTCAGTCCTCATTCTCAATTCTCAATACTCAATCCTCAATCCTCAATCGTCTACCTTCAATCCTCAATAATCAATCTCCAATCCAAGATCCTCAATCCCCAATCTTCAATCCTTAATCCTCAATCCTGAGTCCTCAATCCCCAGTCATCAATCTTCAGCCCTCAATGCTCAATCCTCAATCCTCAGCCGTCTGTCCTCGTCCTCAATCCTCAACACTCAATCCCCAATCCTCAATCTTCAATCATCAATACTCAATCTTCAATCCTCAATACTCAATCCTCAATCGTCAATCCTCAATCCTCAATCCTCAACCCTCAATCTTCAATCCTCAATGCTCAATCCTCAATCCTCAACCGTCAGTCCTCAATCCTCAATCTTCAATCATCAATACTCAATCTTCAATCCTCAATACTCAATCCTCAATCGTCAATCCTCAATCCCCAATCCTCAATATTCAATGCTCAATCCTCAATCCTCAATCCTCAATCTTCAATCCTCAATCCTCAATCCTGAATCCTCAATCCTCAATACTCAATCTGCAATCCTCAATCCTCAATCCTCAATCCTCAATCCTCAATCTTCAATCCTCAATCCTCAATCCTGAATCCTCAATCCTCAATCCTCAATCCTCAATCTTGAATCCTCAATCCTCAATCCTCAATCCTCAATCCTCAACCCTCAACCCTCAATCCTCAATCTTCAATCCTCAATAATCAATCTCCAATCCTAGATCCTCAATCCCCAATCTTCAATCCTTAATCCTCAATCTTCAATCCTCAATCCCCAGTCCTCAATCTCCAATCCTCAATGCTCAATCCTCAATCCTCAATCCTCAGTACTCAGTCGTCAATCCTCAATCCTCAGGCATCAGTACTCAGTCTTCAATCCTCAATCCTCAATCCTCAATCCACAATCCTCAACCTTCAATCCTCAATCCTCAATCCTCAATCCTCAATACTCAATCTTCAATCATCAATCCTCAATCCTCAATCCTCAGTCGTCAATCCTCAGTCATCAATCCTCAATCTTCAATACTCAATCGTCAATCCATAGCCCTCAATACTCAATCCTCAATCCTCGTTCCTCAAACCTCAATCCTCAAACCTCAGTCGTCATCCTCAATTCTCAATTCTCAATCCTCAATCCACAATCCTCAATCCTCAATCTTCAATCCCCAATAATCAATCTCCAATCCTGCATCCTCAATCGCCAATCCTCAATCCTTAATCCTCAATCTTGAATCCTCAATCGCCAGTCCTCAATCTTCAATCCTCAATGCTCAATCCTCAATCCTCAAGCCTCAGTCCTCAATCCTCAATCCTCAATCCTCAAACCTCAATCCTCAACCGTCAGTCCTCGTCCTCAATCCTCAACCCTCGATCCTCAATCCTCAATATTCAATCATCAATACTCAATCTTCAGTCCTCAATCCTCAATCCTCAATCCTCAATCCTCAATCCTCAATATTCAACACACAACCCTCAGCCAACAATCCTCAATACTCAACCATCAATCCTCAGTTCTCAATACTCAATAGGATATCCTGAATTCGCATGGTTCAATACTCAATCCACAATATTCAATAATCAAATCTCAATCCTCAATCTTCAATCCTCAATACTCAATTTCAATCCTCAATTCTCAATCCTCAATCCTCAGTCCTCAGTCGTCAAACCTCAGGCATCAATACTCAATCTCCAATACTCAATCCTCAATCCTCAATCCTCAATCCTCAATCCTTAATCCTCAATCTTCAACCCTCAATCCCCAACCCTCAATCCTCAATCCTCAATATTCAATCCTCAATAATCAATCTCCAATCCTAGATCCTCAATCCTCAATCCTCAACCCTCAATCCTCATTCCTCAAACCTCAATCCTCAACTCTCAGTCCTCATTCTCAGTTCTCAATACTCAATCCTCAATCCTCAATCGTCAATCTTCAATCCTCAATAATCAATCTCCAATCCAAGATCCTCAATCCCCAATCTTCAATCCTTAATCCTCAATCCTGAGTCCTCAATCCCCAGTCATCAATCTTCAATCCTCAATGCTCAATCCTCAATCCTCAACCGTCTGTCCTCGTCCTCAATCCTCAACACTCAATCCCCAATCCTCAATCTTCAATCATCAATACTCAATCTTCAATCCTCAATACTCAATCCTCAATCGTCAATCCTCAATCCTCAACCCTCAATCTTCAATCCTCAATGCTCAATCCTCAATCCTCAACCGTCAGTCCTCAATCCTCAATCTTCAATCATCAATACTCAATCTTCAATCCTCAATACTCAATCCTCAATCGTCAATCCTCAATCCCCAATCCTCAATATTCAATGCTCAATCCTCAATCCTCAATCCTCAACCGTCAGTCCTCAATCCTCAATCTTCAATCATCAATACTCAATCTTCAATCCTCAATACTCAATCCTCAATCGTCAATCCTCAATCCCCAATCCTCAATCTTCAATGCTCAATCCTCAATCTTCAATGCTCAATCCTCAATCCTCAATCCTCAATCCTCAATCCTCAATCTTCAATCCTCAATCCTTAATCCTCAATCTTCAACCCTCAATCCTCAATCCTCAATCCTCAATCCTCAATCTTCAATCCTCAATAATCAATCTCCAATCCTAGATCCTCAATCCCCAATCTTCAATCCTTAATCCTCAATTTTCAATCGTCAATACCCATTCCTCAATCTTCAATCCTCAATCCTCAATCAGCAATTCTCAATCCTCAATCCTCAATCCTCAGGCCTCAAACATCAATATTCAACCCTCAGTCCCCGTCCTCAGTCCACAATCCTCAATCCTCAATTCTCAATCTTCAATCGTCAATATTCAATCTTTAATCCTCAATCCTCAATCCTCAATCCTCAATCCTTAATCCTCAATCTTCAACCCTCAATCCTCAATCCTCAATCCTCAATCTTCAATCCTCAATCCTCAATCCTCAACCCTCAACCCTCAATCCTCAATCTTCAATCCTCAATAATCAATCTCCAATCCTAGATCCTCAATCCCCAATCTTCAATCCTTAATCCTCAATCTTCAATCCTCAATCCCCAGTCCTCAATCTCCAATCCTCAATGCTCAATCCTCAATCCTTAATCCTCAATCTTCAACCCTCAATCCCCAACCCTCAATCCTCAATCCTCAATATTCAATCCTCAATAATCAATCTCCAATCCTAGATCCTCAATCCTCAATCCTCAACCCTCAATCCTCATTCCTCAAACCTCAATCCTCAACTCTCAGTCCTCATTCTCAGTTCTCAATACTCAATCCTCAATCCTCAATCGTCAATCTTCAATCCTAAATAATCAATCTCCAATCCAAGATCCTCAATCCCCAATCTTCAATCCTTAATCCTCAATCCTGAGTCCTCAATCCCCAGTCATCAATCTTCAATCCTCAATGCTCAATCCTCAATCCTCAACCGTCTGTCCTCGTCCTCAATCCTCAACACTCAATCCCCAATCCTCAATCTGCAATCGTCAATACTCAATCTTCAATCCTCAATACTCAATCCTCAATCGTCAATCCTCAATCCTCAACCCTCAATCTTCAATCCTCAATGCTCAATCCTCAATCCTCAACCGTCAGTCCTCAATCCTCAATCTTCAATCATCAATACTCAATCTTCAATCCTCAATACTCAATCCTCAATCGTCAATCCTCAATCCCCAATCCTCAATATTCAATGCTCAATCCTCAATCCTCAACCGTCAGTCCTCAATCCTCAATCTTCAATCATCAATACTCAATCTTCAATCCTCAATACTCAATCCTCAATCGTCAATCCTCAATCCCCAATCCTCAATCTTCAATGCTCAATCCTCAATCTTCAATGCTCAATCCTCAATCCTCAATCCTCAATCCTCAATCCTCAATCTTCAATCCTCAATCCTTAATCCTCAATCTTCAACCCTCAATCCTCAATCCTCAATCCTCAATCCTCAATCTTCAATCCTCAATAATCAATCTCCAATCCTAGATCCTCAATCCCCAATCTTCAATCCTTAATCCTCAATTTTCAATCGTCAATACCCATTCCTCAATCTTCAATCCTCAATCCTCAATCAGCAATTCTCAATCCTCAATCCTCAATCCTCAGGCCTCAAACATCAATATTCAACCCTCAGTCCCCGTCCTCAGTCCACAATCCTCAATCCTCAATTCTCAATCTTCAATCGTCAATATTCAATCTTTAATCCTCAATCCTCAATCCTCAATCCTCAATCCTTAATCCTCAATCTTCAACCCTCAATCCTCAATCCTCAATCCTCAATCTTCAATCCTCAATCCTCAATCCTCAACCCTCAACCCTCAATCCTCAATCTTCAATCCTCAATAATCAATCTCCAATCCTAGATCCTCAATCCCCAATCTTCAATCCTTAATCCTCAATCTTCAATCCTCAATCCCCAGTCCTCAATCTCCAATCCTCAATGCTCAATCCTCAATCCTCAATCCTCAGTACTCAGTCCTCAATCCTCAATCCTCAGGCATCAATACTCAGCCTTCAATCCTCAATCCTCAATCCTCAATCCACAATCCTCAACCTTCAATCCTCAATACTCAATCCTCAAACCTCAATCCTCAACCGTCAGTCCTCGTCCTCAATCCTCAACCCTCAATCCTCAATCCTCAATATTCAATCATCAATACTCAATCTTCAGTCCTCAATCCTCAATCCTCAATCCTCAATACTCAATCTTCAATCCTCAATCCTCAATCCTCAATCCTCAATCCTCAATCCTCAATCTTCAATCCTCAATACTCAATTTCAATCCTCAATTCTCAATCCTCAATCCTCAGTCCTCAGTCGTCAAACCTCAATCCCCGACCCTCAGCCCTCACCCTCAATCCTCAGTCCTCAATCCTCAGTCCTCAGTCCTCAAACCTCAATCCTCAACCCTCAATCCTCAATCCTCAATCCTCAATCCTCAATCCTCAATCCTCAATCCTCAGGCATCAATACTCAATCTTCAATACTCAATCCTCAATCCTCAATCCTCAATCCACAATCCTCAACCCTCAATCCTCATTCCGCAAACCTCAATCCTCAACCGTCAGTCCTCGTCCTCAATTCTCAAACCTCAATCCTCAATCCTCAATATTCAATCCTCAATCCTCAATCCTCAATCCTCAATCCTCAATCTTCAATCCTCAATCCTCAATCCTGAATCCTCAATCCTCAATCCTCAATCCTCAATCTTCAATCCTCAATCCTCAATCCTCAATCCTCAATCCTCAACACTCAACCCTCAATCCTCAATCTCCAATCCTAGATCCTCAATCCCCAATCTTCAATCCTTAATCCTCAATCTTCAATCCTCAATCCCCAGTCCTCAATCTCCAATCCTCAATGCTCAATCCTCAATCCTCAATCCTCAGTGCTCAGTCCTCAATCCTCAATCCTCAGGCATCAATCCTCAATCCTCAATCCTCAAACCTCAATCCTCAACCGTCAGTCCTCGTCCTCAATCCTCAACCCTCAATCCTCAATCCTCAATATTCAATCATCAATACTCAATCTTCAGTCCTCAATCCTCAATCCTCAATCCTCAATCCTCAATCCTCAATATTCAACACACAACCCTCAGCCAACAATCCTCAATACTCAACCATCAATCCTCAGTTCTCAATACTCAATAGGATATCCTGAATTCGCATGGTTCAATACTCAATCCACAATATTCAATAATCAAATCTCAATCCTCAACCTTCAATCCCCAATACTCAATTTCAATCCTCAATTCTCAATCCTCAATCCTCAGTCCTCAGTCGTCAAACCTCAATCCCCGACCCTCAGCCCTCACCCTCAATCCTCAGTCCTCAATCCTCAGTCCTCAGTCCTCAAACCTCAATCCTCAACCCTCAATCCTCAATCCTCAATCCTCAATCCTCAATCCTCAATCCTCAATCCTCAGGCATCAATACTCAATCTTCAATACTCAATCCTCAATCCTCAATCCTCAATCCACAATCCTCAACCCTCAATCCTCATTCCGCAAACCTCAATCCTCAACCGTCAGTCCTCGTCCTTAATTCTCAAACCTCAATCCTCAATCCTCAATATTCAATCATCAATACTCAATCTTCAATCCTCAATCCTCAATCCTCAATCCTCAATCCTCAATCCTCAATCCTCAATCCTCAATCCTCAATACTCAATACTCAATCTGCAATCCTCAATCCTCAATCCTCAATCCTCAATCCTCATTCTTCAATCCTCAATACCCAATCCTCAATCCTCAACCCTCAATCCTCAATCTTCAATCCTCAATACTCAATCTTCAATCCACAATCCTCAATCCTCAATTCTCAATCCTCAATCCTCAATCCTCAGTCCTCAATCCTCAATACTCAATCCTCAATTTCAATCCTTAATACTCAATCTTCAATCTTCAATCCTCAATCCTCAATCCTCAATCCTCAATCCTCAATCCTCAATCCTCAATACTCAATCTGCAATCCTCAATCCTCAATCCTCAATCCTCAATCCTCATTCTTCAATCCTCAATACCCAATCCACAATCTTCAATCCTCAATCCTCAATCCTCAATTCTCAATCCTCAGTCCTCAATCCTCGACCTCAAACATCAATATTCAACCCTCAGTTCTCGTCCTCAATCCACAAACCTCAATACTCAATCCTCAATCTTCAATCATCAATATTGAATCTTCAATCCTCAATCCTCAATCCTCAGTACTCAATCCTCAATCCTCAACCCTCAGGCATCAATACTCAATCTTCAATCCTCAATCCTCAATCCTCCATCCACAATCCTCAACCTTCAATCCTCAATACTCAATCTTCAATCCTCAATCCTCAATCCTCAATCCTCAATCCTCAGTCCTCAATCCTCAATCCTCAATCCTCAAACCTCAATCCTCAATCCTCAATCCTAAATATTCAACACACAACCCTCAGCCAACAATCCTCAATACTCAACCGTCAATCCTCAGTTCTCAATACTCAATAGGATATCCTGAATTCGCATGGTTCAATACTCAATCCACAATATTCAATAATCAAATCTCAATCCTCAAACTTCAATCCTCAATACTCAATTTCAATCCTCAATTCTCAATCCTCAATCCGCAGCCCTCAGTCGTCAAACCTCAATCCCCGACCCTCAGCCCTCATCCTCAATCCTCAGTCCTCAATCCTCTGTCCTCAGTCCTCAAACCTCAATCCTCAACCCTCAGATATTATCCTCAACACTCAATCCCCAATCCTCAATCCTCAATCTTCAATTCTCAATACTCAATCTTTAACCCTCAATACTCAATCTTCAATCCTCAATCCTCAATCCTCAATCCTCAATCCTCAATCCTCAATACTCAATTCTCAATACTCAATCGAATATCCTGCATTCTCATGGTTCAATACTCAATCCACAATATTCAATAATCAAATCTCAATCCTCAATCTTCAATCCTCAATACTCAATTTCAATCCTCAATCCTCAATTCTCAATCCTCAATACTCAATCCTCAGTCGTCAATCCTCAATCCCCAATCCTCAATCTTCAATCCTCAATCCTCAACCCGCAATCCTCAACCCTCAATCCTCAATCTTCAATCCTCAATACTCAATCTTCAATCCTCAATCCTCAATCCTCAATCCTCAATCTTCAATCCTCAGTACTCGACCTTCAATCCTCAACCCTCAATCCCCAATCCTCAATCCTCAATCCTCAATCCTGAATCCTCAATCTTCAATCCTCAATACCCAATCTTCAACCTTCAATCCTCAATCCTCAATCATCAATTCTCAATCCTCAATCCTCAATCCTCAGGCCTCAAACATCAATATTCCACCCTCAGTACTCGTCCTCAATCCACAACCCTCAATCCTCAATCCTCAATCTTCAATCATCAATATTCCATCTTTAATCCTCAATCCTCAATCCTCAATCCTCAATCCTCAATCCTTAATCCTCAATCTTCAACCCTCAATCCTCAATCCTCAATCCTCAATCCTCAATCTTCAATCCTCAATAATCAATCTCCAATCCTAGATCCTCAATCCACAATCTTCAATCCTTAATCCTCAATCTTCAATCCTCAATCCCCAGTCCTCAATCTCCAATCGTCAATGCTCAATCCTCAATCCTCAATCCTCAGTCCTCAATCCTCAATGCTCAATCCTCAGGCATCAATACTCAATCTTCAATACTCAATCCTCAATCCCCAATCTTCAATCCTTAATCCTCAATATTGAGTCCTCTATCCCCAGTCATCAATCTTCAATCCTCAACCCTCAATCCTCAATCTTCAATCCTCAATCCCCAGTCCTCAATCTTCAATCCTCAATGCTCAATCCTCAATCCTCAATCCTCAGTCCTCAATCCTCAATCCTCAATCCTCAAACCTCAATCCTCAACCGTCAGTCCTCATTCTCCATCCTCAATACTCAATCCTCAATCCTCAATCTTCAATCCCCAATACTCAATCTTCAATCCTCAATCCTCAATCCTCAATCCCCAATCCTCAATCCTCAGGCATCAGTACTCAATTTTCAATACTCAATCCTCAATCCTCAATCCTCAACCCTCAATCCTCAACCCTCAATCCTCATCCCTCAAACCTCAATCCTCAACCCTCAGTCCTCATCCTCAATTCTCTATTCTCAATTCTCAATCCTCAATCCTCAAACCTCAATCTTCAATCCTCAATAATCAATCTCCAATCCTAGATCCTCAATCCCCAATCTTCAATCCTTAATCCTCAATCCTCAGTCATAAATCCTCAATCTTCAATACTCAATCGTCAATCCTCTGTCCTCAATCCTCAATCCTCAATATTCAATCCTCAATACTCATCCTTCAATCCTCAATCCTCAATCCTCAATCCTCAGTCATAAATCCTCAATCTTCAATACTCAATCGTCAATCCTCAGTCCTCAATCCTCAATCCTCAATCCTCGTTCCTCAAACCTCAGTCCTCTACCCTCAGTCCTCATCCTCAATTCTCACTCCTCAATCCTCAGTCCTGAATCCTCAATATTCAATCCCCAATAATCAATCTCCAATCCTAGATCCTCAATCCCCTATCCTCAATCCTTAATCCTGAATCTTCTATCCTCAATCGCCAGTCCTCAATCTTCAATCCTCTATGCTCAATCCTCAATCCTCAGCCTCAGTCCTCAATCCTCAACCCTCAATCCTCAAACCTCAATCCTCAACCGTCAGTCCTCGTCCTCAATCCTCAACCCTCAATCCTCAATCCTCAATCTTCAATCATCAATAATCAATCTTCAATCCTCAATCATCAATCCTCAATCCTCAATCCTCAATCCTCAGGCATCAATACTCAATCTTCAATACTCAATCCTCAATCCTCAATCCTCAATCCTCAATACTCAACCCTCAATCCTCATTCCTTAAACCTCAATCCTCAACTCTCAGTCCTCATTCTCAAATCTCAATTCTCAATCCTCAATCCTCAACAGTCAATCTTCAATCCTACATAATCAATCTCCAATCCAAAATCCTCAATCCCCAATCTTCAATCCTTAATCCTCAATCTTCAATCCTCAATGCTCAATCCTCAATCCTCAACCGTTAGTCCTCGTCCTCAATCCTCAACACTCAATCCTCAATCCTCAATCTTGAATCATCAATACTCAATCCTCAATCCTCAATACTCAATCCTCAATCGTAAATCATCAATCCTCAATCCTCAAGCCTCAGTCCTCAATCCTCAATCCTCAATCCTCAATCCTCAATCCTCAATATTCAACACACAACCCTCAGCAAACAATCCTCAATACTCAACCATCAATCCTCAGTTCTCAATACTCAATAGGATATACTGAATTCGCATGGTTCAATACTGAATCCACAATATTCAATAATCAAATCTCAATCCTCAATCTTCAATCCTCAATACTCAATTTCAATCCTCAATTCTCAACCCTCAATCCTCAGTCGTCAAACCTCAATCCCCGAACCTCAGCCCTCATACTCAATCCTCAGTCCTTAATCCTCATTCTTCAATCCTCAATACCCAATCCCCAATCTTCAACACTCAATCCTCAATTCGCAATCCACAATCCTCAATCGCCAGACCTCAAGTATCAATACTCAACCCTCAGCCGTCGTCCTCAATACTCAACCCTCAGTCTTCATCCTCAATTCTCAATTCTCAATCCTCAATCCTCAATACTCAATCCTCAACATTCAATCCTCAATAATCAATCTCCAATCCTACATCCTCAATCCCCAATCCTCAATCCTTAATGCTCAATCTTCAATCCTCAATCGCCAGTCCTCAATCTTCAATCCTCAATGCTCAATCCTCAATCCTCAAGCCTCAGTCCTCAATCCTCAATCCTCAATCCTCAAACCTCAATCCTCAAACATCAGTCCTCGCCCTCAATCCTCAAGCCTCAATCCTCAATCCTCAATATTCAATCATCAATAATCAATCTTCAATCCACAATCATCAATCATCAATCCTCAATCCTCAATCCTCAATATTCAACACTCAACCCTCAACCATAAATCCTCAATATTCAACCATCAATCCTCAATCCTCAATACTCAATAGAACATCCTGAATACTCATGGTTCAATACTCAATCCAGAATATTCAATAAACAAATCTCAAACCTCAAGCATCAATTCTCAACACTCAATCCTCAACACTCAGTCCTCTCTCTTCTATCCTACATCCTCAAACCTCAATCCTCAAGCGTCAATCCTCAATACTCAATCTTCAACCCTCAATCCTCAATCCTCAATCTTCAATCCTCAATACTCAACCTTCAATCCTCAATCCTCAATCCTCAATCCTCAATACTCAATCCTCAATCATCAATCCTCAATCTTCAATACTCAATCATCAATCCTCAATCCTCAATCCTCAATACTCAACCATCAATCCTCAATTCTCAATCTTCAATCCTCGATCCTCAATCCTCAATCCTCAATCCTCAATCCTCAGGCATCAATACTCAATCTTCAATACTCAATCCTCAATCCTCAATCCTCAATCCTCAATCCTCAACCCTGAATCCTCATTCCTCAAACCTCAATCCTCAACCCTCAGTCCTCATACTCAATTCTCAATTCTCAATCCTCAATCCTGAATCCTCAATCTTCAATCCTCAATAATCAATATCCAATCCTAGATCCTCAATCCCCAATCTTCAATCCTTGATACTCAATCTTCAATCCTCAATCCCCAGTCCTCAATCTTCAATCCTCAATGCTCAATCCTCAATCCTCAATCCTCAGTCCTCAATCCTCAATCCTCAATCCTCAAACCTCAATCCTCAACCGTCAGTCCTCATTCTCCATCCTCAATACTCAATCCTCAATCCTCAATCTTCAATCCTCAATACTCAATCTTCAATCCTCAATCCTCAATCCTCAATCCCCAATCCTCAATCCTCAGGCATCAGTACTCAATTTTCAATACTCGATCCTCAATCCTCAATCCTCAACCCTCAATCCTCAACCCTCAATCCTCATCCCTCAAACCTCAATCCTCAACCCTCAGTCCTCATCCTCAATTCTCTATTCTCAATTCTCAATCCTCAATCCTCAAACCTCAATCTTCAATCCTCAATAATCAATCTCCAATCCTAGATCCTCAATCCCCAATCTTCAATCCTTAATCCTCAATCCTCAGTCATAAATCCTCAATCTTCAATACTCAATCGTCAATCCTCTGTCCTCAATCCTCAATCCTCAATATTCAATCCTCAATACTCAACCTTCAATCCTCAATCCTCAATCCTCAATCCTCAGTCATAAATCCTCAATCTTCAATACTCAATCGTCAATCCTCAGACCTCAATCCTCAATCCTCAATCCTCGTTCCTCAAACCTCAGTCCTCTACCCTCAGTCCTCATCCTCAATTCTCACTTCTCAATCCTCAGTCCTGAATCCTCAATATTCAATCCCCAATAATCAATCTCCAATCCTAGATCCTCAATCCCCTATCCTCAATCCTTAATCCTGAATCTTCAATCCTCAATCGCCAGTCCTCAATCTTCAATCCTCTATGCTCAATCCTCAATCCTCAGCCTCAGTCCTCAATCCTCAACCCTCAATCCTCAAACCTCAATCCTCATCCGTCAGTCCTCGTCCTCAATCCTCAACCCTCAATCCTCAATCCTCAATCTTCAATCCTCAATCTTCAATCCTCAATAATCAATCTCCAATCCTGCATCCTCAATCCCCAATCCTCAATCCTTAATCCTCAATCTTCAATCCTCAATCGCCAGTCCTCAATCTTCTATCCTCAATGCTCAATCCTCAATCCTCAAGCCTCAGTCCTCAATCCTCAATCCTCAATCCTCAAACCTCAATCCTCTACCGTCAGTCCTCGTCCACAATCCTCGACCCTCAATCCTCAATCCTCAATATTCAATCATCAATACTCAATCTTCAGTCCTCAATCCTCAATCCTCAATCCTCAATCCTCAATCCTCAATATTCAACACACAACCCTCAGCCAACAATCCTCAATACTCAACCATCAATCCTCAGTGTATCAATACTCAATAGGATATCCTGAATTCGCATGGTTCAATACTAAATCCACAATATTCAATAATCAAATCTCAATCCTCAATCTTCAATCCTCAATACTCAATTTCAATCCTCAATTCTCAATCCTCAATCCTCAGTCCTCAGTCGTCAAACCTCAATCCCCGACCCTCAGCCCTCATCCTCAATCCTCAGTCCTCAATCTTCAATCCTCAATACTCAATCTTCAATTCTCAATCCTCAATCCTCAATCCTCAATCCTCAATCCTCAATCCTTAATCCTCAATCTTCAACCCTCAATCCTCAATCCTCAATCCTCAATCCTCAATCCTCAATCTTCAATCCTCAATCCTCAATCCTCAATCCTCAATCCTCAACCCTCAACCCTCAATCCTCAATCTTCAATCCTCAATAATCAATCTCCAATCCTAGATCCTCAATCCCCAATCTTCAATCCTTAATCCTCAATCTTCAATCCTCAATCGCCAGTCCTCAATCTTCAATCCTCAATGCTCAATCCTCAATCCTCAAGCCTCAGTCCTCAATCCTCAATCCTCAATCCTCAATCCTCAATCTTCAATCCTCAATACTCAATTTCAATCCTCAATTCTCAATCCTCAATCCTCAGTCCTCAGTCGTCAAACCTCAATCCCCGACCCTCAGCCCTCACCCTCAATCCTCAGTCCTCAATCCTCAGTCCTCAGTCCTCAAACCTCAATCCTCAACCCTCAATCCTCAATCCTCAATCCTCAATCCTCAATCCTCAATCCTCAATCCTCAGGCATCAATACTCAATCTTCAATACTCAATCCTCAATCCTCAATCCTCAATCCACAATCCTCAACCCTCAATCCTCATTCCGCAAACCTCAATCCTCAACCGTCAGTCCTCGTCCTCAATTCTCAAACCTCAATCCTCAATCCTCAATATTCAATCCTCAATCCTCAATCCTCAATCCTCAATCTTCAATCCTCAATCCTCAATCCTGAATCCTCAATCCTCAATCCTCAATCCTCAATCTTCAATCCTCAATCCTCAATCCTCAATCCTCAATCCTCAACACTCAACCCTCAATCCTCAATCTCCAATCCTAGATCCTCAATCCCCAATCTTCAATCCTTAATCCTCAATCTTCAATCCTCAATCCCCAGTCCTCAATCTCCAATACTCAATGCTCAATCCTCAATCCTCAATCCTCAGTACTCAGTCCTCAATCCTCAATCCTCAGGCACCAATACTCAGTCTTCAATCCTCAATCCTCAATCCTCAATCCACAATCCTCAACCTTCAATCCTCAATACTCAATCTTCAATCCTCAATCCTCAATCCTCAATCCTCAATCCTCAATCCTCAATCCTCAATCCTCAATATTCAATCCTCAATACTCAATCTTCAATCATCAATCCTCAATCCTCAATACTCAGTCGTCAATCCTCAGTCATCAATCCTCAATCTTCAATACTCAATCGTCAATCCATAGCCCTCAATACTCAATCCTCAATCCTCGTTCCTCAAACCTCAATCCTCAAACCTCAGTCGTCATCCTCAATTCTCAATTCTCAATCCTCAATCCACAATCCTCAATCCTCAATCTTCAATCCTCAATAATCAATCTCCAATCCTGCATCCTCAATCCCCAATCCTCAATCCTTAATCCTCAATCTTGAATCCTCAATCGCCAGTCCTCTATCTTCAATCCTCAATGCTCAATCCTCAATCCTCAAGCCTCAGTCCTCAATCCTCAATCCTCAATCCTCAAACCTCAATCCTCAACCGTCAGTCCTCGTCCTCAATCCTCAACCCTCAATCCTCAATCCTCAATATTCAATCATCAATACTCAATCTTCAGTCCTTAATCCTCAATCCTCAATCCTCAATCCTCAATCCTCAATATTCAACACACAACCCTCAGCCAACAATCCTCAATACTCAACCATCAATCCTCAGTTCTCAATACTCAATAGGATATCCTGAATTCGCATGGTTCAATACTCAATCCACAATATTCAATAATCAAATCTCAATCCTCAACCTTCAATCCTCAATACTCAATTTCAACCCTCAATTCTCAATCCTCAATCCTCAGTCCTCAGTCGTCAAACCTCAATCCCCGACCCTCAGCCCTCACCCTCAATCCGCAGTCCTCAATCCTCAGTCCTCAGTCCTCAAACCTCAATCCTCAACCCTCAATCCTCAATCCTCAATCCTCAATCCTCAATCCTCAATCCTCAATCCTCAGGCATCAATACTCAATCTTCAATACTCAATCCTCAATCCTCAATCCTCAATCCACAATCCTCAACCCTCAATCCTCATTCCGCACACCTCAATCCTCAACCGTCAGTCCTCGTCCTCAATTCTCAAACCTCAATCCTCAATCCTCAATATTCAATCATCAATACTCAATCTTCAATCCTCAATCCTCAATCCTCAATCCTCAATCCTCAATCCTCAATCCTCAATCCTCAATCCTCAATACTCAATACTCAATCTGCAATCCTCAATCCTCAATCCTCAATCCTCAATCCTCATTCTTCAATCCTCAATACCCAATCCTCAATCCTCAACCCTCAATCCTCAATCTTCAATCCTCAATACTCAATCTTCAATCCACAATCCTCAATCCTCAATTCTCAATCCTCAATCCTCAATCCTCAGTCCTCAATCCTCAATACTCAATCCTCAATTTCAATCCTTAATACTCAATCTTCAATCTTCAATCCTCAATCCTCAATCCTCAATCCTCAATCCTCAATCCTCAATCCTCAATACTCAATCTGCAATCCTCAATCCTCAATCCTCAATCCTCAATCCTCATTCTTCAATCCTCAATACCCAATCCTCAATCTTCAATCCTCAATCCTCAATCCTCAATTCTCAATCCTCAGTCCTCAATCCTCGACCTCAAACATCAATATTCAACCCTCAGTTCTCGTCCTCAGTCCACAATCCTCAATCCTCAATTCTCAACCTTCAATCGTCAATATTCAATCTTTAATCCTCAATCCTCAATCCTCAATCCTCAATCCTTAATCCTCAATCTTCAACCCTCAATCCTCAATCCTCAATCCTCAATCCTCAATCTTCAATCCTCAATAATCAACCTCCAATCCTAGATCCTCAATCCCCAATCTTCAATCCTTAATCCTCAGTCTTCAACCCTCAATCCTCAATCCTCAATATTCAATCCTCAATAATCAATCTCCAATCCTAGATCCTCAATCCTCAATCCTCTACCCTCAATCCTCATTCCTCAAACCTCAATCCTCAACTCTCAGTCCTCATTCTCAATTCTCAATACTCAATCCTCAATCCTCAATCGTCAACCTTCAATCCTCAATAATCAATCTCCAATCCAAGATCCTCAATCCCCAATCTTCAATCCTTAATCCTCAATCCTGAGTCCTCAATCCCCAGTCATCAATCTTCAATCCTAAATGCTCAATCCTCAATCCTCCGCCGTCTGTCCTCGTCCTCAATCCTCAACACTCAATCCCCAATCCTCAATCTTCAATCATCAATACTCAATCTTCAATCCTCAATACTCAATCCTCAATCGTCAATCCTCAATCCTCAACCCTCAATCTTCAATCCTCAATGCTCAATCCTCAATCCTCAACCGTCAGTCCTCAATCCTCAATCTTCAATCATCAATACTCAATCTTCAATCCTCAATACTCAATCCTCAATCGTCAATCCTCAATCCCCAATCCTCAATATTCAATGCTCAATCCTCAATCCTCAATCCTCAACCGTCAGTCCTCAATCCTCAATCTTCAATCATCAATACTCAATCTTCAATCCTCAATACTCAATCCTCAATCGTCAATCCTCAATCCCCAATCCTCAATCTTCAATGCTCGATCCTCAATCTTCAACCCTCAATCCTCAATCCTCAATCCTCAATCCTCAATCTTCAATCCTCAATAATCAATCTCCAATCCTAGATCCTCAATCCCCAATCTTCAATCCTTAATCCTCAATTTTCAATCCTCAATACCCATTCCTCAATCTTCAATCCTCAATCCTCAATCAGCAATTCTCAATCCTCAATCCTCAATCCTCAGGCCTCAAACATCAATATTCAACCCTCAGTCCTCGTCCTCAGTCCACAATCCTCAATCCTCAATTCTCAATCTTCAATCGTCAATATTCAATCTTTAATCCTCAATCCTCAATCCTCAATCCTCAATCCTTAATCCTCAATCTTCAACCCTCAATCCTCAATCCTCAATCCTCAATCCTCAATCTTCAATCCTCAATAATCAACCTCCAATCCTAGATCCTCAATCCCCAATCTTCAATCCTTAATCCTCAGTCTTCAATCCTCAATCCCCAGTCCTCAATGTCCAATCCTCAATGCTCAATCCTCAATCCTCAATCCACAGTCCTCAATCCTCAATCCTCAATCCTCAATCCTCAATCCTCAATCCTCAATCATCAATCCTCAATCCTCAATCCTCAATCCTCAATCATCAATCCTCAATCCTCAATCCTCAATACTCAATCTGCAATCCTCAATCCTCAATCCTCAATCCTCAATCCTCAATCTTCAATCCTCAATCCTCAATCCTGAATCCTCAATCCTCAATCCTCAATCCTCAATCTTCAATCCTCAATCCTCAATCCTCAATCCTCAATCCTCAACCCTCAACCCTCAATCCTCAATCTTCAATCCTCAATAATCAATCTCCAATCCTAGATCCTCAATCCCCAATCTTCAATCCTTAATCCTCAATCTTCAATCCTCAATCCCCAGTCCTCAATCTCCAATCCTCAATGCTCAATCCTCAATCCTCAATCCTCAGTACTCAGTCCTCAATCCTCAATCCTCAGGCATCAATACTCAGTCTTCAATCCTCAATCCTCAATCCTCAATCCACAATCCTCAACCTTCAATCCTCAATCCTCAATCCTCAATCCTCAATACTCAATCTGCAATCCTCAATCCTCAATCCTCAATCCTCAATCCTCAATCTTCAATCCTCAATCCTCAATCCTGAATCCTCAATCCTCAATCCTCAATCCTCAATCCTCAATCTTCAATCCTCAATCCTCAATCCACAATCCTCAATCCTCAACCCTCAACCCTCAATCCTCAATCTTCAATCCTCAATAATCAATCTCCAATCCTAGATCCTCAATCCCCAATCTTCAATCCTTAATCCTCAATCTTCAATCCTCAATCCCCAGTCCTCAATCTCCAATCCTCAATGCTCAATCCTCAATCCTCAATCCTCAATCCTCAATCCTCAATATTCAACACACAACCCTCAGCCAACTATCATCAATACTCAACCATCAATCCTCAGTTCTCAATACTCAATAGGATATCCTGAATTCGCATGGTTCAATACTCAATCCACAATATTCAATAATCAAATCTCAATCCTCAATCTTCAATCCTCAATACTCAATTTCAATCCTCAATTCTCAATCCTCAATCCTCAGTCCTCAGTCGTCAAACCTCAATCCCCGACCCTCAGCCCTCACCCTCAATCCTCAGTCCTCAATCCTCAGTCCTCAGTCCTCAAACCTCAATCCTCAACCCTCAATCCTCAATCCTCAATCCTCAATCCTCAATCCTCAATCCTCAATCCTCAGGCATCAATACTCAATCTTCAATACTCAATCCTCAATCCTCAATCCTCAATCCACAATACTCAACCCTCAATCCTCATTCCGCAAACCTCAATCCTCAACCGTCAGTCCTCGTCCTCAATTCTCAAACCTCAATCCTCAATCCTCAATATTCAATCCTCAATCCTCAATCCTCAATCCTCAATCCTCAATCTTCAATCCTCAATCCTCAATCCTGAATCCTCAATCCTCAATACTCAATCTGCAATCCTCAATCCTCAATCCTCAATCCTCAATCCTCAATCTTCAATCCTCAATCCTCAATCCTGAATCCTCAATCCTCAATCCTCAATCCTCAATCTTCAATCCTCAATCCTCGATCCTCAATCCTCAATCCTCAACCCTCAACCCTCAATCCTCAATCTTCAATCCTCAATAATCAATCTCCAATCCTAGATCCTCAATCCCCAATCTTCAATCCTTAATCCTCAATCTTCAATCCTCAATCCCCAGTCCTCAATCTCCAATCCTCAATGCTCAATCCTCAATCCTCAATCCTCAGTACTCAGTCCTCAATCCTCAATCCTCAGGCATCAGTACTCAGTCTTCAATCCTCAATCCTCAATCCTCAATCCACAATCCTCAACCTTCAATCCTCAATCCTCAATCCTCAATCCTCAATACTCAATCTTCAATCATCAATCCTCAATCCTCAATCCTCAGTCGTCAATCCTCAGTCATCAATCCTCAATCTTCAATACTCAATCGTCAATCCATAGCCCTCAATACTCAATCCTCAATCCTCGTTCCTCAAACCTCAATCCTCAAACCTCAGTCGTCATCCTCAATTCTCAATTCTCAATCCTCAATCCACAATCCTCAATCCTCAATCTTCAATCCCCAATAATCAATCTCCAATCCTGCATCCTCAATCCCCAATCCTCAATCCTTAATCCTCAATCTTGAATCCTCAATCGCCAGTCCTCAATCTTCAATCCTCAATGCTCAATCCTCAATCCTCAAGCCTCAGTCCTCAATCCTCAATCCTCAATCCTCAAACCTCAATCCTCAACCGTCAGTCCTCGTCCTCAATCCTCAACCCTCAATCCTCAATCCTCAATATTCAATCATCAATACTCAATCTTCAGTCCTCAATCCTCAATCCTCAATCCTCAATCCTCAATCCTCAATATTCAACACACAACCCCCAGCCAACAATCCTCAATACTCAACCATCAATCCTCAGTTCTCAATACTCAATAGGATATCCTGAATTCGCATGGTTCAATACTCAATCCACAATATTCAATAATCAAATCTCAATCCTCAATCTTCAATCCTCAATACTCAATTTCAATCCTCAATTCTCAATCCTCAATCCTCAGTCCTCAGTCGTCAAACCTCAGGCATCAATACTCAATCTCCAATACTCAATCCTCAATCCTCAATCCTCAATCCTCAATCCTTAATCCTCTATCTTCAACCCTCAATCCCCAACCCTCAATCCTCAATCCTCAATATTCAATCCTCAATAATCAATCTCCAATCCTAGATCCTCAATCCTCAATCCTCAACCCTCAATCCTCATTCCTCAAACCTCAATCCTCAACTCTCAGTCCTCATTCTCAATTCTCAATACTCAATCCTCAATCCTCAATCGTCAATCTTCAATCCTCAATAATCAATCTCCAATCCAAGATCCTCAATCCCCAATCTTCAATCCTTAATCCTCAATCCTGAGTCCTCAATCCCCAGTCATCAATCTTCAATCCTCAATGCTCAATCCTCAATCCTCAACCGTCTGTCCTCGTCCTCAATCCTCAACACTCAATCCCCAATCCTCAATCTTCAATCATCAATACTCAATCTTCAATCCTCAATACTCAATCCTCAATCGTCAATCCTCAATCCTCAACCCTCAATCTTCAATCCTCAATGCTCAATCCTCAATCCTCAACCGTCAGTCCTCAATCCTCAATCTTCAATCATCAATACTCAATCTTCAATCCTCAATACTCAATCCTCAATCGTCAATCCTCAATCCCCAATCCTCAATATTCAATGCTCAATCCTCAATCCTCAATCCTCAACCGTCAGTCCTCAATCCTCAATCTTCAATCATCAATACTCAATCTTCAATCCTCAATACTCAATCCTCAATCGTCAATCCTCAATCCCCAATCCTCAATCTTCAATGCTCAATCCTCAATCTTCAATGCTCAATCCTCAATCCTCAATCCTCAATCCTCAATCCTCAATCTTCAATCCTCAATCCTTAATCCTCAATCTTCAACCCTCAATCCTCAATCCTCAATCCTCAATCCTCAATCTTCAATCCTCAATAATCAATCTCCAATCCTAGATCCTCAATCCCCAATCTTCAATCCTTAATCCTCAATTTTCAATCGTCAATACCCATTCCTCAATCTTCAATCCTCAATCCTCAATCAGCAATTCTCAATCCTCAATCCTGAATCCTCAGGCCTCAAACATCAATATTCAACCCTCAGTCCCCGTCCTCAGTCCACAATCCTCAATCCTCAATTCTCAATCTTCAATCGTCAATATTCAATTTTTAATCCTCAATCCTCAATCCTCAATCCTCAATCCTTAATCCTCCATCTTCAACCCTCAATCCTCAATCCTCAATCCTCAATCCTCAATCCTCAATCTTCAATCCTCAATCCTCAATCCTCAATCCTCAATCCTCAACCCTCAACCCTCAATCCTCAATCTTCAATCCTCAATAATCAATCTCCAATCCTAGATCCTCAATCCCCAATCTTCAATCCTTAATCCTCAATCTTCAATCCTCAATCCCCAGTCCTCAATCTCCAATCCTCAATGCTCAATCCTCAATCCTCAATCCTCAGTACTCAGTCCTCAATCCTCAATCCTCAGGCATCAATACTCAGCCTTCAATCCTCAATCCTCAATCCTCAATCCACAATCCTCAACCTTCAATCCTCAATACTCAATCCTCAAACCTCAATCCTCAACCGTCAGTCCTCGTCCTCAATCCTCAACCCTCAATCCTCAATCCTCAATATTCAATCATCAATACTCAATCCTCAATCCTGAATCCTCAATCCTCAATCCTCAATCCTCAATCTTCAATCCTCAATCCTCAATCCTCAATCCTCAATCTTCAATCCTCAATAATCAATCTCCAATCCTAGATCCTCAATCCCCAATCTTCAATCCTTAATCCTCAATCTTCAATCCTCAATCCCCAGTCCTCAATCTCCAATCCTCAATGCTCAATCCTCAATCCTCAACCCTCAGATATTATCTTCAACACTCAATCCCCAATCCTCAATCCTCAATCTTCAATCCTCAATACTCAATCTTTAATCCTCAATACTCAATCTTCAATCCTCAATCCTCAATTCTCAATCCTCAATCCTCAATCCTCAATACTCAATTCTCAATACTCAATCGAATATCCTGCATTCTCATGGTTCAATACTCAATCCACAATATTCAATAATCAAATCTCAATCCTCAATCTTCAATCCTCAATACTCAATTTCAATCCTCAATCCTCAATTCTCAATTCTCAATACTCAATCGAATATCCTGCATTCTCATGGTTCAATACTCAATCCACAATATTCAATAATCAAATCTCAATCCTCAACCTTCAATCCTCAATACTCAATTTCAATCCTCAATTCTCAATCCTCAATCCTCAGTCCTCAGTCGTCAAACCTCAATCCCCGACCCTCAGACCTCACCCTCAATCCTCAGTCCTCAATCCTCAGTCCTCAGTCCTCAAACCTCAATCCTCAACCCTCAATCCTCAATCCTCAATCCTCAATCCTCAATCCACAAACCTCAATACTCAATCCTCAATCTTCAATCATCAATATTGAATCTTCAATCCTCAATCCTCAATCCTCAGTACTCAATCCTCAATCCTCAACCCTCAGGCATCAATACTCAATCTTCAATCCTCAATCCTCAATCCTCCATCCACAATCCTCAACCTTCAATCCTCAATACTCAATCTTCAATCCTCAATCCTCAATCCTCAATCCTCAATCCTCAGTCCTCAATCCTCAATCCTCAATCCTCAAACCTCAATCCTCAATCCTCAATCCTAAATATTCAACACACAACCCTCAGCCAACAATCCTCAATACTCAACCGTCAATCCTCAGTTCTCAATACTCAATAGGATATCCTGAATTCGCATGGTTCAATACTCAATCCACAATATTCAATAATCAAATCTCAATCCTCAAACTTCAATCCTCAATACTCAATTTCAATCCTCAATTCTCAATCCTCAATCCGCAGCCCTCAGTCGTCAAACCTCAATCCCCGACCCTCAGCCCTCATCCTCAATCCTCAGTCCTCAATCCTCTGTCCTCAGTCCTCAAACCTCAATCCTCAACCCTCAGATATTATCCTCAACACTCAATCCCCAATCCTCAATCCTCAATCTTCAATCCTCAATACTCAATCTTTAATCCTCAATACTCAATCTTCAATCCTCAATCCTCAATTCTCAATCCTCAATCCTCAATCCTCAATACTCAATTCTCAATACTCAATCGAATATCCTGCATTCTCATGATTCAATACTCAATCCACAATATTCAATAATCAAATCTCAATCCTCAATCTTCAATCCTCAATACTCAATTTCAATCCTCAATCCTCAATTCTCAATCCTCAATACTCAATCCTCAGTCGTCAATCCTCAATCCCCAATCCTCAATCTTCAATCCTCAATCCTCAACCCGCAATCCTCAACCCTCAATCCTCAATCTTCAATCCTCAATACTCAATCTTCAATCCCCAATCCTCAATCCTCAATCCTCAATCTTCAATCCTCAGTACTCGACCTTCAATCCTCAACCCTCAATCCCCAATCCTCAATCCTCAATCCTCAATCCTGAATCCTCAATCTTCAATCCTCAATACCCAATCTTCAACCTTCAATCCTCAATCCTCAATCATCAATTCTCAATCCTCAATCCTCAATCCTCAGGCCTCAAACATCAATATTCCACCCTCAGTACTCGTCCTCAATCCACAACCCTCAATCCTCAATCCTCAATCTTCAATCATCAGTATTCCATCTTTAATCCTCAATCCTCAATCCTCAATCCTCAATCCTTAATCCTCAATCTTCAACCCTCAATCCTCAATCCTCAATCCTCAATCCTCAATCTTCAATCCTCAATAATCAATCTCCAATCCTAGATCCTCAATCCACAATCTTCAATCCTTAATCCTCAACCTTCAATCCTCAATCCTCAATCATCAATCCCCAATACTCAATCTTCAATCCTCAATCCTCAATACTCAATCCCCAATCCTCAATCCTCAGGCATCAGTACTCAATTTTCAATACTCAATCCTCAATCCTCAATCCTCAACCCTCAATCCTCAACCCTCAATCCTCATCCCTCAAACCTCAATCCTCAACCCTCAGTCCTCATCCTCAATTCTCTATTCTCAATTCTCAATCCTCAATCCTCAAACCTCAATCTTCAATCCTCAATAATCAATCTCCAATCCTAGATCCTCAATCCCCAATCTTCAATCCTTAATCCTCAATCCTCAGTCATAAATCCTCAATCTTCAATACTCAATCGTCAATCCTCTGTCCTCAATCCTCAATCCTCAATATTCAATCCTCAATACTCAACCTTCAATCCTCAATCCTCAATCCTCAATCCTCAGTCATAAATCCTCAATCTTCAATACTCAATCGTCAATCCTCAGTCCTCAACCCTCAATCCTCAAACCTCAATCCTCAACCGTCAGTCCTCGCCCTCAATCCTCAACCCTCAATCCTCAATCCTCAATCTTCAATCATCAATAATCAATCTTCAATCCTCAATCATCAATCCTCAATCCTCAATCCTCAATCCTCAGGCATCAATACTCAATCTTCAATACTCAATCCTCAATCCTCAATCCTCAATCCTCAATCCTCAACCCTCAATCCTCAATCCCCAATCCTCAATCCTCAATCCTCAATCCTCCATCCTCAATACTCAATCTGCAATCCTCAATCCTCAATCCTCAATCCTCGATCCTCATTCTTCAATCCTCAAACCCAATCCTCAATCTTCAATCCTCAATCCTCAATCCTCAATTCTCAAATCTCAACCCTCAATCCTCAATCCTCAATCTTCAATCCTCAATAATCAGTCTCCAATCCTAGATCCTCAATCCCCAATCTTCAATCCTTAATCCTCAATCTTCAATCCTCAATCCCCAGTCCTCAATCTCCAATCCTCAATGGTCAATCCTCAATCCTCAATCCTCAGTACTCAATCCTCAATCCTCAATCCTGAGGCACCAATACTCAATCTTCAATCCTCAATCCTCAGTCCTCAATCCACAATCCTCAACCTTCAATCCTCAATACTCAATCTTCAATCCTAAATCCTCAATCCTCAATCCTCAATCCTCAATCCTCAATCCTCAATCCTCAATATTCAATCCTCAATACTCAATCCTCAATCATCAATCCTCAATCCTCAATCCTCGGTCGTCAACCCTCAATCCTCAATCTTCAATCCTCAATACTCAATCTTCAATCCTCAATCCTCAATACTCAATCCTCAATCCTCAATCCTCGATCCTCAATCCTCAATCCTCAATACTCAATCTGCAATCCTCAATCCTCAATCCTTAATCCTCAATCTTCAATCGTCAATCCCCAGTCCTCAATGTCCAATCCTCAATGCTCAATACTCAATCCTCAATCCTCAATCCTCGATCCTCAATCCTCAATCCTCAATACTCAATCTGCAATCCTCAATCCTCAATCCTCAATCCTCAATATTCAACACACAACCCTCAGCAAACAATCCTCAATACTCAACCATCAATCCTCAGTTCTCAATACTCAATAGGATATACTGAATTCGCATGGTTCAATACTGAATCCACAATATTCAATAATCAAATCTCAATCCTCAATCTTCAATCCTCAATACTCAATTTCAATCCTCAATTCTCAACCCTCAATCCTCAGTCGTCAAACCTCAATCCCCGAACCTCAGCCCTCATACTCAATCCTCAGTCCTTAATCCTCATTCTTCAATCCTCAATACCCAATCCCCAATCTTCAACTCTCAATCCTCAATTCGCAATCCACAATCTTCAATCGCCAGACCTCAAGTATCAATACTCAACCCTCAGCCGTCGTCCTCAATACTCAACCCTCAGTCTTCATCCTCAATTCTCAATTCTCAATCCTCAATCCTCAATCCTCAATCCTCAACATTCAATCCTCAATAATCAATCTCCAATCCTACATCCACAATCCCCAATCCTCAATCCTTAATGCTCAATCTTCAATCCTCAATCGCCAGTCCTCAATCTTCAATCCTCAATGCTCAATCCTCAATCCTCAAGCCTCAGTCCTCAATCCTCAATCCTCAATCCTCAAACCTCAATCCTCAATCCTCAATATTCAATCCTCAATACTCAATCCTCAATCATCAATCCTCAATCCTCAATCCTCGGTCGTCAATCCTCAGTCATCAATCCTCAATCTTCAATACTCAATCGTCAATCCTTAGTCCTCAATACTCAATCCTCAATCCTCGTTCCTCAAACCTCAATCCTCAACCCTCAGTCGTCATCCTCAATTCTCAATTCTCAAACCTCAATCCACAATCCTCAATCCTCAATCTTCAATCCTCAATAATCAATCTCCAATCCTGCATCCTCAATCCCCAATCCTCAATCCTTAATCCTCAATCTTCAATCCTCAATCGCCAGTCCTCAATCTTCTATCCTCAATGCTCAATCCTCAATCCTCAAGCCTCAGTCCTCAATCCTCAATCCTCAATCCTCAAACCTCAATCCTCTACCGTCAGTCCTCGTCCACAATCCTCGACCCTCAATCCTCAATCCTCAATATTCAATCATCAATACTCAATCTTCAGTCCTCAATCCTCAATCCTCAATCCTCAATCCTCAATCCTCAATATTCAACACACAACCCTCAGCCAACAATCCTCAATACTCAACCATCAATCCTCAGTTATCAATACTCAATAGGATATCCTGAATTCGCATGGTTCAATACTCAATCCACAATATTCAATAATCAAATCTCAATCCTCAATCTTCAATCCTCAATACTCAATTTCAATCCTCAATTCTCAATCCTCAATCCTCAGTCCTCAGTCGTCAAACCTCAATCCCCGACCCTCAGCCCTCATCCTCAATCCTCAGTCCTCAATCTTCAATCCTCAATACTCAATCTTCAATTCTCAATTCTCAATCCTCAATCCTCAATCCTCAATCCTCAATCCTCAATCCTTAATCCTCAATCTTCAACCCTCAATCCTCAATCCACAATCCTCAATCCTCAATCCTCAATCTTCAATCCTCAATCCTCAATCCTCAATCCTCAATCCTCAACCCTCAACCCTCAATCCTCAATCTTCAATTCTCAATAATCAATCTCCAATCCTAGATCCTCAATCCCCAATCTTCAATCCTTAATCCTCAATCTTCAATCCTCAATCCCCAGTTCTCAATCTCCAATCCTCAATGCTCAATCCTCAATCCTCAATCCTCAGTACTCAGTCCTCAATCCTCAATCCTCAGGCATCAATACTCAGCCTTCAATCCTCAATCCTCAACCCTCAATCCACAATCCTCAACCTTCAATCCTCAATACTCAATCCTCAAACCTCAATCCTCAACCGTCAGTCCTCGTCCTCGATCCTCAACCCTCAATCCTCAATCCTCAATATTCAATCATCAATACTCAATTTTCAGTCCTCAATCCTCAATCCTCAATCCTCAATACTCAATCTTCAATCCTCAATCCTCAATCCTCAATCCTCAATCCTCAATCCTCAATCCTCAATCTTCAATCCTCAATACTCAATTTCAATCCTCAATTCTCAATCCTCAATCCTCAGTCCTCAGTCGTCAAACCTCAATCCCCGACCCTCAGCCCTCACCCTCAATCCTCAGTCCTCAATCCTCAGTCTTCAGTCCTCAAACCTCAATCCTCAACCCTCAATCCTCAATCCTCAATCCTCAATCCTCAATCCTCAATCCTCAATCCTCAGGCATCAATACTCAATCTTCAATACTCAATCTTCAGTCCTCAATCCTCAATCCTCCATCCTCAATCCTCAATCCTCAATATTCAACACACAACCCTCAGCCAACAATCCTCAATACTCAACCATCAATCCTCAGTTCTCAATACTCAATAGGATATCCTGAATTCGCATGGTTCAATACTCAATCCACAATATTCAATAATCAAATCTCAATCCTCAACCTTCAATCCTCAATACTCAATTTCAATCCTCAATTCTCAATCCTCAATCCTCAGTCCTCAGTCGTCAAACCTCAATCCCCGACCCTCAGCCCTCACCCTCAATCCTCAGTCCTCAATCCTCAGTCCTCAGTCCTCAAACCTCAATCCTCAACCCTCAATCCTCAATCCTCAATCCTCAATCCTCAATCCTCAATCCTCAATCCTCAGGCATCAATACTCAATCTTCAATACTCAATCCTCAATCCTCAATCCTCAATCCACAATCCTCAACCCTCAATCCTCATTCCGCAAACCTCAATCCTCAACCGTCAGTCCTCGTCCTCAATTCTCAAACCTCAATCCTCAATCCTCAATGTTCAATCATCAATACTCAATCTTCAATCCTCAATCCTCAATCCTCAATCCTCAATCCTCAATCCTCAAGCCTCAGTCCTCAATCCTCAATCCTCAATCCTCAAACCTCAATCCTCAACCGTCAGTCCTCGTCCTCAATCCTCAACCCTCAATCCTCAATCCTCAATATTCAATCATCAATACTCAATCTTCAGTCCTCAATCCTCAATCCTCAATCCTCAATCCTCAATCCTCAATATTCAACACACAACCCTCAGCCAACAATCCTCAATACTCAACCATCAATCCTCAGTTCTCAATACTCAATAGGATATCCTGAATTCGCATGGTTCAATACTCAATCCACAATATTCAATAATCAAATCTCAATCCTCAACCTTCAATCCTCAATACTCAATTTCAATCCTCAATTCTCAATCCTCAATCCTCAGTCCTCAGTCGTCAAACCTCAATCCCCGACCCTCAGCCCTCACCCTCAATCCTCAGTCCTCAATCCTCAGTCCTCAGTCCTCAAACCTCAATCCTCAACCCTCAATCCTCAATCCTCAATCCTCAATCCTCAATCCTCAATCCTCAATCCTCAGGCATCAATACTCAATCTTCAATACTCAATCCTCAATCCTCAATCCTCAATCCACAATCCTCAACCCTCAATCCTCATTCCGCAAACCTCAATCCTCAACCGTCAGTCCTCGTCCTCAATTCTCAAACCTCAATCCTCAATCCTCAATATTCAATCATCAATACTCAATCTTCAATCCTCAATCCTCAATCCTCAATCCTCAATCCTCGATCCTCAATCCTCAATCCTCAATCCTCAATACTCAATACTCAATCTGCAATCCTCAATCCTCAATCCTCAATCCTCAATCCTCATTCTTCAATCCTCAACACCCAATCCTCAATCTTCAATCCTCAATCCTCAATCCTCAATTCTCAATCCTCAGTCCTCAATCCTCGACCTCAAACATCAATATTCAACCCTCAGTTCTCGTCCTCAATCCACAAACCTCAATACTCAATCCTCAATCTTCAATCATCAATATTGAATCTTCAATCCTCAATCCTCAATCCTCAGTACTCAATCCTCAATCCTCAACCCTCAGGCATCAATACTCAATCTTCAATCCTCAATCCTCAATCCTCAATCCACAATCCTCAACCTTCAATCCTCAATACTCAATCTTCAATCCTCAATCCTCAATCCTCAATCCTCAATCCTCAATCCTCAGTCCTCAATCCTCAATCCTCAATCCTCAAACCTCAATCCTCAATCCTCAATCCTAAATATTCAACACACAACCCTCAGCCAACAATCCTCAATACTCAACCGTCAATCCTCAGTTCTCAATACTCAATAGGATATCCTGAATTCGCATGGTTCAATACTCAATCCACAATATTCAATAATCAAATCTCAATCCTCAAACTTCAATCCTCAATACTCAATTTCAATCCTCAATTCTCAATCCTCAATCCGCAGCCCTCAGTCGTCAAACCTCAATCCCCGACCCTCAGCCCTCATCCTCAATCCTCAGTCCTCAATCCTCTGTCCTCAGTCCTCAAACCTCAATCCTCAATCCTCAATCCTCAGGCCTCAAACATCAATATTCCACCCTCAGTACTCGTCCTCAATCCACAACCCTCAATCCTCAATCCTCAATCTTCAATCATCAATATTCCATCTTTAATCCTCAATCCTCAATCCTCAATCCTCAATCCTTAATCCTCAATCTTCAACCCTCAATCCTCAATCCTCAATCCTCAATCCTCAATCTTCAATCCTCAATAATCAATCTCCAATCCTAGATCCTCAATCCACAATCTTCAATCCTTAATCCTCAATCTTCAATCCTCAATCCCCAGTCCTCAATCTCCAATCGTCAATGCTCAATCCTCAATCCTCAATACTCAGTCCTCAATCCTCAATGCTCAATCCTCAGGCATCAATGCTCAATCTTCAATACTCAATCCTCAATCCCCAATCTTCAATCCTTAATCCTCAATATTGAGTCCTCTATCCCCAGTCATCAATCTTCAATCCTCAACCCTCAATCCTCAATCTTCAATCCTCAATACTAAATCTTCAATCCTCAATCCTCAATACTCAATCCTCAATCCTCAATCCTCGATCCTCAATCCTCAATCCTCAATACTCAATCTGCAATCCTCAATCCTCAATCCTTAATCCTCAATCTTCAATCGTCAATCCCCAGTCCTCAATTTCCAATCCTCAATGCTCAATCGTCAATCCTCAACCCTCAGTCCTCGATCCACCATCCTCAATCATCAAACCTCAATCCTCAACCGTCCGTCCTCTTCCTCCATCCTCCATCCTCAATCCTCAATACTCAATCCTCAATTTTCAATCCTCAATACTCAATCTTCAATCCACAATCCTCAAACCTCAATCCTCAATCCTCGATCCTCAGGCATCAATACTCAATCTTCAATACTCAATCCTCAATCCTCAATCCTCAATCCTCAATACTCAACCCTCAATCCTCATTCCTTAAACCTCAATCCTCAACTCTCAGTCCTCATTCTCAAATCTCAATTCTCAATCCTCAATCCTCAACCGTCAATCTTCAATCCTACATAATCAATCTCCAATCCAAAATCCTCAATCCTCAATCTTCAATCCTTAATCCTCAATCTTCAATCCTCAATGCTCAATCCTCAATCCTCAACCGTTAGTCCTCGTCCTCAATCCTCAACACTCAATCCTCAATCCTCAATCTTGAATCATCAATACTCAATCCTCAATCCTCAATACTCAATCCTCAATCGTGAATCATCAATCCTCAATCCTCAAGCCTCAGTCCTCAATCCTCAATCCTCAATCCTCAATCCTCAATCCTCAATATTCAACACACAACCCTCAGCAAACAATCCTCAATACTCAACCATCAATCCTCAGTTCTCAATACTCAATAGGATATACTGAATTCGCATGGTTCAATACTGAATCCACAATATTCAATAATCAAATCTCAATCCTCAATCTTCAATCCTCAATACTCAATTTCAATCCTCAATTCTCAACCCTCAATCCTCAGTCGTCAAACCTCAATCCCCGAACCTCAGCCCTCATACTCAATCCTCAGTCCTTAATCCTCATTCTTCAATCCTCAATACCCAATCCCCAATCTTCAACACTCAATCCTCAATTCGCAATCCACAATCCTCAATCGCCAGACCTCAAGTATCAATACTCAACCCTCAGCCGTCGTCCTCAATACTCAACCCTCAGTCTTCATCCTCAATTCTCAATTCTCAATCCTCAATCCTCAATCCTCAATCCTCAACATTCAATCCTCAATAATCAATCTCCAATCCTACATCCTCAATCCCCAATCCTCAATCCTTAATGCTCAATCTTCAATCCTCAATCGCCAGTCCTCAATCTTCAATCCTCAATGCTCAATCCTCAATCCTCAAGCCTCAGTCCTCAATCCTCAATCCTCAATCCTCAAACCTCAATCCTCAAACGTCAGTCCTCGCCCTCAATCCTCAACCCTCAATCCTCAATCCTCAATATTCAATCATCAATAATCAATCTTCAATCGTCAATCATCAATCATCAATCCTCAATCCTCAATCCTCAATATTCAACACTCAACCCTCAACCATAAATCCTCAATATTCAACCATCAATCCTCAATCCTCAATACTCAATAGAACATCCTGAATACTCATGGTTCAATACTCAATCCAGAATATTCAATAAACAAATCTCAAACCTCAAGCATCAATTCTCAACACTCAATCCTCAACACTCAGTCCTCTCTCTTCTATCCTACACCCTCAAACCTCAATCCTCAAGCGTCAATCCTCAATACTCAATCTTCAACCCTCAATCCTCAATCCTCAATCTTCAATCCTCAATACTCAACCTTCAATCCTCAACCCTCAATCCTCAATCCTCAATACTCAATCCTCAATCATCAATCCTCAATCTTCAATACTCAATCATCAATCCTCAATCCTCAATCCTCAATACTCAACCATCAATCCTCAATTCTCAATCTTCAATCCTCGATCCTCAATCCTCAATCCTCAATCCTCAATCCTCAGGCATCAATACTCAATCTTCAATACTCAATCCTCAATCCTCAATCCTCAATCCTCAATCCTCAACCCTGAATCCTCATTCCTCAAACCTCAATCCTCAACCCTCAGTCCTCATACTCAATTCTCAATTCTCAATCCTCAATCCTGAATCCTCAATCTTCAATCCTCAATAATCAATATCCAATCCTAGATCCTCAATCCCCAATCTTCAATCCTTGATACTCAATCTTCAATCCTCAATCCCCAGTCCTCAATCTTCAATCCTCAATGCTCAATCCTCAATCCTCAATCCTCAGTCCTCAATCCTCAATCCTCAATCCTCAAACCTCAATCCTCAACCGTCAGTCCTCATTCTCCATCCTCAATACTCAATCCTCAATCCTCAACCTTCAATCCCCAATACTCAATCTTCAATCCTCAATCCTCAATCCTCAATCCCCAATCCTCAATCCTCAGGCATCAGTACTCAATTTTCAATACTCAATCCTCAATCCTCAATCCTCAACCCTCAATCCTCAACCCTCAATCCTCATCCCTCAAACCTCAATCCTCAACCCTCAGTCCTCATCCTCAATTCTCTATTCTCAATTCTCAATCCTCAATCCTCAAACCTCAATTTTCAATCCTCAATAATCAATCTCCAATCCTAGATCCTCAATCCCCAATCTTCAATCCTTAATCATCTATCCTCAGTCATAAATCCTCAATCTTCAATACTCAATCGTCAATCCTCTGTCCTCAATCCTCAATCCTCAATATTCAATCCTCAATACTCAACCTTCAATCCTCAATCCTCAATCCTCAATCCTCAGTCATAAATCCTCAATCTTCAATACTCAATCGTCAATCCTCAGTCCTCAATCCTCAATCCTCAATCCTCGTTCCTCAAACCTCAGTCCTCTACCCTCAGTCCTCATCCTCAATTCTCACTTCTCAATCCTCAGTCCTGAATCCTCAATATTCAATCCCCAATAATCAATCTCCAATCCTAGATCCTCAATCCCCTATCCTCAATCCTTAATCCTGAATCTTCAATCCTCAATCGCCAGTCCTCAATCTTCAATCCTCTATGCTCAATCCTCAATCCTCAGCCTCAGTCCTCAATCCTCAACCCTCAATCCTCAAACCTCAATCCTCAACCGTCAGTCCTCGTCCTCAATCCTCAACCCTCAATCCTCAATCCTCAATCTTCAATCATCAATAATCAATCTTCAATCCTCAATCATCAATCCTCAATCCTCAATCCTCAATCCTCAGGCATCAATACTCAATCTTCAATACTCAATCCTCAATCCTCAATCCTCAATCCTCAATCCTCAACCCTCAATCCTCAATCCTCAATCCTCAATCCTCAATCCTCAATTCTCAATTCTCAATCCTCAATCCTCAGACCTCAACCATCAATATTCAACCCTCAGTTCTCGTCCTCAATCGACAAACCTCAATCCTCAATCCTCAATCTTCAATCATCAATATTCAAACTTCAATCCTCAATACTCAATCCTCAATCCTCAATCCTCAATCCTCAATCTTCAATCCTCAATCCTCAATCCTCAATCCTCAATCCTCAACCCTCAATCCTCAATCCTCAATCTTCAATCCTCAATAATCAATCTCCAATCCTAGATCCTCAATCCCCAATCTTCAATCCTTAATCCTCAATCTTCAATCCTCAATCCCCAGTCCTCAATCTCCAATCCTCAATGCTCAATCCTCAATCCTCAATCCTCAGTACTCAATCCTCAATCCTCAATCCTCAGGCATCAATACTCAATCTTCAATCCTCAATCCTCAGTCCTCAATCCACAATCCTCAACCTTCAATCCTCAATACTCAATCTTCAATCCTCAATCCTCAATCCTCAATCCTCAATCCTCAATCCTCAATCTTCAATCCTCAATCCTCAATCCTCAATCCTCAATCCTCAACCCTCAATCCTCAATCCTCAATCTTCAATCCTCAATAATCAGTCTCCAATCCTAGATCCTCAATCCCCAATCTTCAATCCTTAATCCTCAATCTTCAATCCTCAATCCCCAGTCCTCAATCTCCAATCCTCAATGCTCAATCCTCAATCCTCAATCCTCAGTACTCAATCCTCAATCCTCAATCCTCAGGCACCAATACTCAATCTTCAATCCTCAATCCTCAGTCCTCAATCCACAATCCTCAACCTTCAATCCTGAATACTCAATCTTCAATCCTCAATCCTCAATCCTCAATCCTCAATCCTCAATCCTCAATCCTCAATCCTCAATATTCAATCCTCAATACTCAATCCTCAATCCTCAGGCATCAATAGTCAATCTTCAATACTCAATCCTCAATCCTCAATCCTCAATCCTCAATCCTCAACCCTCAATCCTCAATCCTCAATCCTCAATCCTCAATCCTCAATTCTCAATTCTCAATCCTCAATCCTCAGACCTCAACCATCAATATTCAACCCTCAGTTCTCGTCCTCAATCCACAAACCTCAATCCTCAATCCTCAATCTTCAATCATCAATATTCAAACTTCAATCCTCAATACTCAATCCTCAATCCTCAATCCTCAATCCTCAATCTTCAATCCTCAATCCTCAATCCTCAATCCTCAATCCTCAACCCTCAATCCTCAATCCTCAATCTTCAATCCTCAATAATCAATCTCCAATCCTAGATCCTCAATCCCCAATCTTCAATCCTTAATCCTCAATCTTCAATCCTCAATCCCCAGTCCTCAATCTCCAATCCTCAATGCTCAATCCTCAATCCTCAATCCTCAGTACTCAATCCTCAATCCTCAATCCTCAGGCATCAATACTCAATCTTCAATCCTCAATCCTCAGTCCTCAATCCACAATCCTCAACCTTCAATCCTCAATACTCAATCTTCAATCCTCAATCCTCAATCCTCAATCCTCAATCCTCATTCCTCAATCTTCAATCCTCAATCCTCAATCCTCAATCCTCAATCCTCAACCCTAAATCCTCAATCCTCAATCTTCAATCCTCAATAATCAGTCTCCAATCCTAGATCCTCAATCCCCAATCTTCAATCCTTAATCCTCAATCTTCAATCCTCAATCCCCAGTCCTCAATCTCCAATCCTCAATGCTCAATCCTCAATCCTCAATCCTCAGTACTCAATCCTCAATCCTCAATCCTCAGGCACCAATACTCAATCTTCAATCCTCAATCCTCAGTCCTCAATCCACAATCCTCAACCTTCAATCCTGAATACTCAATCTTCAATCCTCAATCCTCAATCCTCAATCCTCAATCCTCAATCCTCAATCCTCAATCCTCAATACTCAATCCTCAATACTCAATCCTCAATCATCAATCCTCAATCCTCAATCCTCGGTCGTCAATCCTCAGTCATCAATCCTCAATCTTCAATACTCAATCGTCAATCCTTAGTCCTCAATGCTCAATCCTCAATCCTCGTTCCTCAAACCTCAATCCTCAACCCTCAGTCGTCATCCTCAATTCTCAATTCTCAATCCTCAATCCACAATCCTCAATCCTCAATCTTCAATCCTCAATAATCAATCTCCAATCCTGCATCCTCAATCCCCAATCCTCAATCCTTAATCCTCAATCTTCAATCCTCAATCGCCAGTCCTCAATCTTCTATCCTCAATGCTCAATCCTCAATCCTCAAGCCTCAGTCCTCAATCCTCAATCCTCAATCCTCAAACCTCAATCCTCTACCGTCAGTCCTCGTCCACAATCCTCGACCCTCAATCCTCAATCCTCAATATTCAATCATCAATACTCAATCTTCAGTCCTCAATCCTCAATCCTCAATCCTCAGTCCTCAATCCTCAATATTCAACACACAACCCTCAGCCAACAATCCTCAATACTCAACCATCAATCCTCAGTTATCAATACTCAATAGGATATCCTGAATTCGCATGGTTCAATACTCAATCCACAATATTCAATAATCAAATCTCAATCCTCAATCTTCAATCCTCAATACTCAATTTCAATCCTCAATTCTCAATCCTCAATCCTCAGTCCTCAGTCGTCAAACCTCAATCCCCGACCCTCAGCCCTCATTCTCAATCCTCAGTCCTCAATCTTCAATCCTCAATACTCAATCTTCAATTCTCAATCCTCAATCCTCAATCCTCAATCCTCAATCCTCAATCCTTAATCCTCAATCTTCAACCCTCAGTCCTCAATCCTCAATCCTCAATCCTCAATCCTCAATCTTCAATCCTCAATCCTCAATCCTCAATCCTCAATCCTCAACCCTCAACCCTCAATCCTCAATCTTCAATCCTCAATAATCAATCTCCAATCCTAGATCCTCAATCCCCAATCTTCAATCCTTAATCCTCAATCTTCAATCCTCAATCCCCAGTCCTCAATCTCCAATCCTCAATGCTCAATCCTCAATCCTCAATCCTCAGTACTCAGTCCTCAATCCTCAATCCTCAGGCATCAATACTCAGCCTTCAATCCTCAATCCTCAATCCTCAATCCACAATCCTCAACCTTCAATCCTCAATACTCAATCCAGAAACCTCAATCCTCAACCGTCAGTCCTCGTCCTCAATCCTCAACCCTCAATCCTCAATCCTCAATATTCAATCATCAATACTCAATCTTCAGTCCTCAATCCTCAATCCTCAATCCTCAATACTCAATCTTCAATCCTCAATCCTCAATCCTCAATCCTCAATCCTCAATCCTCAATCCTCAATCTTCAATCCTCAATACTCAATTTCAATCCTCAATTCTCAATCCTCAAACCTCAGTCCTCAGTCGTCAAACCTCAATCCCCGACCCTCAGCCCTCACCCTCAATCCTCAGTCCTCAATCCTCAGTCCTCAGTCCTCAAACCTCAATCCTCAACCCTCAATCCTCAATCCTCAATCCTCAATCCTCAATACTCAATCCTCAATCCTCAGGCATCAATACTCAATCTTCAATACTCAATCCTCAATCCTCAATCCTCAATCCACAATTCTCAACCCTCAATCCTCATTCCGCAAACCTCAATCCTCAACCGTCAGTCCTCGACCTCAATTCTCAAACCTCAATCCTCAATCCTCAATATTCAATCCTCAATCCTCAATCCTCAATCCTCAATCCTCAATCTTCAATCCTCAATCCTCAATCCTGAATCCTCAATCCTCAATCCTCAATCCTCAATCTTCAATCCTCAATCCTCAATCCTCAATCCTCAATCCTCAACACTCAACCCTCAATCCTCAATCTCCAATCCTAGATCCTCAATCCCCAATCTTCAATCCTTAATCCTCAATCTTCAATCCTCAATCCCCAGTCCTCAATCTCCAATCCTCAATGCTCAATCCTCAATCCTCAATCCTCAGTACTCAGTCCTCAATCCTCAATCCTCAGGCACCAATACTCAGTCTTCAATCCTCAATCCTCAATCCTCAATCCACAATCCTCAACCTTCAATCCTCAATACTCAATCTTCAATCCTCAATCCTCAATCCTCAATCCTCAATCCTCAATCCTCAATCCTCAATATTCAATCCTCAATACTCAATCTTCAATCATCAATCCTCAATCCTCAATACTCAGTCGTCAATCCTCAGTCATCAATCCTCAATCTTCAATACTCAATCGTCAATCCATAGCCCTCAATACTCAATCCTCAATCCTCGTTCCTCAAACCTCAATCCTCAAACCTCAGTCGTCATCCTCAATTCTCAATTCTCAATCCTCAATCCACAATCCTCAATCCTCAATCTTCAATCCTCAATAATCAATCTCCAATCCTGCATCCTCAATCCCCAATCCTCAATCCTTAATCCTCAATCTTGAATCCTCAATCGCCAGTCCTCAATCTTCAATCCTCAATGCTCAATCCTCAATCCTCAAGCCTCAGTCCTCAATCCTCAATCCTCAATCCTCAAACCTCAACCCTCAACCGTCAGACCTCGTCCTCAATCCTCAACCCTCAATCCTCAATCCTCAATATTCAATCATCAATACTCAATCTTCAGTCCTCAATCCTCAATCCTCAATCCTCAATCCTCAATCCTCAATATTCAACACACAACCCTCAGCCAACAATCCTCAATACTCAACCATCAATCCTCAGTTCTCAATACTCAATAGGATATCCTGAATTCGCATGGTTCAATACTCAATCCACAATATTCAATAATCAAATCTCAATCCTCAACCTTCAATCCTCAATACTCAATTTCAATCCTCAATTCTCAATCCTCAATCCTCAGTCCTCAGTCGTCAAACCTCAATCCCCGACCCTCAGCCCTCACCCTCAATCCTCAGTCCTCAATCCTCAGTCCTCAGTCCTCAAACCTCAATCCTCAACCCTCAATCCTCAATCCTCAATCCTCAATCCTCAATCCTCAATCCTCAATCCTCAGGCATCAATACTCAATCTTCAATACTCAATCCTCAATCCTCAATCCTCAATCCTCAATCCACAATCCTCAACCCTCAATCCTCATTCCGCAAACCTCAACCCTCAACCGTCAGTCCTCGTCCTCAATTCTCAAACCTCAATCCTCAATCCTCAATATTCAATCATCAATACTCAATCTTCAATCCTCAATCCTCAATCCTCAATCCTCAATCCTCGATCCTCAATCCTCAATCCTCAATCCTCAATACTCAATACTCAATCTGCAATCCTCAATCCTCAATCCTCAATCCTCAATCCTCATTCTTCAATCCTCAATACCCAATCCTCAATCCTCAACCCTCAATCCTCAATCTTCAATCCTCAATACTCAATCTTCAATCCACAATCCTCAATCCTCAATTCTCAATCCTCAATCCTCAATCCTCAGTCCTCAATCCTCAATACTCAATCCTCAATTTCAATCGTTAATACTCAATCTTCAATCTTCAATCCTCAATCCTCAATCCTCAATCCTCAATCCTCAATCCTCAATCCTCAATACTCAATCTGCAATCCTCAATCCTCAATCCTCAATCCTCAATCCTCATTCTTCAATCCTCAATACCCAATCCTCAATCTTCAATCCTCAATCCTCAATCCTCAATTCTCAATCCTCAGTCCTCAATCCTCGACCTCAAACATCAATATTCAACCCTCAGTTCTCGTCCTCAATCCACAAACCTCAATACTCAATCCTCAATCTTCAATCATCAATATTGAATCTTCAATCCTCAATCCTCAATCCTCAGTACTCAATCCTCAATCCTCAACCCTCAGGCATCAATACTCAATCTTCAATCCTCAATCCTCAATCCTCAATCCACAATCCTCAACCTTCAATCCTCAATACTCAATCTTCAATCCTCAATCCTCAATCCTCAATCCTCAATCCTCAGTCCTCAATCCTCAATCCTCAATCCTCAAACCTCAATCCTCAATCCTCAATCCTAAATATTCAACACACAACCCTCAGCCAACAATCCTCAATACTCAACCGTCAATCCTCAGTTCTCAATACTCAATAGGATATCCTGAATTCGCATGGTTCAATACTCAATCCACAATATTCAATAATCAAATCTCAATCCTCAAACTTCAATCCTCAATACTCAATTTCAATCCTCAATTCTCAATCCTCAATCCGCAGCCCTCAGTCGTCAAACCTCAATCCCCGACCCTCAGCCCTCATCCTCAATCCTCAGTCCTCAATCCTCTGTCCTCAGTCCTCAAACCTCAATCCTCAACCCTCAGATATTATCCTCAACACTCAATCCCCAATCCTCAATCCTCAATCTTCAATCCTCAACACTCAATCTTTAATCCTCAATACTCAATCTTCAATCCTCAATCCTCAATCCTCAATCCTCAATTCTCAATCCTCAATACTCAATTCTCAATACTCAATCGAATATCCTGCATTCTCATGGTTCAATACTCAATCCACAATATTCAATAATCAAATCTCAATCCTCAATCTTCAATCCTCAATACTCAATTTCAATCCTCAATCCTCAATTCTCAATCCTCAATACTCAATCCTCAGTCGTCAATCCTCAATCCCCAATCCTCAATCTTCAATCCTCAATCCTCAACCCGCAATCCTCAACCCTCAATCCTCAATCTTCAATCCTCAATACTCAATCTTCAATCCTCAATCCTCAATCCTCAATCCTCAATCTTCAATCCTCAGTACTCGACCTTCAATCCTCAACCCTCAATCCCCAATCCTCAATCCTCAATCCTCAATCCTGAATCCTCAATCTTCAATCCTCAATACCCAATCTTCAACCTTCAATCCTCAATCCTCAATCATCAATTCTCAATCCTCAATCCTCAATCCTCAGGCCTCAAACATCAATATTCCACCCTCAGTACTCGTCCTCAATCCACAACCCTCAATCCTCAATCCTCAATCTTCAATCATCAATATTCCATCTTTAATCCTCAATCCTCAATCCTCAATCCTCAATCCTTAATCCTCAATCTTCAACCCTCAATCCTCAATCCTCAATCCTCAATCCTCAATCTTCAATCCTCAATAATCAATCTCCAATCCTAGATCCTCAATCCACAAT
This sequence comes from Calliopsis andreniformis, assembly GCF_051401765.1. NCBI lineage: Eukaryota > Metazoa > Arthropoda > Insecta > Hymenoptera > Andrenidae > Calliopsis > Calliopsis andreniformis. Next base: position 1,672,965 of record NC_135071.1, on the reverse strand, counting down.
CTTCAATCCTTAATCCTCAATCTTCAATCCTCAGTCCTCAATCCTCAATGCTCAATCCTCAGGCATCAATACTCAATCTTCAATACTCAATCCTCAATCCCCAATCTTCAATCCTTAATCCTCAATATTGAGTCCTCTATCCCCAGTCATCAATCTTCAATCCTCAACCCTCAATCCTCAATCTTCAATCCTCAATACTCAATCTTCAATCCTCAATCCTCAATACTCAATCCTCAATCCTCAATCCTCGATCCTCAATCCTCAATCCTCAATACTCAATCTGCAATCCTCAATCCTCAATCCTTAATCCTCAATCTTCAATCGTCAATCCCCAGTCCTCAATGTCCAATCCTCAATGCTCAATCGTCAATCCTCAACCCTCAGTCCTCGATCCACAATCCTCAATCATCAAACCTCAATCCTCAACCGTCCGTCCTCTTCCTCCATCCTCCATCCTCAATCCTCAATACTCAGTCCTCAATTTTCAATCCTCAATACTCAATCTTCAATCCACAATCCTCAAACCTCAATCCTCAATCCTCGATCCTCAGGCATCAATACTCAATCTTCAATACTCAATCCTCAATCCTCAATCCTCAATCCTCAATACTCAACCCTCAATCCTCATTCCTTAAACCTCAATCCTCAACTCTCAGTCCTCATTCTCAAATCTCAATTCTCAATCCTCAATCCTCAACCGTCAATCTTCAATCCTACATAATCAATCTCCAATCCTTAGTCCTCAATCTTCAATCCTCAATCCCCAGTCCTCAATCTCCAATCCTCAATGCTCAATCCTCAATCCTCAATCCTCAGTACTCAATCCTCAATCCTCAATCCTCAGGCATCAATACTCAATCTTCAATCCTCAATCCTCAGTCCTCAATCCACAATCCTCAACCTTCAATCCTCAATACTCAATCTTCAATCCTCAATCCTCAATCCTCAATCCTCAATCCTCAATCCTCAATCTTCAATCCTCAATCCTCAATCCTCAATCCTCAATCCTCAACCCTCAATCCTCAATCCTCAATCTTCAATCCTCAATAATCAGTCTCCAATCCTAGATCCTCAATCCCCAATCTTCAATCCTTAATCCTCAATCTTCAATCCTCAATCCCCAGTCCTCAATCTCCAATCCTCAATGCTCAATCCTCAATCCTCAATCCTCAGTACTCAATCCTCAATCCTCAATCCTCAGGCACCAATACTCAATCTTCAATCCTCAATCCTCAGTCCTCAATCCACAATCCTCAACCTTCAATCCTCAATACTCAATCTTCAATCCTCAATCCTCAATCCTCAATCCTCAATCCTCAATCCTCAATCCTCAATCCTCAATATTCAATCCTCAATACTCAATCCTCAATCATCAATCCTCAATCCTCAATCCTCGGTCGTCAATCCTCAGTCATCAATCCTCAATCTTCAATACTCAATCGTCAATCCTTAGTCCTCAATACTCAATCCTCAATCCTCGTTCCTCAAACCTCAATCCTCAACCCTCAGTCGTCATCCTCAATTCTCAATTCTCAATACTCAATAGAATATCCTGAATTCTCATGGTTCAATACTCAATCCTCAATCGTCAATCCTCAATCCCCAATCCTCAATCTTCAATCCTCAGTCCTCAACCCTCAATCCTCAATCCTCAATCCTCAATCTTCAATCCTCAATACTCAATCTTCAACCATCAATCCTCAATCCTCAATCCTCAGTCGTCAATCCTCAGTCATCAATCCTCAATCTTCAATACTCAATCCTCAGTCCTCAGCCCTCAATCCTCAATCCTCAATCTTCAATCCTCAATCCTCAATCCTCAATCCTCAATCCTCAATCTTTAATCCTCAATTCTCAATCCTCAATCCTCAGTCCTCAGGCTTCAAACATCAATATTCCACCCTCAGTACTCGTCCTCAATCCACAACCCTCGATCCTCAATCCTCAATCTTCAATCATCAATATTCCATCTTTAATCCTCAATCCTCAATCCTCAATCCTCAATCCTTAATCCTCAATCTTCAACCCTCAATCCTCAATCCTCAATCCTCAATCCTCAATCTTCAATCCTCAATAATCAATCTCCAATCCTAGATCCTCAATCCACAATCTTCAATCCTTAATCCTCAATCTTCAATCCTCAATCCCCAGTCCTCAATCTCCAATCGTCAATGCTCAGTCCTCAATCCTCAATCCTCAGTCCTCAATCCTCAATCCTCAATCCTCAGGCATCAATACTCAATCTTCAATACTCAATCCTCAATCCCCGATCTTCAATCCTTAATCCTCAATCTTGAGTCCTCAATCCCCAGTCATCAATCTTCAATCCTCAATGCTCAATCTTCAATCCTCAACCGTCAGTCCTCGTACTCAATCCTCAACACTCAATCCCCAATCCTTAACCTTCAATCATCAATACTCAATCTTCAATCCTCAATACTCAATCCTCAATCGTCAATCTTCAATTCCAAATCCTCAACCTTCAATCATCAATATTCAGCCTTTGATCCTCAATCCTCAATCCTCAATCCTCAATCCTCAATCCTCAATCCTCAATCCTCAACCCTCAACCCTCAATCCTCAATCCTCCACCTTCAACTCTCAATCCTCAATCCCCAATGCTCAATAGCCAACCATCAATACACAATTATCAATACTCAATAGAATACCCTGAATTCTCAGAATTCAATACTCAAACCTCAATCCGCAACCCTCAGCCCTCATCCTCCATCCTCAATCCTCAATCCTCTATCCTCAATATTCAATCCTCAATACCCAATCTTCAATCACCAATCCTCAATCCTCAATCCTCAATCCTCAATCCTCAGGCATCATTACTCAATCTTCAATACTCAATCCTCAATCGTCAATCTTCAATTCCCAATCATCAATCTTCAATCATCAATATTCAGCCTTTAATCCTCAATCCTCAATCCTCAATCCTCAATCCTCAATCCTCAATCCTCAATCCTCAATCCCCAATCCTCAACCCTCAATCCTCATTCCGCAAACCTCAATCCTCAACCCTCAGTCCTCATTCTCAATTCTCAATTCTCAATCCTCAATCCTCAATCCTCAATCATCAATCCTCAATAATCAATCTCGAATCCTAGATCCTCAATCCCCAATCTTCAATCCTTAATCATCAATCTTCAATAATCTTCAATCCGTAATCATCAATCTACAATCCTCAATCCCCAGTCATCAATCTTCAATCCTCAATGCTCAGTCCTCAATCCTCAATCCTCAGTCCTGAATCCTCAATCCTCAATCCTCAAACCTCAATCCTCAACCGTCAGTCCTCGTCCTCAATCCTCAAACCTCAATCCTCAATCCTCAATATTCATTCATCAATACTCAATCTTCAATCCTCAATCCTCTATCCTCAATCCTCAATCCTCAATCCTCAGTACTCAACACACAACCCTCAGCCATCAATCCTCAATACTCAACCATCAATCCTCAATTCTCAATACTCAATAGAATATCCTGAATTCTCATGGTTCAATACTCAATCCTCAATCGTCAATCCTCAATCCCCAATCCTCAATCTTCAATCCTCAATCCTCAACCCTCAATCCTCAATCCTCAATCCTCAATCTTCAATCCTCAATACTCAATCTTCAATCCTCAATCCTCAATCCTCAATCCTCAATCCTGAATCCTCAATCCTCAATCCTCAATCCTCAATCCTCAATCATCAATCCTCAGTCCTTAAACCTCAATCCCTAATCCTCAGTCCTGAATCCTCAATCTTCAGCCCTCAGTCCTCATAAATCAATTGCCAATCCTCAATCCTCAATAGAATATCCTTAATTCACAGTTTTCAATACTCAATCCCCATTCTTCACTCTTCAAGTCTCAATCCACAAATATCAATTCTCATCACTCAACCATCAACACTCAGTCCTCAATCTTCAATCCTCATTCTTCAATCCTCAATCTTCAATCCTCAATACTGAATATTCAATCCTCAATCCTCAATCCTCAATCCTCAATCCTCAATCCTGAATCTTCAATCCTCAGTCCCCAATCCTCAATCTTCAATCCTCGATACCCAATCCTCAATCCTCAATCCTCAATACTCAGTCCTCAGTCCTCAAACCTCAATGCTCAATCCTCAATTCCCAATCCTCAATCCTCAATCCTCTATCATCAATCCTCTATCTTCAATACTCAATACTCAATCCTCAATCCTCAATCCTCAATCCTCAATCATCAATCCTCAATCCTCAATCCTCAACCCTCAATCCTCATTCCTCAAACCTCAATCCTCAACTCTCAGTCCTCATTCTCAATTCTCAATCCTCAATCCTCAATCCTCAATCGTCAATTTTCAATCCTCCATAATCAATATCCAATCCAAGATCCTCAATCTCCAATCTTCAATTCTTAATCCTCAATCTTCAATCCTCAATCCCCAGTCATCAATCTTCAATCCTCAATGCTCAATCCTCAATCCTCAATCGTCAGTCCTCGTCCTGAATCCTCAACACTCAATCCTCAATCCTCAATCTTCAATCATCAATACTCAATCTTCAATTCTCAATCCTCATTTCTCAATCCTCAATCCTCAATCCTCAGGCATCAATACTCAATCTTCAATACTCAATCCTCAATCCTCAATCCTCAATCCTCAATCCTCAACCCTCAAACCTCATTCCGCAAACCTCAATCCTCAACCCTCAGTACTCATCCTCAATTCTCAATTCTCAATCCTCAATCTTCAATACTCAATCGTCAATCCTCTGTCCTCAATCCTCAATCCTCAATCCTCAATATTCAGTCCTCAATCCCCAATCCTCAATCTTCAATCCTCAGTCCTCAACCCTCAATCCTCAATCCTCAATCCTCAATCTTCAATCCTCAATACTCAATCTTCAACCATCAACCCTCAATCCTCAATCCTCAGTCGCCAATCCTCAGTCATCAATCCTCAATCTTCAATACTCAATCCTCAGTCCTCAGCCCTCAATCCTCAATCCTCAATCTTCAATCCTCAATCCTCAATCCTCAATCCTCAATCCTCAATCTTTAATCCTCAATACTGAAACTTCAATCCCCAATCCTCAATCCTCAATCCTCAATACTCATTCTTCAATCCTCAATTCCCAGTCCTCAATCTTCAATCCTCAGTCCTCAATTCGTAATCCACAATCCTCAATCCTCGGACCTCAAGTATCAATACTCAAACCTCAGTCCTCGTCCTCAATACACAACCCTCAATCATCAATCCTCAATCTTCAATACTCAATCCTCAATCCTCAATCCTCAGTCCTCAAACCTCAATCCAGAATCCTCGATCCTGAATCCTCAATCTTCAGCCCTCAGTCCTCAACAATCAGTTGTCAATCCTCAATCCTCAATAGAATATCATCAATTCACAGTTTTCAATACTCAATACTCAATCTGCAATCTTCAAATCTCTATCCACAAACATCAATTCTCATCACTCAACCCTCAACACTCAGTCCCCAATCCTCAATATTCAATCCTCAATCCTCAATCCTCAATCCACAATCTTCAACCTTCAATCCTAAATACTCAATCTTCAATCCTCAAGCCTCAATCCTCAATCCTCAATCCTCTACCCTCAATCCTCAATATTCAATCCTCAATACTCCATCTTCAATCATCAATCCTCAATCCTCAATCCTCAGTCGTCAATCCTCAGTCATCAATCCTCAATCTTCAATACCCAATCGTCAATCCTTAGTCCTCAGTCCTCAATCCTCAATCCTCGTTCCTCAAACCTCAATCGTCAACCCTCAGTCTTCATCCTCAATTCTCAATTCTCAACCCTCAATCCGCAACCCTCAATCCTCAAGCCTCAATCCTCAACCGTCGGTCCTCGTCCTCAATCCTCAACCCTCAATCCTCAATCTTCAATGTTCAATCATCAATAATCAATCTTCAATCCTCAACCATCAATCCTCAATCCTCAATCCTCAATCCTCAATATTCAACACTCAACCCTCAACCATAAATCCTCAATATTCAATCATCAATCCTCAATTCTCAATACTCAATAGAACATCCTGAATACTCATGGTTCAATACTCAATACAGAATATTCAATAATCAAATCTCAAACCTCAAGCATCAATTCTCAACACTCAGCCCTCAACACTCAGTCCTCTCTCTTCTATCCTACATCCTCAACCGTCAATCCTCAATCCTCAACCCACAATCCTCAACCCTCAATCCTCAATCTTCAATCCTCAATACTCAATCTTCAATCCTCAATCCTCAGTCGTCAAACCTCAATCCCCGACCCTCAGCCCTCATCCTCAATCATCAGTCCTCAATCCTCAGTCCTCAGTCCTCAAACCTCAATCCTCAACCCTCAGATATTGTCCTCAACACTCAATCCTCAATCCTCAATCCTCAACCTTCAATCCTCAATACTCAATCTTTAATCCTCAATACTCAATCTTCAATCCTCAATCCTCAATCCTCAATCCTCAATAGTCAATTCTCAATACTCAATCGAATATCCTGAATTCTCATGGTTCAATACTTAATCCACAATATTCAATAATCAAATCTCAATCCTCAATCTTCAATCCTCAATACTCAATTTCAATCCTCAATCCTCAATTCTCAATCCTCAATACTCAATCCTCAATCGTCAATCCTCAATCCCCAATCCTCAATCTTCAATCCTCAATCCCCAACCCTCAATACTCAACCCTCAATCCTCAATCTTCAATCCTCAATACTCAATCTTCAATCCTCAATCCTCAATCCTCAATCCTCAATCTTCACTCCTCAGTACTCAATCTTCAATCCTCAACCCTCAATCCCCAATCCTCAATCCGCAATCCTCAATCCTCTATCCTGAATCCTCCATCTTCAATCCTCAATACCCAATCCTCAATCTTCAATCCTCAATCCTCAATCATAAATTCTCAATCCTCAATCCTCAATCCTCAGGCCTCAAACATCAATATTCCACCCTCAGTACTCGTCCTCAATCCACAAACCTCAATCCTCAATCCTCAATCTTCAGTCATCAATATTCAATCTTTAATCCTCCATCGTCAATCCTCAATCCTCATTCCTTAATCCTCAATCCTCAATCCTCAATCCTCAATCCTCAATCCTCAATATTCTATCCTCAATACTCAATCTTCAATCATCAATCCTCAATCCTCAATCCTCAGTCGTCAATCCTCAGTTATCAATCCTCAATCTTCAATACTCAATCGCCAATCCTTAGTCCTCAATACTCAATCCTCAATCCTCGTTCCTCAAACCTCAATCCTCAACCCTCAGTCGTCATCCTCAATTCTCAATTCTCAATCCTCAATCCTCAATCCTCAATCCTCAATCTTCAATCCTCAATAATCAATCTCCAATACTACATCCACAATCCCCAATCCTCAATCCTTAATCCTCAATCTTCAATACTCAATCGCCAGTCCTCAATCTTCAATCCTCAATGCTCAATCCTCAATCCTCAATCGTCAGTCCTCAATCCTCAATCCTCAATCCTCAAACCTCAATCCTCAACCGTCAGTCCTCGTCCTCAATCCTCAAACCTCAATCCTCAATCCTCAATCCTCAATATTCAATCATCAATACTCAATCTTCAATCCTCAATCCTCTATCCTCAATCCTCAATCCTCAATCCTCAGTACTCAACACACAACCCTCAGCCATCAATCCTCAATACTCAACCATCAATCCTCAATTCTCAATACTGAATAGAATATCCTGAATTCTCATGGTTCAATACTCAATCCTCAATCGTCAATCCTCAATCCCCAATCCTCAATCTTCAATCCTCAGTCCTCAACCCTCAATCCTCAATCCTCAATCCTCAATCTTCAATCCTCAATACTCAATCTTCAACCATCAATCCTCAATCCTCAATCCTCAGTCGTCAATCCTCAGTCATCAATCCTCAATCTTCAATACTCAATCCTCAGTCCTCAGCCCTCAATCCTCAATCCTCAATCTTCAATTCTCAATCCTCAATCCTCAATCCTCAATCCTCAATCTTTAATCCTCAATACTGAAACTTCAATCCCCAATCCTCAATCCTCAATCCTCAATACTCATTCTTCAATCCTCAATTCCCAGTCCTCAATCTTCAATCCTCAGTCCTCAATTCGTAATCCACAATCCTCAATCCTCGGACCTCAAGTATCAATACTCAAACCTCAGTCCTCGTCCTCAATACACAACCCTCAATCATCAATCCTCAATCTTCAATACTCAATCCTCAATCCTCAATCCTCAGTCCTCAAACCTCAATCCAGAATCCTCGATCCTGAATCCTCAATCTTCAGCCCTCAGTCCTCAACAATCAGTTGTCAATCCTCAATCCTCCATAGAATATCATCAATTCACAGTTTTCAATACTCAATACTCAATCTGCAATCTTCAAATCTCTATCCACAAACATCAATTCTCATCACTCAACCCTCAACACTCAGTCCCCAATCCTCAATATTCAATCCTCAATCCTCAATCCTCAATCCACAATCTTCAACCTTCAATCCTAAATACTCAATCTTCAATCCTCAATCCTCAATCCTCAATCCTCAATCCTCAATCCTCAACCCTCAATCCTCAATATTCAATCCTCAATACTCCATCTTCAATCATCAATCCTCAATCCTCAATCCTCAGTCGTCAATCCTCAGTCATCAATCCTCAATCTTCAATACTCAATCGTCAATCCTTAGTCCTCAGTCCTCAATCCTCAATCCTCGTTCCTCAAACCTCAATCGTCAACCCTCAGTCTTCATCCTCAATTCTCAATTCTCAACCCTCAATCCGCAACCCTCAATCCTCAAACCTCAATCCTCAACCGTCGGTCCTCGTCCTCAATCCTCAACCCTCAATCCTCAATCTTCAATGTTCAATCATCAATAATCAATCTTCAATCCTCAACCATCAATCCTCAATCCTCAATCCTCAATCCTCAATATTCAACACTCAACCCTCAACCATAAATCCTCAATATTCAATCATCAATCCTCAATTCTCAATACTCAATAGAACATCCTGAATACTCATGGTTCAATACTCAATACAGAATATTCAATAATCAAATCTCAAACCTCAAGCATCAATTCTCAACACTCAGCCCTCGACACTCAGTCCTCTCTCTTCTATCCTACACCCTCAACCCTCAATCCTCAAGCGTCAATCCTCAATACTCAATCCTCAACCCTCAATCCTCAATCCTCAATCTTCAATCCTCAATACTCAATCTTCAATCCTCAATCCTCAATCCTCAATCCTCAATACTCTATCCTCAATCCTCAATCCTCAACCCTCAATCCTCAACCCTCAATCCTCATCCCTCAAACCTCAATCCTCAACCCTCAGTACTCATCCCCAATTCTCTATTCTCAATTCTCAATCCTCAATCCTCAATCCTCAAGCCTCAGTCCTCAATCCTCAATCCTCAATCCTCAACCGTCGGTCCTCGTCCTCAATCCTCAACACTCAATCCTCAATCCTCAATATTCAATCATCAATAATCAATCTTCAATCCTCAATCATCAATCCTCAATCCTCAATCCTCAATACTCAATACTCAACACACAACTCTCAGCCATCAATCCTCAATACTCAACCATCAATCCTCAATTCTCAATACTCAATAGAATATCCTGAATTCTCATGGTTCAATACTCAATCCACAATATTCAATAATCAAATCTCAATCCTCAACCTTCAATCCTCAATACTCAATTTCAATCCTCAATCCTCAATTCTCAATCCTCAATACTCAATCCTCAATCGTCAATCCTCAATCCCCTATCCTCAATCTTCAATCCTCAATCCTCAATCCTCAATCCTCAACCCTCAATCCTCATTCCGCAAACCTCAATCCTCAACCCTCAGTCCTCATTCTCAATTCTCAATTCTCAATCCTCAATCCTCAATCCTCAATCATCAATCCTCAATAATCAATCTCGAATCCTAGATCCTCAATCCCCAATCTTCAATCCTTAATCATCAATCTTCAATAATCTTCAATCCGTAATCATCAATCTACAATCCTCAATCCCCAGTCATCAATCTTCAATCCTCAATGCTCAGTCCTCAATCCTCAATCCTCAGTCCTCAATCCTCAATCCTCAATCCTCAAACCTCAATCCTCAACCGTCAGTCCTCGTCCTCAATCCTCAAACCTCAATCCTCAATCCTCAATATTCATTCATCAATACTCAATCTTCAATCCTCAATCCTCTATCCTCAATCCTCAATCCTCAATCCTCAGTACTCAACACACAACCCTCAGCCATCAATCCTCAATACTCAACCATCAATCCTCAATTCTCAATACTCAATAGAATATCCTGAATTCTCATGGTTCAATACTCAATCCTCAATCGTCAATCCTCAATCCCCAATCCTCAATCTTCAATCCTCAATCCTCAACCCTCAATCCTCAATCCTCAATCCTCAATCTTCAATCCTCAATACTCAATCTTCAATCCTCAATCCTCAATCCTCAATCCTCAATCCTGAATCCTCAATCCTCAATCCTCAATCCTCAATCATCAATCCTCAGTCCTTAAACCTCAATCCCTAATCTTCAGTCCTGAATCCTCAATCTTCAGCCCTCAGTCCTCATAAATCAATTGCCAATCCTCAATCCTCAATAGAATATCCTTAATTCACAGTTTTCAATACTCAATCCCCATTCTACACTCTTCAAGTCTCAATCCACAAATATCAATTCTCATCACTCAACCATCAACACTCAGCCCTCAATCTTCAATCCTCATTCTTCAATCCTCAATCTTCAATCCTCAATACTGAATATTCAATCCTCAATCCTCAATCCTCAATCCTCAATCCTCAATCCTGAATCTTCAATCCTCAGTCCCCAATCCTCAATCTTCAATCCTCGATACCCAATCCTCAATCCTCAATCCTCAATACTCAGTCCTCAGTCCTCAAACCTCAATGCTCAATCCTCAATCCCCAATCCTCAATCCTCAATCCTCTATCATCAATCCTCTATCTTCAATCCTCAATCCTCAATCCTCAGTCCTCAGTCACAAATACTCAATCTTCAATACTCAATCGTCAATCCTCAGTCCTCAATCCTCAACCCTCAATCCTCGTTCCTCAAACCTCAATCCTCAACACTCAGTCCTCATCCTCAATCCTCATTTCTCAATACTCAGTCCTCAATCCTCAATCATCAATCCCCAATAATCAATCTCCAATCCTAGATCCTCAATCCCCAATCCTCAATCCTTAATCCTCAATCTTCAATCCTCAATCGCCAGTCCTCAATCTTCAATCCTCTATGCTCAATCCTCAATCCTCAGCCTCAGTCATCAATCCTCAACCCTCCATCCTCAAACCTCAATCCTCAACCGTCAGTCCTCGTCCTCAATCCTCAACCCTCAATCCTCAATCCTCAATCTTCAGTCATCAATACTCAATCTTCAATCCTCAATCATCAATCCTCAATCCTCAATCCTCAATCCTCAGGCATGAATACTCAATCTTCAATACTCAATCCTCAATCCTCAATCCACAATCCTCAATCCTCAACCCTCAATCCTCACTCCTCAAACCTCAATCCTCAACCCTCAGTCCTCATACTCAATTCTCAGTTCTCAATCCTCAATCCTCAATCCTCAATCTTCAATCCTCAATAATCAATCTCCAATCCTAGATCCTCAATCCCCAATCTTCAATCCTTAATCCTCAATCTTCAATCCCCAATCCCCTGTCCTCAATGTCCAATCCTCAATGCTCAATCGTCAATCCTCAATCCTCAGTCCTCAATCCTCAATCCTCAATCCTCAAACCTCAATCCTCAACCGACCGTCCTCATCCTCCATCCTCCATCCTCAATCCTCAACCCTCAACCCTCAATTTTCAATCCTCAATACTCAATCTTCAATCCACAATCCTCAATCCTCAATCATCAATCCTCAAACCTCAATCCTCAATCTTCAATCATCAATATTCAATCTTCAATCCTCAATCCTCAATCCTCAATCCTCAATCCTCAATCCTCAACCTTCAATCCTCAATCCTCAATCCCCAATCCTCAATCCTCAACCCTCAATCCTCAATCCTCAATCTTCAACCCTCAATCCTCAATCCTCAAACCTCAATCCTCAATCCTCAATCTTCAATCCTCAATAATCAATCTCCAATCCTACATCCTCAATCCCCAATCCTCAACCTTCAATCCTCAATACTCAATCTTCAATCCTCAATCCTCAATCCTCTATCCTCAATCCTCAATCCTCAATCCTCAATATTCAATCCTCAATACTCAATCTTCAATCATCAATCCTCAATCCTCAATCCTCAGTCGTCAATCCTCAGTCATCAATCTTCAATCCTCAATAATCAATCTCCAATACTACATCCACAATCCCCAATCCTCAATCCTTAATCCTCAATCTTCAATACTCAATCGCCAGTCCTCAATCTTCAATCCTCAATGCTCAATCCTCAATCCTCAATCGTCAGTCCTCAATCCTCAATCCTCAATCCTCAAACCTCAATCCTCAACCGTCAGTCCTCGTCCTCAATCCTCAAACCTCAATCCTCAATCCTCAATCCTCAATATTCAATCATCAATACTCAATCTTCAATCCTCAATCCTCTATCCTCAATCCTCAATCCTCAAACCTCAGTACTCAACACACAACCCTCAGACATCAATCCTCAATACTCAACCATCAATCCTCAATTCTCAATACTGAATAGAATATCCTGAATTCTCATGGTTCAATACTCAATCCTCAATCGTCAATCCTCAATCCCCAATCCTCAATCTTCAATCCTCAGTCCTCAACCCTCAATCCTCAATCCTCAATCCTCAATCTTCAATCCTCAATACTCAATCTTCAACCATCAATCCTCAATCCTCAATCCTCAGTCGTCAATCCTCAGTCATCAATCCTCAATCTTCAATACTCAATCCTCAGTCCTCAGCCCTCAATCCTCAATCCTCAATCTTCAATCCTCAATCCTCAATCCTCAATCCTCAATCCTCAATCTTTAATCCTCAATACTGAAACTTCAATCCCCAATCCTCAATCCTCAATCCTCAATACTCAGTACTCAACACACAACCCTCAGCCATCAATCCTCAATACTCAACCATCAATCCTCAATTCTCAATACTCAATAGAATATCCTGAATTCTCATGGTTCAATACTCAATCCTCAATCGTCAATCCTCAATCCCCAATCCTCAATCTTCAATCCTCAGTCCTCAACCCTCAATCCTCAATCCTCAATCCTCAATCTTCAATCCTCAATACTCAATCTTCAACCATCAATCCTCAATCCTCAATCCTCAGTCGTCAATCCTCAGTCATCAATCCTCAATCTTCAATACTCAATCCTCAGTCCTCAGCCCTCAATCCTCAATCCTCAATCTTCAATCCTCAATCCTCAGTCCTCAATCCTCAATCCTCAATCTTTAATCCTCAATACTGAAACTTCAATCCCCAATCCTCAATCCTCAATCCTCAATACTCATTCTTCAATCCTCAATTCCCAGTCCTCAATCTTCAATCCTCAGTCCTCAATTCGTAATCCACAATCCTCAATCCTCGGACCTCAAGTATCAATACTCAAACCTCAGTCCTCATCCTCAATACACAACCCTCAATCATCAATCCTCAATCTTCAATACTCAATCCTCAATCCTCAATCCTCAGTCCTCAAACCTCAATCCAGAATCCTCGATCCTGAATCCTCAATCTTCAGCCCTCAGTCCTCAACAATCAGTTGTCAATCCTCAATCCTCCATAGAATATCATCAATTCACAGTTTTCAATACTCAATACTGAATCTGCAATCTTCAAATCTCTATCCACAAACATCAATTCTCATCACTCAACCCTCAACACTCAGTCCCCAATCCTCAATATTCAATCCTCAATCCTCAATCCTCAATCCTCAATCCACAATCTTCAACCTTCAATCCTAAATACTCAATCTTCAATCCTCAAGCCTCAATCATCAATCCTCAATCCTCAACCCTCAATCCTCAATATTCAATCCTCAATACTCCATCTTCAATCATCAATCCTCAATCCTCAATCCTCAGTCGTCAATCCTCAGTCATCAATCCTCAATCTTCAATACTCAATCGTCAATCCTTAGTCCTCAGTCCTCAATCCTCAATCCTCGTTCCTCAAACCTCAATCGTCAACCCTCAGTCTTCATCCTCAATTCTCAATTCTCAACCCTCAATCCGCAACCCTCAATCCTCAAGCCTCAATCCTCAACCGTCGGTCCTCGTCCTCAATCCTCAACCCTCAATCCTCAATCTTCAATGTTCAATCATCAATAATCAATCTTCAATCCTCAACCATCAATCCTCAATCCTCAACCCTCAATCCTCAATATTCAACACTCAACCCTCAACCATAAATCCTCAATATTCAATCATCAATCCTCAATTCTCAATATTCAATAGAACATCCTGAATACTCATGGTTCAATACTCAATACAGAATATTCAATAATCAAATCTCAAACCTCAAGCATCAATTCTCAACACTCAGCCCTCAACACTCAGTCCTCTCTCTTCTATCCTACATCCTCAACCGTCAATCCTCAAGCGTCAATCCTCAATACTCAATCCTCAACCCTCAATCCTCAATCCTCAATCTTCAATCCTCAATACTCAATCTTCAATCCTCAATCCTCAATCCTCAATCCTCAATACTCTATCCTCAATCCTCAATCCTCAACCCTCAATCCTCAACCCTCAATCCTCATCCCTCAAACCTCAATCCTCAACCCTCAGTCCTCATCCTCAATTCTCTATTCTCAATTCTCAATCCTCAATCCTCAATCCTCAAGCCTCAGTCCTCAATCCTCAATCCTCAATCCTCAACCGTCGGTCCTCGTCCTCAATCCTCAACACTCAATCCTCAATCCTCAATATTCAATCATCAATAATCAATCTTCAATCCTCAATCATCAATCCTCAATCCTCAATCCTCAATCCTCAATACTCAACACACAACTCTCAGCCATTAATCCTCAATACTCAACCATCAATCCTCAATTCTCAATACTCAATAGAATATCCTGAATTCTCATGGTTCAATACTCAATGCACAATATTCAATAATCAAATCTCAATCCTCAACCTTCAATCCTCAATACTCAATTTCAATCCTCAATCCTCAATTCTCAATCCTCAATACTCAATCCTCAATCGTCAATCCTCAATCCCCTATCCTCAATCTTCAATCCTCGATCCTCAACCCACAATCCTCAACCCCCAATCCTCAATCTTCAATCCTCAATACTCAATCTTCAATCCTCAATCCTCAATCCTCAATCCTCAATCCTCAATCCTCAATCCTCAATCCTCAATCCTCAATACTCAATCTGCAATCCTCAATCCTCAATCCTCAATCCTTAATCCTCATTCTTCAATCCTCAATACCCAATCCTCAATCTTCAATCCTCAATCCTCAATCCTCAATTGTCAATCCTCAATCCTCAATCCTCAGACCTCAAACATTAATATTCAACACTCAGTTCTCGTCCTCAATCCACAACCCTCAAACCTCAATCCTCAATCTTCAATCATCAATATTCAATCTTCAATCCTCAATCCTCAATCCTCAATCCTCAATCCTCAATCCTCAACCTTCAATCCTACATCCTCAATCCCCAATCCTCAACCTTCAATCCTCAATACTCAATCTTCAATCCTCAATCCTCAATCCTCTATCCTCAATCCTCAATCCTCAATCCTCAATATTCAATCCTCAATACTCAATCTTCAATCATCAATCCTCAATCCTCAATCCTCAGTCGTCAATTCTCAGTCATCAATCCTCAATCTTCAATACTCAATCGTCAATCCTTAGTCCTCAATACTCAATCCTCAATCCTCGTTCCTCAAACCTCAATCCTCAACCCTCAGTCGTCATCCTCAATTCTCAATTCTCAATCCTCAATCCTCAATCCTCAATCCTCAATCCTCAATCTTTAATCCTCAATAATCAATCTCCAATCCCGCATCCTCAATCCCCAATCCTCAATCCTTAATCCTCAATCTTCAATCCTCAATCGCCAGTCCTCAATCTTCAATCCTCAAAGCTCAGTCCTCAATCCTCAAGCCTCAGTCCTCAATCCTCAATCCTCAATCCTCAAACCTCAATCCTCAATCCTCAATCCTCAATATTCAACACACAACCCTCAGCCAACAATCATCAATACTCAACCATCAATCCTAAGTTCTCAATACTCAATAGGATATCCTGAATTCGCATGGTTCAATACTCAATCCACAATATTCAATAATCAAATCTCAATCCTCAAACTTCAATCCTCAATACTCAATTTCAATCCTCAATTCTCAATCCTCAATCCTCAGTCCTCAGTCGTCAAACCTCAATCCCCGAACCTCAGCCCTCATCCTCAATCATCAGTCCTCAATCCTCAGTCCTCAGTCCTCAAACCTCAATCCTCAACCCTCAGATATTGTCCTCAACACTCAATCCTCAATCCTCAATCCTCAACCTTCAATCCTCAATACTCAATCTTTAATCCTCAATACTCAATCTTCAATCCTCAATCCTCAATCCTCAATCCTCAATAGTCAATTCTCAATACTCAATCGAATATCCTGAATTCTCATGGTTCAATACTTAATCCACAATATTCAATAATCAAATCTCAATCCTCAATCTTCAATCCTCAATACTCAATTTCAATCCTCAATCCTCAATTCTCAATCCTCAATACTCAATCCTCAATCGTCAATCCTCAATCCCCAATCCTCAATCTTCAATCCTCAATCCCCAACCCTCAATACTCAACCCTCAATCCTCAATCTTCAATCCTCAATACTCAATCTTCAATCCTCAATCCTCAATCCTCAATCCTCAATCCTCAATCATAAATTCTCAATCCTCAATCCTCAATCCTCAGGCCTCAAACATCAATATTCCACCCTCAGTACTCGTCCTCAATCCACAAACCTCAATCCTCAATCCTCAATCTTCAGTCATCAATATTCAATCTTTAATCCTCCATCGTCAATCCTCAATCCTCATTCCTCAATCCTCAATCCTCAATCCTCAATCCTCAATCCTCAATCCTCAATATTCTATCCTCAATACTCAATCTTCAATCATCAATCCTCAATCCTCAATCCTCAGTCGTCAATCCTCAGTTATCAATCCTCAATCTTCAATGCTCAATCGTCAATCCTTAGTCCTCAATACTCAATCCTCAATCCTCGTTCCTCAAACCTCAATCCTCAACCCTCAGTCGTCATCCTCAATTCTCAATTCTCAATCCTCAATCCTCAATCCTCAATCCTCAATCTTCAATCCTCAATAATCAATCTCCAATACTACATCCACAATCCCCAATCCTCAATCCTTAATCCTCAATCTTCAATACTCAATCGCCAGTCCTCAATCTTCAATCCTCAATGCTCAATCCTCAATCCTCAATCGTCAGTCCTCAATCCTCAATCCTCAGTCCTCAAACCTCAATCCTCAACCGTCAGTCCTCGTCCTCAATCCTCAAACCTCAATCCTCAATCCTCAATCCTCAATATTCAATCATCAATACTCAATCTTCAATCCTCAATCCTCAGTACTCAACACACAACCCTCAGCCATCAATCCTCAATACTCAACCATCAATCCTCAATTCTCAATACTGAATAGAATATCCTGAATTCTCATGGTTCAATACTCAATCCTCAATCGTCAATCCTCAATCCCCAATCCTCAATCTTCAATCCTCAGTCCTCAACCCTCAATCCTCAATCCTCAATCCTCAATCTTCAATCCTCAATACTCAATCTTCAACCATCAATCCTCAATCCTCAATCCTCAGTCGTCAATCCTCAGTCATCAATCCTCAATCTTCAATACTCAATCCTCAGTCCTCAGCCCTCAATCCTCAATCCTCAATCTTCAATCCTCAATCCTCAATCCTCAATCCTCAATCCTCAATCTTTAATCCTCAATACTGAAACTTCAATCCCCAATCCTCAATCCTCAATCCTCAATACTCATTCCTCAATCCTCAATTCCCAGTCCTCAATCTTCAATCCTCAGTCCTCAATTCGTAATCCACAATCCTCAATCCTCGGACCTCAAGTATCAATACTCAAACCTCAGTCCTCGTCCTCAATACACAACCCTCAATCATCAATCCTCAATCTTCAATACTCAATCCTCAATCCTCAATCCTCAGTCCTCAAACCTCAATCCAGAATCCTCGATCCTGAATCCTCAATCTTCAGCCCTCAGTCCTCAACAATCAGTTGTCAATCCTCAATCCTCCATAGAATATCATCAATTCACACTTTTCAATACTCAATACTCAATCTGCAATCTTCAAATCTCTATCCACAAACATCAATTCTCATCACTCAACCCTCAACACTCAGTCCCCAATCCTCAATATTCAATCCTCAATCCTCAATCCTCAATCCACAATCTTCAACCTTCAATCCTAAATACTCAATCTTCAATCCTCAATCCTCAATCCTCAATCCTCAATCCTCAATCCTCAACCCTCAATCCTCAGTATTCAATCCTCAAATACTCCATCTTCAATCATCAATCCTCAATCCTCAATCCTCAGTCGTCAATCCTCAGTCATCAATCCTCAATCTTCAATACTCAATCGTCAATCCTTGGTCCTCAGTCCTCAATCCTCAATCCTCGTTCCTCAAACCTCAATCGTCAACCCTCAGTCTTCATCCTCAATTCTCAATTCTCAACCCTCAATCCGCAACCCTCAATCCTCAAACCTCAATCCTCAACCGTCGGTCCTCGTCCTCAATCCTCAACCCTCAATCCTCAATCTTCAATGTTCAATCATCAATAATCAATCTTCAATCCTCAACCATCAATCCTCAATCCTCAATCCTCAATCCTCAATATTCAACACTCAACCCTCAACCATAAATCCTCAATATTCAATCATCAATCCTCAATTCTCAATACTCAATAGAACATCCTGAATACTCATGGTTCAATACTCAATACAGAATATTCAATAATCAAATCTCAAACCTCAAGCATCAATTCTCAACACTCAGCCCTCGACACTCAGTCCTCTCTCTTCTATCCTACATCCTCAACCCTCAATCCTCAAGCGTCAATCCTCAATACTCAATCCTCAACCCTCAATCCTCAATCCTCAATCTTCAATCCTCAATACTCAATCTTCAATCCTCAATCCTCAATCCTCAATCCTCAATACTCTATCCTCAATCCTCAATCCTCAACCCTCAATCCTCAACCCTCAATCCTCATCCCTCAAACCTCAATCCTCAACCCTCAGTCCTCATCCTCAATTCTCTATTCTCAATTCTCAATCCTCAATCCTCAATCCTCAAGCCTCAGTCCTCAATCCTCAATCCTCAATCCTCAACCGTCGGTCCTCGTCCTCAATCCTCAACACTCAATCCTCAATCCTCAATATTCAATCATCAATAATCAATCTTCAATCCTCAATCATCAATCCTCAATCCTCAATCCTCAATCCTCAATACTCAACACACAACTCTCAGCCATCAATCCTCAATACTCAACCATCAATCCTCAATTCTCAATACTCAATAGAATATCCTGAATTCTCATGGTTCAATACTCAATGCACAATATTCAATAATCAAATCTCAATCCTCAACCTTCAATCCTCAATACTCAATTTCAATCCTCAATCCTCAATTCTCAATCCTCAATACTCAATCCTCAATCGTCAATCCTCAATCCCCTATCCTCAATCTTCAATCCTCAATCCTCAACCCACAATCCTCAACCCCCAATCCTCAATCTTCAATCCTCAATACTCAATCTTCAATCCTCAATCCTCAATCCTCAATCCTCAATCCTCAATCCTCAATCCTCAATCCTCAATCCTCAATACTCAATCTGCAATCCTCAATCCTCAATCCTCAATCCTTAATCCTCATTCTTCAATCCTCAATACCCAATCCTCAATCTTCAATCTTCAATCATCAATCCTCAATCCTCAATCCTCAGTCGTCAATTATCAGTCATCAATCCTCAATCTTCAATACTCAATCGTCAATCCTTAGTCCTCAATACTCAATCCTCAATCCTCGTTCCTCAAACCTCAATCCTCAACCCTCAGTCGTCATCCTCAATTCTCAATTCTCAATCCTCAATCCTCAATCCTCAATCCTCAATCCTCAATCTTTAATCCTCAATCTTCAATCCTCAGTACTCGATCTTCAATCCTCAACACTCAATCCCCAATCCTCAATCCTCAATCCTCAATCCTCAATCCTCAATCCTGAATGCTCAATCTTCAATCCTCAATACCCAATCCTCAATCTTCAATCCTCAATCCTCAATCATCAATTCTCAATCCTCAATCCTCAATCCTCAGGCTTCAAACATCAATATTCCACCCTCAGTACTCGTCCTCAATCCACAACCCTCGATCCTCAATCCTCAATCTTCAATCATCAATATTCCATCTTTAATCCTCAATCCTCAATCCTCAATCCTCAATCCTTAATCCTCAATCTTCAACCCTCAATCCTCAATCCTCAATCCTCAATCCTCAATCTTCAATCCTCAATAATCAATCTCCAATCCTAGATCCTCAATCCACAATCTTCAATCCTTAATCCTCAATCTTCAATCCTCAATCCCCAGTCCTCAATCTCCAATCGTCAATGCTCAGTCCTCAATCCTCAATCCTCAGTCCTCAATCCTCAATCCTCAATCCTCAGGCATCAATACTCAATCTTCAATACTCAATCCTCAATCCCCAATCTTCAATCCTTAATCCTCAATCTTGAGTCCTCAATCCCCAGTCATCAATCTTCAATCCTCAATGCTCAATCTTCAATCCTCAACCGTCAGTCCTCGTACTCAATCCTCAACACTCAATCCCCAATCCTTAATCTTCAATCATCAATACTCAATCTTCAATCCTCAATACTCAATCCTCAATCGTCAATCTTCAATTCCAAATCCTCAATCTTCAATCATCAATATTCAGCCTTTAATCCTCAATCCTCAATCCTCAATCCGCAATCCTCAATCCTCAATCCTCAATCCTCAACCCTCAACCCTCAATCCTCAATCCTCCACCTTCAACTCTCAATCCTCAATCCCCAATGCTCAATAGCCAACCATCAATACACAATTATCAATACTCAATAGAATACCCTGAATTCTCAGGATTCAATACTCAAACCTCAATCCGCAACCCTCAGCCCTCATCCTCCATCCTCAATCCTCAATCCTCAATCCTCAATATTCAATCCTCAATACTCAATCTTCAATCACCAATCCTCAATCCTCAATCCTCAATCCTCAATCCTCAGGCATCATTACTCAATCTTCAATACTCAATCCTCAATCGTCAATCTTCAATTCCCAATCATCAATCTTCAATCATCAATATTCAGCCTTTAATCCTCAATCCTCAATCCTCAATCCTCAATCCTCAATCCTCAATCCTCAATCCTCAATCCTCAATCCTCAACCCTCAATCCTCATTCCGCAAACCTCAATCCTCAACCCTCAGTCCTCATTCTCAATTCTCAATTCTCAATCCTCAATCCTCAATCCTCAATCATCAATCCTCAATAATCAATCTCGAATCCTAGATCCTCAATCCCCAATCTTCAATCCTTAATCATCAATCTTCAATAATCTTCAATCCGTAATCATCAATCTACAATCCTCAATCCCCAGTCATCAATCTTCAATCCTCAATGCTCAGTCCTCAATCCTCAATCCTCAGTCCTCAATCCTCAATCCTCAATCCTCAAACCTCAATCCTCAACCGTCAGTCCTCGTCCTCAATCCTCAAACCTCAATCCTCAATCCTCAATATTCATTCATCAATACTCAATCTTCAATCCTCAATCCTCTATCCTCAATCCTCAATCCTCAATCCTCAGTACTCAACACACAACCCTCAGCCATCAATCCTCAATACTCAACCATCAATCCTCAATTCTCAATACTCAATAGAATATCCTGAATTCTCATGGTTCAATACTCAATCCTCAATCGTCAATCCTCAATCCCCAATCCTCAATCTTCAATCCTCAATCCTCAACCCTCAATCCTCAATCCTCAATCCTCAATCTTCAATCCTCAATACTCAATCTTCAATCCTCAATCCTCAATCCTCAATCCTCAATCCTGAATCCTCAATCCTCAATCCTCAATCCTCAATCATCAATCCTCAGTCCTTAAACCTCAATCCCTAATCCTCAGTCCTGAATCCTCAATCTTCAGCCCTCAGTCCTCATAAATCAATTGCCAATCCTCAATCCTCAATAGAATATCCTTAATTCACAGTTTTCAATACTCAATCCCCATTGTTCACTCTTCAAGTCTCAATACACAAATATCAATTCTCATCACTCAACCATCAACACTCAGTCCTCAATCTTCAATCCTCATTCTTGAATCCTCAATCTTCAATCCTCAATACTGAATATTCAATCCTCAATCCTCAATCCTCAATCCTCAATCCTCAATCCTGAATCTTCAATCCTCAGTCCCCAATCCTCTATCTTCAATCCTCGATACCCAATCCTCAATCCTCAATCCTCAATACTCAGTCCTCAGTCCTCAAACCTCAATGCTCAATCCTCAATCCCCAATCCTCAATCCTCAATCCTCTATCATCAATCCTCTATCTTCAATACTCAATACTCAATCCTCAATCCTCAATCCTCAATCCTCAATCATCAATCCTCAATCTTCAATACTCAATCCTCAATCCCCAATGCTCAATAGCCAACCATCAATACACAATCATCAATACTCAATAGAATACCCTGAATTCTCAGGATTCAATACTCAAACCTCAATCCGCAACCTTCAGCCCTCATCCTCCATCCTCAATCCTCAATCCTCAATCCTCAACATTCAATCCTCAATACTCAATCTTCAATCACCAATCCTCAATCCTCAATCCTCAATCCTCAATCCTCAGGCATCATTACTCAATCTTCAATACTCAATCCTCAATCCTCAATTCTCAATCCTCAATCCTCAACCTTCAACTCTCAATCCACAATCCTCAATGTTCAATCCTCAATACCCAATCCTTAATCTTCAATCCTCAATCCTCAATCTTCAATCCTCAATACTCAATCTTCAATTCTCATTCCTCAATCCTCAATCCTCAATCCTCAATTCTCAATTCTCAATCCTCAATCCTCAATCCTCAGACCTCAAACTTCAAAATTCAACCCTCAGTTCTCGTCCTCAATCCACCAACCTCAATCCTCAATCCTCAATCTTCAATCATCAATATTCAATCTTCAATCCTCAATGCTCAGTCCTCAATCCTCAATCCTCAGTCCTCAATCCTCAATCCTCAATCCTCAAACCTCAATCCTCAACCGTCAGTCCTCGTCCTCAATCCTCAAACCTCAATCCTCAATCCTCAATATTCATTCATCAATACTCAATCTTCAATCCTCAATCCTCTATCCTCAATCCTCAATCCTCAATCCTCAATCCTCAACCTTCAATCCTCAATACTCAATCTTTAATCCTCAATACTCAATCTTCAATCCTCAATCCTCAATCCTCAATCCTCAATAGTCAATTCTCAATACTCAATCGAATATCCTGAATTCTCATGGTTCAATACTTAATCCACAATATTCAATAATCAAATCTCAATCCTCAATCTTCAATCCTCAATACTCAATTTCAATCCTCAATCCTCAATTCTCAATCCTCAATACTCAATCCTCAATCGTCAATCCTCAATCCCCAATCCTCAATCTTCAATCCTCAATCCCCAACCCTCAATACTCAACCCTCAATCCTCAATCTTCAATCCTCAATACTCAATCTTCAATCCTCAATCCTCAATCCTCAATCCTCAATCCTCAATCATAAATTCTCAATCCTCAATCCTCAATCCTCAGGCCTCAAACATCAATATTCCACCCTCAGTACTCGTCCTCAATCCACAAACCTCAATCCTCAATCCTCAATCTTCAGTCATCAATATTCAATCTTTAATCCTCCATCGTCAATCCTCAATCCTCATTCCTCAATCCTCAATCCTCAATCCTCAATCCTCAATCCTCAATCCTCAATATTCTATCCTCAATACTCAATCTTCAATCATCAATCCTCAATCCTCAATCCTCAGTCGTCAATCCTCAGTTATCAATCCTCAATCTTCAATACTCAATCGTCAATCCTTAGTCCTCAATACTCAGTCCTCAATCCTCGTTCCTCAAACCTCAATCCTCAACCCTCAGTCGTCATCCTCAATTCTCAATTCTCAATCCTCAATCCTCAATCCTCAATCCTCAATCTTCAATCCTCAATAATCAATCTCCAATACTACATCCACAATCCCCAATCCTCAATCCTTAATCCTCAATCTTCAATACTCAATCGCCAGTCCTCAATCTTCAATCCTCAATGCTCAATCCTCAATCCTCAATCGTCAGTCCTCAATCCTCAATCCTCAGTCCTCAAACCTCAATCCTCAACCGTCAGTCCTCGTCCTCAATCCTCAAACCTCAATCCTCAATCCTCAATCCTCAATATTCAATCATCAATACTCAATCTTCAATCCTCAATCCTCTATCCTCAATCCTCAATCCTCAATCCTCAGTACTCAACACACAACCCTCAGCCATCAATCCTCAATATTCAATCATCAATCCTCAATTCTCAATACTGAATAGAATATCCTGAATTCTCATGGTTCAATACTCAATCCTCAATCGTCATTCCTCAATCCCCAATCCTCAATCTTCAATCCTCAGTCCTCAACCCTCAATCCTCAATCCTCAATCCTCAATCTTCAATCCTCAATACTCAATCTTCAACCATCAATCCTCAATCCTCAATCCTCAGTCGTCAATCCTCAGTCATCAATCCTCAATCTTCAATACTCAATCCTCAGTCCTCAGCCCTCAATCCTCAATCCTCAATCTTCAATCCTCAATCCTCAATCCTCAATCCTCAATCCTCAATCTTTAATCCTCAATACTGAAACTTCAATCCCCAATCCTCAATCCTCAATCCTCAATACTCATTCCTCAATCCTCAATTCCCAGTCCTCAATCTTCAATCCTCAGTCCTCAATTCGTAATCCACAATCCTCAATCCTCGGACCTCAAGTATCAATACTCAAACCTCAGTCCTCGTCCTCAATACACAACCCTCAATCATCAATCCTCAATCTTCAATACTCAATCCTCAATCCTCAATCCTCAGTCCTCAAACCTCAATCCAGAATCCTCGATCCTGAATCCTCAATCTTCAGCCCTCAGTCCTCAACAATCAGTTGTCAATCCTCAATCCTCCATAGAATATCATCAATTCACACTTTTCAATACTCAATACTCAATCTGCAATCTTCAAATCTCTATCCACAAACATCAATTCTCATCACTCAACCCTCAACACTCAGTCCCCAATCCTCAATATTCAATCCTCAATCCTCAATCCTCAATCCACAATCTTCAACCTTCAATCCTAAATACTCAATCTTCAATCCTCAATCCTCAATCCTCAATCCTCAATCCTCAATCCTCAACCCTCAAACCTCAATATTCAATCCTCAATACTCCATCTTCAATCATCAATCCTCAATCCTCAATCCTCAGTCGTCAATCCTCAGTCATCAATCCTCAATCTTCAATACTCAATCGTCAATCCTTAGTCCTCAGTCCTCAATCCTCAATCCTCGTTCCTCAAACCTCAATCGTCAACCCTCAGTCTTCATCCTCAATTCTCAATTCTCAACCCTCAATCCGCAACCCTCAATCCTCAAACCTCAATCCTCAACCGTCGGTCCTCGTCCTCAATCCTCAACCCTCAATCCTCAATCTTCAATGTTCAATCATCAATAATCAATCTTCAATCCTCAACCATCAATCCTCAATCCTCAATCCTCAATCCTCAATATTCAACACTCAACCCTCAACCATAAATCCTCAATATTCAATCATCAATCCTCAATTCTCAATACTCAATAGAACATCCTGAATACTCATGGTTCAATACTCAATACAGAATATTCAATAATCAAATCTCAAACCTCAAGCATCAATTCTCAACACTCAGCCCTCGACACTCAGTCCTCTCTCTTCTATCCTACATCCTCAACCCTCAATCCTCAAGCGTCAATCCTCAATACTCAATCCTCAACCCTCAATCCTCAATCCTCAATCTTCAATCCTCAATACTCAATCTTCAATCCTCAATCCTCAATCCTCAATCCTCAATACTCTATCCTCAATCCTCAATCCTCAACCCTCAATCCTCAACCCTCAATCCTCATCCCTCAAACCTCAATCCTCAACCCTCAGTCCTCATCCTCAATTCTCTATTCTCAATTCTCAATCCTCAATCCTCAATCCTCAAGCCTCAGTCCTCAATCCTCAATCCTCAATCCTCAACCGTCGGTCCTCGTCCTCAATCCTCAACACTCAATCCTCAATCCTCAATATTCAATCATCAATAATCAATCTTCAATCCTCAATCATCAATCCTCAATCCTCAATCCTCAATCCTCAATACTCAACACACAACTCTCAGCCATCAATCCTCAATACTCAACCATCAATCCTCAATTCTCAATACTCAATAGAATATCCTGAATTCTCATGGTTCAATACTCAATCCACAATATTCAATAATCAAATCTCAATCCTCAACCTTCAATCCTCAATACTCAATTTCAATCCTCAATCCTCAATTCTCAATCCTCAATACTCAATCCTCAATCGTCAATCCTCAATCCCCTATCCTCAATCTTCAATCCTCAATCCTCAATCCTCAATCCTCAACCCTCAATCCTCATTCCGCAAACCTCAATCCTCAACCCTCAGTCCTCATTCTCAATTCTCAATTCTCAATCCTCAATCCTCAATCCTCAATCATCAATCCTCAATAATCAATCTCGAATCCTAGATCCTCAATCCCCAATCTTCAATCCATAATCATCAATCTTCAATAATCTTCAATCCGTAATCATCAATCTACAATCCTCAATCCCCAGTCATCAATCTTCAATCCTCAATGCTCAGTCCTCAATCCTCAATCCTCAGTCCTCAATCCTCAATCCTCAATCCTCAAACCTCAATCCTCAACCGTCAGTCCTCGTCCTCAATCCTCAAACCTCAATCCTCAATCCTCAATATTCATTCATCAATACTCAATCTTCAATCCTCAATCCTCTATCCTCAATCCTCAATCCTCAATCCTCAGTACTCAACACACAACCCTCAGCCATCAATCCTCAATACTCAACCATCAATCCTCAATTCTCAATACTCAATAGAATATCCTGAATTCTCATGGTTCAATACTCAATCCTCAATCGTCAATCCTCAATCCCCAATCCTCAATCTTCAATCCTCAATCCTCAACCCTCAATCCTCAATCCTCAATCCTCAATCTTCAATCCTCAATACTCAATCTTCAATCCTCAATCCTCAATCCTCAATCCTCAATCCTGAATCCTCAATCCTCAATCCTCAATCCTCAATCATCAATCCTCAGTCCTTAAACCTCAATCCCTAATCCTCAGTCCTGAATCCTCAATCTTCAGCCCTCAGTCCTCATAAATCAATTGCCAATCCTCAATCCTCAATAGAATATCCTTAATTCACAGTTTTCAATACTCAATCCCCATTCTTCACTCTTCAAGTCTCAATCCACAAATATCAATTCTCATCACTCAACCATCAACACTCAGTCCTCAATCTTCAATCCTCATTCTTCAATCCTCAATCTTCAATCCTCAATACTGAATATTCAATCCTCAATCCTCAATCCTCAATCCTCAATCCTCAATCCTGAATCTTCAATCCTCAGTCCCCAATCCTCAATCTTCAATCCTCGATACCCAATCCTCAATCCTCAATCCTCAATACTCAGTCCTCAGTCCTCAAGCCTCAATACTCAAACCTCAATCCGCAACCTTCAGCCCTCATCCTCCATCCTCAATCCTCAATCCTCAATCCTCAACATTCAATCCTCAATACTCAATCTTCAATCACCAATCCTCAATCCTCAATCCTCAATCCTCAATCCTCAGGCATCATTACTCAATCTTCAATACTCAATCCTCAATCCTCAATTCTCAATCCTCAATCCTCAACCTTCAACTCTCAATCCACAATCCTCAATGTTCAATCCTCAATACCCAATCCTTAATCTTCAATCCTCAATCCTCAATCTTCAATCCTCAATACTCAATCTTCAATTCTCATTCCTCAATCCTCAATCCTCAATCCTCAATTCTCAATTCTCAATCCTCAATCCTCAATCCTCAGACCTCAAACTTCAAAATTCAACCCTCAGTTCTCGTCCTCAATCCACCAACCTCAATCCTCAATCCTCAATCTTCAATCATCAATATTCAATCTTCAATCCTCAATGCTCAGTCCTCAATCCTCAATCCTCAGTCCTCAATCCTCAATCCTCAATCCTCAAACCTCAATCCTCAACCGTCAGTCCTCGTCCTCAATCCTCAAACCTCAATCCTCAATCCTCAATATTCATTCATCAATACTCAATCTTCAATCCTCAATCCTCTATCCTCAATCCTCAATCCTCAATCCTCAGTACTCAACACACAACCCTCAGCCATCAATCCTCAATACTCAACCATCAATCCTCAATTCTCAATACTCAATAGAATATCCTGAATTCTCATGGTTCAATACTCAATCCTCAATCGTCAATCCTCAATCCCCAATCCTCAATCTTCAATCCTCAATCCTCAACCCTCAATCCTCAATCCTCAATCCTCAATCTTCAATCCCCAATATTCAATCTCCAATCCTAGATCCTCAATCCCCAATCCTCAATCCTTAATCCTCAATCTTCAATCCTCAATCGCCAGTCCTCAATCTTCAATCCTCTATGCTCAATCCTCAATCCTCAGCCTCAGTCATCAATCCTCAACCCTCCATCCTCAAACCTCAATCCTCAACCGTCAGTCCTCGTCCTCAATCCTCAACCCTCAATCCTCAATCCTCAATCTTCAGTCATCAATACTCAATCTTCAATCCTCAATCATCAATCCTCAATCCTCAATCCTCAATCCTCAGGCATGAATACTCAATCTTCAATACTCAATCCTCAATCCTCAGTCCACAATCCTCAATCCTCAACCCTCAATCCTCATTCCTCAAACCTCAATCCTCAACCCTCAGTCCTCATACTCAATTCTCAGTTCTCAATCCTCAATCCTCAATCCTCAATCTTCAATCCTCAATAATCAATCTCCAATCCTAGATCCTCAATCCCCAATCTTCAATCCTTAATCCTCAATCTTCAATCCCCAATCCCCAGTCCTCAATGTCCAATCCTCAATGCACAATCGTCAATCCTCAATCCTCAGTCCTCAATCCTCAATCCTCAATCCTCAAACCTCAATCCTCAACCGACCGTCCTCATCCTCCATCCTCCATCCTCAATCCTCAACCCTCAACCCTCAATCTTCAATCCTCAATACTCAATCTTCAATCCACAATCCTCAATCCTCAATCATCAATCCTCAATCCTCAATCCTCAATCCTCAGGCATCAATACTCAATCTTCAATACTCAATCCTCAATCCTCAGCCTCAGTCCTCAATCCTCAACCCTCAATCCTCAAACCTCAATCCTCAACCGTCAGTCCTCGTCCTCAATTCTCAACCCTCAATCCTCAATTCTCAATCTTCAATCATCAATAATCAATCTTCAATCCTCAATCATCAATCCTCAATCCTCAATCCTCAATCCTCAGGCATCAGTACTCAATCTTCAATACTCAATCCTCAAACCACAATCCTCAACCTTCAATCCTCAATACTCAATCTTCAATCCTCAATCCTCAATCCTCAATCCTCATTCCTCAATCCTCAATCCTCAATATTCAATCCTCAATACTCAATCTTCAATCATCAATCCTCAATCCTCAATCCTCAATCTTCAATCCTCAATAATCAATCTCCAATCCTAGATCCTCAATCCCCAATCTTCAATCCTTAATCCTCAATCCTCAGTCATAAATCCACAATCTTCAATACTCAATCGTCAATCCTCTGTCCTCAATCCTCAATCCTCAATCCTCAATATTCAATCCTCAATACTCAACCTTCAATCCTCAATCCTCAATCCTCAGTCCTCAGTCACAAATACTCAATCTTCAATACTCAATCGTCAATCCTCAGTCCTCAATCCTCAACCCTCAATCCTCGTTCCTCAAACCTCAATCCTCAACACTCAGTCCTCATCCTCAATCCTCATTTCTCAATACTCAGTCCTCAATCCTCAATCCTCAATCCTCAACCCTCAATCCTCATTCCTCAAACCTGAATCCTCAATCGTCAATCCTCAATCCCCAATCCTCAATCTTCAATGCTCAATCCTCAATCCTCAATCCTCAATCCTCAATCCTCAATCTTCACTCCTCAGTACTCAATCTTCAATCCTCAACCCTCAATCCCCAATCCTCAATCCTCAATCCTCAATCCTCTATACTGAATCCTCAATCTTCAATCCTCAATACCCAATCCTCAATCTTCAATCCTCAATCCTCAATCATAAATTCTCAATCCTCAATCCTCAATCCTCAGGCCTCAAACATCAATATTCCACCCTCAGTACTCGTCCTCAATCCACAACCCTCAATCCTCAATCCTCAATCTTCAGTCATCAATATTCAATCTTTAATCCTCCATCGTCAATCCTCAATCCTCATTCCTCAATCCTCAATCCTCAATCCTCAATCCTCAATCCTCAATCCTCAATATTCTATCCTCAATACTCAATCTTCAATCATCAATCCTCAATCCTCAATCCTCAGTCGTCAATCCTCAGTCATCAATCCTCAATCTTCAATACTCAATCGTCAATCCTTAGTCCTCAGTCCTCAATCCTCAATCCTCGTTCCTCAAACCTCAATCGTCAACCCTCAGTCTTCATCCTCAATTCTCAATTCTCAACCCTCAATCCGCAACCCTCAATCCTCAAACCTCAATCCTCAACCGTCGGTCCTCGTCCTCAATCCTCAACCCTCAATCCTCAATCTTCAATGTTCAATCATCAATAATCAATCTTCAATCCTCAACCATCAATCCTCAATCCTCAATCCTCAATCCTCAATATTCAACACTCAACCCTCAACCATAAATCCTCAATATTCAATCATCAATCCTCAATTCTCAATACTCAATAGAACATCCTGAATACTCATGGTTCAATACTCAATACAGAATATTCAATAATCAAATCTCAAACCTCAAGCATCAATTCTCAACACTCAGCCCTCGACACTCAGTCCTCTCTCTTCTATCCTACATCCTCAACCCTCAATCCTCAAGCGTCAATCCTCAATACTCAATCCTCAACCCTCAATCCTCAATCCTCAATCTTCAATCCTCAATACTCAATCTTCAATCCTCAATCCTCAATCCTCAATCCTCAATACTCTATCCTCAATCCTCAATCCTCAACCCTCAATCCTCAACCCTCAATCCTCATCCCTCAAACCTCAATCCTCAACCCTCAGTCCTCATCCTCAATTCTCTATTCTCAATTCTCAATCCTCAATCCTCAATCCTCAAGCCTCAGTCCTCAATCCTCAATCCTCAATCCTCAACCGTCGGTCCTCGTCCTCAATCCTCAACACTCAATCCTCAATCCTCAATATTCAATCATCAATAATCAATCTTCAATCCTCAATCATCAATCCTCAATCCTCAATCCTCAATCCTCAATACTCAACACACAACTCTCAGCCATCAATCCTCAATACTCAACCATCAATCCTCAATTCTCAATACTCAATAGAATATCCTGAATTCTCATGGTTCAATACTCAATCCACAATATTCAATAATCAAATCTCAATCCTCAACCTTCAATCCTCAATACTCAATTTCAATCCTCAATCCTCAATTCTCAATCCTCAATACTCAATCCTCAATCGTCAATCCTCAATCCCCTATCCTCAATCTTCAATCCTCAATTCTCAATCCTCAATCCTCAACCCTCAATCCTCATTCCGCAAACCTCAATCCTCAACCCTCAGTCCTCATTCTCAATTCTCAATTCTCAATCCTCAATCCTCAATCCTCAATCATCAATCCTCAATCATCAATCCTCAGTCCTTAAACCTCAATCCCTAATCCTCAGTCCTGAATCCTCAATCTTCAGCCCTCAGTCCTCATAAATCAATTGCCAATCCTCAATCCTCAATAGAATATCCTTAATTCACAGTTTTCAATACTCAATCCCCATTCTTCACTCTTCAAGTCTCAATCCACAAATATCAATTCTCATCACTCAACCATCAACACTCAGTCCTCAATCTTCAATCCTCATTCTTCAATCCTCAATCTTCAATCCTCAATACTGAATATTCAATCCTCAATCCTCAATCCTCAATCCTCAATCCTCAATCCTGAATCTTCAATCCTCAGTCCCCAATCCTCAATCTTCAATCCTCGATACCCAATCCTCAATCCTCAATCCTCAATACTCAGTCCTCAGTCCTCAAGCCTCAATACTCAAACCTCAATCCGCAACCTTCAGCCCTCATCCTCCATCCTCAATCCTCAATCCTCAATCCTCAACATTCAATCCTCAATACTCAATCTTCAATCACCAATCCTCAATCCTCAATCCTCAATCCTCAATCCTCAGGCATCATTACTCAATCTTCAATACTCAATCCTCAATCCTCAATTCTCAATCCTCAATCCTCAACCTTCAACTCTCAATCCACAATCCTCAATGTTCAATCCTCAATACCCAATCCTTAATCTTCAATCCTCAATCCTCAATCTTCAATCCTCAATACTCAATCTTCAATTCTCATTCCTCAATCCTCAATCCTCAATCCTCAATTCTCAATTCTCAATCCTCAATCCTCAATCCTCAGACCTCAAACTTCAAAATTCAACCCTCAGTTCTCGTCCTCAATCCACCAACCTCAATCCTCAATCCTCAATCTTCAATCATCAATATTCAATCTTCAATCCTCAATGCTCAGTCCTCAATCCTCAATCCTCAGTCCTCAATCCTCAATCCTCAATCCTCAAACCTCAATCCTCAACCGTCAGTCCTCGTCCTCAATCCTCAAACCTCAATCCTCAATCCTCAATATTCATTCATCAATACTCAATCTTCAATCCTCAATCCTCTATCCTCAATCCTCAATCCTCAATCCTCAGTACTCAACACACAACCCTCAGCCATCAATCCTCAATACTCAACCATCAATCCTCAATTCTCAATACTCAATAGAATATCCTGAATTCTCATGGTTCAATACTCAATCCTCAATCGTCAATCCTCAATCCCCAATCCTCAATCTTCAATCCTCAATCCTCAACCCTCAATCCTCAATCCTCAATCCTCAATCTTCAATCCCCAATATTCAATCTCCAATCCTAGATCCTCAATCCCCAATCCTCAATCCTTAATCCTCAATCTTCAATCCTCAATCGCCAGTCCTCAATCTTCAATCCTCTATGCTCAATCCTCAATCCTCAGCCTCAGTCATCAATCCTCAACCCTCCATCCTCAAACCTCAATCCTCAACCGTCAGTCCTCGTCCTCAATCCTCAACCCTCAATCCTCAATCCTCAATCTTCAGTCATCAATACTCAATCTTCAATCCTCAATCATCAATCCTCAATCCTCAATCCTCAATCCTCAGGCATGAATACTCAATCTTCAATACTCAATCCTCAATCCTCAGTCCACAATCCTCAATCCTCAACCCTCAATCCTCATTCCTCAAACCTCAATCCTCAACCCTCAGTCCTCATACTCAATTCTCAGTTCTCAATCCTCAATCCTCAATCCTCAATCTTCAATCCTCAATAATCAATCTCCAATCCTAGATCCTCAATCCCCAATCTTCAATCCTTAATCCTCAATCTTCAATCCCCAATCCCCAGTCCTCAATGTCCAATCCTCAATGCACAATCGTCAATCCTCAATCCTCAGTCCTCAATCCTCAATCCTCAATCCTCAAACCTCAATCCTCAACCGACCGTCCTCATCCTCCATCCTCCATCCTCAATCCTCAACCCTCAACCCTCAATCTTCAATCCTCAATACTCAATCTTCAATCCACAATCCTCAATCCTCAATCATCAATCCTCAATCCTCAATCCTCAATCCTCAGGCATCAATACTCAATCTTCAATACTCAATCCTCAATCCTCAGCCTCAGTCCTCAATCCTCAACCCTCAATCCTCAAACCTCAATCCTCAACCGTCAGTCCTCGTCCTCAATTCTCAACCCTCAATCCTCAATTCTCAATCTTCAATCATCAATAATCAATCTTCAATCCTCAATCATCAATCCTCAATCCTCAATCCTCAATCCTCAGGCATCAGTACTCAATCTTCAATACTCAATCCTCAAACCACAATCCTCAACCTTCAATCCTCAATACTCAATCTTCAATCCTCAATCCTCAATCCTCAATCCTCATTCCTCAATCCTCAATCCTCAATATTCAATCCTCAATACTCAATCTTCAATCATCAATCCTCAATCCTC
This sequence comes from Calliopsis andreniformis, assembly GCF_051401765.1. Taxonomy (NCBI): domain Eukaryota; kingdom Metazoa; phylum Arthropoda; class Insecta; order Hymenoptera; family Andrenidae; genus Calliopsis; species Calliopsis andreniformis. The sequence continues at coordinate 1,638,442 of NC_135071.1, read as the reverse complement.
AATCCTCAATCTTCAATCCTCAATAATCAATCTCCAATCCTAGATCCTCAATCCCCAATCTTCAATCCTTAATCCTCAATCCTCAGTCATAAATCCACAATCTTCAATACTCAATCGTCAATCCTCTGTCCTCAATCCTCAATCCTCAATCCTCAATATTCAATCCTCAATACTCAACCTTCAATCCTCAATCCTCAATCCTCAGTCCTCAGTCACAAATACTCAATCTTCAATACTCAATCGTCAATCCTCAGTCCTCAATCCTCAACCCTCAATCCTCGTTCCTCAAACCTCAATCCTCAACACTCAGTCCTCATCCTCAATCCTCATTTCTCAATACTCAGTCCTCAATCCTCAATCCTCAATCCTCAACCCTCAATCCTCATTCCTCAAACCTGAATCCTCAATCGTCAATCCTCAATCCCCAATCCTCAATCTTCAATGCTCAATCCTCAATCCTCAATCCTCAATCCTCAATCCTCAATCTTCACTTCTCAGTACTCAATCTTCAATCCTCAACCCTCAATCCCCAATCCTCAATCCTCAATCCTCAATCCTCTATACTGAATCCTCAATCTTCAATCCTCAATACCCAATCCTCAATCTTCAATCCTCAATCCTCAATCATAAATTCTCAATCCTCAATCCTCAATCCTCAGGCCTCAAACATCAATATTCCACCCTCAGTACTCGTCCTCAATCCACAACCCTCAATCCTCAATCCTCAATCTTCAGTCATCAATATTCAATCTTTAATCCTCCATCGTCAATCCTCAATCCTCATTCCTCAATCCTCAATCCTCAATCCTCAATCCTCAATCCTCAATCCTCAATATTCTATCCTCAATACTCAATCTTCAATCATCAATCCTCAATCCTCAATCCTCAGTCGTCAATCCTCAGTCATCAATCCTCAATCTTCAATACTCAATCGTCAATCCTTAGTCCTCAATACTCAATCCTCAATCCTCGTTCCTCAAACCTCAATCCTCAACCCTCAGTCGTCATCCTCAATTCTCAATTCTCAATCCTCAATCCTCAATCCTCAATCCTCAATCTTCAATCCTCAATAATCAATCTCCAATTCTATATCCACAATCCCCAATCCTCAATCCTTAATCCTCAATCTTCAATACTCAATCGCCAGTCCTCAATCTTCAATCCTCAATGCTCAATCCTCAATCCTCAAGCCTCAGTCCTCAATCCTCAATCCTCAATCCTCAAACCCCAATCCTCAACCGTCAGTCCTCGTCCTCAATCCTCAACCCTCACTCCTCAATCCTCAATATTCAATCACCAATACTCAATCTTCAATCCTCAATCCTCAGTCCTCAATCCTCAATCCTCAATCCTCAATATTCAACACACAACCCACAGCCAACAATCCTCAATACTCAACCATCAATCCTCAATTCTCAATACTCAATAGAATATCCTGAATTCTCATGCTTCAATACTCAATCCACAACATTCAATAATCAAATCTCAATCCTCAATCTTCAATCCTCAGTACTCAATTTCAATCCTCAATCCTCAATTCTCAATCCTCAATACTCAATCCTCAATCGTCAATCCTCAATCCCCAATCCTCAATCTTCAATCCTCAATCCTCAACCCTCAATCCTCAACCCTCAATCCTCAATCTTCAATCCTCAATACTCAATCTTCAATCCTCAATCCTCAATCCTCAATCCTCAATCCTCAATCCTCAATCCTCAATCCTCAATCCTCAATACTCAATCTGCAATCCTCAATCCTCAATCCTCAATCCTTAATCCTCATTCTTCAATCCTCAATACCCAATCCTCAATCTTCAATCCTCAATCCTCAATCCTCAATTCTCAATCCTCAATCCTCAATCCTCAGACCTCAAACATTAATATTCAACACTCAGTTCTCGTCCTCAATCCACAACCCTCAAACCACAATCCTCAATCTTCAATCATCAATATTCAATCTTCAATCCTCAATCCTCAATCCTCAATCCTCAATCCTCGATCCTCAACCTTCAATCCTCAATCCTCAATCCCCAATCCTCAATCCTCAACCCTCAATCCTCAATCCTCAATCTTCAACCCTCAATCCTCAATCCTCAAACCTCAATCCTCAATCCTCAATCTTCAATCCTCAATAATCAATCTCCAATCCTACATCCTCAATCCCCAATCCTCAACCTTCAATCCTCAACACTCAATCTTCAATCCTCAATCCTCAATCCTCTATCCTCAATCCTCAATCCTCAATCCTCAATATTCAATCCTCAATACACAATCTTCAATCATCAATCCTCAATCCTCAATCCTCAATCCTCAGTCGTCAATCCTCAGTCATCAATCCTCAATCTTCAATACTCAATCGTCAATCCTTAGTCCTCAATACTCAATCCTCAATCCTCGTTCCTCAAACCTCAATCCTCAACCCTCAGTCGTCATCCTCAATTCTCAATTCTCAATCCTCAATCCTCAATCCTCAATCCTCAATCCTCAATCTTTAATCCTCAATAATCAATCTCCAATCCCGCATCCTCAATCCCCAATTCTCAATCCTTAATCCTCAATCTTCAATCCTCAATCGCCAGTCCTCAATCTTCAATCCTCAAAGCTCAGTCCTCAATCCTCAAGCCTCAGTCCTCAATCCTCAATCCTCAATCCTCAAACCTCAATCCTCAATCCTCAATCCTCAATATTCAACACACAACCCTCAGCCAACAATCATCAATACTCAACCATCAATCCTAAGTTCTCAATACTCAATAGGATATCCTGAATTCGCATGGTTCAATACTCAATCCACAATATTCAATAATCAAATCTCAATCCTCAAACTTCAATCCTCAATACTCAATTTCAATCCTCAATTCTCAATCCTCAATCCTCAGTCCTCAGTCGTCAAACCTCAATCCCCGACCCTCAGCCCCCATCCTCAATCATCAGTCCTCAATCCTCAGTCCTCAGTCCTCAAACCTCAATCCTCAACCCTCAGATATTGTCCTCAACACTCAATCCTCAATCCTCAATCCTCAACCTTCAATCCTCAATACTGAATCTTTAATCCTCAATACTCAATCTTCAATCCTCAGTCCTCAATCCTCAATCCTCAATAGTCAATTCTCAATACTCAATCGAATATCCTGAATTCTCATGGTTCAATACTTAATCCACAATATTCAATAATCAAATCTCAATCCTCAATCTTCAATCCTCAATACTCAATTTCAATCCTCAATCCTCAATTCTCAATCCTCAATACTCAATCCTCAATCGTCAATCCTCAATCCCCAATCCTCAATCTTCAATCCTCAATCCCCAACCCTCAATACTCAACCCTCAATCCTCAATCTTCAATCCTCAATACTCAATCTTCAATCCTCAATCCTCAATCCTCAATCCTCAATCTTCACTCCTCAGTACTCAATCTTCAATCCTCAACCCTCAATCCCCAATCCTCAATCCGCAATCCTCAATCCTCTATCCTGAATCCTCCATCTTCAATCCTCAATACCCAATCCTCAATCTTCAATCCTCAATCCTCAATCATAAATTCTCAATCCTCAATCCTCAATCCTCAGGCCTCAAACATCAATATTCCACCCTCAGTACTCGTCCTCAATCCACAAACCTCAATCCTCAATCCTCAATCTTCAGTCATCAATATTCAATCTTTAATCCTCCATCGTCAATCCTCAATCCTCATTCCTCAATCCTCAATCCTCAATCCTCAATCCTCAATCCTCAATCCTCAATATTCTATCCTCAATACTCAATCTTCAATCATCAATCCTCAATCCTCAATCCTCAGTCGTCAATCCTCAGTTATCAATCCTCAATCTTCAATACTCAATCGTCAATCCTTAGTCCTCAATACTCAATCCTCAATCCTCGTTCCTCAAACCTCAATCCTCAACCCTCAGTCGTCATCCTCAATTCTCAATTCTCAATCCTCAATCCTCAATCCTCAATCCTCAATCTTCAATCCTCAATAATCAATCTCCAATACTACATCCACAATCCCCAATCCTCAATCCTTAATCCTCAATCTTCAATACTCAATCGCCAGTCCTCAATCTTCAATCCTCAATGCTCAATCCTCAATCCTCAATCGTCAGTCCTCAATCCTCAATCCTCAATCCTCAAACCTCAATCCTCAACCGTCAGTCCTCGTCCTCAATCCTCAAACCTCAATCCTCAATCCTCAATCCTCAATATTCAATCATCAATACTCAATCTTCAATCCTCAATCCTCTATCCTCAATCCTCAATCCTCAATCCTCAGTACTCAACACACAACCCTCAGCCATCAATCCTCAATACTCAACCATCAATCCTCAATTCTCAATACTGAATAGAATATCCTGAATTCTCATGGTTCAATACTCAATCCTCAATCGTCAATCCTCAATCCCCAATCCTCAATCTTCAATCCTCAGTCCTCAACCCTCAATCCTCAATCCTCAATCCTCAATCTTCAATCCTCAATACTCAATCTTCAACCATCAATCCTCAATCCTCAATCCTCAGTCGTCAATCCTCAGTCATCAATCCTCAATCTTCAATACTCAATCCTCAGTCCTCAGCCCTCAATCCTCAATCCTCAATCTTCAATCCTCAATCCTCAATCCTCAATCCTCAATCCTCAATCTTTAATCCTCAATACTGAAACTTCAATCCCCAATCCTCAATCCTCAATCCTCAATACTCATTCTTCAATCCTCAATTCCCAGTCCTCAATCTTCAATCCTCAGTCCTCAATTCGTAATCCACAATCCTCAATCCTCGGACCTCAAGTATCAATACTCAAACCTCAGTCCTCGTCCTCAATACACAACCCTCAATCATCAATCCTCAATCTTCAATACTCAATCCTCAATCCTCAATCCTCAGTCCTCAAACCTCAATCCAGAATCCTCGATCCTGAATCCTCAATCTTCAGCCCTCAGTCCTCAACAATCAGTTGTCAATCCTCAATCCTCCATAGAATATCATCAATTCACAGTTTTCAATACTCAATACTCAATCTGCAATCTTCAAATCTCTATCCACAAACATCAATTCTCATCACTCAACCCTCAACACTCAGTCCCCAATCCTCAATATTCAATCCTCAATCCTCAATCCTCAATCCACAATCTTCAACCTTCAATCCTAAATACTCAATCTTCAATCCTCAATCCTCAATCCTCAATCCTCAATCCTCAATCCTCAACCCTCAATCCTCAATATTCAATCCTCAATACTCCATCTTCAATCATCAATCCTCAATCCTCAATCCTCAGTCGTCAATCCTCAGTCATCAATCCTCAATCTTCAATACTCAATCGTCAATCCTTAGTCCTCAGTCCTCAATCCTCAATCCTCGTTCCTCAAACCTCAATCGTCAACCCTCAGTCTTCATCCTCAATTCTCAATTCTCAACCCTCAATCCGCAACCCTCAATCCTCAAACCTCAATCCTCAACCGTCGGTCCTCGTCCTCAATCCTCAACCCTCAATCCTCAATCTTCAATGTTCAATCATCAATAATCAATCTTCAATCCTCAACCATCAATCCTCAATCCTCAATCCTCAATCCTCAATATTCAACACTCAACCCTCAACCATAAATCCTCAATATTCAATCATCAATCCTCAATTCTCAATACTCAATAGAACATCCTGAATACTCATGGTTCAATACTCAATACAGAATATTCAATAATCAAATCTCAAACCTCAAGCATCAATTCTCAACACTCAGCCCTCGACACTCAGTCCTCTCTCTTCTATCCTACATCCTCAACCCTCAATCCTCAAGCGTCAATCCTCAATACTCAATCCTCAACCCTCAATCCTCAATCCTCAATCTTCAATCCTCAATACTCAATCTTCAATCCTCAATCCTCAATCCTCAATCCTCAATACTCTATCCTCAATCCTCAATCCTCAACCCTCAATCCTCAACCCTCAATCCTCATCCCTCAAACCTCAATCCTCAACCCTCAGTCCTCATCCTCAATTCTCTATTCTCAATTCTCAATCCTCAATCCTCAATCCTCAAGCCTCAGTCCTCAATCCTCAATCCTCAATCCTCAACCGTCGGTCCTCGTCCTCAATCCTCAACACTCAATCCTCAATCCTCAATATTCAATCATCAATAATCAATCTTCAATCCTCAATCATCAATCCTCAATCCTCAATCCTCAATCCTCAATACTCAACACACAACTCTCAGCCATCAATCCTCAATACTCAACCATCAATCCTCAATTCTCAATACTCAATAGAATATCCTGAATTCTCATGGTTCAATACTCAATCCACAATATTCAATAATCAAATCTCAATCCTCAACCTTCAATCCTCAATACTCAATTTCAATCCTCAATCCTCAATTCTCAATCCTCAATACTCAATCCTCAATCGTCAATCCTCAATCCCCTATCCTCAATCTTCAATACTCAATCCTCAACCCACAATCCTCAACCCTCAATCCTCAATCTTCAATCCTCAGCCCTCAATCCTCAATCCTCAATATTCAATCCTCAATCCTCAATCCTCAATCCTCAATCCTCAATCTTTAATCCTCAATACTGAAACTTCAATCCCCAATCCTCAATCCTCAATCCTCAATACTCATTCTTCAATCCTCAATTCCCAGTCCTCAATCTTCAATCCTCAGTCCTCAATTCGTAATCCACAATCCTCAATCCTCGGACCTCAAGTATCAATACTCAAACCTCAGTCCTCGTCCTCAATACACAACCCTCAATCATCAATCCTCAATCTTCAATACTCAATCCTCAATCCTCAATCCTCAGTCCTCAAACCTCAATCCAGAATCCTCGATCCTGAATCCTCAATCTTCAGCCCTCAGTCCTCAACAATCAGTTGTCAATCCTTAATCCTCCATAGAATATCATCAATTCACAGTTTTCAATACTCAATACTCAATCTGCAATCTTCAAATCTCTATCCACAAACATCAATTCTCATCACTCAACCCTCAACACTCAGTCCCCAATCCTCAATATTCAATCCTCAATCCTCAATCCTCAATCCACAATCTTCAACCTTCAATCCTAAATACTCAATCTTCAATCCTCAATCCTCAATCCTCAATCCTCAATCCTCAATCCTCAACCCTCAATCCTCAATATTCAATCCTCAATACTCCATCTTCAATCATCAATCCTCAATCCTCAATCCTCAGTCGTCAATCCTCAGTCATCAATCCTCAATCTTCAATACTCAATCGTCAATCCTTAGTCCTCAGTCCTCAATCCTCAATCCTCGTTCCTCAAACCTCAATCGTCAACCCTCAGTCTTCATCCTCAATTCTCAATTCTCAACCCTCAATCCGTAACCCTCAATCCTCAAACCTCAATCCTCAACCGTCGGTCCTCGTCCTCAATCCTCAACCCTCAATCCTCAATCTTCAATGTTCAATCATCAATAATCAGTCTTCAATCCTCAACCATCAATCCTCAATCCTCAATCCTCAATCCTCAATATTCAACACTCAACCCTCAACCATAAATCCTCAATATTCAATCATCAATCCTCAATTCTCAATACTCAATAGAACATCCTGAATACTCATGGTTCAATACTCAATACAGAATATTCAATAATCAAATCTCAAACCTCAAGCATCAATTCTCAACACTCAGCCCTCGACACTCAGTCCTCTCTCTTCTATCCTACATCCTCAACCCTCAATCCTCAAGCGTCAATCCTCAATACTCAATCCTCAATCCTCAATCCTCAATCCTCAATCTTCAATCCTCAATACTCAATCTTCAATCCTCAATCCTCAATCCTCAATCCTCAATACTCTATCCTCAATCCTCAATCCTCAACCCTCAATCCTCAACCCTCAATCCTCATCCCTCAAACCTCAATCCTCAACCCTCAGTCCTCATCCTCAATTCTCTATTCTCAATTCTCAATCCTCAATCCTCAATCCTCAAGCCTCAGTCCTCAATCCTCAATCCTCAATCCTCAACCGTCGGTCCTCGTCCTCAATCCTCAACACTCAATCCTCAATCCTCAATATTCAATCATCAATAATCAATCTTCAATCCTCAATCATCAATCCTCAATCCTCAATCCTCAATCCTCAATACTCAACACACAACTCTCAGCCATCAATCCTCAATACTCAACCATCAATCCTCAATTCTCAATACTCAATAGAATATCCTGAATTCTCATGGTTCAATACTCAATCCACAATATTCAATAATCAAATCTCAATCCTCAACCTTCAATCCTCAATACTCAATTTCAATCCTCAATCCTCAATTCTCAATCCTCAATACTCAATCCTCAATCGTCAATCCTCAATCCCCTATCCTCAGTCTTCAATCCTCAATCCTCAACCCACAATCCTCAACCCTCAATCCTCAATCTTCAATCCTCAATACTCAATCTTCAATCCTCAATCCTCAATCCTCAATCCTCAATCCTCAATCCTCAATCCTCAATCCTCAATCCTCAATACTCAATCTGCAATCCTCAATCCTCAATCCTCAATCCTTAATCCTCATTCTTCAATCCTCAATACCCAATCCTCAATCTTCAATCCTCAATCCTCAATCCTCAATTGTCAATCCTCAATCCTCAATCCTCAGACCTCAAACATTAATATTCAACACTCAGTTCTCGTCCTCAATCCACAACCCTCAAACCTCAATCCTCAATCTTCAATCATCAATATTCAATCTTCAATCCTCAATCCTCAATCCTCAATCCTCAATCCTCAATCCTCAACCTTCAATCCTCAATCCTCAATCCCCAATCCTCAATCCTCAACCCTCAATCCTCAATCCTCAATCTTCAACCCTCAATCCTCAATCCTCAAACCTCAATCCTCAATCCTCAATCTTCAATCCTCAATAATCAATCTCCAATCCTACATCCTCAATCCCCAATCCTCAACCTTCAATCCTCAATACTCAATCTTCAATCCTCAATCCTCAATCCTCTATCCTCAATCCTCAATCCTCAATCCTCAATATTCAATCCTCAATACTCAATCTTCAATCATCAATCCTCAATCCTCAATCCTCAGTCGTCAATCCTCAGTCATCAATCCTCAATCTTCAATACTCAATCGTCAATCCTTAGTCCTCAATACTCAATCCTCAATCCTCGTTCCTCAAACCTCAATCCACAACCCTCAGTCGTCATCCTCAATTCTCAATTCTCAATCCTCAATCCTCAATCCTCAATCCTCAATCCTCAATCTTTAATCCTCAATCTTCAATCCTCAGTACTCGATCTTCAATCCTCAACACTCAATCCCCAATCCTCAATCCTCAATCCTCAATCCTCAATCCTGAATGCTCAATCTTCAATCCTCAATACCCAATCCTCAATCTTCAATCCTCAATCCTCAATCATCAATTCTCAATCCTCAATCCTCAATCCTCAGGCTTCAAACATCAATATTCCACCCTCAGTACTCGTCCTCAATCCACAACCCTCGATCCTCAATCCTCAATCTTCAATCATCAATATTCCATCTTTAATCCTCAATCCTCAATCCTCAATCCTCAATCCTTAATCCTCAATCTTCAACCCTCAATCCTCAATCCTCAATCCTCAATCCTCAATCTTCAATCCTCAATAATCAATCTCCAATCCTAGATCCTCAATCCACAATCTTCAATCCTTAATCCTCAATCTTCAATCCTCAATCCCCAGTCCTCAATCTCCAATCGTCAATGCTCAATCCTCAATCCTCAATCCTCAGTCCTCAATCCTCAATCCTCAATCCTCAGGCATCAATACTCAATCTTCAATACTCAATCCTCAATCCCCAATCTTCAATCCTTAATCCTCAATCTTGAGTCCTCAATCCCCAGTCATCAATCTTCAATCCTCAATGCTAAATCTTCAATCCTCAACCGTCAGTCCTCGTACTCAATCCTCAACACTCAATCCCCAATCCTTAATCTTCAATCATCAATACTCAATCTTCAATCCTCAATACTCAATCCTCAATCGTCAATCTTCAATTCCAAATCCTCAATCTTCAATCATCAATATTCAGCCTTTAATCCTCAATCCTCAATCCTCAATCCTCAATCCTCAATCCTCAATCCTCAATCCTCAATCCTCAATCCTCAACCCTCAATCCTCATTCCGCAAACCTCAAACCTCAACCCTCAGTCCTCATTCTCAATTCTCAATTCTCAATCCTCAATCCTCAATCCTCAATCATCAATCCTCAATAATCAATCTCGAATCCTAGATCCTCAATCCCCAATCTTCAATCCTTAATCATCAATCTTCAATAATCTTCAATCCGTAATCATCAATCTACAATCCTCAATCCCCAGTCATCAATCTTCAATCCTCAATGCTCAGTCCTCAATCCTCAATCCTCAGTCCTCAATCCTCAATCCTCAATCCTCAAACCTCAATCCTCAACCGTCAGTCCTCGTCCTCAATCCTCAAACCTCAATCCTCAATCCTCAATATTCATTCATCAATACTCAATCTTCAATCCTCAATCCTCTATCCTCAATCCTCAATACTCAATCCTCAGTACTCAACACACAACCCTCAGCCATCAATCCTCAATACTCAACCATCAATCCTCAATTCTCAATACTCAATAGAATATCCTGAATTCTCATGGTTCAATACTCAATCCTCAATCGTCAATCCTCAATCCCCAATCCTCAATCTTCAATCCTCAATCCTCAACCCTCAATCCTCAATCCTCAATCCTCAATCTTCAATCCTCAATACTCAATCTTCAATCCTCAATCCTCAATCCTCAATCCTCAATCCTGAATCCTCAATCCTCAATCCTCAATCCTCAATCATCAATCCTCAGTCCTTAAACCTCAATCCCTAATCCTCAGGCCTGAATCCTCAATCTTCAGCCCTCAGTCCTCATAAATCAATTGCCAATCCTCAATCCTCAATAGAATATCCTTAATTCACAGTTTTCAATACTCAATCCCCATTCTTCACTCTTCAAGTCTCAATCCACAAATATCAATTCTCATCACTCAACCATCAACACTCAGTCCTCAATCTTCAATCCTCATTCTTCAATCCTCAATCTTCAATCCTCAATACTGAATATTCAATCCTCAATCCTCAATCCTCAATCCTCAATCCTCAATCCTGAATCTTCAATCCTCAGTCCCCAATCCTCAATCTTCAATCCTCGATACCCAATCCTCAATCCTCAATCCTCAATACTCAGTCCTCAGTCCTCAAACCTCAATGCTCAATCCTCAATCCCCAATCCTCAATCCTCAATCCTCTATCATCAATCCTCTATCTTCAATACTCAATACTCAATCCTCAATCCTCAATCCTCAATCCTCAATCATCAATCCTCAATCTTCAATACTCAATCCTCAATCCCCAATGCTCAATAGCCAACCATCAATACACAATTATCAATACTCAATAGAATACCCTGAATTCTCAGGATTCAATACTCAAACCTCAATCCGCAACCTTCAGCCCTCATCCTCCATCCTCAATCCTCAATCCTCAATCCTCAACATTCAATCCTCAATACTCAATCTTCAATCACCAATCCTCAATCCTCAATCCTCAATCCTCAATCCTCAGGCATCATTACTCAATCTTCAATACTCAATCCTCAATCCTCAATTCTCAATTCTCAATCCTCAATCCTCAACCTTCAACTCTCAATCCACAATCCTCAATGTTCAATCCTCAATACCCAATCCTTAATCTTCAATCCTCAATCCTCAATCTTCAATCCTCAATACTCAATCTTCAATTCTCATTCCTCAATCCTCAATCCTCTATCCTCAATTCTCAATTCTCAATCCTCAATCCTCAATCCTCAGACCTCAAACTTCAAAATTCAACCCTCAGTTCTCGTCCTCAATCCACCAACCTCAATCCTCAATCCTCAATCTTCAATCATCAATATTCAATCTTCAATCCTCAATGCTCAGTCCTCAATCCTCAATCCTCAGTCCTCAATCATCAATCCTCAATCTTCAATACTCAATCCTCAATGCCCAATGCTCAATAGCCAACCATCAATACACAATTATCAATACTCAATAGAATACCCTGAATTCTCAGGATTCAATACTCAAACCTCAATCCGCAACCTTCAGCCCTCATCCTCCATCCTCAATCCTCAATCCTCAATCCTCAACATTCAATCCTCAATACTCAATCTTCAATCACCAATCCTCAATCCTCAATCCTCAATCCTCAATCCTCAGGCATCATTACTCAATCTTCAATACTCAATCCTCAATCCTCAATTCTCAATTCTCAATCCTCAATCCTCAACCTTCAACTCTCAATCCACAATCCTCAATGTTCAATCCTCAATACCCAATCCTTAATCTTCAATCCTCAATCCTCAATCTTCAATCCTCAATACTCAATCTTCAATTCTCATTCCTCAATCCTCAATCCTCAATCCTCAATTCTCAATTCTCAATCCTCAATCCTCAATCCTCAGACCTCAAACTTCAAAATTCAACCCTCAGTTCTCGTCCTCAATCCACCAACCTCAATCCTCAATCCTCAATCTTCAATCATCAATATTCAATCTTCAATCCTCAATGCTCAGTCCTCAATCCTCAATCCTCAGTCCTCAATCCTCAATCCTCAATCCTCAAACCTCAATCCTCAACCGTCAGTCCTCGTCCTCAATCCTCAAACCTCAATCCTCAATCCTCAATATTCATTCATCAATACTCAATCTTCAATCCTCAATCCTCTATCCTCAATCCTCAATCCTCAATCCTCAGTACTCAACACACAACCCTCAGCCATCAATCCTCAATACTCAACCATCAATCCTCAATTCTCAATACTCAATAGAATATCCTGAATTCTCATGGTTCAATACTCAATCCTCAATCCTCAATCCTCAATCCTCAATCATCAATCCTCAGTCCTTAAACCTCAATCCCTAATCCTCAGTCCTGAATCCTCAATCTTCAGCCCTCAGTCCTCATAAATCAATTGCCAATCCTCAATCCTCAATAGAATATCCTTAATTCACAGTTTTCAATACTCAATCCCCATTCTTCACTCTTCAAGTCTCAATCCACAAATATCAATTCTCATCACTCAACCATCAACACTCAGTCCTCAATCTTCAATCCTCATTCTTCAATCCTCAATCTTCAATCCTCAATACTGAATATTCAATCCTCAATCCTCAATCCTCAATCCTCAATCCTCAATCCTGAATCTTCAATCCTCAGTCCCCAATCCTCAATCTTCAATCCTCGATACCCAATCCTCAATCCTCAATCCTCAATACTCAGTCCTCAGTCCTCAAACCTCAATGCTCAATCCTCAATCCCCAATCCTCAATCCTCAATCCTCTATCATCAATCCTCTATCTTCAATACTCAATACTCAATCCTCAATCCTCAATCCTCAATCCTCAATCATCAATTCTCAATCTTCAATACTCAATCCTCAATCCCCAATGCTCAATAGCCAACCATCAATACACAATTATCAATACTCAATAGAATACCCTGAATTCTCAGGATTCAATACTCAAACCTCAATCCGCAACCTTCAGCCCTCATCCTCCATCCTCAATCCTCAATCCTCAATCCTCAACATTCAATCCTCAATACTCAATCTTCAATCACCAATCCTCAATCCTCAATCCTCAATCCTCAATCCTCAGGCATCATTACTCAATCTTCAATACTCAATCCTCAATCCTCAATTCTCAATCCTCAATCCTCAACCTTCAACTCTCAATCCACAATCCTCAATGTTCAATCCTCAATACCCAATCCTTAATCTTCAATCCTCAATCCTCAATCTTCAATCCTCAATACTCAATCTTCAATTCTCATTCCTCAATCCTCAATCCTCAATCCTCAATTCTCAATTCTCAATCCTCAATCCTCAATCCTCAGACCTCAAACTTCAAAATTCAACCCTCAGTTCTCGTCCTCAATCCACCAACCTCAATCCTCAATCCTCAATCTTCAATCATCAATATTCAATCTTCAATCCTCAATGCTCAGTCCTCAATCCTCAATCCTCAGTCCTCAATCCTCAATCCTCAATCCTCAAACCTCAATCCTCAACCGTCAGTCCTCGTCCTCAATCCTCAAACCTCAATCCTCAATCCTCAATATTCATTCATCAATACTCAATCTTCAATCCTCAATCCTCTATCCTCAATCCTCAATCCTCAATCCTCAGTACTCAACACACAACCCTCAGCCATCAATCCTTAATCCTCAATTCTCAATACTCAATAGAATATCCTGAATTCTCATGGTTCAATACTCAATCCTCAATCGTCAATCCTCAATCCCCAATCCTCAATCTTCAATCCTCAATCCTCAACCCTCAATCCTCAATCCTCAATCCTCAATCTTCAATCCCCAATAATCAATCTCCAATCCTAGATCCTCAATCCCCAATCCTCAATCCTTAATGCTGAATCTTCAATCCTCAATCGCCAGTCCTCAATCTTCAATCCTCTATGCACAATCCTCAATCCTCAGCCTCAGTCCTCAATCCTCAACCCTCAATCCTCAAACCTCAATCCTCAACCGTCAGTCCTCGTCCTCAATCCTCAACCCTCAATCCTCAATTCTCAATCTTCAATCATCAATAATCAATCTTCAATCCTCAATCATCAATCCTCAATCCTCAATCCTCAATCCTCAGGCATCAGTACTCAATCTTCAATACTCAATCCTCAAACCACAATCCTCAACCTTCAATCCTCAATACTCAATCTTCAATCCTCAATCCTCAATCCTCAATCCTCATTCCTCAATCCTCAATCCTCAATATTCAATCCTCAATACTCAATCTTCAATCATCAATCCTCAATCCTCAATCCTCAGTCGTCAATCCTCAGTCATCAATCCTCAATCTTCAATACTCAATCGTCAATCCTTGGTCCTGAATACTCAATCCTCAATCCTCGTTCCTCAAACCTCAATCCTCAACCCTCAGTCGTCATCCTCAATTCTCAATTCTCAATCCTCAATCCACAATCCTCAATCCTCAGTCTTCAATCCTCAATAATCAATCTCCAATCCTGCATCCTCAATCCCCAATCCTCAATCCTTAATCCTCAATCTTCAATCCTCAATCGCCAGTCCTCAATCTTCAATCCTCAATGCTCAATCCTCAATACTCAAGCCTCAGTCCTCAATCCTCAATCCTCAATCCTCAAACCTCAATCCTCAACTGTCAGTCCTCGTCCTCAATCCTCAACCCTCAATCCTCAATCCTCAATATTCAATCATCAATACTCAATCTTCAGTCCTCAATCCTCAATCCTCAATCCTCAATCCTCAATCCTCAATATTCAACACACAACCCTGAGCCAACAATCCTCAATACTCAACCATCAATCCTCAGTTCTCAATACTCAATAGGATATCCTGAATTCTCATGGTTCAATACTCAATCCACAATATTCAATAATCAAATCTCAATCCTCAATCTTCAATCCTCAATACTCAATTTCAATCCTCAATCCTCAATTCGCAATCCTCAATACTCAATCCTCAATCGTCAATCCACAATCCCCAATCCTCAATCTTCAATCCTCAATCCTCAACCCTCAATCCTCAACACTCAATCCTCAATCTTCAATCCTCAATACTCAACCTTCAATCCTCAATCCTCAATCCTCAACCCTCAATCCTCAATCCTCAATCCTCAATCCTCAATCCTCAATGCTCGACCTGCAATCCTCAATCCCCAATCCTCAATCCTCAATCCTCAATCCTCATTCTTCATTCCTCAATACGCAATCCTCAATCTTCAATCCTCAATCCTCAATCCTCAATTCTCAATCCTCAATCCTCAATCCTCAGACCTCAGACATCAATATTCAACCCTCAGTTCTCGTCCTCAATCCACAACCCTCAATCCTCAATCCTCAATCTTCAATCATCAATATTCAATCTTCAAACCTCAATCCTCAATCCTCAATCCTCAATCCTCAATCCTCAATCTTCAATCCTCAACACTCAATCCTCAATCCTCAATCCCCAATCCTCAATCCTCAGTCCTCAATCCTCAGCCCTTAATCCTCAATCCTCAATCCTCAATCCTTAATCTTCAATCCTCAATACTCAATCTTCAATCATCAATCCTCAATCCTCAATCCTCAGTCGTCAATCCTCAGTCATCAATCCTCAATCTTCAATACTCAATCGTCAATCCTTAGTCCTCAATCCTCAATCCTTAGTCCTCAATCCTCAATCCTCAATCCTCGTTCCTCAAACCTCAATCCTCAACCCTCAGTCGTCATCCTCAATTCTCAATTCTCAATCCTCAATCCTCAATCCTCAATCCTCATTCTCAAATCCTCAATACCCAATCCCCAATCTTCAATCCTCAATCCTCAATCCTCAAATCTCAATCCTCAACCGTCGATCCTCGTCCTCAATCCTCAACCCTCAATCCTCAATCCTCAATATTCAATCATCAATAATCAATCTTCAATCCTCAATCATCAATCCTCAATCCTCAATCCTCAATCATCAATATTCAACACTCAACTCTCAACCATAAATCCTCAATATTCAACCATCGATCCTCAATTCTCAATACTCAATAGAACATCCTGAATACACATGGTTCAATACTCAATACAGAATATTCAATAATCAAATCTCAAACCTCAAGCATCAATTCTCAATACTCAACCCTCAGCACTCAGTCCTCTCTCGTCTATCCTACATCCTCAACCCTCAATCCTCAAGCGTCAATCCTCAATACTCAATCCTCAACCCTCAATCCTCAATCCTCAATCTTCAATCCTCAATACTCAATCCTCAATCCTCAATCCTCAATCCTCAATCCTCAATACTCTATCCTCAATCCTCAATCCTCAACCCTCAATCCTCAACCCTCAATTCTCATCCCTCAAACCTCAATCCTCAATCCTCAACCGTCAGACCTCGTCCTCAATCCTCAACCCTCAATCCTCAATCTTCAATCATCAATCTTCAATCCTCAATCATCAATCCTCAATCCTCAATCCGCAATCCTCAGGCATCAATACTCAGTCTACAATACTCAATCCTCAATCCTCAACCCTCAATCCTCAATCCTCAACCCTCAATCCTCATTCCTCAAACCTCAATCCTCAACCCTCAGTCCTCATACCCAATTCACAATTCTCAAACCTCAATCCTCAATCCTCAATCTTCAATCTTCAATAATCAATCTCCAATCCTAGATCCTTAATCCCGAATCTTCAATCCTTAATCCTCAATCCCCAGTCCTCAATGTCCAATCCTCAATCATCAAACCTCAATCATCAACCGTCCGTCCTCATCCTCCATCCTCCACCCTCAATACTCAATCCTCAATCTTCAATCCTCAATCCTCAATCCTCAATCCT
Organism: Calliopsis andreniformis; assembly: GCF_051401765.1. Classification (NCBI taxonomy): domain Eukaryota; kingdom Metazoa; phylum Arthropoda; class Insecta; order Hymenoptera; family Andrenidae; genus Calliopsis; species Calliopsis andreniformis. The sequence goes on along the minus strand of NC_135071.1, from coordinate 1,621,082 downwards.
CAATCCTCAATCCTCAATCCTCAATCCTCAACATTCAATCCTCAATACTCAATCTTCAATCATCAATCCTCAATCCTCAATACTCAATCGTCAATCCTTAGTCCTCAATGCTCAATCCTCAATCCTCGTTCCTCAAACCTCAATCCTCAACCCTCAGTCGTCATCCTCAATTCTCAATTCTCAATCCTCAATCCTCAATCCTCAATCCTCAATCCTCAACCCTCAATCTTCAATCCTCAATAATCAAGCTCCAATCCTACATCCTCAATCCCCAATTCTCAATCCTTAATCCTCAATCTTCAATCCTCAATCGCCAGTCCTCAATCTTCAACCCTCAGTGCTCAATCCTCAATCCTCAAGCCTCAGTCCTCAATCCTCAATCCTCAATCCTCAAACCTCAATCCTCAACCGTCAGTCCTCGTCCTCAATCCTCAGCCCTCAATCCACAATCCTCAATATTCAATCATCAATACTCAATCTTCAGTCCTCAATCCTCAATCCTCAATCCTCAATCCTCAATCCTCAATATTCAACACACAAACCTCAGCCAACAATCCTCAATACTCAACCATCAATCCTCAGTTCTCAATACTCGATAGGATATCCTGAATTCGCATGGTTCAATACTCAATCCACAATATTAAATAATCAAATCTCAATCCGCAATCTTCAATCCTCAATACTCAATTTCAATCCTCAATTCTCAATCCTCAATCCTCAGTCCGCAGTCGTCAAACCCCAATCCCCGACCCTCATCCCTCATCCTCAATCCTCAGTCCTCAATCCTCAGTCCTCAGTCCTCAAACCTCAACCCTCAGTCCTCATCCTCAATTCTCATTTCTCAATCCTCAGTCCTCAATCCTCAGTCTTCAATCCCCAGTAATCAATCTCCAATCCCAGATCCTCAATCCCCAATCCTCAATCCTCAATCTTCAATCCTCAATACTCAACCTTCAATCCTCAATCCTCAATCCTCAATCCTCAATATTCAATCCTCAATACTCAACCTTCAATCCTCAATCCTCAATCCTCAATCCTCAGTCATAAATCCTCAATCTTCAATACTCAATCGTCAATCCTCAGTCCTCAATCCTCAAACCTCAATCCTCGTTCCTCAATCCTCAATCCTCAACCCTCAGTCCTCATCCTCAATTCTCATTTCTCAATACTCAGTCCTCAATCCTCAGTCTTCAATCCCCAGTAATCAATCTCCAATCCCAGATCCTCAATCCCCAATCCTCAATCCTTAATCCTGAATCTTCAATCCTCAATCGCCAGTCCTCAATCTTCAATCCTCTATGCTCAATCCTCAATCCTCAGCCTAAGTCCTCAATCCTCAACCCTCAATCCTCAGACCTCAATCCTCAACCGTCAGTCCTCGTCCTCAATCCTCAACACTCAATCCTCAATCCCCAATCTTCAATCATCAATAATCAATCTTCAATCTTCAATCATCAATCCTCAATCCTCAGTCCTCAATCCTCAGGCATCAATACTCAATCTTCAATACTCAATCCTCAATCCTCAATCCTCAATCCTCAATCCTCAACCCTCAATCCTCATTCCTCAAACCTCAACCCTCAACCCTCAGTCCTCATACTCAATTCTCAATTCTCAATCCTCAATCCTCAATCCTCAATCTTCAATCCTCAATAATCAATCTCCAATCCTAGATCCTCAATCCCCAATCTTCAATCCTTAATCCTCAATCTTCAATCCTCAATCCCCAGTCCTCAATGTCCAATCCTCAATGCTCAATCCTCAATCCTCAATCCTCAGTCCTCAATCCTAAATCCTCAATCCTCAAACCTCAATCCTCAACCGTCCGTCCTCATGCTCCATCCTCCATCCTCAATCCTCAATCTTCAATCCTTAATCCTCAATCTTCAATCCTCAATCCCCAGTCATCAATCTTCAATCCTCAATGCCCAATCCTCAATCCTCAACCGTCAGTCCTCGTCCTCAATCCTCAACACTCAATCCTCAATCCTCAATCTTCAATCATCAATACTCAATCTTCAATCCTCAATACTCAATCCTCAATCGTCTATCCTCAAACCCCAATCCTCAATCTTCAATGCTCAATCCTCAATGCTCAATCCTCAATCCTCAATCCTCAATCTTCAATCCTCAGTACTCGATCTTCAATCCTCAACCCTCAATCCCCAATCCTCAATCCTCAATCCTCAATCCTGAATCCTCAATCTTCAATCCTCAATACCCAATCCTCAATCTTCAATCCTCAATACTCAACCATCAATCCTCAATTCTCAATACTCAATAGAATATACTGAATTCTCATGGTTCAGTACTCAATCCACAATATTCAATAATCAAATCTCAATCCTCAGTCTTCAATCCTCAATACTCAATTTCAATCCTCAATCCTCAATCCTCAATCCTCAATACTCAATCCTCAATCGTCAATCCTCAATCCCCAATCCTCAATCCTCAATCCTCAATCCTCAACCCTCAATCCTCAACCCTCAATCCTCAATCTTCAACCCTCAATACTCAATCTTCAATCCTCAATCCTCAATCCTCAATCCTCAATCATCAATCCTCAATCCTCAATCCTCAATCCTCAATCCTCAATCTTCAATCTTCAATCCTCAATCTTCAATTCTCAATCCTCAATTCTCAATCCTCAGACCTCAAACATCAATATTCAACCCTCAGTTCTCGTCCTCAATCCACAACCCTCAATCCTCAATCCTCAATCTTCAATCATCAATATTCAATCTTCAATCCTCAATCCTCTATCCTCAATCCTCAATCCTCAATCCTCAATCTTCAATCCTCAATCCTCAATCCTCAATCCTCAATCCTCAACCCTCAATCCTCAATCCTCAATCTTCAATCCTCAGTAATCAATCTCCAATCCTAGATCCTCAATCCCCAATCTTCAATCCTTAATCGTCAATCTTCAATCCTCAATCCCCAGTCCTCAATCTCCAATCCTCAATGCTCAATCCTCAATCCTCAATCTTCAATCATCAATATTCAATCTTCAATCCTCAATCCTCAATCCTCAATCCTCAATCCTCAATCCTCAATCTTCAATCCTCAATCCTCAATCCTCAATCCTCAATCCTCAACCCTCAATCCTCAATCCTCAATCTTCAATTCTCAATAATCAATCTCCAATCCTAGATCCTCAATCCCCAATCTTCAATCCTTAATCGTCAATCTTCAATCCTCAATCCCCAGTCCTCAATCTCCAATCCTCAATGCTCAATCCTCAATCCTCAATCCTCAGTACTCAATCCTCAATCCTCAATCCTCAGGCATCAATACTCAATCTTCAATCCTCAATCCTCAATCCTCAATCCTCAATCCACAATCCTCAACCTTCAATCCTCAACACTCAATCTTCAATCCTCAATCCTCAATCCTCAATCCTCAATCCTCAATCCTCAATCCGCAATATTCAATCCTCAATACTCAATCTTCAATCATCAATCCTCAATCCTCAATCCTCAGTCGTCAATCCTCAGTCATCAATCCTCTATCTTCAATACTCAGTCGTCAATCCTTAGTCCTCAATACTCAATCCTCAATCCTCGTCCCTCAAACCTCAATCCTCAATCGTCAGTCGTCATCGTCAATTCTCAATTCTCAATCCTCAATCCTCAATCCTCAATCCTCAATCTTCAATCCTCAATTATCAATCTCCAATCCTGCATCCTCAATCCCCAATCCTCAATCCTTAATCCTCAATATTCAATCCTCAATCGCCAGTCCTCAATCTTCAATCCTCAATGCTCAGTCCTCAATCCTCAAGCCTCAGTCCTCAATCCTCAATCCTCAATCCTCAATCCTCAATCCTCAATCATCAATCCTCAATACTCAATCTGCAATCCTCAATCCTCAATCCTCAATCCTCAATCCTCAATCCTCATTCTTCAATCCTCAATACCCAATCCTCAATCCTCAATCCTCAATCCTCAATCCTCAATCCTCAATTCTCAATCCTCAATCCTCAATCCTCAGACCACAAACATCAATATTCAACCCTCAGTTCTCGTCCTCAATCCACAACACTCAATCCTCAATCCTCAATCTTCAATCATCAATATTCAATCTTCAATCATCAATCCTCAATCCTCAATCCTCAATCCTCAATCCTCAATTTCCAATCCTCAATGCTCAATCCTCAATCCTCAATCCTCAACCCTCAATCCTCAATCCTCAATCTTCAATCCTCAATAATCAATCTCCAATCCTAGATCCTCAATCCCCAATCTTCAATCCTTAATCCTCAATCTTCAATCCTCAATCCCCAGTCCTCAATCACCAATCCTCAATGCTCAATCCTCAATCCTCAATCCTCAATCCTCAATATTCAACACACAACCCTCAGCCAACAATCCTCAATACTCAACCATCAATCCTCAGTTCTCAATACTCAATAGGATATCCTGAATTCGCATGGTTCAATACTCAATCCACAATACTCAATAATCAAATCTCAATCCTCAATCTTCAATCCTCAATACTCAATTTCAATCCTCAATTCTCAATCCTCAATCCTCAGTCCTCAGTCGTCAAACCTCAATCCCCGACCCTCAGCCCTCATCCTCAATCCTCAGTCCTCAATCCTCAGTCCTCAGTCCTCAAACCTCAATCCTCAGCCCTCAGATATTATCCTCAACACTCAATCCTCAATCCTCAATTCTCAATCTTCAATCCTCAGTACTCAATCTTTAATCCTCAATCCTCAGTCCTCAAACCTCAATTCTGAATCCTCAGTACTCAAATATCAATCCTCAATCCTCAGTCCTCAGTACTCAACCATCCTCAACTCTCAATACTCAATAGAATACCCTGAATTCTCAGGATTCAACACACAAACCTCAACCCTCAACCCTCAGCCCTCATCCTCCATCCTCAATCCTCAATCTTCAATCCTCAATACTCAATCTTCAATTCTCAATCCTCAATCCTCAATCCTGAATCCTCAATCCTCAATCCTCAATCCACAATCCTCAACCGTCAATCCTCAACACTCAATCTTCAATCCTCAATCCTCAATCCTCAATCCTCAATCCTCAATCCTCAATCCGCAATATTCAATCCTCAATACTCAATCTTCAATCATCAATCCTCAATCCTCAATCCTCAGTCGTCAATCCTCAGTCATCAATCCTCTATCTTCAATACTCAGTCGTCATACTCAATTCTCAATTCTCAATCCTCAATCCTCAATCCTCAATCCTCAATCTTCAATCCTCAATAATCAATCTCCAATCCTGCATCCTCAATCCCCAATCCTCAATCCTTAATCCTCAATATTCAATCCTCAATCGCCAGTCCTCAATCTTCAATCCACAATGCTCAGTCCACAATCCTCAAGCCTCAGTCCTCAATCCTCAATCCTCAATCCTGATTCTTGAATCCTCAATACCCAATCCTCAATCTTCAATCCTCAATCCTCAATCCTCAATCCTCAATATTCAATCCTCTATACTCAACCTTCCATCCCCAATCCTCAATCCTCAATCCTCAGTCACAAATCCTCAATCTTCAATGCTCAATCGTCAATCCTCAGTCCTCAATCCTCAATCCTCAATCCTCGTTCCTCAAACCTCAATCCTCAACCCTCAGTCCTCATCCTTAATTCTCATTTCTCAATCCTCAGTCCTCAATCCTCTATCATCAATCCCCAATAGTCAATCTCCAATCCTAGATCCTCAATCCCCAATCCTCAATCCTTAATCCTCAATCTTCAATCCTCAATCGCCAGTCCTCAATCTTCAATCCTCTATGCTCAATCCGCAATCCTCAGCCTCAGTCCTCAATCCTCAACCCTCAATCCTCAAACCTCAATCCTCAACCGTCAGTCCTCGTCCTCAATCCTCAACACTCAATCCTCAATCCTCAATCTTCAATCATCAATAATCAATCTTCAATCCTCAATCATCAATCCTCAATCCTCAATCCTCAATCCTCAGGCATGAATACTCAATCTTCAATACTCAATCCTCAATCCTCAATCCTCAATCCTCAATCCTCAACCCTCAATCCTCATTCCTCAAACCTCAATCCTCAACCCTCAGTCCTCATACCCAATTCACAATTCTCAAACCTCAATCCTCAATCCTCAATCTTCAATCTTCAATAATCAATCTCCAATCCTAGATCCTTAATCCCCAATCTTCAATCCTTAATCCTCAATCCCCAGTCCTCAATGTCCAATCCTCAATGCTCAATCCTCAATCCTCAATCCTCAGTCCTCAATCCTCAATCCTCAATCATCAAACCTCAATCATCAACCGTCCGTCCTCATCCTCCATCCTCCACCCTCAATACTCAATCCTCAATCTTCAATCCTCAATCCTCAATCCTCAATCCTCAATCCTCAATCCTCAATCCTCAATCCTCAACATTCAATCCTCAATACTCAATCTTCAATCATCAATCCTCAATCCTCAATACTCAATCGTCAATCCTTAGTCCTCAATCCTCAATCCTCTATCCTCGTTCCTCAAACCTCAATCCTCAACCCTCAGTCGTCATCCTCAATTCTCAATTCTCAATCCTCAATCCTCAATCCTCAATCCTCAATCCTCAACCCTCAATCTTCAATCCTCAATAATCAAGCTCCAATCCTACATCCTCAATCCCCAATTCTCAATCCTTAATCCTCAATCTTCAATCCTCAACCGCCAGTCCTCAATCTTCAATCCTCAATGCTCAATCCTCAATCCTCAAGCCTCAGTCCTCAATCCTCAATCCTCAATCCTCAAACCTCAATCCTCAACCGTCAGTCCTCGTCCTCAATCCTCAGCCCTCAATCCACAATCCTCAATATTCAATCATCAATACTCAATCTTCAGTCCTCAATCCTCAATCCTCAATCCTCAATCCTCAATCCTCAATATTCAACACACAAACCTCAGCCAACAATCCTCAATACTCAACCATCAATCCTCAGTTCTCAATACTCGATAGGATATCCTGAATTCGCATGGTTCAATACTCAATCCACAATATTAAATAATCAAATCTCAATCCGCAATCTTCAATCCTCAATACTCAATTTCAATCCTCAATTCTCAATCCTCAATCCTCAGTCCGCAGTCGTCAAACCCCAATCCCCGACCCTCATCCCTCATCCTCAATCCTCAGTCCTCAATCCTCAGTCCTCAGTCCTCAAACCTCAATCTTCAACCCTCAGACATTATCCTCAACCCTCAATCCTCAATCCTCAATCCTCAATCTTCAATCCTCAATACTCAACCTTCAATCCTCAATCCTCAATCCTCAATCCTCAATATTCAATCCTCAATACTCAACCTTCAATCCTCAATCCTCAATCCTCAATCCTCAGTCATAAATCCTCAATCTTCAATACTCAATCGTCAATCCTCAGTCCTCAATCCTCAATCCTCAATCCTCGTTCCTCAATCCTCAATCCTCAACCCTCAGTCCTCATCCTCAATTCTCATTTCTCAATCCTCAGTCCTCAATCCTCAGTCTTCAATCCCCAGTAATCAATCTCCAATACCAGATCCTCAATCCCCAATCCTCAATCCTTAATCCTGAATCTTCAATCCTCAATCGCCAGTCCTCAATCTTCAATCCTCTATGCTCAATCCTCAATCCTCAGCCTAAGTCCTCAATCCTCAACCCTCAATCCTCAGACCTCAATACTCAACCGTCAGTCCTCGTCCTCAATCCTCAACACTCAATCCTCAATCCCCAATCTTCAATCATCAATAATCAATCTTCAATCTTCAACCATCAATCCTCAATCCTCAGTCCTCAATCCTCAGGCATCAATACTCAATCTTCAATACTCAATCCTCAATCCTCAATCCTCAATCCTCAATCCTCAACCCTCAATCCTCATTCCTCAAACCTCAATCCTCAACCCTCAGTCCTCATACTCAATTCTCAATTCTCAATCCTCAATCCTCAATCCTCAATCTTCAATCCTCAATAATCAATCTCCAATCCTAGATCCTCAATCCCCAATCTTCAATCCTTAATCCTCAATCTTCAATCCTCAATCCCCAGTCCTCAATGTCCAATCCTCAATGCTCAATCCTCAATCCTCAATCCTCAGTCCTCAATCCTAAATCCTCAATCCTCAAACCTCAATCCTCAACCGTCCGTCCTCATGCTCCATCCTCCATCCTCAATCCTCAATCCTCAATCCTCAATTTTCAATCCTCAATACTCAATCTTCAATCCACAATCCTCAATCCTCAACCCTCAATCCTGAATCCTCAATCCTCAGTCATCAATACTCAATCTTCAATACTCAATCCTCAATCCTCAATGCTCAATCCTCAATCCTCAACCCTCAATCCTCATTCCTCAAACCTCAATCCTCAACTCTCAGTCCTGATTCTCAATTCTCAATTCTCAAACCTCAATCCTCAATCGTCAATCTTCAATCCTCCATAATCAATCTCCAATCCAAGATCCTCAACCCCAATCTTCAATCCTTAATCCTCAATCTTCAATCCTCAATCCCCAGTCATCAATCTTCAATCCTCAATGCCCAATCCTCAATCCTCAACCGTCAGTCCTCGTCCTCAATCCTCAACACTCAATCCTCAATCCTCAATCTTCAATCATCAATACTCAATCTTCAATCCTCAATACTCAATCCTCAATCGTCTATCCTCAAACCCCAATACTCAATCTTCAATGCTCAATCCTCAATGCTCAATCCTCAATCCTCAATCCTCAATCTTCAATCCTCAGTACTCGATCTTCAATCCTCAACCCTCAATCCCCAATCCTCAATCCTCAATCCTCAATCCTGAATCCTCAATCTTCAATCCTCAATACCCAATCCTCAATCTTCAATCCTCAATACTCAACCATCAATCCTCAATTCTCAATACTCAATAGAATATACTGAATTCTCATGGTTCAGTACTCAATCCACAATATTCAATAATCAAATCTCAATCCTCAGTCTTCAATCCTCAATACTCAATTTCAATCCTCAATCCTCAATCCTCAAACCTCAATACTCAATTCTCAATCGTCAATCCTCAATCCCCAATCCTCAATCCTCAATCCTCAATCCTCAACCCTCAATCCTCAACCCTCAATCCTCAATCTTCAACCCTCAATACTCAATCTTCAATCCTCAATCCTCAATCATCAATCCTCAATCCTCAATCCTCAATCCTCAATCCTCAATCCTCAATACTCAATCTGCAATCCTCAAACATCAATCCTTAATCCTCTATCCTCATTCTTCAATCCATAATGCCCAATCCTCAATCTTCAATCTTCAATCCTCAATCTTCAATTCTCAATCCTCAATTCTCAATCCTCAGACCTCAAACATCAATATTCAACCCTCAGTTCTCGTCCTCAATCCACAACCCTCAATCCTCAATCCTCAATCTTCAATCATCAATATTCAATCTTCAATCCTCAATCCTCTATCCTCAATCCTCAATCCTCAATCCTCAATCTTCAATCCACAATCCTCAATCCTCAATCCTCAATCCTCAACCCTCAATCCTCAATCCTCAATCTTCAATCCTCAATAATCAATCTCCAATCCTAGATCCTCAATCCCCAATCTTCAATCCTTAATCGTCAATCTTCAATCCTCAATCCCCAGTCCTCAATCTCCAATCCTCAATGCTCAATCCTCAATCCTCAATCCTCAGTACTCAATCCTCAATCCTCAATCCTCAGGCATCAATACTCAATCTTCAATCCTCAATCCTCAATCCTCAATCCTCAATCCACAATCCTCAACCTTCAATCCTCAACACTCAATCCTCAATCCTCAATCCTCAATCCTCAATGCTCGACCTGCAATCCTCAATCCCCAATCCTCAATCCTCAATCCTCAATCCTCATTCTTCATTCCTCAATACGCAATCCTCAATCTTCAATCCTCAATCCTCAATCCTCAATTCTCAATCCTCAATCCTCAATCCTCAGACCTCAGACATCAATATTCAACCCTCAGTTCTCGTCCTCAATCCACAACCCTCAATCCTCAATCCTCAATCTTCAATCATCAATATTCAATCTTCAAACCTCAATCCTCAATCCTCAATCCTCAATCCTCAATCCTCAATCTTCAATCCTCAACACTCAATCCTCAATCCTCAATCCCCAATCCTCAATCCTCAGTCCTCAATCCTCAGCCCTTAATCCTCAATCCTCAATCCTCAATCCTTAATCTTCAATCCTCAATACTCAATCTTCAATCATCAATCCTCAATCCTCAATCCTCAGTCGTCAATCCTCAGTCATCAATCCTCAATCTTCAATACTCAATCGTCAATCCTCAATCTTCAATCCTCAATACTCAATCCTCAATCCTCAATCCTCAATCCTCAATCCTCAATACTCTATCCTCAATCCTCAATCCTCAACCCTCAATCCTCAACCCTCAATTCTCATCCCTCAAACCTCAATCCTCAATCCTCAACCGTCAGACCTCGTCCTCAATCCTCAACCCTCAATCCTCAATCCTCAATCTTCAATCATCAATAATCAATCTTCAATCCTCAATCATCAATCCTCAATCCTCAATCCGCAATCCTCAGGCATCAATACTCAGTCTACAATACTCAATCCTCAATCCTCAACCCTCAATCCTCAATCCTCAACCCTCAATCCTCATTCCTCAAACCTCAATCCTCAACCCTCAGTCCTCATACCCAATTCACAATTCTCAAACCTCAATCCTCAATCCTCAATCTTCAATCTTCAATAATCAATCTCCAATCCTAGATCCTTAATCCCCAATCTTCAATCCTTAATCCTCAATCCCCAGTCCTCAATGTCCAATCCTCAATCATCAAACCTCAATCATCAACCGTCCGTCCTCATCCTCCATCCTCCACCCTCAATACTCAATCCTCAATCTTCAATCCTCAATCCTCAATCCTCAATCCTCAATCCTCAATCCTCAATCCTCAATCCTCAACATTCAATCCTCAATACTCAATCTTCAATCATCAATCCTCAATCCTCAATACTCAATCGTCAATCCTTAGTCCTCAATGCTCAATCCTCAATCCTCGTTCCTCAAACCTCAATCCTCAACCCTCAGTCGTCATCCTCAATTCTCAATTCTCAATCCTCAATCCTCAATCCTCAATCCTCAATCCTCAACCCTCAATCTTCAATCCTCAATAATCAAGCTCCAATCCTACATCCTCAAACCCCAATTCTCAATCCTTAATCCTCAATCTTCAATCCTCAATCGCCAGTCCTCAATCTTCAACCCTCAGTGCTCAATCCTCAATCCTCAAGCCTCAGTCCTCAACACTCAATCCTCAATCCTCAATCCTCAATCCTCAATACTCAACCTTCAATCCTCAATCCTGAATCCTCAATCCTCAATATTCAATCCTCAATACTCAACCTTCAATCCTCAATCCTCAGTCCTCAATCCTCAGTCATAAATCCTCAATCTTCAATACTCAATCGTCAATCCTCAGTCCTCAATCCTCAATCCTCAATCCTCGTTCCTCAATCCTCAATCCTCAACCCTCAGTCCTCATCCTCAATTCTCATTTCTCAATCCTCAGTCCTCAATCCTCAGTCTTCAATCCCCAGTAATCAATCTCCAATCCCAGATCCTCAATCCCCAATCCTCAATCCTTAATCCTGAATCTTCAATCCTCAATCGCCAGTCCTCAATCTTCAATCCTCTATGCTCAATCCTCAATCCTCAGCCTAAGTCCTCAATCCTCAACCCTCAATCCTCAAACCTCAATCCTCAACCGTCAGTCCTCGTCCTCAATCCTCAACACTCAATCCTCAATCCCCAATCTTCAATCATCAGTAATCAATCTTCAATCTTCAATCATCAATCCTCAATCCTCAGTCCTCAATCCTCAGGCATCAATACTCAATCTTCAATACTCAATCCTCAATCCTCAATCCTCAATCCTCAATCCTCAACCCTCAATCCTCATTCCTCAAACCTCAATCCTCAACCCTCAGTCCTCATACTCAATTCTCAATTCTCAATCCTCAATCCTCAATCCTCAATCTTCAATCCTCAATAATCAATCTCCAATCCTAGATCCTCAATCCCCAATCTTCAATCCTTAATCCTCAATCTTCAATCCTCAATCCCCAGTCCTCAATGTCCAATCCTCAATGCTCAATCCTCAATCCTCAATCCTCAGTCCTCAATCCTAAATCCTCAATCCTCAAACCTCAATCCTCAACCGTCCGTCCTCATGCTCCATCCTCCATCCTCAATCCTCAATCCTCAATCCTCAATTTTCAATCCTCAATACTCAATCTTCAACCCACAATCCTCAATCCTCAACCCTCAAACCTGAATCCTCAATCCTCAGGCATCAATACTCAATCTTCAATACTCAATCCTCAATCCTCAATCCTCAATCCTCAATCCTCAACCCTCAATCCTCATTCCTCAAACCTCAATCCTCAACTCTCAGTCCTGATTCTCAATTCTCAATTCTCAATCCTCAATCCTCAATCGTCAATCTTCAATCCTCCATAATCAATCTCCAATCCAAGATCCTCAACCCCAATCTTCAATCCTTAATCCTCAATTTTCAATCCTCAATCCCCAGTCATCAATCTTCAATCCTCAATGCCCAATCCTCAATCCTCAACCGTCAGGCCTCGTCCTCAATCCTCAACACTCAATCCTCAATCCTCAATCTTCAATCATCAATACTCAATCTTCAATCCTCAATACTCAATCCTCAATCGTCTATCCTCAATCCCCAATCCTCAATCTTCAATGCTCAATCCTCAATCCTCAATCCTCAATCCTCAATCCTCAATCCTCAATCCTCAATACTCAATCTGCAATCCTCAATCCTCAATCCTGAATCCTCAATCCTCATTCTTCAATCCTCAATGCCCAATCCTCAATCTTCAATCTTCAATCCTCAATCTTCAATTCTCAATCCTCAATTCTCAATCCTCAGACATCAAACATCAATATTCAACGCTCAGTTCTCGTCCTCAATCCACAACCCTCAATCCTCAATCCTCAATCTTCAATCATCAATATTCAATCTTCAATCCTCAATCCTCAATCCTCAATCCTCAATCCTCAATCCTCAATCTTCAATCCTCAATCCTCAATCCTCAATCCTCAATCCTCAACCCTCAATCCTCAATCCTCAATCTTCAATTCTCAATAATCAATCTCCAATCCTAGATCCTCAATCCCCAATCTTCAATCCTTAATCGTCAATCTTCAATCCTCAATCCCCAGTCCTCAATCTCCAATCCTCAATGCTCAATCCTCAATCCTCAATCCTCAGTACTCAATCCTCAATCCTCAATCCTCAGGCATCAATACTCAATCTTCAATCCTCAATCCTCAATCCTCAATCCTCAATCCACAATCCTCAACCTTCAATCCTCAACACTCAATCTTCAATCCTCAATCCTCAATCCTCAATCCTCAATCCTCAATCCTCAATCCGCAATATTCAATCCTCAATACTCAATCTTCAATCATCAATCCTCAATCCTCAATCCTCAGTCGTCAATCCTCAGTCATCAATCCTCTATCTTCAATACTCAGTCGTCAATCCTTAGTCCTCAATACTCAATCCTCAATCCTCGTCCCTCAAACCTCAATCCTCAATCGTCAGTCGTCATCCTTAATTCTCAATTCTCAATCCTCAATCCTCAATCCTCAATCCTCAATCTTCAATCCTCAATTATCAATCTCCAATCCTGCATCCTCAATCCCCAATCCTCAATCCTTAATCCTCAATATTCAATCCTCAATCGCCAGTCCTCAATCTTCAATCCTCAATGCTCAGTCCTCAATCCTCAAGCCTCAGTCCTCAATCCTCAATCCTCAATCCTTAAACCTCAATCCTCAATCCTCAATCCTCAATATTCAACACACAACCCTCAGCCAACAATCCTCAATACTCAACCATCAATCCTCAGTTCTCAGTACTCAATAGGATATCCTGAATTCGCATGGTTCAATACTCAATCCACAAGATTCAATAATCAAATCTCAATCCTCAAACTTCAATCCTCCATACACAATTTCAATCCTCAATTCTCAATCCTCAATCCTCAGCCCTCAGTCGTCAAACCTCAATCCCCGACCCTCAGCCCTCGTCCTCAATCCTCAGTCCTCAATCCTCAATCCTCAGTCCTCAAACGTCAATCCTCAATCCTCAGATATTATCCTCAACACTCAATCCTCAATCCTCAATCCTCAATCTTCAATCCTCAATACTCAATCTTTAATCCTCAATACTCAATCTTCAATCCTCAATCCTCAATCCTCAATCCTCAATACTCAATTCTCAATACTCAATCGAATATCCTGAATTCTCATTGTTCAATACTCAATCCACAATATTCAATAATCAAATCTCAATCCTCAATCTTCTATCCTCAATCCTCAATCCTCAATATTGAATCCTCAATACTCAATCTTCAATCATCAATCCTCAATCCTCAATCCTCAGTCCTCAATACTCAATCTTTAATCCTCAATACTCAATCTTCAATCCTCAATCCTCAATCCTCAATCCTCAATTCTCAATCCTCAATCCTCAATCCTCGTTCTTCAATCCTCAATACCAAATCCTCAATCTTCAATCCTCTATCCTCAATTCATAATCCTCAATCCTCAATCCACAGACCTCAAGTATCAATACTCAATCCTCAGTCCTCGTCCTCAATACACAACCCTCAGTCATCAATCCTCAACCTTCATTCATCAATATTCAACCTTCAATCCTCAATCCACAATCCTCAATGTTCAATCCTCAATTCCCAATCCTCAACCTTCAATCCTCAATCCTCAATCCTCAATACTCAATCCTCAATCCTCAATCCTCAATCCTCAGACCTCAAACCTCAATCCTGAACCCTGAATCCTGAATCCTCAATCTTCAGCCCTCAGTCCTCAACAATCAGTTGTCAATCCTCAATCCTCCAAAGAATATCATCAATTCACAGTTTTCAATACTCTATACTCAATCAGCAATCTTCAAGTCTCTATCCACAAACATCAATTCTCATCACTCAACCCCCAACACTCAGTACCCAATCCTCAATATTCAATCCTCAATCCTCAATCCTCAATCCACAATCTTCAACCTTCAATCCTCAATACTCAATCTTCAATCCTCAATCCTCAATCCTCAATCCTCAATCCTCAATCCTCAATCCTCAATCCTCAATATTGAATCCTCAATACTCAATCTTCAATCATCAATCCTCAATCCTCAATCCTCAGTCCTCAATCCTCAGTCATCAATCCTCAATCCTCAGCCCTCAATCCTCATTCCTCAAACCTCTATCCTCAGCTCTCAGTCCTCATTCTCAATTCTCAATTCTCAATCCTCAATCCTCAATCGTCAATCTTCAAACCTCCATAATCAATCTCCAATACAAGATCCTCAATCCCCAATCTTCAATCCTTAATCCTCAATCTTCAATCCTCAATCCCCAGTCATCAATCTTCAATCCTCAATGCTCAATCCTCAATCCTCAACCGTCAGTCCTCGTCCTCAATCCTCAAAACTCAATCCTCAATCCTCAATCTTCAATCATCAATACTCAATCTTCAATCCTCAATACTCAATCCTCAAACGTCAATCCTCAATCCCCAATCCTCAATCTTCAATGCTCAATCCTCAATCTTCAATCCTCAACCCTCAATCCTCAATCCTCAATCCTCAATCCTCAATCCTCAATCATCAATCCTAAATACTCAATATGCAATCCTCAATCCTCAATCCTCAATCCTCAATCCTCATTCTTCAATCCTCAATACCCAATCCTCAATCCTCAATCCTCAATCCTCAATCCTCAATTCTCAATCCTCAATCCTCAATCCTCAGACCACAAACATCAATATTCAACCCTCAGTTCTCGTCCTCAATCCACAACCCTCAATCCTCAATCCTCAATCTTCAATCATCAATATTCAATCTTCAATCATCAATCCTCAATCCTCAATCCTCAATCCTCAATCCTCAATCTTCAATCCTCAATGCTCAATCCTCAATCCTCAATCCTCAACCCTCAATCCTCAATCCTCAATCTTCAATCCTCAATAATCAATCTCCAATCCTAGATCCTCAATCCCCAATCTTCAATCCTTAATCCACAATCTTCAATCCTCAATCCCCAGTCCTCAATCTCCAATCCTCAATGCTCAATCCTCAATCCTCAATCCTCAATCCTCAATCCTCAATCCTCAATATTCAACACACAACCCTCAGCCAACAATCCTCAATACTCAACCATCAATCCTCAGTTCTCAATACTCAATAGGATATCCTGAATTCGCATGGTTCAATACTCAATCCACAATACTCAATAATCAAATCTCAATCCTCAATCTTCAATCCTCAATACTCAATTTCAATCCTCAATTCTCAATCCTCAATCCTCAGTCCTCAGTCGTCAAACCTCAATCCTCAACCGTCCGTCCTCATGCTCCATCCTCCATCCTCAATCCTCAATCCTCAATCCTCAATTTTCAATCCTCAATACTCAATCTTCAACCCACAATCCTCAATCCTCAACCCTCAAACCTGAATCCTCAATCCTCAGGCATCAATACTCAATCTTCAATACTCAATCCTCAATCCTCAATCCTCAATCCTCAATCCTCAACCCTCAATCCTCATTCCTCAAACCTCAATCCTCAACTCTCAGTCCTGATTCTCAATTCTCAATTCTCAATCCTCAATCCTCAATCCTCAATCTTCAATCCTCCATAATCAATCTCCAATCCAAGATCCTCAACCCCAATCTTCAATCCTTAATCCTCAATTTTCAATCCTCAATCCCCAGTCATCAATCTTCAATCCTCAATGCCCAATCCTCAATCCTCAACCGTCAGGCCTCGTCCTCAATCCTCAACACTCAATCCTCAATCCTCAATCTTCAATCATCAATACTCAATCTTCAATCCTCAATACTCAATCCTCAATCGTCTATCCTCAATCCCCAATCCTCAATCTTCAATGCTCAATCCTCAATCCTCAATCCTCAATCCTCAATCCTCAATCCTCAATCCTCAATACTCAATCTGCAATCCTCAATCCTCAATCCTGAATCCTCAATCCTCATTCTTCAATCCTCAATGCCCAATCCTCAATCTTCAATCTTCAATCCTCAATCTTCAATTCTCAATCCTCAATTCTCAATCCTCAGACCTCAAACATCAATATTCAACGCTCAGTTCTCGTCCTCAATCCACAACCCTCAATCCTCAATCCTCAATCTTCAATCATCAATATTCAATCTTCAATCCTCAATCCTCAATCCTCAATCCTCAATCCTCAATCCTCAATCTTCAATCCTCAATCCTCAATCCTCAATCCTCAATCCTCAACCCTCAATCCTCAATCCTCAATCTTCAATTCTCAATAATCAATCTCCAATCCTAGATCCTCAATCCCCAATCTTCAATCCTTAATCGTCAATCTTCAATCCTCAATCCCCAGTCCTCAATCTCCAATCCTCAATGCTCAATCCTCAATCCTCAATCCTCAGTACTCAATCCTCAATCCTCAATCCTCAGGCATCAATACTCAATCTTCAATCCTCAATCCTCAATCCTCAATCCTCAATCCACAATCCTCAACCTTCAATCCTCAACACTCAATCTTCAATCCTCAATCCTCAATCCTCAATCCTCAATCCTCAATCCTCAATCCGCAATATTCAATCCTCAATACTCAATCTTCAATCATCAATCCTCAATCCTCAATCCTCAGTCGTCAATCCTCAGTCATCAATCCTCTATCTTCAATACTCAGTCGTCAATCCTTAGTCCTCAATACTCAATCCTCAATCCTCGTCCCTCAAACCTCAATCCTCAATCGTCAGTCGTCATCCTCAATTCTCAATTCTCAATCCTCAATCCTCAATCCTCAATCCTCAATCTTCAATCCTCAATTATCAATCTCCAATCCTGCATCCTCAATCCCCAATCCTCAATCCTTAATCCTCAATATTCAATCCTCAATCGCCAGTCCTCAATCTTCAATCCTCAATGCTCAGTCCTCAATCCTCAAGCCTCAGTCCTCAATCCTCAATCCTCAATCCTTAAACCTCAATCCTCAATCCTCAATCCTCAATATTCAACACACAACCCTCTGCCAACAATCCTCAATACTCAACCATCAATCCTCAGTTCTCAGTACTCAATAGGATATCCTGAATTCGCATGGTTCAATACTCAATCCACAAGATTCAATAATCAAATCTCAATCCTCAAACTTCAATCCTCCATACACAATTTCAATCCTCAATTCTCAATCCTCAATCCTCAGCCCTCAGTCGTCAAACCTCAATCCCCGACCCTCAGCCCTCGTCCTCAATCCTCAGTCCTCAATCCTCAATCCTCAGTCCTCAAACGTCAATCCTCAATCCTCAGATATTATCCTCAACACTCAATCCTCAATCCTCAATCCTCAATCTTCAATCCTCAATACTCAATCTTTAATCCTCAATACTCAATCTTCAATCCTCAATCCTCAATCCTCAATCCTCAATACTCAATTCTCAATACTCAATCGAATATCCTGAATTCTCATTGTTCAATACTCAATCCACAATATTCAATAATCAAATCTCAATCCTCAATCTTCTATCCTCAATCCTCAATCCTCAATATTGAATCCTCAATACTCAATCTTCAATCATCAATCCTCAATCCTCAATCCTCAGTCCTCAATACTCAATCTTTAATCCTCAATACTCAATCTTCAATCCTCAATCCTCAATCCTCAATCCTCAATTCTCAATCCTCAATCCTCAATCCTCGTTCTTCAATCCTCAATACCAAATCCTCAATCTTCAATCCTCTATCCTCAATTCATAATCCTCAATCCTCAATCCACAGACCTCAAGTATCAATACTCAATCCTCAGTCCTCGTCCTCAATACACAACCCTCAGTCATCAATCCTCAACCTTCATTCATCAATATTCAACCTTCAATCCTCAATCCACAATCCTCAATGTTCAATCCTCAATTCCCAATCCTCAACCTTCAATCCTCAATCCTCAATCCTCAATCCTCAATCCTCAATCCTCAATCCTCAATCCTCAGACCTCAAACCTCAATCCTGAACCCTGAATCCTGAATCCTCAATCTTCAGCCCTCAGTCCTCAACAATCAGTTGTCAATCCTCAATCCTCCAAAGAATATCATCAATTCACAGTTTTCAATACTCTATACTCAATCAGCAATCTTCAAGTCTCTATCCACAAACATCAATTCTCATCACTCAACCCCCAACACTCAGTACCCAATCCTCAATATTCAATCCTCAATCCTCAATCCTCAATCCACAATCTTCAACCTTCAATCCTCAATACTCAATCTTCAATCCTCAATCCTCAATCCTCAATCCTCAATCCTCAATCCTCAATCCTCAATCCTCAATATTGAATCCTCAATACTCAATCTTCAATCATCAATCCTCAATCCTCAATCCTCAGTCCTCAATCCTCAGTCATCAATCCTCAATCCTCAGCCCTCAATCCTCATTCCTCAAACCTCTATCCTCAGCTCTCAGTCCTCATTCTCAATTCTCAATTCTCAATCCTCAATCCTCAATCGTCAATCTTCAATCCTCCATAATCAATCTCCAATACAAGATCCTCAATCCCCAATCTTCAATCCTTAATCCTCAATCTTCAATCCTCAATCCCCAGTCATCAATCTTCAATCCTCAATGCTCAATCCTCAATCCTCAACCGTCAGTCCTCGTCCTCAATCCTCAAAACTCAATCCTCAATCCTCAATCTTCAATCATCAATACTCAATCTTCAATCCTCAATACTCAATCCTCAAACGTCAATCCTCAATCCCCAATCCTCAATCTTCAATGCTCAATCCTCAATCTTCAATCCTCAACCCTCAATCCTCAATCCTCAATCCTCAATCCTCAATCCTCAATCATCAATCCTCAATACTCAATCTGCAATCCTCAATCCTCAATCCTCAATCCTCAATCCTCATTCTTCAATCCTCAATACCCAATCCTCAATCCTCAATCCTCAATCCTCAATCCTCAATTCTCAATCCTCAATCCTCAATCCTCAGACCACAAACATCAATATTCAACCCACAGTTCTCGTCCTCAATCCACAACCCTCAATCCTCAATCCTCAATCTTCAATCATCAATATTCAATCTTCAATCATCAATCCTCAATCCTCAATCCTCAATCCTCAATCCTCAATCTTCAATCCTCAATGCTCAATCCTCAATCCTCAATCCTCAACCCTCAATCCTCAATCCTCAATCTTCAATCCTCAATAATCAATCTCCAATCCTAGATCCTCAATCCCCAATCTTCAATCCTTAATCCACAATCTTCAATCCTCAATCCCCAGTCCTCAATCTCCAATCCTCAATGCTCAATCCTCAATCCTCAATCCTCAATCCTCAATCCTCAATCCTCAATATTCAACACACAACCCTCAGCCAACAATCCTCAATACTCAACCATCAATCCTCAGTTCTCAATACTCAATAGGATATCCTGAATTCGCATGGTTCAATACTCAATCCACAATACTCAATAATCAAATCTCAATCCTCAATCTTCAATCCTCAATACTCAATTTCAATCCTCAATTCTCAATCCTCAATCCTCAGTCCTCAGTCGTCAAACCTCAATCCCCGACCCTCAGCCCTCATCCTCAATCCTCAGTCCTCAATCCTCAGTCCTCAGTCCTCAAACCTCAATCCTCAACCCTCAGATATTATCCTCAACACTCAATCCTCAATCCTCAATTCTCAATCTTCAATCCTCAGTACTCAATCTTTAATCCTCAATCCTCAGTCCTCAAACCTCAATTCTGAACCCTCAGTACTCAAATATCAATCCTCAATCCTCAGTCCTCAGTACTCAACCATCCTCAACTCTCAATACTCAATAGAATACCCTGAATTCTCAGGATTCAACACACAAACCTCAACCCTCAACCCTCAGCCCTCATCCTCCATCCTCAATCTTCAATCTTCAATCCTCAATACTCAATCTTCAATTCTCAATCCTCAATCCTCAATCCTCAATCCTCAATCCTCAATCCTCAATCCACAATCCTCAACCGTCAATCCTCAACACTCAATCTTCAATCCTCAATCCTCAATCCTCAATCCTCAATCCTCAATCCTCAATCCGCAATATTCAATCCTCAATACGCAATCTTCAATCATCAATCCTCAATCCTCAATCCTCAGTCGTCAATCCTCAGTCATCAATCCTCTATCTTCAATACTCAGTCGTCAATCCTTAGTCCTCAATACTCAACCCTCAATCCTCGTTCCTCAAACCTCAATCCTCAATCGTCAGTCGTCATCCTCAATTCTCAATTCTCAATCCTCAATCCTCAATCCTCAATCCTCAATCTTCAATCCTCAATAATCAATCTCCAATCCTGCATCCTCAATCCCCAATCCTCAATCCTTAATCCTCAATATTCAATCCTCAATCGCCAGTCCTCAATCTTCAATCCTCAATGCTCAGTCCTCAATCCTCAAGCCTCAGTCCTCAATCCTCAATCCTCAATCCTCAATCCTCATTCTTCAATCCTCAATACCCAATCCTCAATCTTCAATCCTCAATCCTCAATCCTCAATCCTCAATATTCAATCATCAATACTCAACCTTCTATCCCCAATCCTCAATCCTCAATCCTCAGTCACAAATCCTCAATCTTCAATGCTCAATCGTCAATCCTCAGTCCTCAATCCTCAATCCTCAATCATCGTTCCTCAAACCTCAATCCTCAACCCTCAGTCCTCATCCTTAATTCTCATTTCTCAATCCTCAGTCCTCAATCCTCTATCATCAATCCCCAATAGTCAATCTCCAATCCTAGATCCTCAATCCCCAATCCTCAATCCTTAATCCTCAATCTTCAATCCTCAATCGCCAGTCCTCAATCTTCAATCCTCTATGCTCAATCCTCAATCCTCAGCCTCAGTCCTCAATCCTCAACCCTCAATCCTCAAACCTCAATCCTCAACCGTCAGTCCTCGTCCTCAATCCTCAACACTCAATCCTCAATCCTCAATCTTCAATCATCAATAATCAATCTTCAATCCTCAATCATCAATCCTCAATCCTCAATCCTCAATCCTCAGGCATGAATACTCAATCTTCAATACTCAATCCTCAATCCTCAATCCTCAATCCTCAATCCTCAACCCTCAATCCTCATTCCTCAAACCTCAATCCTCAACCCTAAGTCCTCATACTCAATTCTCAATTCTCAATCCTCAATCCTCAATCCTCAATCTTCAATCCTCAATAATCAATCTCCAATCCTAGATCCTCAATCCCCAATCTTCAATCCTTAATATTCTATCCTCAATACTCAATCTTCAATCATCAATCCTCAATCCTCAATCCTCGGTCGTCAATCCTCAGTCATCAATCCTCAATCTTCAATACTCAATCGTCAATCATTAGTCCTCAATACTCAATCCTCAATCCTCGTTCCTCAAACCTCAATCCTCAACCCTCAGTCGTCATCCTCAATTCTCAATTCTCAATCCTCAATCCTCAATCCTCAATCCTCAATCTTCAATCCTCAATCCTCAATCCTCAATCCTCAGTCCTCAATCCTCAATCCTCAATGCTCAAACCTCAATCCTCAACCGACCGTCCTCATCCTCCATTCTCCACCCTCAATCCTCAATCCTCAATCCTCAATTTTCAATCCTCAATACTCAATCTTCAATCCACAATCCTCAATCCTCAATCCTCAATCCTCAATATTCTATCCTCAATACTCAATCTTCAATCATCAATCCTCAATCCTCAATCCTCGGTCGTCAATCCTCAGTCATCAATCCTCAATCTTCAATACTCAATCGTCAATCATTAGTCCTCAATACTCAATCCTCAATCCTCGTTCCTCAAACCTCAATCCTCAACCCTCAGTCGTCATCCTCAATTCTCAATTCTCAATCCTCAATCCTCAATCCTCAATCCTCAATCTTCAATCCTCAATAATCAATCTCCAATACTACATCCACAATCCCCAATCCTCAATCCTTAATCCTCAATCTTCAATCCTCAATCGCCAGTCCTCAATCTTCAATCCTCAATGCTCAATCCTCAATCCTCAAGCCTCAGTCCTCAATCCTCAATCCTCAATCCTCGAACCTCAATCCTCAACCGTCAGTCCTCGTCCTCTATCCTCAACCCTCACTCCTCAATCCTCAATATTCAATCATCAATACTCAATCTTCAATCCTAAATCCTCAATCCTCAATCCTCAATCCTCAATCCTCAATATTCAACACACAACCCTCAGCCAACAATCCTCAATACTCAATCATCAATCCTCAATTCTCAATACTCAATAGAATATCCTGAATTCTCATGGTTCAATACTCAATCCACAATATTCAATAATCTAATCTCAATCCTCAATCTTCAATCCTCAATGCTCAGTTTCAATCCTCAATCCTCAATTCTCAATCCTCAATGCTCAATCCTCAATCGTCAATCCTCAATCCCCAATCCTCAGTCTTCAATCCTCAATCCTCAACCCTCAATCCTCAACCCTCAATCCTCAATCCTCAATCCTCAGTCTTCAATCCTCAATCCTCAACCCTCAATCCTCAACCCTCAATCCTCAATCCTCAACCGTCAGTCCTCGTCCTCAATCCTCAACACTCAATCCTCAATCCTCAATCTTCAATCATGAATAATCAATCTTCAATCCTCAATCATGAATCCTCAATCCTCAATCCTCAATCCTCAGGCATGAATACTCAATCCTCAATCTTCAATCATGAATAATCAATCTTCAATCCTCAATCCTCAATCCTCAATCCTCAATCCTCAATCCTCATCCCTCAATCCTCATTCCTCAAACCTCAATCCTCAACCCTCAGTCCTCATACTCAATTCTCAATTCTCAATCCTCAATCCTCTATCCTCAATCCTCAATCCTCAATCCTCAATACTCAACACACGACCCTCAGCCATCATTCCTCAATACTCAACCATCAATCCTCAATTCTCAATACTCAATAGAATATCCTGAATTCTCATGGTTCAATACTCAATCCACAATATTCAATAATCAAATCTCGATCCTCAATCTTCAATACTCAATACTCAATTTCAATCCTCAATCCTCAGTTC
The DNA here is from genome assembly GCF_051401765.1 of Calliopsis andreniformis. Classification (NCBI taxonomy): domain Eukaryota; kingdom Metazoa; phylum Arthropoda; class Insecta; order Hymenoptera; family Andrenidae; genus Calliopsis; species Calliopsis andreniformis. Next base: position 1,596,964 of record NC_135071.1, on the reverse strand, counting down.
TCAATCCTCAATACTTAATCCTCAATAGTCAATCCTCAATCCCCAATCCTCAATCTTCAATCCTCAATCCTCAACCCTCAATCCTCAATCCTCAAACCTCAATCCTCAATCCTCAATCCTCAATACTCAATCTGCAATCCTCAATCCTCAACCCTCACTCCTCAATCCTCATTCTTCAATCCTCAATACCCAATCCCCATTATTCAATCCTCAATCCTCAATCCTCAATTCTCAATCCTCAATCCTCAATCGTTAATCATCAATCTTCAATAATCTTCAATCCTTAATCATCAACCTTCAATCCTCAATCCCCAGTCATCAATCTTCTATCCTCAATGCTCAATCCTCAATCCTCAATCCTCAGTCCTCAATCCTCAATCCTCAATCCTCAAACCTCAATCCTCAACCGTCAGTCGTCGTCCTCAATTCTCAAACCTCAATCCTCAATCCTCAATATTCAATCATCAATACTCAATCTTCAATCCTCAATCCTCTATCCTCAATCCTCAATCCTCAATCCCCAATGCTCAACACACAACCCTCAGCCATCAATCCTCAATACTCAACCATCAATCCTCAATTCACAATACTCAATAGAATATCCTGAATTCTCATGGTTCAATACTCAATCCACAATATTCAATAATCAAATCTCAATCCTCAATCTTCAATACTCAATACTCAATTTCAATCCTCAATCCTCAATTCTCAATCCTCAATACTCAATCCTCAATCGTCAATCCTCAATCCCCAATCCTCAATCTTCAATCCTCAATCCTCAACCTTCAATCCTCAACCCTCAATCCTCAATCTTCAATCCTCAATACTCAATCTACAATCCTCAATCCTCAATCCTCAATCCTCAATCCTCAATCCTCAATCCTCAATCCTCAATCCTCAATACTCAATCTGCAATCCTCAATCCTCAATCCTCAATCCTCAATCCTCATTCTTCAATCCTCAATACCGAATCCTCAATCTTCAATCTTCAATCCTCAGTCCTCAATTCTCAATCCTCAATCCTCAATCCTCAGACCTCAAACATCAATATTCAACCCTCAACCCTCAATCCTCAATCCACAATCTTCAATCCTCAATCCTCAATCCTCAATCCTCAATCCTCAATCCTCAATCCTCAGTACTCAATCCTCAATCCTCAATCCTCAGGCATCAATACTCAATCTTCAATCCTCAATCCTCAATCCTCAATCCTCAATCCACAATCCTCAACCTTCAATCCTCAACACTCAATCCTCAATCCTCAATCCTCAATCCTCAATACTCAACCTTCAATCCTCAATCCTGAATCCTCAATCTTCAATATTCAATCCTCAATACTCAACCTTCAATCCTCAATCCTCAGTCCTCAATCCTCAGTCATAAATCCTCAATCTTCAATACTCAATCGTCAATCCTCAGTCCTCAATCCTCAATCCTCAATCCTCGTTCCTCAATCCTCAATCCTCAACCCTCAGTCCTCATCCTCAATTCTCATTTCTCAATCCTCAGTCCTCAATCCTCAGTCTTCAATCCCCAGTAATCAATCTCCAATCCCAGATCCTCAATCCCCAATCCTCAATCCTTAATCCTGAATCTTCAATCCTCAATCGCCAGTCCTCAATCTTCAATCCTCTATGCTCAATCCTCAATCCTCAGCCTAAGTCCTCAATCCTCAACCCTCAATCCTCAAACCTCAATCCTCAACCGTCAGTCCTCGTCCTCAATCCTCAACACTCAATCCTCAATCCCCAATCTTCAATCATCAGTAATCAATCTTCAATCTTCAATCATCAATCCTCAATCCTCAGTCCTCAATCCTCAGGCATCAATACTCAATCTTCAATACTCAATCCTCAATCCTCAATCCTCAATCCTCAATCCTCAACCCTCAATCCTCATTCCTCAAACCTCAATCCTCAACCCTCAGTCCTCATACTCAATTCTCAATTCTCAATCCTCAATCCTCAATCCTCAATCTTCAATCCTCAATAATCAATCTCCAATCCTAGATCCTCAATCCCCAATCTTCAATCCTTAATCCTCAATCTTCAATCCTCAATCCCCAGTCCTCAATGTCCAATCCTCAATGCTCAATCCTCAATCCTCAATCCTCAGTCCTCAATCCTAAATCCTCAATCCTCAAACCTCAATCCTCAACCGTCCGTCCTCATGCTCCATCCTCCATCCTCAATCCTCAATCCTCAATCCTCAATTTTCAATCCTCAATACTCAATCTTCAACCCACAATCCTCAATCCTCAACCCTCAAACCTGAATCCTCAATCCTCAGGCATCAATACTCAATCTTCAATACTCAATCCTCAATCCTCAATCCTCAATCCTCAATCCTCAACCCTCAATCCTCATTCCTCAAACCTCAATCCTCAACTCTCAGTCCTGATTCTCAATTCTCAATTCTCAATCCTCAATCCTCAATCGTCAATCTTCAATCCTCCATAATCAATCTCCAATCCAAGATCCTCAACCCCAATCTTCAATCCTTAATCCTCAATTTTCAATCCTCAATCCCCAGTCATCAATCTTCAATCCTCAATGCCCAATCCTCAATCCTCAACCGTCAGGCCTCGTCCTCAATCCTCAACACTCAATCCTCAATCCTCAATCTTCAATCATCAATACTCAATCTTCAATCCTCAATACTCAATCCTCAATCGTCTATCCTCAATCCCCAATCCTCAATCTTCAATGCTCAATCCTCAATCCTCAATCCTCAATCCTCAATCCTCAATCCTCAATCCTCAATACTCAATCTGCAATCCTCATTCCTCAATCCTGAATCCTCAATCCTCATTCTTCAATCCTCAATGCCCAATCCTCAATCTTCAATCTTCAATCCTCAATCTTCAATTCTCAATCCTCAATTCTCAATCCTCAGACATCAAACATCAATATTCAACGCTCAGTTCTCGTCCTCAATCCACAACCCTCAATCCTCAATCCTCAATCTTCAATCATCAATATTCAATCTTCAATCCTCAATCCTCAATCCTCAATCCTCAATCCTCAATCCTCAATCTTCAATCCTCAATCCTCAATCCTCAATCCTCAATCCTCAACCCTCAATCCTCAATCCTCAATCTTCAATTCTCAATAATCAATCTCCAATCCTAGATCCTCAATCCCCAATCTTCAATCCTTAATCGTCAATCTTCAATCCTCAATCCCCAGTCCTCAATCTCCAATCCTCAATGCTCAATCCTCAATCCTCAATCCTCAGTACTCAATCCTCAATCCTCAATCCTCAGGCATCAATACTCAATCTTCAATCCTCAATCCTCAATCCTCAATCCTCAATCCACAATCCTCAACCTTCAATCCTCAACACTCAATCTTCAATCCTCAATCCTCAATCCTCAATCCTCAATCCTCAATCCTCAATCCGCAATATTCAATCCTCAATACTCAATCTTCAATCATCAATCCTCAATCCTCAATCCTCAGTCGTCAATCCTCAGTCATCAATCCTCTATCTTCAATACTCAGTCGTCAATCCTTAGTCCTCAATACTCAATCCTCAATCCTCGTCCCTCAAACCTCAATCCACAATCGTCAGTCGTCATCCTCAATTCTCAATTCTCAATCCTCAATCCTCAATCCTCAATCCTCAATCTTCAATCCTCAATTATCAATCTCCAATCCTGCATCCTCAATCCCCAATCCTCAATCCTTAATCCTCAATATTCAATCCTCAATCGCCAGTCCTCAATCTTCAATCCTCAATGCTCAGTCCTCAATCCTCAAGCCTCAGTCCTCAATCCTCAATCCTCAATCCTTAAACCTCAATCCTCAATCCTCAATCCTCAATATTCAACACACAACCCTCAGCCAACAATCCTCAATACTCAACCATCAATCCTCAGTTCTCAGTACTCAATAGGATATCCTGAATTCGCATGGTTCAATACTCAATCCACAAGATTCAATAATCAAATCTCAATCCTCAAACTTCAATCCTCCATACACAATTTCAATCCTCAATTCTCAATCCTCAATCCTCAGCCCTCAGTCGTCAAACCTCAATCCCCGACCCTCAGCCCTCGTCCTCAATCCTCAGTCCTCAATCCTCAATCCTCAGTCCTCAAACGTCAATCCTCAATCCTCAGATATTATCCTCAACACTCAATCCTCAATCCTCAATCCTCAATCTTCAATCCTCAATACTCAATCTTTAATCCTCAATACTCAATCTTCAATCCTCAATCCTCAATCCTCAATCCTCAATACTCAATTCTCAATACTCAATCGAATATCCTGAATTCTCATTGTTCAATACTCAATCCACAATATTCAATAATCAAATCTCAATCCTCAATCTTCTATCCTCAATCCTCAATCCTCAATATTGAATCCTCAATACTCAATCTTCAATCATCAATCCTCAATCCTCAATCCTCAGTCCTCAATACTCAATCTTTAATCCTCAATACTCAATCTTCAATCCTCAATCCTCAATCCTCAATCCTCAATTCTCAATCCTCAATCCTCAATCCTCGTTCTTCAATCCTCAATACCAAATCCTCAATCTTCAATCCTCTATCCTCAATTCATAATCCTCAATCCTCAATCCACAGACCTCAAGTATCAATACTCAATCCTCAGTCCTCGTCCTCAATACACAACCCTCAGTCATCAATCCTCAACCTTCATTCATCAATATTCAACCTTCAATCCTCAATCCACAATCCTCAATGTTCAATCCTCAATTCCCAATCCTCAACCTTCAATCCTCAATCCTCAATCCTCAATCCTCAATCCTCAATCCTCAATCCTCAATCCTCAGACCTCAAACCTCAATCCTGAACCCTGAATCCTGAATCCTCAATCTTCAGCCCTCAGTCCTCAACAATCAGTTGTCAATCCTCAATCCTCCAAAGAATATCATCAATTCACAGTTTTCAATACTCTATACTCAATCAGCAATCTTCAAGTCTCTATCCACAAACATCAATTCTCATCACTCAACCCCCAACACTCAGTACCCAATCCTCAATATTCAATCCTCAATCCTCAATCCTCAATCCACAATCTTCAACCTTCAATCCTCAATACTCAATCTTCAATCCTCAATCCTCAATCCTCAATCCTCAATCCTCAATCCTCAATCCTCAATCCTCAATATTGAATCCTCAATACTCAATCTTCAATCATCAATCCTCAATCCTCAATCCTCAGTCCTCAATCCTCAGTCATCAATCCTCAATCCTCAGCCCTCAATCCTCATTCCTCAAACCTCTATCCTCAGCTCTCAGTCCTCATTCTCAATTCTCAATTCTCAATCCTCAATCCTCAATCGTCAATCTTCAATCCTCCATAATCAATCTCCAATACAAGATCCTCAATCCCCAATCTTCAATCCTTAATCCTCAATCTTCAATCCTCAATCCCCAGTCATCAATCTTCAATCCTCAATGCTCAATCCTCAATCCTCAACCGTCAGTCCTCGTCCTCAATCCTCAAAACTCAATCCTCAATCCTCAATCTTCAATCATCAATACTCAATCTTCAATCCTCAATACTCAATCCTCAAACGTCAGTCCTCAATCCCCAATCCTCAATCTTCAATGCTCAATCCTCAATCTTCAATCCTCAACCCTCAATCCTCAATCCTCAATCCTCAATCCTCAATCCTCAATCATCAATCCTCAATACTCAATCTGCAATCCTCAATCCTCAATCCTCAATCCTCAATCCTCATTCTTCAATCCTCAATACCCAATCCTCAATCCTCAATCCTCAATCCTCAATCCTCAATTCTCAATCCTCAATCCTCAATCCTCAGACCACAAACATCAATATTCAACCCTCAGTTCTCGTCCTCAATCCACAACCCTCAATCCTCAATCCTCAATCTTCAATCATCAATATTCAATCTTCAATCATCAATCCTCAATCCTCAATCCTCAATCCTCAATCCTCAATCTTCAATCCTCAATGCTCAATCCTCAATCCTCAATCCTCAACCCTCAATCCTCAATCCTCAATCTTCAATCCTCAATAATCAATCTCCAATCCTAGATCCTCAATCCCCAATCTTCAATCCTTAATCCACAATCTTCAATCCTCAATCCCCAGTCCTCAATCTCCAATCCTCAATGCTCAATCCTCAATCCTCAATCCTCAATCCTCAATCCTCAATCCTCAATATTCAACACACAACCCTCAGCCAACAATCCTCAATACTCAACCATCAATCCTCAGTTCTCAATACTCAATAGGATATCCTGAATTCGCATGGTTCAATACTCAATCCACAATACTCAATAATCAAATCTCAATCCTCAATCTTCAATCCTCAATACTCAATTTCAATCCTCAATTCTCAATCCTCAATCCTCAGTCCTCAGTCGTCAAACCTCAATCCCCGACCCTCAGCCCTCATCCTCAATCCTCAGTCCTCAATCCTCAGTCCTCAGTCCTCAAACCTCAATCCTCAACCCTCAGATATTATCCTCAACACTCAATCCTCAATCCTCAATTCTCAATCTTCAATCCTCAGTACTCAATCTTTAATCCTCAATCCTCAGTCCTCAAACCTCAATTCTGAACCCTCAGTACTCAAATATCAATCCTCAATCCTCAGTCCTCAGTACTCAACCATCCTCAACTCTCAATACTCAATAGAATACCCTGAATTCTCAGGATTCAACACACAAACCTCAACCCTCAACCCTCAGCCCTCATCCTCCATCCTCAATCCTCAATCTTCAATCCTCAATACTCAATCTTCAATTCTCAATCCTCAATCCTCAATCCTCAATCCTCAATCCTCAATCCTCAATCCACAATCCTCAACCGTCAATCCTCAACACTCAATCTTCAATCCTCAATCCTCAATCCTCAATCCTCAATCCTCAATCCTCAATCCGCAATATTCAATCCTCAATACGCAATCTTCAATCATCAATCCTCAATCCTCAATCCTCAGTCGTCAATCCTCAGTCATCAATCCTCTATCTTCAATACTCAGTCGTCAATCCTTAGTCCTCAATACTCAACCCTCAATCCTCGTTCCTCAAACCTCAATCCTCAATCGTCAGTCGTCATCCTCAATTCTCAATTCTCAATCCTCAATCCTCAATCCTCAATCCTCAATCTTCAATCCTCAATAATCAATCTCCAATCCTGCATCCTCAATCCCCAATCCTCAATCCTTAATCCTCAATATTCAATCCTCAATCGCCAGTCCTCAATCTTCAATCCTCAATGCTCAGTCCTCAATCCTCAAGCCTCAGTCCTCAATCCTCAATCCTCAATCCTCAATCCTCATTCTTCAATCCTCAATACCCAATCCTCAATCTTCAATCCTCAATCCTCAATCCTCAATCCTCAATATTCAATCATCAATACTCAACCTTCTATCCCCAATCCTCAATCCTCAATCCTCAGTCACAAATCCTCAATCTTCAATGCTCAATCGTCAATCCTCAGTCCTCAATCCTCAATCCTCAATCCTCGTTCCTCAAACCTCAATCCTCAACCCTCAGTCCTCATCCTTAATTCTCATTTCTCAATCCTCAGTCCTCAATCCTCTATCATCAATCCCCAATAGTCAATCTCCAATCCTAGATCCTCAATCCCCAATCCTCAATCCTTAATCCTCAATCTTCAATCCTCAATCGCCAGTCCTCAATCTTCAATCCTCTATGCTCAATCCTCAATCCTCAGCCTCAGTCCTCAATCCTCAACCCTCAATCCTCAAACCTCAATCCTCAACCGTCAGTCCTCGTCCTCAATCCTCAACACTCAATCCTCAAACCTCAATCTTCAATCATCAATAATAAATCTTCAATCCTCAATCATCAATCCTCAATCCTCAATCCTCAATCCTCAGGCATGAATACTCAATCTTCAATACTCAATCCTCAATCCTCAATCCTCAACCCTCAATCGTCATTCCTCAAACCTCAATCCTCAACCCTCAGTCCTCATACTCAATTCTCAATTCTCAATCCTCAATCCTCAATCCTCAATCTTCAATCCTCAATAATCAATCTCCAATCCTATATCCTCAATGCCCAATCTTCAATCCTAAATCCTCAATCTTCAATCCTCAATCCCCAGTCCTCAATGTCCAATCCTCAATGCTCAATCCTCAATCCTCAATCCTCAGTCCTCAATCCTCAATCCTCAATGCTCAAACCTCAATCCTCAACCGACCGTCCTCATCCTCCATCCTCCATCCTCAATCCTCAATCCTCAATCCTCAATTTTCAATCCTCAATACTCAATCTTCAATCCACAATCCTCAATCCTCAATCCTCAATCCTCAATCCTCAGGCATCAATACTTAATCTTCAATACTCAATCCTCAATCCTCAATCATCAATCCTCAATCCTCAACCCTCAATCCTCATTCCTCAAACCTCAATCCTCAACTCTCAGTCCTCAATCCTCAATCTTCAATCCTCAATACTCAATCTTCAATCCTCAATCCTCAATCCTCAATCCTCAATCCTCAAGCCTCAATCCTCAATCCTCAATCCTCAATCCTCAATCCTCAATACTCAATCTGCAATCCTCAATACTCAATCCTCAATCCTTAATCCTCATTCTTCAATCCTCAATACCGAATCCTCAATCTTCAATCCTCAATCCTCAATCCTCAATTCTCAATCCTCAGTCCTCAATCCTCAGACCTCAAACATCAATATTCAACCCTCAGTTCTCGTCCTCAATCCACAACCCTCAATCCTCAATCCTCAATCTTCAATCATTAATATTCAATCTTCAATCCTCAATCCTCAATCCCCAATCCTCAATCCTCAATCCTCAATCTTCAATCCTCAATCCTCAAACCTCAATCCTCAATCCTTAACCCTCAATCCTCAATCCTCAATCTTCAATCCTCAATCCTCAATCCTCAATCCTCAATACTCAATCTTTAATCCTCAATACTGAAACTTCAATCCCCAATCCTCAATCCTCAATCCTCAATATTCAACACTCAACCCTCAACCATAAATCCTCAATATTCAACCATCAATCCTCAATTCTCAATACTCAATAGAACATCCTGAATACTCATGGTTCAATACTCAATACAGAATATTCAATAATCAAATCTCAAACCTCAAGCATCAATTCTCAACACTCAACCCTCAACACTCAGTCCTCTCCCTTCTATCCTACATCCTCAACCCTCAATCCTCAAGCGTCAATCCTCAATACTCAATCCTCAGCCCTCAATCCTCAATCCTAAATCTTCAATCCTCAATACTCAATCTTCAACCCTCAATCCTCAATCCTCAATCCTCAATACTCTATACTCAATCCTCAATCCTCAACCCTCAATCCTCAACCCTCAATCCTAAATCCCTCAAACATCACCCACAATCCTCATTCCTCAAACCTCTATCCTCAGCCCTCAGTCCTCATACACAATTCTCAATTCTCAATCCTCAATCCTCAATCCTCAATCTTCAATCCTCAATAATCAATCTCCAATCCTAGATCCTCAATCCCCAATCTTCAATCCTTAATCCTCAATCTTCAATCCTCAATCCCCAGTCCTCAATGTCCAATCCTCAATGCTCAATCCTCAATCCTCAATCCTCAGTCCTCAATCCGCAATCCTCAATCTTCAATCCTCAATACCCAATCCTCAATCTTCAATCCTCAATCCTCAATCATCAATTCTCAATCCTCAATCCTCAATCCTCAATCCTCAGGCCTCAAACATCAATATTCAACCCTCGGTCCTCGTCCTCAATCCACAACCCTCGATCCTCAAACCTCAATATTCAATCATCAATATTCAATCTTTAATCCTCAATCCTCAATCCTCAATCCTCAATCCTTAATCCTCAATCGTCAATCCTCAATCCTCAATCCTCAATCCTCAATCTTCAATCCTCAGTACTCAATCTTCAATCCCCAATCCTCAATCCTCAATCCTCAATCCTCAATCCTCAATCCTGAAACCTCAATCTTCAATCCTCAATACCCAATCCTCAATCTTCAATCCTCAATCCTCAATCATCAATTCTCAATCCTCAATCCTCAATCCTCAGGCCTCAAACATCAATATTCAACCCTCGGTCCTCGTCCTCAATCCACAACCCTCGATCCTCAATCCTCAATCTTCAATCATCAATATTCAATCTTTAATCCTCAATCCTCAATCCTCAATCTTCAATGCTCAATCCTCAATCCTCAATACTCAATCCTCAATCCTCAATCTTCAATCCTCAGTACTCAATCTTCAATCCTCAATCCTCAATCCTCAATCCTCAATCCTCAATCCTCAATCCTCAATCCTGAAACCTCAATCTTCAATCCTCAATACCCAATCCTCAATCTTCAATCCTCAATCCTCAATCATCAATTCTCAATCCTCAATCCTTAATCCTCAGGCCTCAAACATCAATATTCAACCCTCAGTCCTCGTCCTCAATCCACAACCCTCGATCCTCAATCCTCAATCTTCAATCATCAATATTCAATCTTTAATCCTCAATCCTCAATCCTCAATCCTCAATCCTTAATCCTCAATCGTCAACCCTCAATCCTCAATCCTCAATCCTCTATCCTCAATCCTCAATCCTCAATCATCAATCCTCAATCTTCAATACTTAATCCTCAATCCTCAATCCTCAGTCCTCAATACTCAACCATCAATCCTCAATTCTCAATGCCCAATAAAATATCCTGAATTCTCAGGATTCTATACTCAAACCTCAAACCTCAACCCTCAGCCCTCATTCTCAATCCTCAATCCTCAATCCACAATCCTCAATATTCAATCCTCAATACTCAATCTTCAATACTCAATCCTCAATCCGCAATCCTCAATCCTCAATCCTCAACCCTCAATCCTCAATCCTCAATCTTCAATCCTCAATCTTCAATACTCAATCCTCAATCCTCAATACTCAATCCTCAATCCTCAATATTCAATCCTCAGTACTCAACCTTCAATCCTCAATCCTCAATCCTCAATCCTCAATCCTCAATCCTCAATCCTTAATCCTCAATCCTCAATCCTCAATATTCAATACTCAACACTCAATCGTCAATCATCAATCCTCAATCCTCAATCCTCTGTCGTCAATCCTCAGTCATAAATCCTCAATCTTCAATACTCAATCGTCAATCCTTAGTCGTCAATCCTCAATCCTCAATCCTCGTTCCTCAAACCTCAATCCTCAACCCTCAGTCTTCATCCTCAATTCTCAATTCTCAATCCTCAATCCTCAACCCTCAATCCTCAATCCTCAACCTTCAATCATCAATAATCAATCTTCAATCCTCAATCATCAATCCTCAATCCTCAATCCTCAATCCTCAGGCATCAATACTCAATCTTCAATACTTAAACCTCAATCCTCAATCCTCAATCCTCAATCCTCAACCCGCAATCCTCATTCCTCAAACCTCAATCCTCAACCCTCAGTCCTCATACTCAATTCTCAATTCTCAATCCTCAATCCTCAATCCTGAATCTTCAATCCTCAATAATCAATCTCCAATCCTAGATCCTCAATCCCCAATCTTCAGTCCTTAATCCTCAATCTTCAGTCCTCAATCCCCAGTCCTCAATGTCCAATCCTCAATGCTCAATCCTCAATCCTCAATCCTCAGTCCTCAATCCTCAATCCTCAATCCACAAACCTCAATCCTCAATCGTCCGTCCTCATCCTCCATCCTCCATCCTCAGTCTTCAATCCTCAATGCTCAGTCCTCAATCCTCAATCCTCAGTCCTCAATCCTCAATCCTCAATCCTCAAACCTCAATCCTCAACCGTCAGTCCTCGTCCTCAATCCTCAAACCTCAATCCTCAATCCTCAATATTCAATCATCAATACTCAATCTTCAATCCTCAATCCTCTACCCTCAATCCTCAATCCTCAATCCTCAATACTCAACACACAACCCTCAGCCATCAATCCTCAATACTCAACTATCAATCCTCAATTCTCAATACTCAATAGAATATCCTGAATTCTCATGGTTTAATACTCAATCGTCAATCGTCAATCCTCAATCCCCAATCCTCAATCTTCAATCCTCAATCCTCAACCCTCAATCCTCAATCCTCAATCCTCAATCTTCAATCCTCAATACTCAATCTTCAATCCTCAATCCTCAATCCTCAATCCTCAATCCTCAATCCTCAATCCTCAATCCTCAATCCTCAATCCTCAATCCTCAATCCTCAATACTCAATCTGCAATCCTCAATCCTCAATCCTCAATCCTCAATCCTCATTCTTCAATCCTCAATACCCAATCCTCAGTCTTCAATCCTCAATCCTCAATCCTCAATTCTCAATCCTCAATCCTCAATCCCCAGACCTCAAACATCAATATTCAACCCTCAGTTCTCGTCCTCAATCCACAACCCTCAATCCTCAATCCTCAATCTTCAATCATCAATATTCAATCTTCAATCATCAATCCTCAATCCTCAATCCTCAATCCTCAATCCTCAATCTTCAATCCTCAATGCTCAATCCTCAATCCTCAATCCTCAACCCTCAATCCTCAATCCTCAATCTTCAATCCTCAATAATCAATCTCCAATCCTAGATCCTCAATCCCCAATCTTCAATCCTTAATCCACAATCTTCAATCCTCAATCCCCAGTCCTCAATCTCCAATCCTCAATGCTCAATCCTCAATCCTCAATCCTCAATCCTCAATCCTCAATCCTCAATATTCAACACACAACCCTCAGCCAACAATCCTCAATACTCAACCATCAATCCTCAGTTCTCAATACTCAATAGGATATCCTGAATTCGCATGGTTCAATACTCAATCCACAATACTCAATAATCAAATCTCAATCCTCAATCTTCAATCCTCAATACTCAATTTCAATCCTCAATTCTCAATCCTCAATCCTCAGTCCTCAGTCGTCAAACCTCAATCCCCGACCCTCAGCCCTCATCCTCAATCCTCAGTCCTCAATCCTCAGTCCTCAGTCCTCAAACCTCAATCCTCAACCCTCAGATATTATCCTCAACACTCAATCCTCAATCCTCAATTCTCAATCTTCAATCCTCAGTACTCAATCTTTAATCCTCAATCCTCAGTCCTCAAACCTCAATTCTGAACCCTCAGTACTCAAATATCAATCCTCAATCCTCAGTCCTCAGTACTCAACCATCCTCAACTCTCAATACTCAATAGAATACCCTGAATTCTCAGGATTCAACACACAAACCTCAACCCTCAACCCTCAGCCCTCATCCTCCATCCTCAATCCTCAATCTTCAATCCTCAATACTCAATCTTCAATTCTCAATCCTCAATCCTCAATCCTCAATCCTCAATCCTCAATCCTCAATCCACAATCCTCAACCGTCAATCCTCAACACTCAATCTTCAATCCTCAATCCTCAATCCTCAATCCTCAATCCTCAATCCTCAATCCGCAATATTCAATCCTCGATACGCAATCTTCAATCATCAATCCTCAATCCTCAATCCTCAGTCGTCAATCCTCAGTCATCAATCCTCTATCTTCAATACTCAGTCGTCAATCCTTAGTCCTCAATACTCAACCCTCAATCCTCGTTCCTCAAACCTCAATCCTCAATCGTCAGTCGTCATCCTCAATTCTCAATTCTCAATCCTCAATCCTCAATCCTCAATCCTCAATCTTCAATCCTCAATAATCAATCTCCAATCCTGCATCCTCAATCCCCAATCCTCAATCCTTAATCCTCAATATTCAATCCTCAATCGCCAGTCCTCAATCTTCAATCCTCAATGCTCAGTCCTCAATCCTCAAGCCTCAGTCCTCAATCCTCAATCCTCAATCCTCAATCCTCATTCTTCAATCCTCAATACCCAATCCTCAATCTTCAATCCTCAATCCTCAATCCTCAATCCTCAATATTCAATCATCAATACTCAACCTTCTATCCCCAATCCTCAATCCTCAATCCTCAGTCACAAATCCTCAATCTTCAATGCTCAATCGTCAATCCTCAGTCCTCAATCCTCAATCCTCAATCCTCGTTCCTCAAACCTCAATCCTCAACCCTCAGTCCTCATCCTTAATTCTCATTTCTCAATCCTCAGTCCTCAATCCTCTATCATCAATCCCCAATAGTCAATCTCCAATCCTAGATCCTCAATCCCCAATCCTCAATCCTTAATCCTCAATCTTCAATCCTCAATCGCCAGTCCTCAATCTTCAATCCTCTATGCTCAATCCTCAATCCTCAGCCTCAGTCCTCAATCCTCAACCCTCAATCCTCAAACCTCAATCCTCAACCGTCAGTCCTCGTCCTCAATCCTCAACACTCAATCCTCAATCCTCAATCTTCAATCATCAATAATCAATCTTCAATCCTCAATCATCAATCCTCAATCCTCAATCCTCAATCCTCAGGCATGAATACTCAATCTTCAATACTCAATCCGCAATCCTCAATCCTCAATCCTCAATCCTCAACCCTCAATCCTCATTCCTCAAACCTCAATCCTCAACCCTAAGTCCTCATACTCAATTCTCAATTCTCAATCCTCAATCCTCAATCCTCAATCTTCAATCCTCAATAATCAATCTCCAATCCTAGATCCTCAATCCCCAATCTTCAATCCTTAATATTCTATCCTCAATACTCAATCTTCAATCATCAATCCTCAATCCTCAATCCTCGGTCGTCAATCCTCAGTCATCAATCCTCAATCTTCAATACTCAATCGTCAATCATTAGTCCTCAATACTCAATCCTCAATCCTCGTTCCTCAAACCTCAATCCTCAACCCTCAGTCGTCATCCTCAATTCTCAATTCTCAATCCTCAATCCTCAATCCTCAATCCTCAATCTTCAATCCTCAATCCTCAATCCTCAATCCTCAGTCCTCAATCCTCAATCCTCAATGCTCAAACCTCAATCCTCAACCGACCGTCCTCATCCTCCATTCTCCACCCTCAATCCTCAATCCTCAATCCTCAATTTTCAATCCTCAATACTCAATCTTCAATCCACAATCCTCAATCCTCAATCCTCAATCCTCAATATTCTATCCTCAATACTCAATCTTCAATCATCAATCCTCAATCCTCAATCCTCGGTCGTCAATCCTCAGTCATCAATCCTCAATCTTCAATACTCAATCGTCAATCATTAGTCCTCAATACTCAATCCTCAATCCTCGTTCCTCAAACCTCAATCCTCAACCCTCAGTCGTCATCCTCAATTCTCAATTCTCAATTCTCAATCCTCAATCCTCAATCCTCAATCTTCAATCCTCAATAATCAATCTCCAATACTACATCCACAATCCCCAATCCTCAACCCTTAATCCTCAATCTTCAATCCTCAATCGCCAGTCCTCAATCTTCAATCCTCAATGCTCAATCCTCAATCCTCAAGCCTCAGTCCTCAATCCTCAATCCTCAATCCTCGAACCTCAATCCTCAACCGTCAGTCCTCCTCCTCTATCCTCAACCCTCACTCCTCAATCCTCAATATTCAATCATCAATACTCAATCTTCAATCCTAAATCCTCAATCCTCAATCCTCAATCCTCAATCCTCAATATTCAACACACAACCCTCAGCCAACAATCCTCAATACTCAATCATCAATCCTCAATTCTCAATACTCAATAGAATATCCTGAATTCTCATGGTTCAATACTCAATCCACAATATTCAATAATCTAATCTCAATCCTCAATCTTCAATCCTCAATGCTCAGTTTCAATCCTCAATCCTCAATTCTCAATCCTCAATGTTCAATCCTCAATCGTCAATCCTCAATCCCCAATCCTCAGTCTTCAATCCTCAATCCTCAACCCTCAATCCTCAACCCTCAATCCTCAATCCTCAATCCTCAGTCTTCAATCCTCAATCCTCAACCCTCAATCCTCAACCCTCAATCCTCAATCCTCAACCGTCAGTCCTCGTCCTCAATCCTCAACACTCAATCCTCAATCCTCAATCTTCAATCATGAATAATCAATCTTCAATCCTCAATCATCAATCCTCAATCCTCAATCCTCAATCCTCAGGCATGAATACTCAATCCTCAATCTTCAATCATGAATAATCAATCTTCAATCCTCAATCCTCAATCCTCAATCCTCAATCCTCATCCCTCAATCCTCATTCCTCAAACCTCAATCCTCAACCCTCAGTCCTCATACTCAATTCTCAATTCTCAATCCTCAATCCTCTATCCTCAATCCTCAATCCTCAATCCTCAATACTCAACACACGACCCTCAGCCATCATTCCTCAATACTCAACCATCAATCCTCAATTCTCAATACTCAATAGAATATCCTGAATTCTCATGGTTCAATACTCAATCCACAATATTCAATAATCAAATCTCGATCCTCAATCTTCAATACTCAATACTCAATTTCAATCCTCAATCCTCAGTTCTCAATCCTCAATACTTAATCCTCAATAGTCAATCCTCAATCCCCAATCCTCAATCTTCAATCCTCAATCCTCAACCCTCAATCCTCAATCCGCAAACCTCAATCCTCAATCCTCAATCCTCAATACTCAATCTGCAATCCTCAATCCTCAACCCTCACTCCTCAATCCTCATTCTTCAATCCTCAATACCCAATCCCCATTATTCAATCCTCAATCCTCAACCCTCAATTCTCAATCCTCAATCCTCAATCGTTAATCATCAATCTTCAATAATCTTCAATCCTTAATCATCAACCTTCAATCCTCAATCCCCAGTCATCAATCTTCTATCCTCAATGCTCAATCCTCAATCCTCAATCCTCAGTCCTCAATCCTCAATCCTCAATCCTCAAACCTCAATCCTCAACCGTCAGTCGTCGTCCTCAATTCTCAAACCTCAATCCTCAATCCTCAATATTCAATCATCAATACTCAATCTTCAATCCTCAATCCTCTATCCTCAATCCTCAATCCTCAATCCCCAATGCTCAACACACAACCCTCAGCCATCAATCCTCAATACTCAACCATCAATCCTCAATTCACAATACTCAATAGAATATCCTGAATTCTCATGGTTCAATACTCAATCCACAATATTCAATAATCAAATCTCAATCCTCAATCTTCAATACTCAATACTCAATTTCAATCCTCAATCCTCAATTCTCAATCCTCAATACTCAATCCTCAATCGTCAATCCTCAATCCCCAATCCTCAATCTTCAATCCTCAATCCTCAACCTTCAATCCTCAACCCTCAATCCTCAATCTTCAATCCTCAATACTCAATCTTCAATCCTCAATCCTCAATCCTCAATCCTCAATCCTCAATCCTCAATCCTCAATCCTCAATCCTCAATACTCAATCTGCAATCCTCAATCCTCAATCCTCAATCCTCAATCCTCATTCTTCAATCCTCAATACCGAATCCTCAATCTTCAATCTTCAATCCTCAGTCCTCAATTCTCAATCCTCAATCCTCAATCCTCAGACCTCAAACATCAATATTCAACCCTCAACCCTCAATCCTCAATCCACAATCTTCAATCCTCAATCCTCAATCCTCAATCCTCAATCCTCAATCTTTAATCCTCAACACTGAAACTTCAATCCCCAATCCTCAATCCTCAATCCTCAATCCTCATTCTTCAATCCTCAATGCCCAATCCTCAATCTTCAATTCTCAAACCTCAATCCTCAATCCTCAATATTCAATCATCAATACTCAATCTTCAATCCTCAATACTCTATCCTCAATCATCAGTCCTCAATCCTCAATACTCAACACACAACCCTCAGCCATCAATCCTCAATACTCAACCATGAATCCTCAATTCTCAATACTCAATAGAATATCCTGAATTCTCATGGTTCAATACTCAATCCACAATATTCAATAATCAAATCTCAATCCTCAATCTTCAATCCTCAATACTCAACTTCAATCCTCTATCCTCAATTCTCAATCCTCAATACTCAATCCTCAATCGTCAATCCTCAATCCCCAATCCTCAATCTTCAATCCTCAATCCTCAACCCTCAATCCTCAACCCTCAATCCTCAATCTTCAATCCTCAATACTCAATCTTCAATCCTCAATCCTCAATCCTCAATCCTCAATCCTCAATCCTCTATCCTCAATCCTCAATCCTCAATACTCAATCTGCAATCCTCAATCCTCAATCCTCAATCCTCAATCCTCAATCCTCAATCCTCATTCTTCAATCCTCAATGCCCAATCCTCAATCTTCAATTCTCGATCCTCAATCCTCAATCTTCAATCCTCAATCCTCAATCCTCAATCCTCAATACTCAATCTTTAATCCTCAATACTGAAACTTCAATCCCCAATCCTCAATCCTCAATCCTCAATATTCAACACTCAACCCTCAACCATAAATCCTCAATATTCAACCATCAATCCTCAATTCTCAATACTCAATAGAACATCCTGAATACTCATGGTTCAATACTCAATACAGAATATTCAATAATCAAATCTCAAACCTCAAGCATCAATTCTCAACACTCAACCCTCAACACTCAGTCCTCTCCCTTCTATCCTACATCCTCAACCCTCAATCCTCAAGCGTCAATCCTCAATACTCAATCCTCAGCCCTCAATCCTCAATCCTAAATCTTCAATCCTCAATACTCAATCTTCAATCCTCAATCCTCAATCCTCAATCCTCAATACTCTATACTCAATCCTCAATCCTCAACCCTCAATCCTCAACCCTCAATCCTAAATCCCTCAAACATCACCCACAATCCTCATTCCTCAAACCTCTATCCTCAGCCCTCAGTCCTCATACACAATTCTCAATTCTCAATCCTCAATCCTCAATCCTCAATCTTCAATCCTCAATAATCAATCTCCAATCCTAGATCCTCAATCCCCAATCTTCAATCCTTAATCCTCAATCTTCAATCCTCAATCCCCAGTCCTCAATGTCCAATCCTCAATGCTCAATCCTCAATCCTCAATCCTCAGTCCTCAATCCGCAATCCTCAATCTTCAATCCTCAATACCCAATCCTCAATCTTCAATCCTCAATCCTCAATCATCAATTCTCAATCCTCAATCCTCAATCCTCAGGCCTCAAACATCAATATTCAACCCTCGGTCCTCGTCCTCAATCCACAACACTCGATCCTCAAACCTCAATATTCAATCATCAATATTCAATCTTTAATCCTCAATCCTCAATCCTCAATCCTCAATCCTTAATCCTCAATCGTCAATCCTCAATCCTCAATCCTCAATCCTCAATCTTCAATCCTCAGTACTCAATCTTCAATCCCCAATCCTCAATCCTCAATCCTCAATCCTCAATCCTCAATCCTGAAACCTCAATCTTCAATCCTCAATACCCAATCCTCAATCTTCAATCCTCAATCCTCAATCATCAATTCTCAATCCTCAATCCTCAATCCTCAGGCCTCAAACATCAATATTCAACCCTCGGTCCTCGTCCTCAATCCACAACCCTCGATCCTCAATCCTCAATCTTCAATCATCAATATTCAATCTTTAATCCTCAATCCTCAATCCTCAATCTTCAATGCTCAATCCTCAATCCTCAATACTCAATCCTCAATCCTCAATCTTCAATCCTCAGTACTCAATCTTCAATCCTCAATCCTCAATCCTCAATCCTCAATCCTCAATCCTCAATCCTCAATCCCGAAACCTCAATCTTCAATCCTCAATACCCAATCCTCAATCTTCAATCCTCAATCCTCAATCATCAATTCTCAATCCTCAATCCTTAATCCTCAGGCCTCAAACATCAATATTCAACCCTCAGTCCTCGTCCTCAATCCACAACCCTCGATCCTCAATCCTCAATCTTCAATCATCAATATTCAATCTTTAATCCTCAATCCTCAATCCTCAATCCTCAATCCTTAATCCTCAATCGTCAACCCTCAATCCTCAATCCTCAATCCTCTATCCTCAATCCTCAATCCTCAATCATCAATCCTCAATCTTCAATACTTAATCCTCAATCCTCAATCCTTAGTCCTCAATACTCAACCATCAATCCTCAATTCTCAATGCCCAATAAAATATCCTGAATTCTCAGGATTCTATACTCAAACCTCAAACCTCAACCCTCAGCCCTCATTCTCAATCCTCAATCCTCAATCCACAATCCTCAATATTCAATCCTCAATACTCAATCTTCAATACTCAATCCTCAATCCGCAATCCTCAATCCTCAATCCTCAACCCTCAATCCTCAATCCTCAATCTTCAATCCTCAATCTTCAATACTCAATCCTCAATCCTCAATACTCAATCCTCAATCCTCAACATTCAATCCTCAGTACTCAACCTTCAATCCTCAATCCTCAATCCTCAATCCTCAATCCTCAATCCTCAATCCTTAATCCTCAATCCTCAATCCTCAATATTCAATACTCAACACTCAATCGTCAATCATCAATCCTCAATCCTCAATCCTCTGTCGTCAATCCTCAGTCATAAATCCTCAATCTTCAATACTCAATCGTCAATCCTTAGTCGTCAATCCTCAATCCTCAATCCTCGTTCCTCAAACCTCAATCCTCAACCCTCAGTCTTCATCCTCAATTCTCAATTCTCAATCCTCAATCCTCAACCCTCAATCCTCAATCCTCAACCTTCAATCATCAATAATCAATCTTCAATCCTCAATCATCAATCCTCAATCCTCAATCCTCAATCCTCAGGCATCAATACTCAATCTTCAATACTTAAACCTCAATCCTCAATCCTCAATCCTCAATCCTCAACCCGCAATCCTCATTCCTCAAACCTCAATCCTCAACCCTCAGTCCTCATACTCAATTCTCAATTCTCAATCCTCAATCCTCAATCCTGAATCTTCAATCCTCAATAATCAATCTCCAATCCTAGATCCTCAATCCCCAATCTTCAGTCCTTAATCCTCAATCATCAGTCCTCAATCCCCAGTCCTCAATGTCCAATCCTCAATGCTCAATCCTCAATCCTCAATCCTCAGTCCTCAATCCTCAATCCTCAATCCACAAACCTCAATCCTCAATCGTCCGTCCTCATCCTCCATCCTCCATCCTCAGTCTTCAATCCTCAATGCTCAGTCCTCAATCCTCAATCCTCAGTCCTCAATCCTCAATCCTCAATCCTCAAACCTCAATCCTCAACCGTCAGTCCTCGTCCTCAATCCTCAAACCTCAATCCTCAATCCTCAATATTCAATCATCAATACTCAATCTTCAATCCTCAATCCTCTACCCTCAATCCTCAATCCTCAATCCTCAATACTCAACACACAACCCTCAGCCATCAATCCTCAATACTCAACTATCAATCCTCAATTCTCAATACTCAATAGAATATCCTGAATTCTCATGGTTTAATACTCAATCGTCAATCGTCAATCCTCAATCCCCAATCCTCAATCTTCAATCCTCAATCCTCAACCCTCAATCCTCAATCCTCAATCCTCAATCTTCAATCCTCAATACTCAATCTTCAATCCTCAATCCTCAATCCTCAATCCTCAATCCTCAATCCTCAATCCTCAATCCTCAATCCTCAATCCTCAATCCTCAATCCTCAATACTCAATCTGCAATCCTCAATCCTCAATCCTCAATCCTCAATCCTCATTCTTCAATCCTCAATACCCAATCCTCAGTCTTCAATCCTCAATCCTCAATCCTCAATTCTCAATCCTCAATCCTCAATCCCCAGACCTCAAACAACAATATTCAACCCTCAGTTCTCGTCCTCAATCCACAACCCTCAATCCTCAATCCTCAATCTTCAATCATTAATATTCAATCTTCAATCCTCAATCCTCAATCCTCAATCCTCAATCCTCAATCCTCAATCCTCAATCTTCAATCCTCAATCCTCAAACCTCAATCCTCAATCCTCAACCCTCAATCCTCAATCCTCAATCTTCAATCCTCAATCCTCAATCCTCAATCCTCAATACTCAATCTTTAATCCTCAATACTGAAACTTCAATCCCCAATCCTCAATCCTCAATCCTCGATCCTCATTCTTCAATCCTCAATACCCAATCCTCAATCTTCAATCCTCAGTCCTCAATTCGCAATCCACAATCCTCAATCCTCAGACCTCAAGTATCAACACTCAACCCTCAGTCCTCGTCCTCAATACACAACCTTCAATAATCAATCCTCAGCCTTCAATACTCAATCCTCAATCCTCAATCCTCAGTCCTCAAACCTCAATCCTGAATCCTCAATCCTGAATCCTCAATCTTCAGCCCACAGTCCTCAACAATCAGTTGTCAATCCTCAATCCTCCATAGAATATCATCAATTCACAGTTTTCAATACTCAATACTCAATCTGCAATCTTCAAATCTCTATCCACAAACATCAATACTCATCACTCAACCCTCAACACTCAGTCCCCAATCCTCAATATTCAATCCTCAATTCTCAATCCTCAATCCACAATCCTCAACCTTCAATCCTCAATACTCAATCTTCAATCATCAATCCTCAATCCTCAATCCTTAATCCTCAATCCTCAATCCTCAATATTCAATACTCAATACCCAATCGTCAATCATCAATCCTCAATCCTCAATCCTCAGTCGTCAATCCTCAGTCATCAATCCTCAATCTTCAATACTCAATCGTCAATCCTTAGTCGTCAATACTCAATCCTCAATCCTCGTTCCTCAAACCTCAATCCTCAACCCTCAGTCTTCATCCTCAATTCTCAATTCTCAATCCTCAATCCACAATCCTCAATCCTCAATCTTCAATCCTCAATAATCGATCTCCAATCCTACATCCTCAATCCTCAATCCTCAATCCTCAATCCTCAATCCTCAATCCTCAATCCTCAATCCTCAATACTCAATCTGCAATCCTCAATCCTCAATCCTCAATCCTCAATCCTCATTCTTCAATCCTCAATACCCAATCCTCAATCTTCAATCTTCAATCCTCAGTCCTCAATTCTCAATCCTCAATCCTCAATCCTCAGACCTCAAACATCAATATTCAACCCTCAACCCTCAATGCTCAATCCACAATCTTCAATCCTCAATCCTCAATCCTCAATCCTCAATCCTCAATCTTTAATCCTCAACACTGAAACTTCAATCCCCAATCCTCAATCCTCAATCCTCAATCCTCATTCTTCAATCCTCAATGCCCAATCCTCAATCTTCAATTCTCAATCCTCAATTCGCAATCCACAATCCTCAATCCTCAGACCTCAAGTATCAATACTCAACCCTCAGTCCTCGTCCTCAATACTCAAACCTCAGTCTTCATCCTCAATTCTCAATTCTCAAACCTCAATCCTCAACCGTCAGTCCTCGTCCTCAATTCTCAAACCTCAATCCTCAATCCTCAATATTCAATCATCAATACTCAATCTTCAATCCTCAATACTCTATCCTCAATCATCAGTCCTCAATCCTCAATACTCAACACACAACCCTCAGCCATCAATCCTCAATACTCAACCATGAATCCTCAATTCTCAATACTCAATAGAATATCCTGAATTCTCATGGTTCAATACTCAATCCACAATATTCAATAATCAAATCTCAATCCTCAATCTTCAATCCTCAATACTCAATTTCAATCCTCAATCCTCAATTCTCAATCCTCAATACTCAATCCTCAATCGTCAATCCTCAATCCCCAATCCTCAATCTTCAATCCTCAATCCTCAACCCTCAATCCTCAACCCTCAATCCTCAATCTTCAATCCTCAATACTCAATCTTCAATCCTCAATCCTCAATCCTCAATCCTCAATCCTCAATCCTCTATCCTCAATCCTCAATCCTCAATACTCAATCTGCAATCCTCAATCCTCAATCCTCAATCCTCAATCCTCAATCCTCAATCCTCATTCTTCAATCCTCAATACCCAATCATCAATCTTCAATCCTCAATCCTCAATCCTCAGTCACAAATCCTCAATCTTCAATACTCAATCGTCAATCCTCAGTCCTCAATCCTCAACCCTCAATCGTCATTCCTCAAACCTCAATCCTCAACCCTCAGTCCTCATACTCAATTCTCAATTCTCAATCCTCAATCCTCAATCCTCATTCTTCAATCCTCAATAATCAATCTCCAATCCTATATCCTCAATCCTCAATCCTCAATGCTCAATCCTCAATCCTCAATCCTCAGTCCTCAATCCTCAATCCTCAATGCTCAAACCTCAATCCTCAGCCGACCGTCCTCATCCTCCATCCTCCATCCTCAATCCTCAATCCTCAATCCTCAATTTTCAATCCTCAATACTCAATCTTCAATCCACAATCCTCAATCCTCAATCCTCAATCCTCAATCCTCAATCCTCAATCCTCAATCCTCTATCCTCAATCCTCAATCCCCAATCCTCAATCTTCAATCCTCAATCCTCAACCCTCAATCCTCAATCCTCAATCCTCAATCTTCAATCCTCAATACTCAATCTTCAATCCTCAATCCTCAATCCTCAATCCTCAATCCTCAATCCTCAATCCTCAATCCTCAATCCTCAATCCTCAATCCTCAATCCTCAATACTCAATCTGCAATCCTCAATCCTCAATCCTCAATCCTCAATCCTCATTCTTCAATCCTCAATACCCAATCCTCAGTCTTCAATCCTCAATCCTCAATCCTCAATTCTCAATCCTCAATCCTCAATCCCCAGACCTCAAACATCAATATTCAACCCTCAGTTCTCGTCCTCAATCCACAACCCTCAATCCTCAATCCTCAATCTTCAATCATTAATATTCAATCTTCAATCCTCAATCCTCAATCCTCAATCCTCAATCCTCAATCCTCAATCCTCAATCTTCAATCCTCAATCCTCAAACCTCAATCCTCAATCCTCAACCCTCAATCCTCAATCCTCAATCTTCAATCCTCAATCCTCAATCCTCAATCCTCAATACTCAATCTTTAATCCTCAATACTGAAACTTCAATCCCCAATCCTCAATCCTCAATCCTCGATCCTCATTCTTCAATCCTCAATACCCAATCCTCAATCTTCAATCCTCAGTCCTCAATTCGCAATCCACAATCCTCAATCCTCAGACCTCAAGTATCAACACTCAACCCTCAGTCCTCGTCCTCAATACACAACCTTCAATAATCAATCCTCAGCCTTCAATACTCAATCCTCAATCCTCAATCCTCAGTCCTCAAACCTCAATCCTGAATCCTCAATCCTGAATCCTCAATCTTCAGCCCACAGTCCTCAACAATCAGTTGTCAATCCTCAATTCTCCATAGAATATCATCAATTCACAGTTTTCAATACTCAATACTCAATCTGCAATCTTCAAATCTCTATCCACAAACATCAATACTCATCACTCAACCCTCAACACTCAGTCCCCAATCCTCAATATTCAATCCTCAATTCTCAATCCTCAATCCACAATCCTCAACCTTCAATCCTCAATACTCAATCTTCAATCATCAATCCTCAATCCTCAATCCTTAATCCTCAATCCTCAATCCTCAATATTCAATACTCAATACCCAATCGTCAATCATCAATCCTCAATCTTCAATCCTCAGTCGTCAATCCTCAGTCATCAATCCTCAATCTTCAATACTCAATCGTCAATCCTTAGTCGTCAATACTCAATCCTCAATCCTCGTTCCTCAAACCTCAATCCTCAACCCTCAGTCTTCATCCTCAATTCTCAATTCTCAATCCTCAATCCACAATCCTCAATCCTCAATCTTCAATCCTCAATAATCGATCTCCAATCCTACATCCTCAATCCTCAATCCTCAATCCTCAATCCTCAATCCTCAATCCTCAATCCTCAATCCTCAATACTCAATCTGCAATCCTCAATCCTCAATCCTCAATCCTCAATCCTCATTCTTCAATCCTCAATACCCAATCCTCAATCTTCAATCTTCAATCCTCAGTCCTCAATTCTCAATCCTCAAACCTCAATCCTCAATCCTAAGTCCTCATACTCAATTCTCAATTCTGAATCCTCAATCCTCAATCCTCAATCCTGAAACCTCAATCTTCAATCCTCAATACCCAATCCTCAATCTTCAATCCTCAATCCTCAATCATCAATTCTCAATCCTCAATCCTCAATCCTCAGGCCTCAAACATCAATATTCAACCCTCGGTCCTCGTCCTCAATCCACAACCCTCGATCCTCAATCCTCAATATTCAATCATCAATATTCAATCTTTAATACTCAATCCTCAATCCTCAATCCTCAATCCTTAATCCTCAATCGTCAATCCTCAATCCTCAATCCTCAATCCTCAATCTTCAATCCTCAGTACTCAATCTTCAATCCCCAATCCTCAATCCTCAATCCTCAATCCTCAATCCTCAATCCTGAAACCTCAATCTTCAATCCTCAATACCCAATCCTCAATCTTCAATCCTCAATCCTCAATCATCAATTCTCAATCCTCAATCCTCAATCCTCAGGCCTCAAACATCAATATTCAACCCTCGGTCCTCGTCCTCAATCCACAACCCTCGATCCTCAATCCTCAATCTTCAATCCTCAATCCTCAATCCTCAATCCTCAGTCCTCAAACCTCAATCCTGAATCCTCAATCCTGAATCCTCAATCTTCAGCCCACAGTCCTCAACAATCAGTTGTCAATCCTCAATCCTCCATAGAATATCATCAATTCACAGTTTTCAATACTCAATACTCAATCTGCAATCTTCAAATCTCTATCCACAAACATCAATACTCATCACTCAACCCTCAATACTCAGTCCCCAATCCTCAATATTCAATCCTCAATCCTCAATCCTCAATCCACAATCCTCAACCTTCAATCCTCAATACTCAATCTTCAATCATCAATCCTCAATCCTCAATCCTTAATCCTCAATCCTCAATCCTCAATATTCAATACTCAATACCCAATCGTCAATCATCAATCCTCAATCCTCAATCCTCAGTCGTCAATCCTCAGTCATCAATCCTCAATCTTCAATACTCAATCGTCAATCCTTAGTCGTCAATACTCAATCCTCAATCCTCGTTCCTCAAACCTCAATCCTCAACCCTCAGTCTTCATCCTCAATTCTCAATTCTCAATCCTCAATCCACAATCCTCAATCCTCTATCTTCAATCCTCAATAATCGATCTCCAATCCTACATCCTCAATCCTCAATCCTCAATCCTCAATCCTCAATCCTCAATCCTCAATCCTCAATCCTCCATACTCAATCTGCAATCCTCAATCCTCAATCCTCAATCCTCAATCCTCATTCTTCAATCCTCAATACCCAATCCTCAATCTTCAATCTTCAATCCTCAGACCTCAATTCTCAATCCTCAATCCTCAATCCTCAGACCTCAAACATCAATATTCAACCCTCAACCCTCAATCCTCAATCCACAATCTTCAATCCTCAATCCTCAATCCTCAATCCTCAATCCACAATCTTCAATCCTCAATCCTCAATCCTCAATCCTCAATCCTCAATCTTTAATCCTCAACACTGAAACTTCAATCCTCAATCCTCAATACTCAATCTGCAATCCTCAATCCTCAATCCTCAATCCTCAATCCTCATTCTTCATTCCTCAATACCCAATCCTCAGTCTTCAATCCTCAATCCTCAATCCTCAATTCTCAATCCTCAATCCTCAATCCCCAGACCTCAAACATCAATATTCAACCCTCAGTTCTCGTCCTCAATCCACAACCCTCAATCCTCAATCCTCAATCTTCAATCATTAATATTCAATCTTCAATCCTCAATCCTCAATCCTCAATCCTCAATCCTCAATCCTCAATCCTCAATCTTCAATCCTCAATCCTCAAACCTCAATCCTCAATCCTCAACCCTCAATCCTCAATCCTCAATCTTCAATCCTCAATCCTCAATCCTCAATCCTCAATCCTCAATCCTCAATACTCAATCTTTAATCCTTAATACTGAAACTTCAATCCCCAATCCTCAATCCTCAATCCTCGATCCTCATTCTTCAATCCTCAATACCCAATCCTCAATCTTCAATCCTCAGTCCTCAATTCGCAATCCACAATCCTCAATCCTCAGACCTCAAGTATCAACACTCAACCCTCAGTCCTCGTCCTCAATACACAACCTTCAATAATCAATCCTCAGCCTTCAATACTCAATCCTCAATCCTCAATCCTCAGTCCTCAAACCTCAATCCTGAATCCTCAATCCTGAATCCTCAATCTTCAGCCCACAGTCCTCAACAATCAGTTGTCAATCCTCAATCCTCCATAGAATATCATCAATTCACAGTTTTCAATACTCAATACTCAATCTGCAATCTTCAAATCTCTATCCACAAACATCAATACTCATCACTCAACCCTCAATACTCAGTCCCCAATCCTCAATATTCAATCCTCAATCCTCAATCCTCAATCCTCAATCCTCAATCCTCAATCCTCAATCCTCAATCCTCAATCCTCAATCCTCAATCCTCAATACTCAATCTGCAATCCTCAATCCTCAATCCTCAATCCTCAATCCTCATTCTTCAATCCTCAATACCCAATCCTCAATCTTCAATCTTCAATCCTCAGTCCTCAATTCTCAATCCTCAATCCTCAATCCTCAGACCTCAAACATCAATATTCAACCCTCAACCCTCAATCGTCAATCCACAATCTTCAATCCTCAATCCTCAATCCTCAATCCTCAATCCTCAATCTTTAATCCTCAACACTGAAACTTCAATCCCCAATCCTCAATCCTCAATCCTCAATCCTCATTCTTCAATCCTCAATGCCCAATCCTCAATCTTCAATTCTCAATCCTCAATTCGCAATCCACAATCCTCAATCCTCAGACCTCAAGTATCAACACTCAACCCTCAGTCCTCGTCCTCAATACTCAACCCTCAGTCTTCATCCTCAATTCTCAATTCTCAAACCTCAATCCTCAACCGTCAGTCCTCGTCCTCAATTCTCAAACCTCAATCCTCAATCCTCAATATTCAATCATCAATACTCAATCTTCAATCCTCAATACTCTATCCTCAATCATCAGTCCTCAATCCTCAATACTCAACACACAACCCTCAGCCATCAATCCTCAATACTCAACCATGAATCCTCAATTATCAATACTCAATAGAATACCCTGAATTCTCATGGTTCAATACTCAATCCACAATATTCAATAATCAAATCTCAATCCTCAATCTTCAATCCTCAATACTCAATTTCAATCCTCAATCCTCAATTCTCAATCCTCAATACTCAATCCTCAATCGTCAATCCTCAATCCCCAATCCTCAATCTTCAATCCTCAATCCTCAACCCTCAATCCTCAACCCTCAATCCTCAATCTTCAATCCTCAATACTCAATCTTCAATCCTCAATCCTCAATCCTCAATCCTCAATCCTCAATCCTCTATCCTCAATCCTCAATCCTCAATACTCAATCTGCAATCCTCAATCCTCAATCCTCAATCCTCAATCCTCAATCCTCAATCCTCATTCTTCAATCCTCAATACCCAATCATCAATCTTCAATCCTCAATCCTCAATCCTCAGTCACAAATCCTCAATCTTCAATACTCAATCGTCAATCCTCAGTCCTCAATCCTCAACCCTCAATCGTCATTCCTCAAACCTCAATCCTCAACCCTCAGTCCTCATACTCAATTCTCAATTCTCAATCCTCAATCCTCAATCCTCAATCTTCAATCCTCAATAATCAAGCTCCAATCCTATATCCTCAATGCCCAATCTTCAATCCTAAATCCTCAATCTTCAATCCTCAATCCCCAGTCCTCAATGTCCAATCCTCAATGCTCAATCCTCAATCCTCAATCCTCAGTCCTCAATCCTCAATCCTCAATGCTCAAACCTCAATCCTCAACCGACCGTCCTCATCCTCCATCCTCCATCCTCAATCCTCAATCCTCAATCCTCAATTTTCAATCCTCAATACTCAATCTTCAATCCACAATCCTCAATCCTCAATCCTCAATCCTCAATCCTCAATCCTCAGGCATCAATACTTAATCTTCAATACTCAATCCTCAATCCTCAATCATCAATCCTCAATCCTCAACCCTCAATCCTCATTCCTCAAACCTCAATCCTCAACTCTCAGTCCTCAATCCTCAATCTTCAATCCTCAATACTCAATCTTCAATCCTCAATCCTCAATCCTCAATCCTCAATCCTCAATCCTCAATCCTCAATCCTCAATCCTCAATCCTCAATCCTCAATCCTCAATCCTCAATCCTCAATCCTCAATACTCAATCTGCAATCCTCAATCCTCAATCCTCAATCCTCAATCCTCATTCTTCAATCCTCAATACCGAATCCTCAATCTTCAATCCTCAATCCTCAATCCTCAATTCTCAATCCTCAGTCCTCAATCCTCAGACCTCAAACATCAATATTCAACCCTCAGTTCTCGTCCTCAATCCACAACCCTCAATCCTCAATCCTCAATCTTCAATCATTAATATTCAATCTTCAATCCTCAATCCTCAATCCTCAATCCTCAATCCTCAATCCTCAATCTTCAATCCTCAATCCTCAAACCTCAATCCTCAATCCTTAACCCTCAATCCTCAATCCTCAATCTTCAATCCTCAATCCTCAATCCTCAATCCTCAATACTCAATCTTTAATCCTCAATACTGAAACTTCAGTCCCCAATCCTCAATCCTCAATCCTCAATATTCAACACTCAACCCTCAACCATAAATCCTCAATATTCAACCATCAATCCTCAATTCTCAATACTCAATAGAACATCCTGAATACTCATGGTTCAATACTCAATACAGAATATTCAATAATCAAATCTCAAACCTCAAGCATCAATTCTCAACACTCAACCCTCAACACTCAGTCCTCTCCCTTCTATCCTACATCCTCAACCCTCAATCCTCAAGCGTCAATCCTCAATACTCAATCCTCAACCCTCAATCCTCAATCCTAAATCTTCAATCCTCAATACTCAATCTTCAATCCTCAATCCTCAATCTTCAATCCTCAATAATCAATCTCCAATCCTAGATCCTCAATCACCAATCTTCAATCCTTAATCCTCAATCTTCAATCCTCAATCCCCAGGCCTCAATGTCCAATCCTCAATGCTCAATCCTCAATCCTCAATCCTCAGTCCTCAATCCGCAATCCTCAATCTTGAATACTCAGTCGTCAATCCTCAATCCTCAATCCTCATTCATAAATCCTCAATCTTCAATACTCAATCGTCAATCCTCAGTCCTCAATCGTCAAACCTCAATCCTCGTTCCTCAAACCTCAATCCTCAACCCTCAGTCCTCATCCTCAATTCTCAATTCTCAATCCTCAATCCTCAATCCTCAATCGTCAATCCCCAATAATAAATCTCCAATCCTAGATACTCAATCCCCAACTCTCAATCCTCAATACTCAATCTTCAAGCATCAATCGCCAGTCCTCAATCTTCAATCCTCTATGCTCAATCCTCAATCCTCAGCCTCAGTCCTCAATCCACAACCCTCAATCCTCAATCCTCAATCCTCAACCGTCAGTCCTCGTCCTCAATCCTCAACCCTCAATCCTCAATCATCAATCCTCAATCCTCAATTATCAATCCTCAGGCGTCAATACTTAATCTTCAATACTCAATCCTCAATCCTCAATCCTCAATCCTTAACACTCAATCCTCATTCCTCAAACCTCAATCCTCAATCCTAAGTCCTCATACTCAATTCTCAATTCTCAATCCTCAATCCTCAATCCTCAATCCTGAAACCTCAATCTTCAATCCTCAATACCCAATCCTCAATCTTCAATCCTCAATCCTCAATCATCAATTCTCAATCCTCAATCCTCAATCCTCAGGCCTCAAACATCAATATTCAACCCTCGGTCCTCGTCCTCAATCCACAACCCTCGATCCTCAATCCTCAATATTCAATCATCAATATTCAATCTTTAATCCTCAATCCTCAATCCTCAATCCTCAATCCTTAATCCTCAATCGTCAATCCTCAATCCTCAATCCTCAATCCTCAATCTTCAATCCTCAGTACTCAATCTTCAATCCCCAATCCTCAATCCTCAATCCTCAATCCTCAATCGTCAATCCTGAAACCTCAATCTTCAATCCTCAATACCCAATCCTCAATCTTCAATCCTCAATCCTCAATCATCAATTCTCAATCCTCAATCCTCAATCCTCAGGCCTCAAACATCAATATTCAACCCTCGGTCCTCGTCCTCAATCCACAACCCTCGATCCTCAATCCTCAATCTTCAATCATCAATATTCAATCTTTAATCCTCAATCCTCAATCCTCAATCTTCAATGCTCAATCCTCAATCCTCAATACTCAATCCTCAATCCTCAATCTTCAATCCTCAGTACTCAATCTACAATCCTCAATCCTCAATCCTCAATCCTCAATCCTCAATCCTCAATCCTCAATCCTGAAACCTCAATCTTCAATCCTCAATACCCAATCCTCAATCTTCAATCCTCAATCCTCAATCATCAATTCTCAATCCTCAATCCTTAATCCTCAGGCCTCAAACATCAATATTCAACCCTCAGTCCTCGTCCTCAATCCACAACCCTCGATCCTCAATCCTCAATCTTCAATCATCAATATTCAATTTTTAATCCTCAATCCTCAATCCTCAATCCTCAATCCTTAATCCTCAATCGTCAACCCTCAATCCTCAATCCTCAATCCTCTATCCTCAATCCTCAATCCTCAATCATCAATCCTCAATCTTCAATACTTCATCCTCAATCCTCAATCCTCAGTCCTCAATACTCAACCATCAATCCTCAATTCTCAATGCCCAATAAAATATCCTGAATTCTCAGGATTCTATACTCAAACCTCAAACCTCAACCCTCAGCCCTCATTCTCAATCCTCAATCCTCAATCCACAATCCTCAATATTCAATCCTCAATACTCAATCTTCAATACTCAATCCTCAATCCGCAGTCCTCAATCCTCAATCCTCAACCCTCAATCCTCAATCCTCAATCTTCAATCCTCAATCTTCAATACTCAATCCTCAATCCTCAATACTCAATCCTCAATCCTCAATATTCAATCCTCTGTACTCAACCTTCAATCCTCAATCCTCAATCCTCAATCCTCAATCCTCAATCCTCAATCCTTAATCCTCAATCCTCAATCCTCAATATTCAATACTCAATACTCAATCGTCAATCATCAATCCTCAATCCTCAATCCTCTGTCGTCAATCCTCAGTCATAAATCCTCAATCTTCAATACTCAATCGTCAATCCTTAGTCGTCAATCCTCAATCCTCAATCCTCGTTCCTCAAACCTCAATCCTCAACCCTCAGTCTTCATCCTCAATTCTCAATTCTCAATCCTCAATCCTCAACCCTCAATCCTCAATCCTCAACCTTCAATCATCAATAATCAATCTTCAATCCTCAATCATCAATCCTCAATCCTCAATCCTCAATCCTCAGGCATCAATACTCAATCTTCAATACTCAAACCTCAATCCTCAATCCTCAATCCTCAATCCTCAACCCGCAATCCTCATTCCTCAAACCTCAATCCTCAACCCTCAGTCCTCATACTCAATTCTCAATTCTCAATCCTCAATCCTCAATCCTGAATCTTCAATCCTCAATAATCAATCTCCAATCCTAGATCCTCAATCCCCAATCTTCAATCCTTAATCCTCAATCTTCAGTCCTCAATCCCCAGTCCTCAATGTCCAATCCTCAATGCTCAATCCTCAATCCTCAATCCTCAGTCCTCAATCCTCAATCCTCAATCCTCAAACCTCAATCCTCAATCGTCCGTCCTCATCCTCCATCCTCCATCCTCAGTCTTCAATCCTCAATGCTCAGTCCTCAATCCTCAATCCTCAGTCCTCAATCCTCAATCCTCAATCCTCAAACCTCAATCCTCAACCGTCAGTCCTCGTCCTCAATCCTCAAACCTCAATCCTCAATCCTCAATATTCAATCATCAATACTCAATCTTCAATCCTCAATCCTCTATCCTCAATCCTCAATCCTCAATCCTCAATACTCAACACACAACCCTCAGCCATCAATCCTCAATACTCAACCATCAATCCTCAATTCTCAATACTCAATAGAATATCCTGAATTCTCATGGTTTAATACTCAATCGTCAATCGTCAATCCTCAATCCCCAATCCTCAATCTTCAATCCTCAATCCTCAACCCTCAATCCTCAATCCTCAATCCTCAATCTTCAATCCTCAATACTCAATCTTCAATCCTCAATCCTCAATCCTCAATCCTCAATCCTCAATCCTCAATCCTCAATCCTCAATCCTCAATCCTCAATCCTCAATCCTCAATCCTCAATCCTCAATACTCAATCTGCAATCCTCAATCCTCAATCCTCAATCCTCAATCCTCATTCTTCAATCCTGAATACCCAATCCTCAGTCTTCAATCCTCAATCCTCAGTCCTCAATTCTCAATCCTCAATCCTCAATCCCCAGACCTCAAACATCAATATTCAACCCTCAGTTCTCGTCCTCAATCCACAACCCTCAATCCTCAATCCTCAATCTTCAATCATTAATATTCAATCTTCAATCCTCAATCCTCA
Source organism: Calliopsis andreniformis (assembly GCF_051401765.1). NCBI lineage: Eukaryota > Metazoa > Arthropoda > Insecta > Hymenoptera > Andrenidae > Calliopsis > Calliopsis andreniformis. The sequence continues at coordinate 1,562,462 of NC_135071.1, read as the reverse complement.
ATCCTCAATCCTCAATCCTCAATCCTCAATCCTCAATCTTCAATCCTCAATCCTCAAACCTCAATCCTCAATCCTCAACCCTCAATCCTCAATCCTCAATCTTCAATCCTCAATCCTCAATCCTCAATCCTCAATACTCAATCTTTAATCCTCAATACTGAAACTTCAATCCCCAATCCTCAATCCTCAATCCTCGATCCTCATTCTTCAATCCTCAATACCCAATCCTCAATCTTCAATCCTCAGTCCTCAATTCGCAATCCACAATCCTCAATCCTCAGACCTCAAGTATCAACACTCAACCCTCAGTCCTCGTCCTCAATACACAACCTTCAATAATCAATCCTCAGCCTTCAATACTCAATCCTCAATCCTCAATCCTCAGTCCTCAAACCTCAATCCTGAATCCTCAATCCTGAATCCTCAATCTTCAGCCCACAGTCCTCAACAATCAGTTGTCAATCCTCAATCCTCCATAGAATATCATCAATTCACAGTTTTCAATACTCAATACTCAATCTGCAATCTTCAAATCTCTATCCACAAACCTCAATACTCATCACTCAACCCTCAACACTCAGTCCCCGATCCTCAATATTCAATCCTCAATCCTCAATCCTCAATCCACAATCCTCAACCTTCAATCCTCAATACTCAATCTTCAATCATCAATCCTCAATCCTCAATCCTTAATCCTCAATCCTCAATCCTCAATATTCAATACTCAATACCCAATCGTCAATCATCAATCCTCAATCCTCAATCCTCAGTCGTCAATCCTCAGTCATCAATCCTCAATCTTCAATACTCAATCGTCAATCCTTAGTCGTCAATACTCAATTCTCAATCCTCGTTCCTCAAACCTCAATCCTCAACCCTCAGTCTTCATCCTCAATTCTCAATTCTCAATCCTCAATCCTCAATCCACAATCCTCAATCCTCAATCTTCAATCCTCAATAATCGATCTCCAATCCTACATCCTCAATCCCCAATCCTCAATCCTTAATCCTCACTCTTCAATCCTCAATCGCCAGTCCTCAATCTTCAATCCTCAATGCTCAATCCTCAATCCTCAAGCCTCAGTCCTCAATCCTCAATCCTCAATCCTCAAACCTCAATCCTCAACCGTCGGTCCTCGTCCTCAATCCACAACCCTCAATCCTCAATCCTCAATATTCAATCATCAATAATCAATCTTCAATCCTCAATCATCAATCCTCAATCCTCAGTCCTCAATCCTCAGGCATCAATACTCAATCTTCAATACTCAATCCTCAATCCTCAATCCTCAATCCTCAATCCTCAACCCACAATCCTCATTCCTCTAACCTCAATCCTCAACCCTCAGTCCTCATACTCAATTCTCAATTCTCAATCCTCAATCCTCAATCCTCAATCTTCAATCCTCAATAATCAATCTCCAATCCTAGATCCTCAATCCCCAATCTTCAATCCTTAATCGTCAATCTTCAATCCTCAATCCCCAGTCCTCAATGTCCAATCCTCAATGCTCAATCCTCAATCCTCAATCCTCAGTCCTCAATCCTCAGTCCTCAAACCTCAAACCTCAATCCTCAATCGTCCGTCCTCATCCTCCATCCTCCATCCTCAGTCTTCAATCCTCAATGCTCAGTCCTCAATCCTCAATCCTCAGTCCTCAATCCTCAATCCTCAATCCTCAAATCTCAATCCCCAACCGTCAGTCCTCGTCCTCAATCCTCAAACCTCAATCCTCAATCCTCAATATTCAATCATCAATACTCAATCTTCAATCCTCAATCCTCTATCCTCAATCCTCAATCCTCAATCCTCAATACTCAACACACAACCCTCAGCCATCAATCCTCAATTCTCAATACTCAATAGAATATCCTGAATTCTCATGGTTCAATACTGAATCGTCAATCGTCAATCCTCAATCCCCAATCCTCAATCTTCAATCCTCAATCCTCAACCCTCAATCCTCAATCCTCAATCCTCAATCTTCAATCCTCAATACTCAATCTTCAATCCTCAATCCTCAATCCTCAATCCTCAATCCTCAATCCTCAATCCTCAATCCTCAATCCTCAATCCTCAATCCTCAATACTCAATCTGCAATCTTCAATCCTCAATCCTCAATCCTCAATCCTCATTCTTCAATCCTCAATACCCAATCCTCAATCTTCAATCCTCAATCCTCAATCCTCAATTCTCAATCCTCAATCCTAAATCCTCAGACCTCAAACATCAATATTCAACCCTCAGTTCTCGTCCTCAATCCACAACACTCAATCCTCAATCCTCAGTCTTCAATCATTAATATTCAATCTTCAATCCTCAATCCTCAATCCTCAATCCTCAATCCTCAATCCTCAATCTTCAATCCTCAATCCTCAATCCTCAATCCTCAATCCTCAACCCTCAATCCTCAATCCTCAATCTTCAATCCTCAATCCTCAGTCCTCAATCCTCAATGCTCAATCTTTAATCCTCAATACTGAAACTTCAATCCCCAATCCTCAATCCTCAATCCTCGATCCTCATTCTTCCATCCTCAATACCCAATCCTCAATCTTCAATTCTCAATACTCAATCCTCAGTCCTCAAACCTCAATCCTGAATCCTCAATCCTGAATCCTCAATCTTCAGCCCACAGTCCTCAACAATCAGTTGTCAATACTCAATCCTCCATAGAATATCATCAATTCACAGCTTTCAATACTCAATACTCAATCTGCAATCTTCAAATCTCTATCCACAAACATCAATTCTCATCACTCAACCCTCAACACTCAGTCCCCAATCCTCAATATTCAATCCTCAATCCTCAATACTCAATCCACAATCCTCAACTTTCAATCCTCAATACTCAATCTTCAATCCTCAATCCTCAATCCTCAATCCTTAATCCTCAATCCTCAATCCTCAATATTCAATACTCAATACCCAATCGTCAATCATCAATCCTCAATCCTCAATCCTCAGTCGTCAATCCTCAGACATCAATCCTCAATCTTCAATACTCAATCGTCAATCCTTAGTCGTCATTCCTCAATCCTCAATCCTCGTTCCTCAAACCTCAATCCTCAACCCTCAGTCTTCATCCTCAATTCTCAATTCTCAATCCTAAATCCTCAATCCTCAATCCTCAATCTTCAATCCTCAATAATCGATCTCCAATCCTACATCCTCAATCCCCAATCCTCAATCCTTAATCCTCAGTCTTCAATCCTCAATCGCCAGTCCTCAATCTTCAATCCTCAATGCTCAATCCTCAATCCTCAAGCCTCAGTCCTCAATCCTCAATCCTCAATCCTCAAACCTCAATCCTCAACCGTCGGTCCTCGTCCTCAATCCACAACCCTCAATCCTCAATCCTCAATATTCAATCATCAATAATCAATCTTCAATCCTCAATCATCAATCCTCAATCCTCTATCCTCAATCCTCAATATTCAACACTCAACCCTCAACCATAAATCCTCAATATTCAACCATCAATCCTCAATTCTCAATACTCAATAGAACATCCTGAATACTCATGGTTCAATACTCGATACAGAATATTCAATAATCTAATCTCAAACCTCAAGCATCAATTCTCAACACTCAACCCTCAACACTCAGTCCTCTCCCTTCTATCCTACATCCTCAACCCTCAATCCTCAAGCGTCAATCCTCAATACTCAATCCTCAACCCTCAATCCTCAATCCTAAATCTGCAACCCTCAATACTCAATCTTCAATCCTCAATCCTCGATCCTCAATCCTCAATACTCTATACTCAATCCTCAATCCTCAACCCTCAATCCTCAACCCTCAATCCTAAATCCCTCAAACCTCAACCCACAATCCTCATTCCTCAAACCTCAATCCTCAACCCTCAGTCCTCATACTCAATTCTCAATTCTCAATCCTCAATCCTCAATCCTCAATCTTCAATCCTCAATAATCAATCTCCAATCCTAGATCCTCAATCCCCAATCTTCAATCCTTAATCCTCAATCTTCAATCCTCAATCCCCAGTCCTCAATGTCCAATCCTCAATGCTCAATCCTCAATCCTCAATCCTCAGTCCTTAATCCTCAATCCTCAATCTTGAATACTCAATCGTCAATCCTCAGTCCTCAATCCTCAATCTTCAATCCTCAATAATCAATCTCCAATCATAGATCCTCAATCCCCAATCTTCAATCCTTAATCCTCAATCTTCAATCCTCAATCCTCAGTCATAAATCCTCAATCTTGAATACTCAATCGTCAATCCTCAGTCCTCAATCCTCAATCCTCAATCCTCGTTCTTCAAACCTCAATCCTCAACCCTCAGTCCTCATCCTCAATTCTCATTTCTCAATCCTCAGTCCTCAATCCTCAATCTTCAATCCCCAATAATCAATCTCCAATCCTAGATCCTCAATCCCAAGTCCTCAATCCTTAATCCTCAATCTTCAATCCTCAATCGCCAGTCCTCAATCTTCAATCCTCTATGCTCAATCCTCAATCCTCAGCCTCAGACCTCAATCCTCAACCCTCAATCCTCAAACCTCAATTCTCGACCGTCAGTCCTCGTCCTCAATCCTCAACCCTCAATCCTCAATCCTCAACCTTCAATCATCAATAATCACTCTTCAATCCTCAATCATCAATCCTCAATCCTCAATCCTCAATCCTCAATCCTCAATATTCAACACTCAACCCTCAACCCTCAACCATCAATCCTCAATACTCATCCATCAATCCTCAATTCTCAATACTCAACAGAACCTCCTGAATTCTCATGGTTCAATACTCAATCCACAATATTCAATAATCAAATCTCAAACCTCAAGCATCAATTCTCAACACTCAATCCTCAACACTCAGTCCTCTCTCTTCAGTCCTACATCCTCATCCCTCAATCCTCAAGCGTCAATCCTCAATACTCAATCCTCAATCCTCAATCCTCAATCCTCAATCTTCAATCCTCAATACTCAATCTTCAATCCTCAATCCTCAATCCTCAATCCTCAATCCTCAATCCTCAGACATCAATACTCAACCTTCAATCCTCAATACTCATTTTCAATCCTCAATCCTCAATTCTCAATCCTCAATACTCAATCCTCAATCCTCAAACCTCAATCCTCAGCCCTCAATATTCAATACTCAATACTCAATCGTCAATCATCAATCCTCAATCCTCAATCCTCTGTCGTCAATCCTCAGTCATAAATCCTCAATCTTCAATACTCAATCGTCAATCCTTAGTCGTCAATCCTCAATCCTCAATCCTCGTTCCTCAAACCTCAATCCTCAACCCTCAGTCTTCATCCTCAATTCTCAATTCTCAATCCTCAATCCTCAACCCTCAATCCTCAATCCTCAACCTTCAATCATCAATAATCAATCTTCAATCCTCAATCATCATTCCTCAATCCTCAATCCTCAATCCTCAGGCATCAATACTCAATCTTCAATACTCAAACCTCAATCCTCAATCCTCAATCCTCAATCCTCAACCCGCAATCCTCATTCCTCAAACTTCAATCCTCAACCCTCAGTCCTCATACTCAATTCTCAATTCTCAATCCTCAATCCTCAATCCTGAATCTTCAATCCTCAATAATCAATCTCCAATCCTAGATCCTCAAACCCCAATCTTCAATCCTTAATCCTCAATCTTCAGTCCTCAATCCCCAGTCCTCAATGTCCAATCCTCAATGCTCAATCCTCAATCCTCAATCCTCAGTCCTCAATCCTCAATCCTCAATCCTCAAACCTCAATCCTCAATCGTCCGTCCTCATCCTCCATCCTCCATCCTCAGTCTTCAATCCTCAATGCTCAGTCCTCAATCCTCAATCCTCAGTCCTCAATCCTCAATCCTCAATCCTCAAACCTCAATCCTCAACCGTCAGTCCTCGTCCTCAATCCTCAAACCTCAATCCTCAATCCTCAATATTCAATCATCAATACTCAATCTTCAATCCTCAATCCTCTATCCTCAATCCTCAATCCTCAATCCTCAATACTCAACACACAACCCTCAGCCATCAATCCTCAATACTCAACCATCAATCCTCAATTCTCAATACTCAATAAAATATCCTGAATTCTCATGGTTTAATACTCAATCGTCAATCGTCAATCCTCAATCCCCAATCCTCAATCTTCAATCCTCAATCCTCAACCCTCAATCCTCAATCCTCAATCCTCAATCTTCAATCCTCAATACTCAATCTTCAATCCTCAATCCTCAATCCTCAATCCTCAATCCTCAATCCTCAATCTTCAATCCTCAATCCTCAACCCTCAATCCTCAATCCTCAATCCTCAATCTTCAATCCTCAATACTCAATCTTCAATCCTCAATCCTCAATCCTCAATCCTCAATCCTCAATCCTCAATCCTCAATCCTCAATCCTCAATCCTCAATCCTCAATCCTCAATCCTCAATACTCAATCTGCAATCCTCAATCCTCAATCCTCAATCCTCAATCCTCATTCTTCAATCCTCAATACCCAATCCTCAGTCTTCAATCCTCAATCCTCAATCCTCAATTCTCCATCCTCAATCCTCAATCCCCAGACCTCAAACATCAATATTCAACCCTCAGTTCTCGTCCTCAATCCACAACCCTCAATCCTCAATCCTCAATCTTCAATCATTAATATTCAATCTTCAATCCTCAATCCTCAATCCTCAATCCTCAATCCTCAATCCTCAATCCTCAATCTTCAATCCTCAATCCTCAAACCTCAATCCTCAATCCTCAACCCTCAATCCTCAATCCTCAACCTTCAATCCTCAATCCTCAATCCTCAATCCTCAATACTCAATCTTTAATCCTCAATACTGAAACTTCAATCCCCAATCCTCAATCCTCAATCCTCGATCCTCATTCTTCAATCCTCAATACCCAATCCTCAATCTTCAATCCTCAGTCCTCAATTCGCAATCCACAATCCTCAATCCTCAGACCTCAAGTATCAACACTCAACCCTCAGTCCTCGTCCTCAATACACAACCTTCAATAATCAATCCTCAGCCTTCAATACTCAATCCTCAATCCTCAATCCTCAGTCCTCAAACCTCAATCCTGAATCCTCAATCCTGAATCCTCAATCTTCAGCCCACAGTCCTCAACAATCAGTTGTCAATCCTCAATCCTCCATAGAATATCATCAATTCACAGTTTTCAATACTCAATACTCAATCTGCAATCTTCAAATCTCTATCCACAAACATCAATACTCATCACTCAACCCTCAACACTCAGTCCCCAATCCTCAATATTCAATCCTCAATCCTCAATCCTCAATCCACAATCCTCAACCTTCAATCCTCAATACTCAATCTTCAATCATCAATCCTCAATCCTCAATCCTTAATCCTCAATCCTCAATCCTCAATATTCAATACTCAATACCCAATCGTCAATCATCAATCCTCAATCCTCAATCCTCAGTCGTCAATCCTCAGTCATCAATCCTCAATCTTCAATACTCAATCGTCAATCCTTAGTCGTCAATACTCAATCCTCAATCCTCGTTCCTCAAACCTCAATCCTCAACCCTCAGTCTTCATCCTCAATTCTCAATTCTCAATCCTCAATCCACAATCCTCAATCCTCAATCTTCAATCCTCAATAATCGATCTCCAATCCTACATCCTCAATCCCCAATCCTCAATCCTTAATCCTCAGTCTTCAATCCTCAATCGCCAGTCCTCAATCTTCAATCCTCAATGCTCAATCCTCAATCCTCAAGCCTCAGTCCTCAATCCTCAATCCTCAATCCTCAAACCTCAATCCTCAACCGTCGGTCCTCGTCCTCAATCCACAACCCTCAATCCTCAATCCTCAATATTCAATCATCAATAATCAATCTTCAATCCTCAATCATCAATCCTCAATCCTCTATCCTCAATCCTCAATATTCAACACTCAACCCTCAACCATAAATCCTCAATATTCAACCATCAATCCTCAATTCTCAATACTCAATAGAACATCCTGAATACTCATGGTTCAATACTCGATACAGAATATTCAATAATCTAATCTCAAACCTCTAGCATCAATTCTCAACACTCAACCCTCAACACTCAGTCCTCTCCCTTCTATCCTACATCCTCAACCCTCAATCCTCAAGCGTCAATCCTCAATACTCAATCCTCAACCCTCAATCCTCAATCCTAAATCTTCAACCCTCAATACTCAATCTTCAATCCTCAATCCTCGATCCTCAATCCTCAATACTCTATACTCAATCCTCAATCCTCAACCCTCAATCCTCAACCCTCAATCCTAAATCCCTCAAACCTCAACCCACAATCCTCATTCCTCAAACCTCAATCCTCAACCCTCAGTCCTCATACTCAATTCTCAATTCTCAATCCTCAATCCTCAATCCTCAATCTTCAATCCTCAATAATCAATCTCCAATCCTAGATCCTCAATCCCCAATCTTCAATCCTTAATCCTCAATCTTCAATCCTCAATCCCCAGTCCTCAATGTCCAATCCTCAATGCTCAATCCTCAATCCTCAATCCTCAGTCCTCAATCCTCAATCCTCAATCTTGAATACTCAATCGTCAATCCTCAGTCCTCAATCCTCAATCTTCAATCCTCAATAATCAATCTCCAATCCTAGATCCTCAATCCCCAATCTTCAATCCTTAATCCTCAATCTTCAATCCTCAATCCTCAGTCATAAATCCTCAATCTTGAATACTCAATCGTCAATCCTCAGTCCTCAATCCTCAATCCTCAATCCTCGTTCTTCAAACCTCAATCCTCAACCCTCAGTCCTCATCCTCAATTCTCATTTCTCAATCCTCAGTCCTCAATCCTCAATCTTCAATCCCCAATAATCAATCTCCAATCCTAGATCCTCAATCCCAAGTCCTCAATCCTTAATCCTCAATCTTCAATCCTCAATCGCCAGTCCTCAATCTTCAATCCTCTATGCTCAATCCTCAATCCTCAGCCTCAGACCTCAATCCTCAACCCTCAATCCTCAAACCTCAATTCTCGACCGTCAGTCCTCGTCCTCAATCCTCAACCCTCAATCCTCAATCCTCAACCTTCAATCATCAATAATCACTCTTCAATCCTCAATCATCAATCCTCAATCCTCAATCCTCAATCCTCAATCCTCAATATTCAACACTCAACCCTCAACCCTCAACCATCAATCCTCAATACTCATCCATCAATCCTCAATTCTCAATACTCAACAGGACATCCTGAATTCTCATGGTTCAATACTCAATCCACAATATTCAATAATCAAATCTCAAACCTCAAGCATCAATTCTCAACACTCAATCCTCAACACTCAGTCCTCTCTCTTCAGTCCTACATCCTCATCCCTCAATACTCAATCTTCAATCCTCAATCCTCAATCCTCAATCCTCAATCCTCAATCCTCAGACATGAATACTCAACCTTCAATCCTCAATACTCATTTTCAATCCTCAATCCTCAATTCTCAATCCTCAATACTCAATCCTCAATCCTCAATCCTCAATCCTCAGCCCTCAATATTCAATACTCAATACTCAATCGTCAATCATCAATCCTCAATCCTCAATCCTCTGTCGTCAATCCTCAGTCATAAATCCTCAATCTTCAATACTCAATCGTCAATCCTTAGTCGTCAATCCTCAATCCTCAATCCTCGTTCCTCAAACCTCAATCCTCAACCCTCAGTCTTCATCCTCAATTCTCAATTCTCAATCCTCAATCCTCAACCCTCAATCCTCAATCCTCAACCTTCAATCATCAATAATCAATCTTCAATCCTCAATCATCATTCCTCAATCCTCAATCCTCAATCCTCAGGCATCAATACTCAATCTTCAATACTCAAACCTCAATCCTCAATCCTCAATCCTCAATCCTCAACCCGCAATCCTCATTCCTCAAACCTCAATCCTCAACCCTCAGTCGTCATACTCAATTCTCAATTCTCAATCCTCAATCCTCAATCCTGAATCTTCAATCCTCAATAATCAATCTCCAATCCTAGATCCTCAATCCCCAATCTTCAATCCTTAATCCTCAATCTTCAGTCCTCAATCCCCAGTCCTCAATGTCCAATCCTCAATGCTCAATCCTCAATCCTCAATCCTCAGTCCTCAATCCTCAATCCTCAATCCTCAAACCTCAATCCTCAATCGTCCGTCCTCATCCTCCATCCTCCATCCTCAGTCTTCAATCCTCAATGCTCAGTCCTCAATCCTCAATCCTCAGTCCTCAATCCTCAATCCTCAATCCTCAAACCTCAATCCTCAACCGTCAGTCCTCGTCCTCAATCCTCAAACCTCAATCCTCAATCCTCAATATTCAATCATCAATACTCAATCTTCAATCCTCAATCCTCTATCCTCAATCCTCAATCCTCAATCCTCAATACTCAACACACAACCCTCAGCCATCAATCCTCAATACTCAACCATCAATCCTCAATTCTCAATACTCAATAGAATATCCTGAATTCTCATGGTTTAATACTCAATCGTCAATCGTCAATCCTCAATCCCCAATCCTCAATCTTCAATCCTCAATCCTCAACCCTCAATCCTCAATCCTCAATCCTCAATCTTCAATCCTCAATACTCAATCTTCAATCCTCAATCCTCAATCCTCAATCCTCAATCCTCAATCCTCAATCCTCAATCCTCAATCCTCAATCCTCAATCCTCAATCCTCAATCCTCAATACTCAATCTGCAATCCTCAATCCTCAATCCTCAATCCTCAATCCTCATTCTTCAATCCTCAATACCCAATCCTCAGTCTTCAATCCTCAATCCTCAATCCTCAATTCTCAATCCTCAATCCTCAATCCCCAGACCTCAAACATCAATATTCAACCCTCAGTTCTCGTCCTCAATCCACAACCCTCAATCCTCAATCCTCAATCTTCAATCATTAATATTCAATCTTCAATCCTCAATCCTCAATCCTCAATCCTCAATCCTCAATCCTCAATCCTCAATCTTCAATCCTCAATCCTCAAACCTCAATCCTCAATCCTCAACCCTCAATCCTCAATCCTCAATCTTCAATCCTCAATCCTCAATCCTCAACACTCAATCTTTAATCCTCAATACTGAAACTTCAATCCCCAATCCTTAATCCTCAATCCTCAATCCTCAATATTCAATACTCAATACCCAATCGTCAATCATCAATCCTCAATCCTCAATCCTCAGTCGTCAATCCTCAGTCATCAATCCTCAATCTTCAATACTCAATCGTCAATCCTTAGTCGTCAATACTCAATCCTCAATCCTCGTTCCTCAAACCTCAATCCTAAACCCTCAGTCTTCATCCTCAATTCTCAATTCTCAATCCTCAATCCACAATCCTCAATCCTCAATCTTCAATCCTCAATAATCGATCTCCAATCCTACATCCTCAATCCCCAATCCTCAATCCTTAATCCTCAGTCTTCAATCCTCAATCGCCAGTCCTCAATCTTCAATCCTCAATGCTCAATCCTCAATCCTCAAGCCTCAGTCCTCAATCCTCAATCCTCAATCCTCAAACCTCAATCCTCAACCGTCGGTCCTCGTCCTCAATCCACAACCCTCAATCCTCAATCCTCAATATTCAATCATCAATAATCAATCTTCAATCCTCAATCATCAATCCTCAATCCTCTATCCTCAATCCTCAATATTCAACACTCAACCCTCAACCATAAATCCTCAATATTCAACCATCAATCCTCAATTCTCAATACTCAATAGAACATCCTGAATACTCATGGTTCAATACTCGATACAGAATATTCAATAATCTAATCTCAAACCTCAAGCATCAATTCTCAACACTCAACCCTCAACACTCAGTCCTCTCCCTTCTATCCTACATCCTCAACCCTCAATCCTCAAGCGTCAATCCTCAATACTGAATCCTCAACCCTCAATCCTCAATCCTAAATCTTCAACCCTCAATACTCAATCTTCAATCCTCAATCCTCGATCCTCAATCCTCAATACTCTATACTCAATCCTCAATCCTCAACCCTCAATCCTCAACCCTCAATCCTAAATCCCTCAAACCTCAACCCACAATCCTCATTCCTCAAACCTCAATCCTCAACCCTCAGTCCTCATACTCAATTCTCAATTCTCAATCCTCAATCCTCAATCCTCAATCTTCAATCATCAATAAACAATCTCCAATCCTAGATCCTCAATCCCCAATCTTCAATCCTTAATCCTCAATCTTCAATCCTCAATCCCCAGTCCTCAATGTCCAATCCTCAATGCTCAATCCTCAATCCTCAATCCTCAGTCCTCAATCCTCAATCCTCAATCTTGAATACTCAATCGTCAATCCTCAGTCCTCAATCCTCAATCTTCAATCCTCAATAATCAATCTCCAATCCTAGATCCTCAATCCCCAATCTTCAATCCTTAATCCTCAATCTTCAATCCTCAATCCTCAGTCATAAATCCTCAATCTTGAATACTCAATCGTCAATCCTCAGTCCTCAATCCTCAATCCTCAATCCTCGTTCTTCAAACCTCAATCCTCAACCCTCAGTCCTCATCCTCAATTCTCATTTCTCAATCCTCAGTCCTCAATCCTCAATCTTCAATCCCCAATAATCAATCTCCAATCCTAGATCCTCAATCCCAAGTCCTCAATCCTTAATCCTCAATCTTCAATCCTCAATCGCCAGTCCTCAATCTTCAATCCTCTATGCTCAATCCTCAATCCTCAGCCTCAGACCTCAATCCTCAACCCTCAATCCTCAAACCTCAATTCTCGACCGTCAGTCCTCGTCCTCAATCCTCAACCCTCAATCCTCAATCCTCAACCTTCAATCATCAATAATCACTCTTCAATCCTCAATCATCAATCCTCAATCCTCAATCCTCAATCCTCAATCCTCAATATTCAACACTCAACCCTCAACCCTCAACCATCAATCCTCAATACTCATCCATCAATCCTCAATTCTCAATACTCAACAGAACATCCTGAATTCTCATGGTTCAATACTCAATCCACAATATTCAATAATCAAATCTCAAACCTCAAGCATCAATTCTCAACACTCAATCCTCAACACTCAGTCCTCTCTCTTCAGTCCTACATCCTCATCCCTCAATCCTCAAGCGTCAATCCTCAATACTCAATCCTCAATCCCCAATCCTCAATCCTTAATCCTCAGTCTTCAATCCTCAATCGCCAGTCCTCAATCTTCAATCCTCAATGCTCAATCCTCAATCCTCAAGCCTCAGTCCTCAATCCTCAATCCTCAATCCTCAAACCTCAATCCTCGACCGTCGGTCCTCGTCCTCAATCCACAACCCTCAATCCTCAATCCTCAATATTCAATCATCAATAATCAATCTTCAATCCTCAATCATCAATCCTCAATCCTCTATCCTCAATCCTCAATATTCAACACTCAACCCTCAACCATAAATCCTCAATATTCAACCATCAATCCTCAATTCTCAATACTCAATAGAACATCCTGAATACTCATGGTTCAATACTCGATACAGAATATTCAATAATCTAATCTCAAACCTCAAGCATCAATTCTCAACACTCAACCCTCAACACTCTGTCCTCTCCCTTCTATCCTACATCCTCAACCCTCAATCCTCAAGCGTCAATCCTCAATACTCAATCCTCAACCCTCAATCCTCAATCCTAAATCTTCAACCCTCAATACTCAATCTTCAATCCTCAATCCTCGATCCTCAACCCTCAATACTCTATACTCAATCCTCAATCCTCAACCCTCAATCCTCAACCCTCAATCCTAAATCCCTCAAACCTCAACCCACAATCCTCATTCCTCAAACCTCAATCCTCAACCCTCAGTCCTCATACTCAATTCTCAATTCTCAATCCTCAATCCTCAATCCTCAATCTTCAATCCTCAATAATCAATCTCCAATCCTAGACCCTCAATCCCCAATCTTCAATTCTTAATCCTCAATCTTCAATCCTCAATCCCCAGTCCTCAATGTCCAATCCTCAATGCTCAATCCTCAATCCTCAATCCTCAGTCCTCAATCCTCAATCCTCAATCTTGAATACTCAATCGTCAATCCTCAGTCCTCAATCCTCAATCTTCAATCCTCAATAATCAATCTCCAATCCTAGATCCTCAATCCCCAATCTTCAATCCTTAATCCTCAATCTTCAATCCTCAATCCTCAGTCATAAATCCTCAATCTTGAATACTCAATCGTCAATCCTCAGTCCTCAATCCTCAATCCTCAATCCTCGTTCTTCAAACCTCAATCCTCAACCCTCAGTCCTCATCCTCAATTCTCATTTCTCAATCCTCTGTCCTCAATCCTCAATCTTCAATCCCCAATAATCAATCTCCAATCCTAGATCCTCAATCCCAAGTCCTCAATCCTTAATCCTCAATCTTCAATCCTCAATCGCCAGTCCTCAATCTTCAATCCGCAATGCTCAATCCTCAATCCTCAAGCCTCAGTCCTCAATCCTCAATCCTCAATCCTCAAACCTCAATCCTCAACCGTCGGTCCTCGTCCTCAATCCACAACCCTCAATCCTCAATCCTCAATATTCAATCATCAATAATCAATCTTCAATCCTCAATCATCAATCCTCAATCCTCTATCCTCAATCCTCAATATTCAACACTCAACCCTCAACCATAAATCCTCAATATTCAACCATCAATCCTCAATTCTCAATACTCAATAGAACATCCTGAATACTCATGGTTCAATACTCGATACAGAATATTCAATAATCTAATCTCAAACCTCAAGCATCAATTCTCAACACTCAACCCTCAACACTCAGTCCTCTCCCTTCTATCCTACATCCTCAACCCTCAATCCTCAAGCGTCAATCCTCAATACTCAATCCTCAACCCTCAATCCTCAATCCTAAATCTTCAACCCTCAATACTCAATCTTCAATCCTCAATCCTCGATCCTCAATCCTCAATACTCTATACTCAATCCTCAATCCTCAACCCTCAATCCTCAACCCTCAATCCTAAATCCCTCAAACCTCAACCCACAATCCTCATTCCTCAAACCTCAATCCTCAACCCTCAGTCCTCATACTCAATTCTCAATTCTCAATCCTCAATCCTCAATCCTCAATCTTCAATCCTCAATAATCAATCTCCAATCCTAGATCCTCAATCCCCAATCTTCAATCCTTAATCCTCAATCTTCAATCCTCAATCCCCAGTCCTCAATGTCCAATCCTCAATGCTCAATCCTCAATCCTCAATCCTCAGTCCTCAATCCTCAATCCTCAATCTTGAATACTCAATCGTCAATCCTCAGTCCTCAATCCTCAATCTTCAATCCTCAATAATCAATCTCCAATCCTAGATCCTCAATCCCCAATCTTCAATCCTTAATCCTCAATCTTCAATCCTCAATCCTCAGTCATAAATCCTCAATCTTGAATACTCAATCGTCAATCCTCAGTCCTCAATCCTCAATCCTCAATCCTCGACCTTCAAACCTCAATCCTCAACCCTCAGTCCTCATCCTCAATTCTCATTTCTCAATCCTCAGTCCTCAATCCTCAATCTTCAATCCCCAATAATCAATCTCCAATCCTAGATCCTCAATCCCAAGTCCTCAATCCTTAATCCTCAATCTTCAATCCTCAATCGCCAGTCCTCAATCTTCAATCCTCTATGCTCAATCCTCAATCCTCAGCCTCAGACCTCAATCCTCAACCCTCAATCCTCAAACCTCAATTCTCGACCGTCAGTCCTCGTCCTCAATCCTCAACCCTCAATCCTCAATCCTCAACCCTCAATCCTCAATCCTCAACCTTCAATCATCAATAATCACTCTTCAATCCTCAATCATCAATCCTCAATCCTCAATCCTCAATCCTCAATCCTCAATATTCAACACTCAACCCTCAACCCTCAACCATCAATCCTCAATACTCATCCATCAATCCTCAATTCTCAATACTCAACAGAACATCCTGAATTCTCATGGTTCAATACTCAATCCACAATATTCAATAATCAAATCTCAAACCTCAAGCATCAATTCTCAACACTCAATCCTCAACACTCAGTCCTCTCTCTTCAGTCCTACATCCTCATCCCTCAATCCTCAAGCGTCAATCCTCAATACTCAATCCTCAATCCTCAATCCTCAATCCTCAATCTTCAATCCTCAATACTCAATCTTCAATCCTCAATCCTCAATCCTCAATCCTCAATCCTCAATCCTCAGACATCAATACTCAACCTTCAATCCTCAATACTCATTTTCAATCCTCAATCCTCAATTCTCAATCCTCAATACTCAATCCTCAATCCTCAATCCTCAATCCTCAGCCCTCAGTCCTCAAACCTCAATGCTCAATCCTCAATACCCAATCCTCAATCCTCAATCCTCAATCATCAATCCTCAATCATCAATGCTCAATCCTCGATCGTCAATCCTCAATCCTCAATCCTCAATCATCAATCCACAATACTCAATCTTCAATCCTCAATCCTCAGTACTCAAACCTCAATCCTCAAACCTCAATCAGCAACCGTCAGTCCTCGTCCTCAATCATCAAACCTCAATCCTCAATCCTCAATATTCAATCCTCAATTCTCAATCCTCAATCCACAATCCTCAACCTTCAATCCTCAATACTCAATCTTCAGTCCTCAATCCTCAATCCTCAATCCTTAATCCTCAATCCTCAATCCTCAATATTCAATACTCAATACTCAATCGTCAATCATCAATCCTCAATCCTCAATCCTCAGTCGTCAATCCTCAGTCATAAATCCTCAATCTTCAATACTCAATCGCCAATCCTTAGTCGTCAATCCTAAATCCTCAATCCTCGTTCCTCAAACCTCAATCCTCAACCCTCAGTCTTCATCCTCAATTCTCAATTCTCAATCCTCAATCCTCAATCCTCAATCCTCAATCCTCAATCTTCAATCCTCAATAGTCAATCTCCAATCCTACATCCTCAATCCCCAATCCTCAATCCTTAATCCTCAATCTTCAATCCTCAATCGCCAGTCCTCAATCTTCAATCCTCAATGCTTAATCCTCAATCCTCAAGAATCAGTCCTCAATCCTCAATCCTCAATCCTCAAACCTCAATCCTCAACCGTCGGTCCTCGTCCTCAATCCTCAACCCTCAATCCTCAATCCTCAATATTCAATCATCAATAATCGATCTTCAATCCTCAATCATCAATCCTCAATCCTCAATCCTCAATCCTCAATATTCAACACTCAACCATCAACAATAAGTCCTGAATATTCAACCATCAATCCTCAATTCTCAATACTCAATAGAACATCCTGAATACTCATGGTTCAATACTCAATACAGAATATTCAATAATCAAATCTCAAACCTCAAGCATTAATTCTCAACACTCAACCCTCAACACTCAGTCGTCTCCCTTCTATCCTACACCCTCAACCCTCAATCCTCAAGCGTCAATCCTCAATACTCAATCTTCAACACTCAATCCTCAATCCTCAATCTTCAATCCTCAATACTCAATCTTCAATCCTCAATCCTCAATCCTCAATCCTCAATACCCTATCCTCAATCCTCAATCCTCAACCCTCAATCCTCAACCCTCAATCCTCATCCCTCAAACCTCAATCCTCAACCCTCAGTCCTCATCCTCAATTATCTATTCTCAATTCTCAGTCCTCAATCCTCAATCCTCAATCTTCAATCCTCAATAATGAATCTCCAATGCTAGATCCTCAATCCCCAATCTTCAATCCTTAATCCTCAATCCTCAGTCATAAATCCTCAATCTTCAATACTCAATCGTCAATCCTCTGTCCTCAATCCTCAATCCTCAATCCTCAATCCTCAATATTCGATCCTCAATACTCAACCTTCAATCCTCAATCCTCAATCCTCAATCCTCAATCCTCAGTCATAAATCCTCAATCTTCAATACTCAATCGTCAATCCCCAGTCCTCAATCCTCAACCCTTAATCCTCAAACCTCAATACTCAACCGTCAGTCCTCGTCCTCAATCCTCAATCCTCAATCCTCAATCCTCAATCTTCAATCATCAATAATCAATCTTCAATCCTCAATCATCAATCCCCAATCCTCAATCCTCAATCCTCAGGCATCAATACTCAATCTTCAATACTCAATCCTCAATCCTCAATCCTCAATCCTCAATACTCAACCATCAATCCTCAATTCTCAATGCCCAATAAAATATCCTGAATTCTCAGGATTCTATACTCAAACCTCAAACCTCAACCCACAGCCCTCATTCTCAATCCTCAACCATCAATCCACAATCCTCAATATTCAATCCTCAATACTCAATCTTCAATACTCAATCCTCAATCCGCAATCCTCAATCCTCAATCCTCAGTCATAAATCCTCAATCTTCAATACTCAATCGTCAATCCTCAGTCCTCAATCGTCAAACCTCAATCCTCGTTCCTCAAACCTCAATCCTCAACCCTCAGTCCTCATCCTCAATTCTCAATTCTCAATCCTCAATACTCAATCCTCAATCGTCAATCCCCAATAATCAATCTCCAATCCTAGATCCTCAATCCCCAACCCTCAATCCTTAATACTCAATCTTCAAGCCTCAATCGCCAGTCTTCAATCTTCAATCCTCTAAGCTCAATCCTCAATCCTCAGCTTCAGTCCTCAATCCACAACCCTCAATCCTCAAACCTCAATCCTCAACCGTCAGTCCTCGTCCTCAATCCTCAACCCTCAATCCTCAATCCTCAATCTTCAATCATCAATAATCAATCTTCAATACTCAATCCTCAATCCTCAATCCTCAATCCTCAATCCTCAACACTCAATCCTCATTCCTCAGACCTCAACCCTCAACCCTAAGTCCTCATACTCAATTCTCAATTCTCAATCCTCAATCCTCAATCCTCAATCTTCAATCCTCAATAATCAATCTCCAATCCTAGATCCTCAATCCCCAATCTTAAATCCTTAATCCTCAATCTTCAACCCTCAATCCCCAATCCTCAATGTCCAATCCTCAATGCTCAATCCTCAATCCTCAATCCTCAATCCTCAATCCTCAATCTTCAATCCTCAGTACTCAATCTTCAGTCCCCAATCCTCAATCCTCAATCCTCAATCCTCAATTCTCAATTCTCAATCCACAATCCTCAATACTCAATCTTCAATCCTCAATCATCAATCTC
Source organism: Calliopsis andreniformis (assembly GCF_051401765.1). Classification (NCBI taxonomy): domain Eukaryota; kingdom Metazoa; phylum Arthropoda; class Insecta; order Hymenoptera; family Andrenidae; genus Calliopsis; species Calliopsis andreniformis. The sequence continues at coordinate 1,543,301 of NC_135071.1, read as the reverse complement.
CTGTCCTAGATCCTCAATCCCCAATACTCTATCCTTAATCCTCAATATTCAATCCTCTATCCCCAGTCCACAATCTTCATTCCCCAAAAGCTCAATAATCAATCCTCAATCCTCAGTCCTCAATCGTCAATCATCAGTCCTCAATCTTCAATACTCAATCCTCAATCCTCAATTCTAAATCCTCAATCCTGAATCCTCAATCATCGATCCTGAATCTTCAATACTCAATCCTCAGTCCTCAATCCTTAATCCTCAATCTTCAATCCTCAATCCCCAGTCCACAATCTTCAATCCTCAATCCTCAATCCTCAATCTTCAATCCTCAATCCCCAGTCCACAATCTTCAATCCTCAATCCTCAATCCTCAATCCTCAATCCTCAATACCCAATCTTCAATCCTCAATCCTCGATCCTCATTCCTCAACCCTCAGCCCTCATCCTCAATCCTCAATTCTGAATCCTCAATCCTCAATCTTCAATCCTCAATTCTCAATCCTCAGTCCTCAATCCTCAATCATCAATACTCAATGTTCAATCCTCAATACTCAACATTCAATCCTCAACCCTCAATCCTCAATCAACAATCCTCAATCCTCAATCATCAATCTTCAATCTTCAATACTCAATCTTCAATCCTCAATTCCCAGTCCTCAATCGTCAATCCTCAATCCTCAATCCTCACTCCTCAAACCTCAGCCATCATCCTCAATCGTCAATCCTCGTTCCTCAATCCTCAATCCTCAATCTTCAATCCTCCATACTCAATCTTCAATCCTCAATCCTCAATCATCAATCCTCAATCCTCAATCCTCAGTCATCAATCCTCAATCTTCAATACTCAGTCCACAATCATCAATCCTCAATCCTCAATTCTCAATCCTCATTCCTCAAACCTCAATCCTCAACCCTCAGTCCTCAACCTCAATTCTCAATTCCAAACCCTCAACCCTCAATCCTCAATCTTCAATCCTCAATAATCAATCATCAATACTCAGTCTTCAATCCGCAATCCTCAATCCTCAATCCTCAGTCCGCAATCCTCAATCATCAATCCTCAATCTTCAATACTCAGTCCTCAATCCTCAATCCTCAATCCTCAATACTCAACCTTCAATCCTCCATACTCAATCTTCAATCCTCAATCCTCAATCATCAATCCTCAATCCTCAATCCTCAGTCATCAATCCACAATCTTCAATACTCAATCCTCAATCCTCAATCCTCAATCCTCAATCCTCAGTCCTCAATCCACAATCATCAATCCTCAATCTTCAATACTCAATCCTCAATCCTCAATCCTCAATCCTCAATACTCAATCTTCAATCCTCAATCCTCAATCCTCAATCCTCAACCCTCAGCCCTCATCCTCAATCCTCAATTCTGAATCCTCAATCCTCAATCTTCAATCCTCAATACTCAGTCTTCAATCCTCAACCCTCAATCCTCAATCCTCAGTCCTCAATCCACAATCATCAATCCTCAATCCTCAGTCATCAGCCCTCAATCCTCAATCCTCAAACCTCAATCCTCAACCGTCAGTCCTCGTCCTCAAACCTCAATCCCGAATCCTCAATCCTGAATCGTCAATCTTCAGCCCACAGTCCTCAACAATCAATTGTCAATCCTCAGTCCTCATTAGAATATCCTCAATTCACAGTTTTCAGTACTCAATCCCCAATCTTCAATCTTCAAATCTCAGTATACAAACATCAATTCACATCACTCAACACACAACACTCAGTCCTCAATCTTCAGTCCTCAATCCTCAATCCTCAATCTTCAATCCTCAATACTCAATCTTCAATCTTCAATCCTCAATACTCAACCTTCAATCCTCAACCCTCAATCCTCAATCCACATTCCTCAATCCTCAATCCTCAATCCTCAATCCTCAGTACTCGATCTTCAATCCTCAATGCTCAATCCTCAATCCTCAACCCTCAGCCCTCATCCTCAACCCTCAATCCTGAATCCTCTATCCTCAATCTTCAATCCTCAATACTCAGTCTTCAATCCTCAATCCTCAATCCTCAATCCTCAATCCTCAATTCTCAATCCTGAATCCTCAACCCTCAGCCCTCACCCTAAATCCTCAATCCTGAATCCTCAATCCTCAATCTTCAATCCTCAATACTCAGCCTTCAATCCTCAATCCTCTATCCTCAATCCTCAGTCCTCAATCCACAATCATCAATCCTCAATCTTCAATACTCAATCCTCAATCCTCAATCCTCAACTCACAATCCTCAATCCTCCGTCCTCAGTCCTCAAACCTCAGTCCTCAAACCTCAGCCATCATCCTCAGTCGTCAATCCTCGTTCCTCAATCCTCAATCCTCAATCTTCAATCCTCAACCCTCAGCCCTCATCCTCAATCCTCAATCCTGAATCCTCTATCCTCTATCTTCAATCCTCAATCCTGAATCCTCTATCCTCAATCTTCAATCCTCAATACTCAGTCTTCAATCCTCAATCCTCAATCCTCAATCCTCAATCCTCAATTCTCAATTCTCAATCCTCAACCCTCAGCCCTCATACTCAATCCTCAATCCTGAATCCTCTATCCTCAATCTTCAATCCTCAATCCTCAATTCTCAATCCTCATTCCTCAAACCTCAATCCTCAACCCTCAGTCCTCATCCTCAATTCTCAATTCTAAACCCTCAACCCTCAATCCTCAATCTTCAATCCTCAATAATCAATCATCAATACTCAGTCTTCAATCCTCAATCCTCAATCCTCAATCCTCAGTCCGCAATCCTCAATCATCAATCCTCAATCTTCAATAATCAATCCTCAATCCTCAATCCTCAATCCTCAATACTCAACCTTCAATCCTCCATACTCAATCTTCAATCCTCAATCCTCAATCATCAATCCTCAATCCTCAATCCTCAGTCATCAATCCACAATCTTCAATACTCAATCCTCAATCCTCAATCCTCAGTCCTCAATCCACAATCATCACTCCTCAACCTTCAATACTCAATCCTCAATCCTCAATCCTCAATCCTCAATCCTCAATACTCAATCTTCAATCCTCAATCCTCAATCCTCAATCCTCAACCCTCAGCCCTCATCCTCAATCCTCAATTCTGAATCCTCAATCCTCAATCTTCAATCCTCAATTCTCAATCCTCAGTCCTCAATCCTCAATCATCAATACTCAATGTTCAATCCTCAATACTCAACATTCAATCCTCAACCCTCAATCCTCAATCAACAATCCTCAATCCTCAATCATCAATCTTCAATCTTCAATACTCAATCTTCAATCCTCAATTCCCAGTCCTCAATCGTCAATCCTCAATCCTCAACCCTCAGTCATCAATCCTCAATCTTCAATACTAAATCCTCAATCCTCAGTCCTCAATCCCCAAACCTCAATACTAAACCTTCAATCCTCCATACTCAATCTTCAATCCTCAATTCTCAATTATCAATCCTCAATCCTCAATCCTCAGTCATCAATCCTCAATCTTCAATACTCAATCCTCAATCCTCAATCCTCAATCCTCAATCCTCAGTCCTCAATCCACAATCATCAATCCTCAATCTTCAATACTCAATCCTCAATCCTCAATCCTCAATCCTCAGTACTCGATCTTCAATCCTCAATCCTCAATCCTCAATCCTCTATCCTCAGCCCTCATCCTCAATCCTCAATCCTGAATCGTCTATCCTCAATCTTCAATCCTCAATACTCAGTCTTCAATCCTCAGTCCTCAATCCTCAATCCTCAATCCTCAATTCTCAATCCTCAATCCTCAACCCTCAGCCCTCACCCTCAATCCTCAATCCTGAATCCTCAATCCTCAATCTTCAATCCTCAGTACTCGATCTTCAATCCTCAATCCTCAATCCTCAATCCTCAACCCTCAGCCCTCATCCTCAATCCTCAATCCTGAATCCTCTATCCTCAATCTTCAATCCTCAATACTCAGTCTTCAATCCTCAATCCTCAATCCTCAATCCTCAATCCTCAATTCTCAATCCTCAATCCTCAACCCTCAGCCCTCACCCTCAATCCTCAATCCTGAATCCTCAATCCTCAATCTTCAATCCTTAATACTCAGCCTTCAATCCTCAATCCTCTATCCTCAATCCTCAGTCCTCAATCCACAATCATCAATCCTCAATCTTCAATACTCAATCCTCAATCCTCAATCCTCAACTTACAATCCTCAATCCTCAGTCCTCAGTCCTCAAACCTCAGTCCTCAAACCTCAGCCATCATCCTCAGTCGTCAATCCTCGTTCCTCAATCCTCAATCCTCAATCTTCAATCCTCAACCCTCAGCCCTCATCCTCAATCCTCAATCCTGAGTCCTCTATCCTCAATCTTCAATCCTCAATCCTGAATCCTCTATCCTCAATCTTCAATCCTCAATACTCAGTCTTCAATCCTCAATCCTCAATCCTCAATCCTCAATCCTCAATTCTCAATTCTCAATCCTCAACCCTCAGCCCTCATCCTCAATCCTCAATCCTGAATCCTCTATCATCAATCTTCAATCCTCAATCCTCAATTCTCAATCCTCATTCCTCAAACCTCAATCCTCAACCCTCAGTCCTCATCCTCAATTCTCAATTCTAAACCCTCAACCCTCAATCCTCAATCTTCAATCCTCAATAATCAATCATCAATACTCAGTCTTCAATCCTCAATCCTCAATCCTCAATCCTCAGTCCGCAATCCTCAATCATCAATCCTCAATCTTCAATAATCAATCCTCAATCCTCAATCCTCAATCCTCAATACTCAACCTTCAATCCTCCATACTCAATCTTCAATCCTCAATCCTCAATCATCAATCCTCAATCCTCAATCCTCAATCATCAATCCACAATCTTCAATACTCAATCCTCAATCCTCAATCCTCAGTCCTCAATCCACAATCATCACTCCTCAATCTTCGATACTCAATCCTCAATCCTCAATCCTCAATCCTCAATACTCAATCTTCAATCCTCAATCCTCAATCCTCATTCCTCAACCCTCAGCCCTCATCCTCAATCCTCAATTCTGAATCCTCAATCCTCAATCTTCAATCCTCAATTCTCAATCCTCAGTCCTCAATCCTCAATCATCAATACTCAATGTTCAATCCTCAATACTCAACATTCAATCCTCAACCTTCAATCCTCAATCAACAATCCTCAATCCTCAATCATCAATCTTCAATCTTCAATACTCAATCTTCAATCCTCAATTCCCAGTCCTCAATCGTCAATCCTCAATCCTCAATCCTCAGTCCTCAATCCACAATCGTCCATCCTCAATCTTCAATACTCAATCCTCAATCCTCAATCCTCAACTCTCAATCCTCAATCCTCAGTCCTCAGTCCTCAAACCTCAGTCCTCAAACCTCAGCCATCATCCTCAATCGTCAATCCTCGTTCCTCAATCCTCAATCCTCAATCTTCAATCCTCCATACTCAATCTTCAATCCTCAATCCTCAATCATCAATCCTCAATCCTCAATCCTCAGTCATCAATCCTCAATCTTCAATACTCAGTCCACAATCATCAATCCTCAATCCTCAATTCTCAATCCTCATTCCTCAAACCTCAATCCTCAACCCTCAGTCCTCAACCTCAATTCTCAATTCCAAACCCTCAACCCTCAATCCTCAATCTTCAATCCTCAATAATCAATCATCAATACTCAGTCTTCAATCCGCAATCCTCAATCCTCAGTCCTCAGTCCGCAATCCTCAATCATCAATCCTCAATCTTCAATACTCAGTCCTCAATCCTCAATCCTCAATCCTCAATACTCAACCTTCAATCCTCCATACTCAATCTTCAATCCTCAATCCTCAATCATCAATCCTCAATCCTCAATCCTCAGTCATCAATCCACAATCTTCAATACTCAATCCTCAATCCTCAATCCTCAATCCTCAATCCTCAGTCCTCAATCCACAATCATCAATCCTCAATCTTCAATACTCAATCCTCAATCCTCAATCCTCAATCCTCAATACTCAATCTTCAATCCTCAATCCTCAATCCTCAATCCTCAACCCTCAGCCCTCATCCTCAATCCTCAATTCTGAATCCTCAATCCTCAATCTTCAATCCTCAATACTCAGTCTTCAATCCTCAACCCTCAATCCTCAATCCTCAGTCCTCAATCGACAATCATAAATCCTCAATCCTCAGTCATCATCCCTCAATCCTCAATCCTCAAACCTCAATCCTCAACCGTCAGTCCTCGTCCTCAAACCTCAATCCCGAATCCTCAACCCTGAATCGTCAATCTTCAGCCCACAGTCCTCAACAATCAATTGTCAATCCTCAGTCCTCATTAGAATATCCTCAATTCACAGTTTTCAGTGCTCAATCCCCAATCTTCAATCTTCAAATCTCAGTATACAAACATCAATTCGCATCACTCAACACACAACACTCTGTCCTCAATCTTCAGTCCTCAATCCTCAATCCTCAATCTTCAATCCTCAATACTCAATCTTCAATCTTCAATCCTCAATACTCAACCTTCAATCCTCAACCCTCAATCCTCAATCCACAATCCTCAATCCTCAATCCTCAATCCTCAATCCTCAGTACTCGATCTTCAATCCTCAATCCTCAATCCTCAATCCTCAACCCTCAGCCCTCATCCTCAACCCTCAATCCTGAATCCTCTATCCTCAATCTTCAATCCTCAATACTCAGTCTTCAATCCTCAATCCTCAATCCTCAATCCTCAATCCTCAATTCTCAATCCTCAATCCTCAACCCTCAGCCCTCACCCTAAATCCTCAATCCTGAATCCTCAATCCTCAATCTTCAATCCTCAATACTCAGCCTTCAATCCTCAATCCTCTATCCTCAATCCTCAGTCCTCAATCCACAATCATCAATCCTCAATCTTCAATACTCAATCCTCAATCCTCAATCCTCAACTCACAATCCTCAATCCTCCGTCCTCAGTCCTCAAACCTCAGTCCTCAAACCTCAGCCATCATCCTCAGTCGTCAATCCTCGTTCCTCAATCCTCAATCCTCAATCTTCAATCCTCAACCCTCAGCCCTCATCCTCAATCCTCAATCCTGAATCCTCTATCCTCAATCTTCAATCCTCAATCCTGAATCCTCTATCCTCAATCTTCAATCCTCAATACTCAGTCTTCAATCCTCAATCCTCAATCCTCAATCCTCAATCCTCAATTCTCAATTCTCAATCCTCAACCCTCAGCCCTCATCCTCAATCCTCAATCCTGAATCCTCTATCCTCAATCTTCAATCCTCAATCCTCAATTCTCAATCCTCATTCCTCAAACCTCAATCCTCAACCCTCAGTTCTCATCCTCAATTCTCAATTCTAAACCCTCAACCCTCAATCCTCAATCTTCAATCCTCAATAATCAATCATCAATACTCAGTCTTCAATCCTCAATCCTCAATCCTCAATCCTCAGTCCGCAATCCTCAATCATCAATCCCCAATCTTCAATAATCAATCCTCAATCCTCAACCCTCAATCCTCAATACTCAACCTTCAATCCTCCATACTCAATCTTCAATCCTCAATCCTCAATCATCAATCCTCAATCCTCAATCCTCAGTCATCAATCCACAATCTACAATACTCAATCCTCAATCCTCAATCCTCAGTCCTCAATCCACAATCATCACTCCTCAATCTTCAATACTCAATCCTCAATCCTCAATCTTCAATCCTCAATCCTCAATACTCAATCTTCAATCCTCAATCCTCAATCCTCAATCCTCAACCCTCAGCCCTCATCCTCAATCCTCAATTCTGAATCCTCAATCCTCAATCTTCAATCCTCAATTCTCAATCCTCAGTCCTCAATCCTCAATCATCAATACTCAATGTTCAATCCTCAATACTCAACATTCAATCCTCAACCCTCAATCCTCAATCAACAATCCTCAATCCTCAATCATCAATCTTCAATCTTCAATACTCAATCTTCAATCCTCAATTCCCAGTCCTCAATCGTCAATCCTCAATCCTCAACCCTCAGTCATCAATCCTCAATCTTCAATACTAAATCCTCAATCCTCAATCCTCAATCCCCAAACCTCAATACTAAACCTTCAATCCTCCATACTCAATCTTCAATCCTCAATTCTCAATTATCAATCCTCAATCCTCAATCCTCAGTCATCAATCCTCAATCTTCAATACTCAATCCTCAATCCTCAATCCTCAATCCTCAATCCTCAGTCCTCAATCCACAATCATCAATCCTCAATCTTCAATACTCAATCCTCAATCCTCAATCCTCAATCCTCAGTACTCGATCTTCAATCCTCAATCCTCAATCCTCAATCCTCAACCCTCAGCCCTCATCCTCAATCCTCAATCCTGAATCGTCTATCCTCAATCTTCAATCCTCAATACTCAGTCTTCAATCCTCAGTCCTCAATCCTCAATCCTCAATCCTCAATTCTCAATCCTCAATCCTCAACCCTCAGCCCTCACCCTCAATCCTCAATCCTGAATCCTCAATCCTCAATCTTCAATCCTCAGTACTCGATCTTCAATCCTCAATCCTCAATCCTCAATCCTCAACCCTCAGCCCTCATCCTCAATCCTCAATCCTGAATCCTCTATCCTCAATCTTCAATCCTCAATACTCAGTCTTCAATCCTCAATCCTCAATCCCCAATCCTCAATCCTCAATTCTCAATCCTCAATCCTCAACCCTCAGCCCTCACCCTCAATCCTCAATCCTGAATCCTCAATCCTCAATCTTCAATCCTCAATACTCAGCCTTCAATCCTCAATCCTCTATCCTCAATCCTCAGTCCTCAATCCACAATCATCAATCCTCAATCTTCAATACTCAATCCTCAATCCTCAATCCTCAACTCACAATCCTCAATCCTCAGTCCTCAGTCCTCAAACCTCAGTCCTCAAACCTCAGCCATCATCCTCAGTCGTCAATCCTCGTTCCTCAATCCTCAATCCTCAATCTTCAATCCTCAACCCTCAGCCCTCATCCTCAATCCTCAATCCTGAATCCTCTATCCTCAATCTTCAATCCTCAATCCTGAATCCTCTATCCTCAATCTTCAATCCTCAATACTCAGTCTTCAATCCTCAATCCTCAATCCTCAATCCTCAATCCTCAATTCTCAATTCTCAATCCTCAACCCTCAGCCCTCATCCTCAATCCTCAATCCTGAATCCTCTATCATCAATCTTCAATCCTCAATCCTCAATTCTCAATCCTCATTCCTCAAACCTCAATCCTCAACCCTCAATCCTCATCCTCAATTCTCAATTCTAAACCCTCAACCCACAATCCTCAATCTTCAATCCTCAATAATCAATCATCAATACTCAGTCTTCAATCCTCAATCCTCAATCCTCAATCCTCAGTCCGCAATCCTCAATCATCAATCCTCAATCTTCAATAATCAATCCTCAATCCTCAATCCTCAATCCTCAATACTCAACCTTCAATCCTCCATACTCAATCTTCAATCCTCAATCCTCAATCATCAATCCTCAATCCTCAATCCTCAGTCATCAATCCACAATCTTCAATACTCAATCCTCAATCCTCAATCCTCAGTCCTCAATCCACAATCATCACTCCTCAATCTTCAATACTCAATCCTCAATCCTCAATCCTCAATCCTCAATACTCAATCTTCAATCCTCAATCCTCAATCCTCATTCCTCAACCCTCAGCCCTCATCCTCAATCCTCAATCCTGAATCCTCTATCATCAATCTTCAATCCTCAGTCCTCAATTCTCAATCCTCATTCCTCAAACCTCAATCCTCAACCCTCAGTCCTCATCCTCAATTCTCAATTCTAAACCCTCAACCCTCAATCCTCAATCTTCAATCCTCAATCCTGAATCCTCTATCCTCAATCTTCAATCCTCAATACTCAGTCTTCAATCCTCAATCCTCAATCCTCAATCCTCAATCCTCAATTCTCAATTCTCAATCCTCAACCCTCAGCCCTCATCCTCAATCCTCAATCCTGAATCCTCTATCATCAATCTTCAATCCTCAATCCTCAATTCTCAATCCTCATTCCTCAAACCTCAATCCTCAACCCTCAGTCCTCATCCTCAATTCTCAATTCTAAACCCTCAACCCTCAATCCTCAATCTTCAATCCTCAATAATCAATCATCAATACTCAGTCTTCAATCCTCAATCCTCAATACTCAATCCTCAGTCCGCAATCCTCAATCATCAATCCTCAATCTTCAATAATCAATCCTCAATCCTCAATCCTCAATCCTCAATACTCAACCTTCAATCCTCCATACTCAATCTTCAATCCTCAATCCTCAATCATCAATCCTCAATCCTCAATCCTCAGTCATCAATCCACAATCTTCAATACTCAATCCTCAATCCTCAATCCTCAGTCCTCAATCCACAATCATCACTCCTCAATCTTCAATACTCAATCCTCAATCCTCAATCCTCAATCCTCAATACTCAATCTTCAATCCTCAATCCTCAATCCTCATTCCTCAACCCTCAGCCCTCATCCTCAATCCTCAATTCTGAATCCTCAATCCTCAATCTTCAATCCTCAATTCTCAATCCTCAGTCCTCAATCCTCAATCATCAATACTCAATGTTCAATCCTCAATACTCAACATTCAATCCTCAACCCTCAATCCTCAATCAACAATCCTCAATCCTCAATCATCAATCTTCAATCTCCAATACTCAATCTTCAATCCTCAATTCCCAGTCCTCAATCGTCAATCCTCAATCATCAATCCTCTGTCATCAATCCTCAATCTTCAATACTAAATCCTCAATCCTCAATCCTCAATCCTCAATCCTCAACCCTCAGCCCTCACCCTCAATCCTCAATCCTGAATCCTCAATCCTCAATCTTCAATCCTCAATACTCAGTCTTCAATCCTCAATCCTCTATCCTCAATCCTCAGTCCTCAATCCACAATCGTCCATCCTCAATCTTCAATACTCAATCCTCAATCCTCAATCCTCAACTCTCAATCCTCAATCCTCAGTCCTCAGTCCTCAAACCTCAGTCCTCAAACCTCAGCCATCATCCTCAATCGTCAATCCTCGTTCCTCAATCCTCAATCCTCAATCTTCAATCCTCCATACTCAATCTTCAATCCTCAATCCTCAGTCATCAATCCTCAATCCTCAATCCTCAGTCATCAATCCTCAATCTTCAATACTCAGTCCACAATCATCAATCCTCAATCCTCAATTCTCAATCCTCATTCCTCAAACCTCAATCCTCAACCCTCAGTCCTCAACTTCAATTCTCAATTCCAAACCCTCAACCCTCAATCCTCAATCTTCAATCCTCAATAATCAATCCTCAATACTCAGTCTTCAATCCTCAGTCCTCAATCCTCAATCCTCAATCCTCAATTCTCAATCCTCAATCCTCAACCCTCAGCCCTCACCCTCAATCCTCAATCCTGAATCCTCAATCCTCAATCTTCAATCCTCAGTACTCGATCTTCAATCCTCAATCCTCAATCCTCAATCCTCAACCCTCAGCCCTCATCCTCAATCCTCAATCCTGAATCCTCTATCCTCAATCTTCAATCCTCAATACTCAGTCTTCAATCCTCAATCCTCAATCCTCAATCCTCAATCCTCAATTCTCAATCCTCAATCCTCAACCCTCAGCCCTCACCCTCAATCCTCAATCCTGAATCCTCAATCCTCAATCTTCAATCCTCAATACTCAGCCTTCAATCCTCAATCCTCTATCCTCAATCCTCAGTCCTCAATCCACAATCATCAATCCTCAATCTTCAATACTCAATCCTCAATCCTCAATCCTCAACTCACAATCCTCAATCCTCAGTCCTCAGTCCTCAAACCTCAGTCCTCAAACCTCAGCCATCATCCTCAGTCGTCAATCCTCGTTCCTCAATCCTCAATCCTCAATCTTCAATCCTCAACCCTCAGCCCTCATCCTCAATCCTCAATCCTGAATCCTCTATCCTCAGTCTTCAATCCTCAATCCTGAATCCTCTATCCTCAATCTTCAATCCTCAATACTCAGTCTTCAATCCTCAATCCTCAATCCTCAATCCTCAATCCTCAATTCTCAATTCTCAATCCTCAACCCTCAGCCCTCATCCTCAATCCTCAATCCTGAATCCTCTATCATCAATCTTCAATCCTCAATCCTCAATTCTCAATCCTCATTCCTCAAACCTCAATCGTCAACCCTCAGTCCTCATCCTCAATTCTCAATTCTAAACCCTCAACCCTCAATCCTCAATCTTCAATCCTCAACAATCAATCATCAATACTCAGTCTTCAATCCTCAATCCTCAATCCTCAATCCTCAGTCCGCAATCCTCAATCATCAATCCTCAATCTTCAATAATCAATCCTCAATCCTCAATCCTCAATCCTCAATACTCAACCTTCAATCCTCCATACTCAATCTTCAATCCTCAATCCTCAATCATCAATCCTCAATCCTCAATCCTCAGTCATCAATCCACAATCTTCAATACTCAATCCTCAATCCTCAATCCTCAGTCCTCAATCCACAATCATCACTCCTCAATCTTCAATACTCAATCCTCAATCCTCAATCCTCAATCCTCAATACTCAATCTTCAATCCTCAATCCTCAATCCTCATTCCTCAACCCTCAGCCCTCATCCTCAATCCTCAATTCTGAATCCTCAATCCTCAATCTTCAATCCTCAATTCTCAATCCTCAGTCCTCAATCCTCAATCATCAATACTCAATGTTCAATCCTCAATACTCAACATTCAATCCTCAACCCTCAATCCTCAATCAACAATCCTCAATCCTCAATCATCAATCTTCAATCTTCAATACTCAATCTTCAATCCTCAATTCCCAGTCCTCAATCGTCAATCCTCAATCCTCAATCCTCAGTCCTCAAACCTCAGCCATCATCCTCAATCGTCAATCCTCGTTCCTCAATCCTCAATCCTCAATCTTCAATCCTCCATACTCAATCTTCAATCCTCAATCCTCAATCATCAATCCTCAATCCTCAATCCTCAGTCATCAATCCTCAATCTTCAATACTCAGTCCACAATCATCAATCCTCAATCCTCAATTCTCAATCCTCATTCCTCAAACCTCAATCCTCAACCCTCAGTCCTCAACCTCAATTCTCAATTCCAAACCCTCAACCCTCAATCCTCAATCTTCAATCCTCAATAATCAATCATCAATACTCAGTCTTCAATCCGCAATCCTCAATCCTCAATCCTCAGTCCGCAATCCTCAATCATCAATCCTCAATCTTCAATACTCAGTCCTCAATCCTCAATCCTCAATCCTCAATACTCAACCTTCAATCCTCCATACTCAATCTTCAATACTCAATCCTCAATCATCAATCCTCAATCCTCAATCCTCAGTCATCAATCCACAATCTTCAATACTCAATCCTCAATCCTCAATCCTCAATCCTCAATCCTCAGTCCTCAATCCACAATCATCAATCCTCAATCCTCAATTCTGAATCCTCAATCCTCAATCTTCAATCCTCAATACTCAGTCTTCAATCCTCAACCCTCAATCCTCAATCCTCAGTCCTCAATCCACAATCATCAATCCTCAATCCTCAGTCATCAGCCCTCAATCCTCAATCCTCAAACCTCAATCCTCAACCGTCAGTCCTCGTCCTCAAACCTCAATCCCGAATCCTCAATCCTGAATCGTCAATCTTCAGCCCACAGTCCTCAACAATCAATTGTCAATCCTCAGTCCTCATTAGAATATCCTCAATTCACAGTTTTCAGTACTCAATCCCCAATCTTCAATCTTCAAATCTCAGTATACAAACATCAATTCACATCACTCAACACACAACACTCAGTCCTCAATCTTCAGTCCTCAATCCTCAATCCTCAATCTTCAATCCTCAATACTCAATCTTCAATCTTCAATCCTCAATACTCAACCTTCAATCCTCAACCCTCAATCCTCAATCCACATTCCTCAATCCTCAATCCTCAATCCTCAATCCTCAGTACTCGATCTTCAATCCTCAATCCTCAATCCTCAATCCTCAACCCTCAGCCCTCATCCTCAACCCTCAATCCTGAATCCTCTATCCTCAATCTTCAATAATCAATACTCAGTCTTCAATCCTCAATCCTCAATCCTCAATCCTCAATCCTCAATTCTCAATCCTGAATCCTCAACCCTCAGCCCTCACCCTAAATCCTCAATCCTGAATCCTCAATCCTCAATCTTCAATCCTCAATACTCAGCCTTCAATCCTCAATCCTCTCTCCTCAATCCTCAGTCCTCAATCCACAATCATCAATCCTCAATCTTCAATACTCAATCCTCAATCCTCAATCCTCAACTCACAATCCTCAATCCTCCGTCCTCAGTCCTCAAACCTCAGTCCTCAAACCTCAGCCATCATCCTCAGTCGTCAATCCTCGTTCCTCAATCCTCAATCCTCAATCTTCAATCCTCAACCCTCAGCCCTCATCCTCAATCCTCAATCCTGAATCCTCTATCCTCTATCTTCAATCCTCAATCCTGAATCCTCTATCCTCAATCTTCAATCCTCAATACTCAGTCTTCAATCCTCAATCCTCAATCCTCAATCCTCAATCCTCAATTCTCAATTCTCAATCCTCAACCCTCAGCCCTCATCCTCAATCCTCAATCCTGAATCCTCTATCCTCAATCTTCAATCCTCAATCCTCAATTCTCAATCCTCATTCCTCAAACCTCAATCCTCAACCCTCAGTCCTCATCCTCAATTCTCAATTCTAAACCCTCAACCCTCAATCCTCAATCTTCAATCCTCAATAATCAATCATCAATACTCAGTCTTCAATCCTCAATCCTCAATCCTCAATCCTCAGTCCGCAATCCTCAATCATCATTCCTCAATCTTCAATAATCAATCCTCAATCCTCAATCCTCAATCCTCAATACTCAACCTTCAATCCTCCATACTCAATCTTCAATCCTCAATCCTCAATCATCAATCCTCAATCCTCAATCCTCAGTCATCAATCCACAATCTTCAATACTCAATCCTCAATCCTCAATCCTCAGTCCTCAATCCACAATCATCACTCCTCAACCTTCAATACTCAATCCTCAATCCTCAATCCTCAATCCTCAATCCTCAATACTCAATCTTCAATCCTCAATCCTCAATCCTCAATCCTCAACCCTCAGCCCTCATCCTCAATACTCAATTCTGAATCCTCAATCCTCAATCTTCAATCCTCAATTCTCAATCCTCAGTCCTCAATCCTCAATCATCAATACTCAATGTTCAATCCTCAATACTCAACATTCAATCCTCAACCCTCAATCCTCAATCAACAATCCTCAATCCTCAATCATCAATCTTCAATCTTCAATACTCAATCTTCAATCCTCAATTCCCAGTCCTCAATCGTCAATCCTCAATCCTCAACCCTCAGTCATCAATCCTCAATCTTCAATACTAAATCCTCAATCCTCAGTCCTCAATCCCCAAACCTCAATACTAAACCTTCAATCCTCCATACTCAATCTTCAATCCTCAATTCTCAATTATCAATCCTCAATCCTCAATCCTCAGTCATCAATCCTCAATCTTCAATACTCAATCCTCAATCCTCAATCCTCAATCCTCAATCCTCAGTCCTCAATCCACAATCATCAATCCTCAATCCTCAGTCATCAGCCCTCAATCCTCAATCCTCAAACCTCAATCCTCAATCCTCAACCCTCAGCCCTCATCCTCAATCCTCAATTCTGAATCCTCAATCCTCAATCTTCAATCCTCAATACTCAGTCTTCAATCCTCAACCCTCAATCCTCAATCCTCAGTCCTCAATCCACAATCATCAATCCTCAATCCTCAGTCATCAGCCCTCAATCCTCAATCCTCAAACCTCAATCCTCAACCGTCAGTCCTCGTCCTCAAACCTCAATCCCGAATCCTCAATCCTGAATCGTCAATCTTCAGCCCACAGTCCTCAACAATCAATTGTCAATCCTCAGTCCTCATTAGAATATCCTCAATTCACAGTTTTCAGTACTCAGTCCCCAATCTTCAATCTTCAAATCTCAGTATACAAACATCAATTCGCATCACATAACACACAACACTCAGTCCTCAATCTTCAGTCCTCAATCCTCAATCCTCAATCTTCAATCCTCAATACTCAATCTTCAATCTTCAACCCTCAATACTCAACCTTCAATCCTCAACCCTCAATCCTCAATCCACAATCCTCAATCCTCAATCCTCAATCCTCAATCCTCAGTACTCGATCTTCAATCCTCAATCCTCAATCCTCAATCCTCAACCCTCAGCCCTCATCCTCAATCCTCAATCCTGAATACTCTATCCTCAATCTTCAATCCTCAATACTCAGTCTTCAATCCTCAATCCTCAATCCTCAATCCTCAGTCATCAATCCTCCATCTTCAATACTCAATCCTCAATCCTCAATCCTCAATCCTCAATACTCAACCATCAATCCTCAACTCACAATACTCAATAGAATATCCTGAATTCTCAGTATTCAATACTCAAACCTCAATCCTCAGCCCTCAGCCCTCATCCTCCATCCTCAATCCTCAATCCTCAATCCTCAATCTTCAATCCTCAATACTCAATCTTCAATCCTCAATCCTCAATCCTCAATCACCAATCCTTAATCCTCAATCCTCAGTCCTCAATCCTCAATCGTCAATCCTCAATACTCAACCCTCAATCATCAATCCACAATCTTCAATACTCAATCCTCAATACTCAATCCTCAATCCTCAATCCTCAATCATCAATCCTCCATCTTCAATACTCAATCCTCAATCCTCAATCCTCAATCCTCAATACTCAACCATCAATCCTCAATTCACAATCCTCAATCGTCAGTCTTCAATACTCAATACTCAATCTGCAAACCTCAGTCCTCAATCCTCAATCCTCAATCCTCATTCTTCAGTCCTCAATACCCAGCCCTCAATCTTCAACCCTCAATCCTCAATCCTCAATTCTCAATCCTCAATCCTCAGTCCTCAGTCCTCAAACCTCAGTCCTCAAACCTCAGCCATCATTCTCAATCGTCAATCCTCGTTCCTCAGTCCTCAATCCTCAATCCTCAATCCTCAATAGTCAATCTCCAATCCTAGATCCTCAATCCCCAATCCTCAAACCTTAATCCTCAATCTTCAATCCTCAATCCTCAATCCTCATTCTTCAATCCTGAATACCCACTCCTCAACCTTCGATCTTCAATCCCCAATCCTCAATCCTTAATCCTCAATCTTCAATCCTCAATCCCCAGTCCACAATCTTCAATCCTCAATGCTCAATCCTCAATCCTCAATCCTCAGTCATCAGTCCTCAATCCTCAATCCTCAATCCTCAATCCTCAATCCTCAGTCCTCAATCCACAATCATCACTCCTCAATCTTCAATACTCAATCCTCAATCCTCAATCCTCAATCCTCAATACTCAATCTTCAATCCTCAATCCTCAATCCTCAATCCTCAACCCTCAGCCCTCATCCTCAATCCTCAATTCTGAATCCTCAATCCTCAATCTTCAATCCTCAATTCTCAATCCTCAGTCCTCAATCCTCAATCATCAATACTCAATGTTCAATCCTCAATACTCAACATTCAATCCTCAACCCTCAATCCTCAATCAACAATCCTCAATCCTCAATCATCAATCTTCAATCTTCAATACTCAATCTTCAATCCTCAATTCCCAGTCCTCAATCGTCAATCCTCAATCCTCAACCCTCAGTCATCAATCCTCAATCTTCAATACTAAATCCTCAATCCTCAATCGTCAATCCCCAAACCTCAATACTAAACCTTCAATCCCCCATACTCAATCTTCAATCCTCAATTCTCAATTATCAATCCTCAATCCTCAATCCTCAGTCATCAATCCTCAATCTTCAATACTCAATCCTCAATCCTCAATCCTCAATCCTCAATCCTCAGTCCTCAATCCACAATCATCAATCCTCAATCTTCAATACTCAATCCTCAATCCTCAATCCTCAATCCTCAGTACTCGATCTTCAATCCTCAATCCTCAATCCTCAATCCTCAACCCTCAGCCCTCATCCTCAATCCTCAATCCTGAATCGTCCATCCTCAATCTTCAATCCTCAATACTCAGTCTTCAATCCTCAGTCCTCAATCCTCAATCCTCAATCCTCAATTCTCAATCCTCAATCCTCAACCCTCAGCCCTCACCCTCAATCCTCAATCCTGAATCCTCAATCCTCAATCTTCAATCCTCAGTACTCGATCTTCAATCCTCAATCCTCAATCCTCAATCCTCAACCCTCAGCCCTCATCCTCAATCCTCAATCCTGAATCCTCTATCCTCAATCTTCAATCCTCAATACTCAGTCTTCAATCCTCAATCCTCAATCCTCAATCCTCAATCCTCAATTCTCAATCCTCAATCCTCAACCCTCAGCCCTCACCCTCAATCCTCAATCCTGAATCCTCAATCCTCAATCTTCAATCCTCAATACTCAGTCTTCAATCCTCAATCCTCAATCCTCAATCCTCAGTCCGCAATCCTCAATCATCAATCCTCAATCTTCAATAATCAATCCTCAATCCTCAATCCTCAATCCTCAATACTCAACCTTCAATCCTCCATACTCAATCTTCAATCCTCAATCCTCAATCATCAATCCTCAATCCTCAATCCTCAGTCATCAATCCACAATCTTCAATACTCAATCCTCAATCCTCAATCCTCAGTCCTCAATCCACAATCATCACTCCTCAATCTTCAATACTCAATCCTCAATCCTCAATCCTCAATCCTCAATACTCAATCTTCAATCCTCAATCCTCAATCCTCATTCCTCAACCCTCAGCCCTCATCCTCAATCCTCAATTCTGAATCCTCAATCCTCAATCTTCAATCCTCAATTCTCAATCCTCAGTCCTCAATCCTCAATCATCAATACTCAATGTTCAATCCTCAATACTCAACATTCAATCCTCAACCCTCAATCCTCAATCAACAATCCTCAATCCTCAATCATCCATCTTCAATCTCCAATACTCAATCTTCAATCCTCAATTCCCAGTCCTCAATCGTCAATCCTCAATCATCAATCCTCTGTCATCAATCCTCAATCTTCAATACTAAATCCTCAATCCTCAATCCTCAATCCTCAATCCTCAACCCTCAGCCCTCACCCTCAATCCTCAATCCTGAATCCTCAATCCTCAATCTTCAATCCTCAATACTCAGTCTTCAATCCTCAATCCTCTATCCTCAATCCTCAGTCCTCAATCCACAATCGTCCATCCTCAATCTTCAATACTCAATCCTCAATCCTCAATCCTCAACTCTCAATCCTCAATCCTCAGTCCTGAGTCCTCAAACCTCAGTCCTCAAACCTCAGCCATCATCCTCAATCGTCAATCCTCGTTCCTCAATCCTCAATCCTCAATCTTCAATCCTCCATACTCAATCTTCAATCCTCAATCCTCAATCATCAATCCTCAATCCTCAATCCTCAGTCATCAATCCTCAATCTTCAATACTCAGTCCACAATCATCAATCCTCAATCCTCAATTCTCAATCCTCATTCCTCAAACCTCAATCCTCAACCCTCAGTCCTCAACCTCAATTCTCAATTCCAAACCCTCAACCCTCAATCCTCAATCTTCAATCCTCAATAATCAATCATCAATACTCAGTCTTCAATCCGCAATCCTCAATCCTCAATCCTCAGTCCGCAATCCTCAATCATCAATCCTCAATCTTGAATACTCAGTCCTCAATCCTCAATCCTCAATCCTCAATACTCAACCTTCAATCCTCCATACTCAATCTTCAATCCTCAATCCTCAATCATCAATCCTCAATCCTCAATCCTCAGTCATCAATCCACAATCTTCAATACTCAATCCTCAATCCTCAATCCTCAATCCTCAATCCTCAGTCCTCAATCCACAATCATCAATCCTCAATCTTCAATACTCAATCCTCAATCCTCAATCCTCAATCCTCAATACTCAATCTTCAATCCTCAATCCTCAATCCTCAATCCTCAACCCTCAGCCCTCATCCTCAATCCTCAATTCTGAATCCTCAATCCTCAATCTTCAATCCTCAATACTCAGTCTTCAATCCTCAACCCTCAATCCTCAATCCTCAGTCCTCAATCCACAATCATCAATCCTCAATCCTCAGTCATCAGCCCTCAATCCTCAATCCTCAAACCTCAATCCTCAACCGTCAGTCCTCGTCCTCAAACCTCAATCCCGAATCCTCAATCCTGAATCGTCAATCTTCAGCCCACAGTCCTCAACAATCAATTGTCAATCCTCAGTCCTCATTAGAATATCCTCAATTCACAGTTTTCAGTACTCAGTCCCCAATCTTCAATCTTCAAATCTCAGTATACAAACATCAATTCGCATCACATAACACACAACACTCAGTCCTCAATCTTCAGTCCTCAATCCTCAATCCTCAATCTTCAATCCTCAATACTCAATCTTCAATCTTCAACCCTCAATACTCAACCTTCAATCCTCAACCCTCAATCCTCAATCCACAATCCTCAATCCTCAATCCTCAATCCTCAATCCTCAGTACTCGATCTTCAATCCTCAATCCTCAATCCTCAATCCTCAACCCTCAGCCCTCATCCTCAATCCTCAATCCTGAATACTCTATCCTCAATCTTCAATCCTCAATACTCAGTCTTCAATCCTCAATCCTCAATCCTCAATCCTCAGTCATCAATCCTCCATCTTCAATACTCAATCCTCAATCCTCAATCCTCAATCCTCAATACTCAACCATCAATCCTCAACTCACAATACTCAAAAGAATATCCTGAATTCTCAGGATTCAATACTCAAACCTCAATCCTCAGCCCTCAGCCCTCATCCTCCATCCTCAATCCTCAATCCTCAATCCTCAATCTTCAATCCTCAATACTCATTCTTCAATCCTCAATCCTCAATCCTCAATCACAAATCCTTAATCCTCAATCCTCAGTCCTCAATCCTCAATCGTCAATCCTCAATACCCAAACGTCAATCTTCAATCCTCAATCCCCAATACTCAATCCTCAATCCTCAATACTCAATCCTCAATACTCAACCCTCAATCATCAATCCACAATCTTCAATACTCAATCCTCAATACTCAATCCTCAATCCTCAATCCTCAATCATCAATCCTCCATCTTCAATACTCAATCCTCAATCCTCAATCCTCAATCCTCAATACTCAACCATCAATCCTCAATTCACAATCCTCAATCGTCAGTCTTCAATACTCAATACTCAATCTGCAAACCTCAGTCCTCAATCCTCAATCCTCAATCCTCATTCTTCAGTCCTCAATACCCAGCCCTCAATCTTCAACCCTCAATCCTCAATCCTCAATTCTCAATCCTCAATCCTCAGTCCTCAGTCCTCAAACCTCAGTCCTCAAACCTCAGCCATCATTCTCAATCGTCAATCCTCGTTCCTCAGTCCTCAATCCTCAATCCTCAATCCTCAATAGTCAATCTCCAATCCTAGATCCTCAATCCCCAATCCTCAAACCTTAATCCTCAATCTTCAATCCTCAATCCTCAATCCTCATTCTTCAATCCTGAATACCCACTCCTCAACCTTCGATCTTCAATCCCCAATCCTCAATCCTTAATCCTCAATCTTCAATCCTCAATCCCCAGTCCACAATCTTCAATCCTCAATGCTCAATCCTCAATCCTCAATCCTCAGTCATCAGTCCTCAATCCTCAATCCTCAATCCTCAATCCTCAATCCTCAGTCCTCAATCCACAATCATCACTCCTCAATCTTCAATACTCAATCCTCAATCCTCAATCCTCAATCCTCAATACTCAATCTTCAATCCTCAATCCTCAATCCTCAATCCTCAACCCTCAGCCCTCATCCTCAATCCTCAATTCTGAATCCTCAATCCTCAATCTTCAATCCTCAATTCTCAATCCTCAGTCCTCAATCCTCAATCATCAATACTCAATGTTCAATCCTCAATACTCAACATTCAATCCTCAACCCTCAATCCTCAATCAACAATCCTCAATCCTCAATCATCAATCTTCAATCTTCAATACTCAATCTTCAATCCTCAATTCCCAGTCCTCAATCGTCAATCCTCAATCCTCAACCCTCAGTCATCAATCCTCAATCTTCAATACTAAATCCTCAATCCTCAATCGTCAATCCCCAAACCTCAATACTAAACCTTCAATCCTCCATACTCAATCTTCAATCCTCAATTCTCAATTATCAATCCTCAATCCTCAATCCTCAGTCATCAATCCTCAATCTTCAATACTCAATCCTCAATCCTCAATCCTCAATCCTCAATCCTCAGTCCTCAATCCACAATCATCAATCCTCAATCTTCAATACTCAATCCTCAATCCTCAATCCTCAATCCTCAGTACTCGATCTTCAATCCTCAATCCTCAATCCTCAATCCTCAACCCTCAGCCCTCATCCTCAATCCTCAATCCTGAATCGTCTATCCTCAATCTTCAATCCTCAATACTCAGTCTTCAATCCTCAGTCCTCAATCCTCAATCCTCAATCCTCAATTCTCAATCCTCAATCCTCAACCCTCAGCCCTCACCCTCAATCCTCAATCCTGAATCCTCAATCCTCAATCTTCAATCCTCAGTACCCGATCTTCAATCCTCAATCCTCAATCCTCAATCCTCAACCCTCAGCCCTCATCCTCAATCCTCAATCCTGAATCCTCTATCCTCAATCTTCAATCCTCAATACTCAGTCTTCAATCCTCAATCCTCAATCCTCAATCCTCAATCCTCAATTCTCAATCCTCAATCCTCAACCCTCAGCCCTCACCCTCAATCCTCAATCCTGAATCCTCAATCCTCAATCTTCAATCCTCAATACTCAGCCTTCAATCCTCAATCCTCTATCTTCAATCCTCAGTCCTCAATCCACAATCATCAATCCTCAATCTTCAATACTCAATCCTCAATCCTCAATCCTCAACTCACAATCCTCAATCCTCAGTCCTCAGTCCTCAAACCTCAGTCCTCAAACCTCAGCCATCATCCTCAGTCGTCAATCCTCGTTCCTCAATCCTCAATCCTCACTCTTCAATCCTCAACCCTCAGCCCTCATCCTCAATCCTCAATCCTGAATCCTCTATCCTCAATCTTCAATCCTCAATCCTGAATCCTCTATCCTCAATCTTCAATCCTCAATACTCAGTCTTCAATCCTCAATCCTCAATCCTCAATCCTCAATCCTCAATTCTCAATTCTCAATCCTCAACCCTCAGCCCTCATCCTCAATCCTCAATCCTGAATCCTCTATCATCAATCTTCAATCCTCAATCCTCAATTCTCAATCCTCATTCCTCAAACCTCAATCCTCAACCCTCAGTCCTCATCCTCAATTCTCAATTCTAAACCCCCAACCCTCAATCCTCAATCTTCAATCCTCAACAATCAATCATCAATACTCAGTCTTCAATCCTCAATCCTCAATCCTCAATCGTCAGTCCGCAATCCTCAATCATCAATCCTCAATCTTCAATAATCAATCCTCAATCCTCAATCCTCAATCCTCAATACTCAACCTTCAATCCTCCATACTCAATCTTCAATCCTCAATCCTCAATCATCAATCCTCAATCCTCAATCCTCAGTCATCAATCCACAATCTTCAATACTCAATCCTCAATCCTCAATCCTCAGTCCTCAATCCACAATCATCACTCCTCAATCTTCAATACTCAATCCTCAATCCTCAATCCTCAATCCTCAATACTCAATCTTCAATCCTCAATCCTCAATCCTCATTCCTCAACCCTCAGCCCTCATCCTCAATCCTCAATTCTGAATCCTCAATCCTCAATCTTCAATCCTCAATTCTCAATCCTCAGTCCTCAATCCTCAATCATCAATACTCAATGTTCAATCCTCAATACTCAACATTCAATCCTCAACCCTCAATCCTCAATCAACAATCCTCAATCCTCAATCATCAATCTTCAATCTTCAATACTCAATCTTCAATCCTCAATTCCCAGTCCTCAATCGTCAATCCTCAATCCTCAATCCTCAGTCCTCAAACCTCAGCCATCATCCTCAATCGTCAATCCTCGTTCCTCAATCCTCAATCCTCAATCTTCAATCCTCCATACTCAATCTTCAATCCTCAATCCTCAATCCTCAGTCCGCAATCCTCAATCATCAATCCTCAATCTTCAATACTCAGTCCTCAATCCTCAATCCTCAATCTTCAGTACTCAACCTTCAATCCTCCATACTCAATCTTCAATCCTCAATCCTCAATCATCAATCCTCAATCCTCAATCCTCAGTCATCAATCCACAATCTTCAATACTCAATCCTCAATCCTCAATCCTCAATCCTCAATCCTCAGTCCTCAATCCACAATCATCAATCCTCAATCTTCAATACTCAATCCTCAATCCTCAATCCTCAATCCTCAATACTCAATCTTCAATCCTCAATCCTCAATCCTCAATCCTCAACCCTCAGCCCTCATCCTCAATCCTCAATCTTCAATCCTCAATACTCAGTCTTCAATCCTCAACCCTCAATCCTCAATCCTCTGTCCTCAATCCACAATCATCAATCCTCAATCCTCAGTCATCAGCCCTCAATCCTCAATCCTCAAACCTCAATCCTCAACCGTCAGTCCTCGTCCTCAAACCTCAATCCCGAATCCTCAATCCTGAATGGTCAATCTTCAGCCCACAGTCCTCAACAATCAATTGTCAATCCTCAGTCCTCATTAGAATATCCTCAATTCACAGTTTTCAGTACTCAATCCCCAATCTTCAATCTTCAAATCTCAGTATACAAACATCAATTCGCATCACTAAACACACAACACTCAGTCCTCAATCTTCAGTCCTCAGTCCGCAATCCTCAATCATCAATCCTCAATCTTCAATAATCAATCCTCAATCCTCAATCCTCAATCCTCAATCCTCAATACTCAACCTTCAATCCTCCATACTCAATCTTCAATCCTCAATCCTCAATCATCAATCCTCAATCCTCAATCCTCAGTCATCAATCCACAATCTTCAATACTCAATCCTCAATCCTCAATCCTCAGTCCTCAATCCACAATCATCACTCCTCAATCTTCAATACTCAATCCTCAATCCTCAATCCTCAATCCTCAATCCTCAATACTCAATCTTCAATCCTCAATCCTCAATCCTCAATCCTCAACCCTCAGCCCTCATCCTCAATCCTCAATTCTGAATCCTCAATCCTCAATCTTCAATCCTCAATTCTCAATCCTCAGTCCTCAATCCTCAATCATCAATACTCAATGTTCAATCCTCAATACTCAACATTCAATCCTCAACCCTCAATCCTCAATCAACAATCCTCAATCCTCAATCATCAATCTTCAATCTTCAATACTCAATCTTCAATCCTCAATTCCCAGTCCTCAATCGTCAATCCTCAATCCTCAACCCTCAGTCATCAATCCTCAATCTTCAATACTAAATCCTCAATCCTCAATCCTCAATCCCCAAACCTCAATACTAAACCTTCAATCCTCCATACTCAATCTTCAATCCTCAATTCTCAATTATCAATCCTCAATCCTCAATCCTCAGTCATCAATCCTCAATCTTCAATACTCAATCCTCAATCCTCAATCCTCAATCCTCAATCCTCAGTCCTCAATCCACAATCATCAATCCTCAATCTTCAATACTCAATCCTCAATCCTCAATCCTCAATCCTCAGTACTCGATCTTCAATCCTCAATCCTCAATCCTCAATCCTCAACCCTCAGCCCTCATCCTCAATCCTCAATCCTGAATCGTCTATCCTCAATCTTCAATCCTCAATACTCAGTCTTCAATCCTCAGTCCTCAATCCTCAATCCTCAATCCTCAATTCTCAATCCTCAATCCTCAACCCTCAGCCCTCACCCTCAATCCTCAATCCTGAATCCTCAATCCTCAATCTTCAATCCTCAGTACTCGATCTTCAATCCTCAATCCTCAATCCTCAATCCTCAACCCTCAGCCCTCATCCTCAATCCTCAATCCTGAATCCTCTATCCTCAATCTTCAATCCTCAATACTCAGTCTTCAATCCTCAATCCTCAATCCATAATCCTCAATCCTCAATTCTCAATCCTCAATCCTCAACCCTCAGCCCTCACCCTCAATCCTCAATCCTGAATCCTCAATCCTCAATCTTCAATCCTTAATACTCAGCCTTCAATCCTCAATCCTCTATCCTCAATCCTCAGTCCTCAATCCACAATCATCAATCCTCAATCTTCAATACTCAATCCTCAATCCTCAATCCTCAACTCACAATCCTCAATCCTCAGTCCTCAGTCCTCAAACCTCAGACCTCAAACCTCAGCCATCATCCTCAGTCGTCAATCCTCGTTCCTCAATCCTCAATCCTCAATCTTCAATCCTCAACCCTCAGCCCTCACCCTCAATCCTCAATCCTGAATCCTCTATCCTCAATCTTCAATCCTCAATCCTGAATCCTCTATCCTCAATCTTCAATCCTCAATACTCAGTCTTCAATCCTCAATCCTCAATCCTCAATCCTCAATCCTCAATTCTCAATTCTCAATCCTCAACCCTCAGCCCTCATCCTCAATCCTCAATCCTGAATCCTCTATCATCAATCTTCAATCCTCAATCCTCAATTCTCAATCCTCATTCCTCAAACCTCAATCCTCAACCCTCAGTCCTCATCCTCAATTCTCAATTCTAAACCCTCAACCCTCAATCCTCAATCTTCAATCCTCAATAATCAATCATCAATACTCAGTCTTCAATCCTCAATCCTCAATCCTCAATCCTCAGTTCGCAATCCTCAATCATCAATCCTCAATCTTCAATAATCAATCCTCAATCCTCAATCCTCAATCCTCAATACTCAACCTTCAATCCTCCATACTCAATCTTCAATCCTCAATCCTCAATCATCAATCCTCAATCCTCAATCCTCAGTCATCAATCCACAATCTTCAATACTCAATCCTCAATCCTCAATCCTCAGTCCTCAATCCACAATCATCACTCCTCAATCTTCAATACTCAATCCTCAATCCTCAATCCTCAATCCTCAATACTCAATCTTCAATCCTCAATCCTCAATCCTCATTCCTCAACCCTCAGCCCTCATCCTCAATCCTCAATTCTGAATCCTCAATCCTCAATCTTCAATCCTCAATTCTCGATCCTCAGTCCTCAATCCTCAATCATCAATACTCAATGTTCAATCCTCAATACTCAACATTCAATCCTCAACCCTCAATCCTCAATCAACAATCCTCAATCCTCAATCATCAATCTTCAATCTTCAATACTCAATCTTCAATCCTCAATTCCCAGTCCTCAATCGTCAATCCTCAATCCTCAATCCTCTGTCATCAATCCTCAATCTACAATACTAAATCCTCAATCCTCAATCCTCAATCCTCAATCCTCAACCCTCAGCCCTCACCCTCAATCCTCAATCCTGAATCCTCAATCCTCAATCTTCAATCCTCAATACTCAGACTTCAATCCTCAATCCTCTATCCTCAATCCTCAGTCCTCAATCCACAATCGTCCATCCTCAATCTTCAATACTCAATCCTCAATCCTCAATCCTCAACTCTCAATCCTCAATCCTCAGTCCTCAGTCCTCAAACCTCAGTCCTCAAACCTCAGCCATCATCCTCAATCGTCAATCCTCGTTCCTCAATCCTCAATCCTCAATCTTCAATCCTTCATACTCAATCTTCAATCCTCAATCCTCAATCATCAATCCTCAATCCTCAATCCTCAGTCATCAATCCTCAATCTTCAATACTCAGTCCACAATCATCAATCCTCAATCCTCAATTCTCAATCCTCATTCCTCAAACCTCAATCCTCAACCCTCAGTCCTCAACCTCAATTCTCAATTCCAAACCCTCAACCCTCAATCCTCAATCTTCAATCCTCAATAATCAATCATCAATACTCAGTCTTCAATCCGCAATCCTCAATCCTCAATCCTCAGTCCGCAATCCTCAATCATCAATCCTCAATCTTCAATACTCAGTCCTCAATCCTCAATCCTCAATCCTCAATACTCAACCTTCAATCCTCCATACTCAATCTTCAATCCTCAATCCTCAATCATCAATCCTCAATCCTCAATCCTCAGTCATCAATCCACAATCTTCAATACTCAATCCTCAATCCTCAATCCTCAATCCTCAATCCTCAGTCCTCAATCCACAATCATCAATCCTCAATCTTCAATACTCAATCCTCAATCCTCAATCCTCAATCCTCAATACTCAATCTTCAATCCTCAATCCTCAATCCTCAATCCTCAACCCTCAGCCCTCATCCTCAATCCTCAATCCTCAGTCCTCAATCCACAATCATCACTCCTCAATCTTCAATACTCAATCCTCAATCCTCAATCCTCAATCCTCAATCCTCAATACTCAATCTTCAATCCTCAATCCTCAATCCTCAATCCTCAACCCTCAGCCCTCATCCTCAATCCTCAATTCTGAATCCTCAATCCTCAATCTTCAATCCTCAATTCTCAATCCTCAGTCCTCAATCCTCAATCATCAATACTCAATGTTCAATCCTCAATACTCAACATTCAATCCTCAACCCTCAATCCTCAATCAACAATCCTCAATCCTCAATCATCAATCTTCAATCTTCAATACTCAATCTTCAATCCTCAATTCCCAGTCCTCAATCGTCAATCCTCAATCCTCAACCCTCAGTCATCAATCCTCAATCTTCAATACTAAATCCTCAATCCTCAATCCTCAATCCCCAAACCTCAATACTAAACCTTCAATCCTCCATACTCAATCTTCAATCCTCAATTCTCAATTATCAATCCTCAATCCTCAATCCTCAGTCATCAATCCTCAATCTTCAATACTCAATCCTCAATCCTCAATCCTCAATCCTCAATCCTCAGTCCTCAATCCACAATCATCAATCCTCAATCTTCAATACTCAATCCTCAATCCTCAATCCTCAATCCTCAGTACTCGATCTTCAATCCTCAATCCTCAATCCTCAATCCTCAACCCTCAGCCCTCATCCTCAATCCTCAATCCTGAATCGTCTATCCTCAATCTTCAATCCTCAATACTCAGTCTTCAATCCTCAGTCCTCAATCCTCAATCCTCAATCCTCAATTCTCAATCCTCAATCCTCAACCCTCAGCCCTCACCCTCAATCCTCAATCCTGAATCCTCAATCCTCAATCTTCAATCCTCAGTACTCGATCTTCAATCCTCAATCCTCAATCCTCAATCCTCAACCCTCAGCCCTCATCCTCAATCCTCAATCCTGAATCCTCTATCCTCAATCTTCAATCCTCAATACTCAGTCTTCAATCCTCAATCCTCAATCCATAATCCTCAATCCTCAATTCTCAATCCTCAATCCTCAACCCTCAGCCCTCACCCTCAATCCTCAATCCTGAATCCTCAATCCTCAATCTTCAATCCTTAATACTCAGCCTTCAATCCTCAATCCTCTATCCTCAATCCTCAGTCCTCAATCCACAATCATCAATCCTCAATCTTCAATACTCAATCCTCAATCCTCAATCCTCAACTCACAATCCTCAATCCTCAGTCCTCAGTCCTCAAACCTCAGACCTCAAACCTCAGCCATCATCCTCAGTCGTCAATCCTCGTTCCTCAATCCTCAATCCTCAATCTTCAATCCTCAACCCTCAGCCCTCATCCTCAATCCTCAATCCTGAATCCTCTATCCTCAATCTTCAATCCTCAATCCTGAATCCTCTATCCTCAATCTTCAATCCTCAATACTCAGTCTTCAATCCTCAATCCTCAATCCTCAATCCTCAATCCTCAATTCTCAATTCTCAATCCTCAACCCTCAGCCCTCATCCTCAATCCTCAATCCTGAATCCTCTATCATCAATCTTCAATCCTCAATCCTCAATTCTCAATCCTCATTCCTCAAACCTCAATCCTCAACCCTCAGTCCTCATCCTCAATTCTCAATTCTAAACCCTCAACCCTCAATCCTCAATCTTCAATCCTCAATAATCAATCATCAATACTCAGTCTTCAATCCTCAATCCTCAATCCTCAATCCTCAGTTCGCAATCCTCAATCATCAATCCTCAATCTTCAATAATCAATCCTCAATCCTCAATCGTCAATCCTCAATACTCAACCTTCAATCCTCCATACTCAATCTTCAATCCTCAATCCTCAATCATCAATCCTCAATCCTCAATCCTCAGTCATCAATCCACAATCTTCAATACTCAATCCTCAATCCTCAATCCTCAGTCCTCAATCCACAATCATCACTCCTCAATCTTCAATACTCAATCCTCAATCCTCAATCCTCAATCCTCAATACTCAATCTTCAATCCTCAATCCTCAATCCTCATTCCTCAACCCTCAGCCCTCATCCTCAATCCTCAATTCTGAATCCTCAATCCTCAATCTTCAATCCTCAATTCTCAATCCTCAGTCCTCAATCCTCAATCATCAATACTCAATGTTCAATCCTCAATACTCAACATTCAATCCTCAACCCTCAATCCTCAATCAACAATCCTCAATCCTCAATCATCAATCTTCAATCTTCAATACTCAATCTTCAATCCTCAATTCCCAGTCCTCAATCGTCAATCCTCAATCCTCAATCCTCTGTCATCAATCCTCAATCTACAATACTAAATCCTCAATCCTCAATCCTCAATCCTCAATCCTCAACCCTCAGCCCTCACCCTCAATCCTCAATCCTGAATCCTCAATCCTCAATCTTCAATCCTCAATACTCAGACTTCAATCCTCAATCCTCTATCCTCAATCCTCAGTCCTCAATCCACAATCGTCCATCCTCAATCTTCAATACTCAATCCTCAATCCTCAATCCTCAACTCTCAATCCTCAATCCTCAGTCCTCAGTCCTCAAACCTCAGTCCTCAAACCTCAGCCATCATCCTCAATCGTCAATCCTCGTTCCTCAATCCTCAATCCTCAATCTTCAATCCTTCATACTCAATCTTCAATCCTCAATCCTCAATCATCAATCCTCAATCCTCAATCCTCAGTCATCAATCCTCAATCTTCAATACTCAGTCCACAATCATCAATCCTCAATCCTCAATTCTCAATCCTCATTCCTCAAACCTCAATCCTCAACCCTCAGTCCTCAACCTCAATTCTCAATTCCAAACCCTCAACCCTCAATCCTCAATCTTCAATCCTCAATAATCAATCATCAATACTCAGTCTTCAATCCGCAATCCTCAATCCTCAATCCTCAGTCCGCAATCCTCAATCATCAATCCTCAATCTTCAATACTCAGTCCTCAATCCTCAATCCTCAATCCTCAATACTCAACCTTCAATCCTCCATACTCAATCTTCAATCCTCAATCCTCAATCATCAATCCTCAATCCTCAATCCTCAGTCATCAATCCACAATCTTCAATACTCAATCCTCAATCCTCAATCCTCAATCCTCAATCCTCAGTCCTCAATCCACAATCATCAATCCTCAATCTTCAATACTCAATCCTCAATCCTCAATCCTCAATCCTCAATACTCAATCTTCAATCCTCAATCCTCAATCCTCAATCCTCAACCCTCAGCCCTCATCCTCAATCCTCAATTCTGAATCCTCAATCCTCAATCTTCAATCCTCAATACTCAGTCTTCAATCCTCAACCCTCAATCCTCAATCCTCAGTCCTCAATCCACAATCATCAATCCTCAATCCTCAGTCATCAGCCCTCAATCCTCAATCCTCAAACCTCAATCCTCAACCGTCAGTCCTCGTCCTCAAACCTCAATCCCGAATCCTCAATCCTGAATCGTCAATCTTCAGCCCACAGTCCTCAACAATCAATTGTCAATCCTCAGTCCTCATTAGAATATCCTCAATTCACAGTTTTCAGTACTCAATCCCCAATCTTCAATCTTCAAATCTCAGTATACAAACATCAATTCGCATCACTCAACACACAACACTCAGTCCTCAATCTTCAATCCTCAATTCTCAATCCTCAGTCCTCAATCCTCAATCATCAATACTCAATGTTCAATCCTCAATACTCAACATTCAATCCTCAACCCTCAATCCTCCATCAACAATCCTCAATCCTCAATCATCAATCTTCAATCTTCAATACTCAATCTTCAATCCTCAATTCCCAGTCCTCAATCGTCAATCCTCAATCCTCAATCCTCTGTCATCAATCCTCAATCTTCAATACTAAATCCTCAATCCTCAATCCTCAATCCTCAATGCTCAACCCTCAGCCCTCACCCTCAATCCTCAATCCTGAATCCTCAATCCTCAATCTTCAATCCTCAATACTCAGTCTTCAATCCTCAATCCTCTATCCTCAATCCTCAGTCCTCAATCCACAATCGTCCATCCTCAATCTTCAATACTCAATCCTCAATCCTCAATCCTCAACTCTCAATCCTCAATCCTCAGTCCTCAGTCCTCAAACCTCAGTCCTCAAACCTCAGCCATCATCCTCAATCGTCAATCCTCGTTCCTCAATCCTCAATCCTCAATCTTCAATCCTCCATACTCAATCTTCAATCCTCAATCCTCAATCATCAATCCTCAATCCTCAATCCTCAGTCATCAATCCTCAATCTTCAATACTCAGTCCACAATCATCAATCCTCAATCCTCAATTCTCAATCCTCATTCCTCAAACCTCAATCCTCAACCCTCAGTCCTCAACCTCAATTCTCAATTCCAAACCCTCAACCCTCAATCCTCAATCTTCAATCCTCAATAATCAATCATCAATACTCAGTCTTCAATCCGCAATCCTCAATCCTCAATCCTCAGTCCGCAATCCTCAATCATCAATCCTCAATCTTCAATACTCAGTCCTCAATCCTCAATCCTCAATCCTCAATACTCAACCTTCAATCCTCCATACTCAATCTTCAATCCTCAATCCTCAATCATCAATCCTCAATCCTCAATCCTCAGTCATCAATCCACAATCTTCAATACTCAATCCTCAATCCTCAATCCTCAATCCTCAATCCTCAGTCCTCAATCCACAATCAGCAATCCTCAATCTTCAATACTCAATCCTCAATCCTCAATAATCAATCATCAATACTCAGTCTTCAATCCTCAATCCTCAATCCTCAATCCTCAGTCCGCAATCCTCAATCATCAATCCTCAATCTTCAATAATCAATCCTCAATCCTCAATCCTCAATCCTCAATACTCAACCTTCAATCCTCCATACTCAATCTTCAATCCTCAATCCTCAATCATCAATCCTCAATCCTCAATCCTCAGTCATCAATCCACAATCTTCAATACTCAATCCTCAATCCTCAATCCTCAGTCCTCTATCCACAATCATCACTCCTCAATCTTCAATACTCAATCCTCAATCCTCAATCCTCAATCCTGAATACTCAATCTTCAATCCTCAATCCTCAATCCTCATTCCTCAACCCTCAGCCCTCATCCTCAATCCTCAATTCTGAATCCTCAATCCTCAACCTTCAATCCTCAATTCTCAATCCTCAGTCCTCAATCCTCAATCATCAATACTCAATGTTCAATCCTCAATACTCAACATTCAATCCTCAACCCTCAATCATCAACCCTCAATCCTCAATCCTCAGTCATCAATCCTCAGTCTTCAATACTCAGTCCACAATCATCAATCCTCAATCCTCAATTCTCAATCCTCATTCCTCAAACCTCAATCCTCAACCCTCAGTCCTCAACCTCAATTCTCAATTCCAAACCCTCAACCCTCAATCCTCAATCTTCAATCCTCATTAATCAATCATCAATACTCAGTCTTCAATCCGCAATCCTCAATCCTCAATCCTCAGTCCGCAATCCTCAATCGTCAATCCTCAATCTTCAATACTCAGTCCTCAATCCTCAATCCTCAATCCTCAATCCTCAATACTCAACCTTCAATCCTCCATACTCAATCTTCAATCCTCAATCCTCAATCATCAATCCTCAATCCTCAATCCTCAGTCATCAATCCACAATCTTCAATACTCAATCCTCAATCCTCAATCCTCAATCCTCAATCCTCAGTCCTCAATCCACAATCATCAATCCTCAATCTTCAATACTCAATCCTCAATCCTCAATCCTCAATCCTCAATACTCAATCTTCAATCCTCAATCCTCAATCCTCAATCCTCAACCCTCAGCCCTCATCCTCAATCCTCAATTCTGAATCCTCAATCCTCAATCTTCAATCCTCAATACTCAGTCTTCAATCCTCAACCCTCAATCCTCAATCCTCAGTCCTCAATCCACAATCATCAATCCTCAATCCTCAGTCATCAGCCCTCAATCCTCAATCCTCAAACCTCAATCCTCAACCGTCAGTCCTCGTCCTCAAACCTCAATCCCGAATCCTCAATCCTGAATCGTCAATCTTCAGCCCACAGTCCTCAACAATCAATTGTCAATCCTCAGTCCTCATTAGAATATCCTCAATTCACAGTTTTCAGTACTCAGTCCCCAATCTTCAATCTTCAAATCTCAGTATACAAACATCAATTCGCATCACTCAACACACAACACTCAGTCCTCAATCTTCAGTCCTCAATCCTCAATCCTCAATCTTCAATCCTCAATACTCAATCTTCAATCTTCAATCCTCAATACTCAACCTTCAATCCTCAACCCTCAATCCTCAATCCACAATCCTCAATCCTCAATCCTCAATCCTCAATCCTCAGTACTCGATCTTCAATCCTCAATCCTCAATCCTCAATCCTCAACCCTCAGCCCTCATCCTCAATCCTCAATCCTGAATACTCTATCCTCAATCTTCAATCGTCAATACTCAGTCTTCAATCCTCAATCCTCAATCCTCAATCCTCAGTCATCAATCCTCCATCTTCAATACTCAATCCTCAATCCTCAATCCTCAATCCTCAATACTCAACCATCAATCCTCAACTCACAATACTCAATAGAATATCCTGAATTCTCAGGATTCAATACTCAAACCTCAATCCTCAGCCCTCAGCCCTCATCCTCCATCCTCAATCCTCAATCCTCAATCCTCAATCTTCAATCCTCAATACTCAATCTTCAATCCTCAATCCTCAATCCTCAATCACCAATCCTTAATCCTCAATCCTCAGTCCTCAATCCTCAATCGTCAATCCTCAATACCCAAACGTCAATCTTCAATCCTCAATCCCCAATACTCAATCCTCAATCCTCAATACTCAATCCTCAATACTCAACCCTCAATCATCAATCCACAATCTTCAATACTCAATCCTCAATACTCAATCCTCAATCGTCAATCCTCAATCATCAATCCTCCATCTTCAATACTCAATCCTCAATCCTCAATCCTCAATCCTCAATACTCAACCATCAATCCTCAATTCACAATCCTCAATCGTCAGTCTTCAATACTCAATACTCAATCTGCAAACCTCAGTCCTCAATCCTCAATCCTCAATCCTCATTCTTCAGTCCTCAATACCCAGCCCTCAATCTTCAACCCTCAATCCTCAATCCTCAATTCTCAATCCTCAATCCTCAGTCCTCAGTCCTCAAACCTCAGTCCTCAAACCTCAGCCATCATTCTCAATCGTCAATCCTCGTTCCTGAGTCCTCAATCCTCAATCCTCAATCCTCAATAGTCAATCTCCAATCCTAGACCCTCAATCCCCAATCCTCAAACCTTAATCCTCAATCTTCAATCCTCAATCCTCAATCCTCATTCTTCAATCCTGAATACCCACTCCTCAACCTTCGATCTTCAATCCCCAATCCTCAATCCTTAATCCTCAATCTTCAATCCTCAATCCCCAGTCCACAATCTTCAATCCTCAATGCTCAATCCTCAATCCTCAATCCTCAGTCATCAGTCCTCAATCCTCAATCCTCAAACCTCAATCCTCAACCGTCAGTCCTCGTCCTCAAACCTCAATCCCGAATCCTCAATCCTGAATCGTCAATCTTCAGCCCTCAGTCCTCAACAATCAATTGTCAATCCTCAGTCCTCATTAGAATATCCTCAATTCACAGTTTTCAGTACTCAATCCCCAATCTTCAATCTTCAAATCTCAGTCTACAAACATCAATTCGCAACACTCAACACTTAACACTCAGTCCTCAATCTTCAGTCCTCAATCCTCAATCCTCAATCTTCAATCCTCAATACTCGATCTTCAATCTTCAATCCTCAATCCTCAGTCCTCAATCCTCAATCGCCTATCCTCAATCCCCAATCCTCAGCCTTCAGTCCTCAGTCCTCAATCATCAATCATCAATACGCAATGTTCAATCCTCAATACTCAACCTTCAATCCTGAACCCTCAATCCTCAATCAACAATCCTCAATCCTCAATCATCAATCTTCAACCTTCAATACTCAATCTTCAATCCTCAATTCCCAATCCTCAATCGTCAATCCTCAATCCTCAATCCTCAGTCATCAATCCTCAATCTTCAATACTCAATCCTCAATCCTCAATCCTCAATCCTCAATCCTCAATCCTCAATCCTCAATCCTCATTCCTCAAACCTCAATCCTCAACCCTCAGTCCCCATCCGCAATTCTCAATTCTCAATCCACAATCCTCAACACTCAATCTTCAATCCTCAAGCATCAATCTCCTATCCTAGATCCTCAATCCCCAATACTCTATCCTGAATCCTCAATATTCAATCCTCTATCCCCAGTCCACAATCTTCAATCCCCAAAAGCTCAATAATCAATCCTCAATCCTCAGTCCTCAATCGTCAATCATCAGTCCTCAATCTTCAATACTCAATCCTCAATCCTCAATCCTCAATCCTCAATCCTGAATCCTCAATCATCGATCCTGAATCTTCAATACTCAATCCTCAATCCTCAATCCTTAATCCTCAATCGTCAATCCTCGTTCTTCAATCCTCAATACCCAATCCTCAATCCTCAATCCTCAATCCTCAATTCTCAGTCCTCAATGCTCAGTCCTCAGTCCTCAAACCTCAGTCCTCAAACCTCAGCCATCATCCTCAATCGTCAATCCTCGTTCCTCAATCCTCAATCCCCAGTCTTCGATCCTCCATACTCAATCTTCAATCCTCAATCCTCAATCATCAATCCTCAATCCTCAATCCTCAGTCATCAATACTCAATCTTCAATACTCAATCCTCAATCATCAATCCTCAATCCTCAATCCTCAAACCTCATACCTCAAACCTCAATCCTCAACCCTCAGTCCTCATTCTCAATTCTCAATTCTTAATCCTCAATCCTCAATCCTCATTCTTCAATCCTCAATAATCAATCCTCAATACTCAGTCTTCAATCCTCAATCCTCAATCCTCAATCCTCAGTCATCAATCCTCAACCTTCAATACTCAATCCTCAATCCTCAATCCTCAATCCTCAATCCTCAGTCCTCAATCCACAATCATCAATCCTCAATCTTCAATACTCAATCCTCAATCCTCAATCCTCAATCCTCAGTACTCGATCTTCAATCCTCAATCCTCAATCCTCAACCCTCAGCCCTCATCCTCAATCCTCAATCCTGAATCCTCTATCCTCAATCTTCAATCCTCAATACTCAGTCTTCAATCCTCAGTCCTCAATCCTCAATCCTCAATCCTCAATTCTCAATCCTCAATCCTCAACCCTCAGCCCCCACCCTCAATCCTCAATACTGAATCCTCAATCCTCAACCTTCAATCCTCAATCCTCAGTCTTCAATCCTCAATCCTCTATCCTCAATCCTCAGTCCTCAATCCACAATCATCAATCCTCAATCTTCAATACTCAATCCTCAATCCTCAGTCCTCAACTCTCAATCCTCAATCCTCAGTCCTCAGTCCTCAAACCTCAGTCCTCAAACCTCAGCCATCATCCTCAATCGTCAATCCTCGTTCCTCAATCCTCAATCCTCAAACTTCAATCCTCCATACTCAATCTTCAATCCTCAATCCTCAATCATCAATCCCCAATCCTCAATCCTCAGTCATCAATCCTCAATCTTCAATGCTCAATCCTCAATCATCAATCCTCAATCCTCAATTCTCAATCCTCATTCCTCAAACCTCAATCCTCAACCCTCAGTCCTCATCCTCAATTCTCAATTCTAAATCCTCGACCCTCAATCCTCAATCTTCAATCCTCAATAATCAATCATCAATACTCAGTCTTCAATCCTCAATCCTCAATCCTCAATCCTCAGTCCGCAATCCTCAATCATCAATCCTCAATCTTCAATACTCAATCCTCAATCCTCAATCCTCAATCCTCAATACTCAACCTTCAATCCTCCATACTCAATCTTCAATCCTCAATCCTCAATCATCAATCCTCAATCCTCAATCCTCAGTCATCAATCCACAATCTTCAATACTCAATCCTCAATCCTCAATCCTCAATCCTCAATCCTCAGTCCTCAATCCACAATCATCAATCCTCAATCTTCAATACTCAATCCTCAATCCTCAATCCTCAATCCTCAACCCTCAGCCCTCATCCTCAATCCTCAATTCTGAATCCTCAATCCTGAATCTTCAATCCTCAATACTCAGTCTTCAATCCTCAACCCTCAATCCTCAATCCTCAGTCCTCAATCCACAATCGTCAATCCTCAATCCTCAGTCATCAGTCCTCAATCCTCAACCCTCAAACCTCAATCCTCAACCGTCAGTCCTCGTCCTCAAACCTCAATCCCGAATCCTCAATCCTGCATCGTCAATCTTCAGCTCTCAGTCCTCAACAATCAATTGTCAATCCTCAGTCCTCATTAGAATATCCTCAATTCACAGTTTTCAGTACTCAATCCCCAATCTTCAATCTTCAAATCTCAGTCTACAAACATCAATTCGCATCACTCAACACACAACACTCAGTCCTCAATCTTCAGTCCTCAATCCTCAATCCTCAATCTTCAATCCTCAATACTCAATCTTCAAACTTCAATCCTCAATTCTCAATCTGCAGTCCTCAATCCTCAATCGCCAATCCTCAATCCCCAATCCTCAACCTTCAATCCTCAGTCCTCAATCCTCAATCATCAATACTCAATGTTCAATCCTCAATACTCAACCTTCAATCCTCAACCCTCAATCCTCAATCCACAATCCTCAATCCTCAATCCTCTATCCTCAATCCTCAGTACTCGATCTTCAATCCTCAATCCTCAATCCTCAATCCTCAACCCTCAGCCCTCATCCTCAATCCTCAATCCTGAATCCTCTATCCTCAATCTTCAATCCTCAATACTCAGTCTTCAATCCTCAATCCTCAATCCTCAATCCTCAATCATCAATCCTCCATCTTCAATACTCAATCCTCAATCCTCAATCCTCAATCCTCAATACTCAACCATCAATTCTCAATTCACAATACTCAATAGAA
Organism: Calliopsis andreniformis; assembly: GCF_051401765.1. Classification (NCBI taxonomy): domain Eukaryota; kingdom Metazoa; phylum Arthropoda; class Insecta; order Hymenoptera; family Andrenidae; genus Calliopsis; species Calliopsis andreniformis. Next base: position 1,503,903 of record NC_135071.1, on the reverse strand, counting down.
TATCCTGAATTCTCAGGATTCAATACTCAAACCGCAATCCTCAGCCCTCAGCCCTCATCCTCCATCCTCAATCCTCAATCCTCAATCCTCAATCTTCAATCCTCAATACTCAATCTTCAATCCTCAATCCTCAATCCTCAATCACCAATCCTCAATCCTCAATCCTCAATCGTCAGTCTTCAATACTCAATACTCAATCTGCAAACCTCAGTCCTCAATCCTCAATCCTCAATCCTCATTCTTCAGTCCTCAATACCCAGTCCTCAATCTTCAACCCTCAATCCTCAATCCACAATTCTCAATCCTCAATCCTCAGTCCTCAGTCCTCAAACCTCAGTCCTCAAACCTCAGCCATCATCCTCAATCGTCAATCCTCGTTCCTCAATCCTCAATCCTCAATCCTCAATCCTCAATAGTCAATCTCCAATCCTAGATCCTCAATCCCCAATCCTCAATCCTTAATCCTCAATCTTCAATCCTCAATCCTCAATACTCAATCCTCAATACTCAATGCTCAATCCTCAATCCTCAATCCCCAATCCTCAATCTTCAATCCTCGATCCTCAATCCTCAAGCCTCAATCCTCGATCCTCAATCTTCAATCCTGAATACTCAATCCTCATTCCTCAAACCTCAATCCTCAACCCTCAGTCCCCATCCTCAATCCTCAATACTCAATCTTCAATCCTCAATCCTCAATCCTCAATCCTCAACCCTCAGCCCTCATCCTCAATCCTCAATTCTGAATCCTCAATCCTGAATCTTCAATCCTCAATACTCAGTCTTCAATCCTCAACCCTCAATCCACAATTCTCAGTCCTCAATCCACAATCATCAATCCTCGATCCTCAGTCATCAGTCCTCAATCCTCAATCCTCAAACCTCAATCCTCAACCGTCAGTCCTCGTCCTCAAACCTCAATCCCGAATCCTCAACCCTGAATCGTCAATCTTCAGCCCTCAGTCCTCAACAATCAATTGTCAATCCACAGTCCTCATTAGAATATGCTCAATTCACAGTTTTCAGTACTCAATCCCCAATCTTCAATCTTCAAATCTCAGTCTACAAACATCAATTCGCATCACTCAACACTCAACACTCAGTCCTCAATCCTCAGTCCTCAATCCTCAATCCTCAATCTTCAATCCTCAATACTCAATCTTCAATCTTCAATCCTCAATTCTCAATACTCAGTCCTCAATCCTCAATCGCCAATCCTCAATCCCCAATCCTCAACCTTCAATCCTCAGTCCTCAATCCTCCATCATCAATACTCAATGTTCAATCCTCAATACTCAACCTTCAATCCTCAACCCTCAATCCTCAATCAACAATCCTCAATCCTCAATCATCAATATTCAATCTTCAATCCTCAATCCTCAACCCTCAGCCCTTATCCTCAATCCTCAATTCTGAATCCTCAATCCTCAATCTTCAATCCTCAATCTTCAATCCTCAATACTCAGCCTTCAATCCTCAATCCTCTATCCTCAATCCTCAGTCCTCAATCCACAATCATCAATCCTCAATCTTCAATACTCAATCCTCAATCCTCAATCCTCAACTCACAATCCTCAATCCTCCGTCCTCAGTCCTCAAACCTCAGTCCTCAAACCTCAGCCATCATCCTCAGTCGTCAATCCTCGTTCCTCAATCCTCAATCCTCAATCTTCAATCCTCAACCCTCAGCCCTCATCCTCAATCCTCAATCCTGAATCCTCTATCCTCAATCTTCAATCCTCAATCCTGAATCCTCTATCCTCAATCTTCAATCCTCAATACTCAGTCTTCAATCCTCAATCCTCAATCCTCAATCCTCAATCCTCAATTCTCAATCCTCATTCCTCAAACCTCAATCCTCAACCCTCAGTCCTCATCCTCAATTCTCAATTCTAAACCCTCAACCCTCAATCCTCAATCTTCAATCCTCAATAATCAATCATCAATACTCAGTCTTCAATCCTCAATCCTCAATCCTCAATCCTCAGTCCGCAATCCTCAATCATCAATCCTCAATCTTCAATAATCAATCCTCAATCCTCAATCCTCAATCCTCAATACTCAACCTTCAATCCTCCATACTCAATCTTCAATCCTCAATCCTCAATCATCAATCCTCAATCCTCAATCCTCAGTCATCAATCCACAATCTACAATACTCAATCCTCAATCCTCAATCCTCAGTCCTCAATCCACAATCATCACTCCTCAATCTTCAATACTCAATCCTCAATCCTCAATCCTCAATCCTCAATCCTCAATACTCAATCTTCAATCCTCAATCCTCAATCCTCAATCCTCAACCCTCAGCCCTCATCCTCAATCCTCAATTCTGAATCCTCAATCCTCAATCTTCAATCCTCAATTCTCAATCCTCAGTCCTCAATCCTCAATCATCAATACTCAATGTTCAATCCTCAATACTCAACATTCAATCCACAACCCTCAATCCTCAATCAACAATCCTCAATCCTCAATCATCAATCTTCAATCTTCAATACTCAATCTTCAATCCTCAATTCCCAGTCCTCAATCGTCAATCCTCAATCCTCAACCCTCAGTCATCATCCTCAGTCGTCAATCCTCGTTCCTCAATCCTCAATCCTCAATCTTCAATCCTCAACCCTCAGCCCTCATCCTCAATCCTCAATCCTGAATCCTCTATCCTCAATCTTCAATCCTCAATCCTGAATCCTCTATCCTCAATCTTCAATCCTCAATACTCAGTCTTCAATCCTCAATCCTCAATCCTCAATCCTCAATCCTCAATTCTCAATCCTCATTCCTCAAACCTCAATCCTCAACCCTCAGTCCTCATCCTCAATTCTCAATTCTAAACCCTCAACCCTCAATCCTCAATCTTCAATCCTCAATAATCAATCATCAATACTCAGTCTTCAATCCTCAATCCTCAATCCTCAATCCTCAGTCCGCAATCCTCAATCATCAATCCTCAATCTTCAATAATCAATCCTCAATCCTCAATCCTCAATCCTCAATACTCAACCTTCAATCCTCCATACTCAATCTTCAATCCTCAATCCTCAATCATCAATCCTCAATCCTCAATCCTCAGTCATCAATCCACAATCTACAATACTCAATCCTCAATCCTCAATCCTCAGTCCTCAATCCACAATCATCACTCCTCAATCTTCAATACTCAATCCTCAATCCTCAATCCTCAATCCTCAATCCTCAATACTCAATCTTCAATCCTCAATCCTCAATCCTCAATCCTCAACCCTCAGCCCTCATCCTCAATCCTCAATTCTGAATCCTCAATCCTCAATCTTCAATCCTCAATTCTCAATCCTCAGTCCTCAATCCTCAATCATCAATACTCAATGTTCAATCCTCAATACTCAACATTCAATCCACAACCCTCAATCCTCAATCAACAATCCTCAATCCTCAATCATCAATCTTCAATCTTCAATACTCAATCTTCAATCCTCAATTCCCAGTCCTCAATCGTCAATCCTCAATCCTCAACCCTCAGTCATCAATCCTCAATCTTCAATACTAAATCCTCAATCCTCAATCCTCAATCCCCAAACCTCAATACTAAACCTTCAATCCTCCATACTCAATCTTCAATCCTCAATTCTCAATTATCAATCCTCAATCCTCAATCCTCAGTCATCAATCCTCAATCTTCAATACTCAATCCTCAATCCTCAATCCTCAATCCTCAATCATCAGTCCTCGATCCACAATCATCAATCCTCAATCTTCAATACTCAATCCTCAATCCTCAATCCTCAATCCTCAGTACTCGATCTTCAATCCTCAATCCTCAATCCTCAATCCTCAACCCTCAGCCCTCATCCTCAATCCTCAATCCTGAATCGTCTATCCTCAATCTTCAATCCTCAATACTCAGTCTTCAATCCTCAGTCCTCAATCCTCAATCCTCAATCCTCAATTCTCAATCCTCAATCCTCAACCCTCAGCCCTCACCCTCAATCCTCAATCCTGAATCCTCAATCCTCAATCTTCAATCCTCAGTACTCGATCTTCAATCCTCAATCCTCAATCCTCAATCCTCAACCCTCAGCCCTCATCCTCAATCCTCAATCCTGAATCCTCTATCCTCAATCTTCAATCCTCAATACTCAGTCTTCATTCCTCAATCCTCAATCCTCAATCCTCAATCCTCAATCCTCAATTCTCAATCCTCAATCCTCAACCTTCAGCCCTCACCCTCAATCCTCAATCCTGAATCCTCAATCCTCAATCTTCAATCCTCAATACTCAGCCTTCAATCCTCAATCCTCTATCCTCAATCCTCAGTCCTCAATCCACAATCATCAATCCTCAATCTTCAATACTCAATCCTCAATCCTCAATCCTCAACTCACAATCCTCAATCCTCAGTCCTCAGTCCTCAAACCTCAGTCCTCAAACCTCAGCCATCATCCTCAGTCGTCAATCCTCGTTCCTCAATCCTCAATCCTCAATCTTCAATCCTCAACCCTCAGCCCTCATCCTCAATCCTCAATCCTGAATCCTCTATCCTCAATCTTCAATCCTCAATCCTGAATCCTCTATCCTCAATCTTCAATCCTCAATACTCAGTCTTCAATCCTCAATCCTCAATCCTCAATCCTCAATCCTCAATTCTCAATTCTCAATCCTCAACCCTCAGCCCTCATCCTCAATCCTCAATCCTGAATCCTCTATCATCAATCTTCAATCCTCAATCCTCAATTCTCAATCCTCATTCCTCAAACCTCAATCCTCAACCCTCAGTCCTCATCCTCAATTCTCAATTCTAAACCCTCAACCCTCAATCCTCAATCTTCAATCCTCAATAATCAATCATCAATACTCAGTCTTCAATCCTCAATCCTCAATCCTCAATCCTCAGTCCGCAATCCTCAATCATCAATCCTCAATCTTCAATAATCAATCCTCAATCCTCAATCCTCAATCCTCAATACTCAACCTTCAATCCTCCATACTCAATCTTCAATCCTCAATCCTCAATCATCAATCCTCAATCCTCAATCCTCAGTCATCAATCCTCAATCTTCAATACTCAATCCTCAATCCTCAATCCTCAGTCCTCAATCCACAATCATCACTCCTCAATCTTCAATACTCAATCCTCAATCCTCAATCCTCAATCCTGAATACTCAATCTTCAATCCTCAAGCCTCAATCCTCATTCCTCAACCCTCAGCCCTCATCCTCAATCCTCAATTCTGAATCCTCAATCCTCAATCTTCAATCCTCAATTCTCAATCCTCAGTCCTCAATCCTCAATCATCAATACTCAATGTTCAATCCTCAATACTCAACATTCAATCCTCAACCCTCAATCATCAACCCTCAATCCTCAATCCTCAGTCCTCAATCCACAATCATCAATCCTCAATCCTCAGTCATCAGCCCTCAATCCTCAATCCTCAAACCTCAATCCTCAACCGTCAGTCCTCGTCCTCAAACCTCAATCCCGAATCCTCAATCCTGAATCGTCAATCTTCAGCCCACAGTCCTCAACAATCAATTGTCAATCCTCAGTCCTCATTAGAATATCCTCAATTCACAGTTTTCAGTACTCAGTCCCCAATCTTCAATCTTCAAATCTCAGTATACAAACATCAATTCGCATCACTCAACACACAACACTCAGTCCTCAATCTTCAGTCCTCAATCCTCAATCCTCAATCTTCAATCCTCAATACTCAATCTTCAATCTTCAATCCTCAATACTCAACCTTCAATCCTCAACCCTCAATCCTCAATCCACAATCCTCAATCCTCAATCCTCAATCCTCAATCCTCAGTACTCGATCTTCAATCCTCAATCCTCAATCCTCAATCCTCAACCCTCAGCCCTCATCCTCAATCCTCAATCCTGAATAATCTATCCTCAATCTTCAATCCTCAATACTCAGTCTTCGATCCTCAATCCTCAATCCTCAATCCTCAGTCATCAATCCTCCATCTTCAATACTCAATCCTCAATCCTCAATCCTCAATCCTCAATACTCAACCATCAATCCTCAACTCACAATACTCAATAGAATATCCTGAATTCTCAGGATTCAATACTCAAACCTCAATCCTCAGCCCTCAGCCCTCATCCTCCATCCTCAATCCTCAACCCTCAATCCTCAATCTTCAATCCTCAATACTCAATCTTCAATCCTCAATCCTCAATCCTCAATCCTCAATCACCAATCCTTAATCCTCAATCCTCAGTCCTCAATCCTCAATCGTCAATCCTCAATACCCAAACGTCAATCTTCAATCCTCAATCCCCAATACTCAATCCTCAATCCTCAATACTCAATCCTCAATACTCAACCCTCAATCATCAATCCACAATCTTCAATACTCAATCCTCAATACTCAATCCTCAATCGTCAATCCTCAATCATCAATCCTCCATCTTCAATACTCAATCCTCAATCCTCAATCCTCAATCCTCAATACTCAACCATCAATCCTCAATTCACAATCCTCAATCGTCAGTCTTCAATACTCAATACTCAATCTGCAAACCTCAGTCCTCAATCCTCAATCCTCAATCCTCATTCTTCAGTCCTCAATACCCAGCCCTCAATCTTCAACCCTCAATCCTCAATCCTCAATTCTCAATCCTCAATCCTCAGTCCTCAGTCCTCAAACCTCAGTCCTCAAACCTCAGCCATCATTCTCAATCGTCAATCCTCGTTCCTCAGTCCTCAATCCTCAATCCTCAATCCTCAATAGTCAATCTCCAATCCTAGATCCTCAATCCCCAATCCTCAAACCTTAATCCTCAATCTTCAATCCTCAATCCTCAATCCTCATTCTTCAATCCTGAATACCCACTCCTCAACCTTCGATCTTCAATCCCCAATCCTCAATCCTTAATCCTCAATCTTCAATCCTCAATCCCCAGTCCACAATCTTCAATCCTCAATGCTCAATCCTCAATCCTCAATCCTCAGTCATCAGTCCTCAATCCTCAATCCTCAAACCTCAATCCTCAACCGTCAGTCCTCGTCCTCAAACCTCAATCCCGAATCCTCAATCCTGAATCGTCAATCTTCAGCCCTCAGTCCTCAACAATCAATTGTCAATCCTCAGTCCTCATTAGAATATCCTCAATTCACAGTTTTCAGTACTCAATCCCCAATCTTCAATCTTCAAATCTCAGTCTACAAACATCAATTCGCAACACTCAACACTTAACACTCAGTCCTCAATCTTCAGTCCTCAATCCTCAATCCTCAATCTTCAATCCTCAATACTCGATCTTCAATCTTCAATCCTCAATTCTCAATCCTCAGTCCTCAATCCTCAATCGCCTATCCTCAATCCCCAATCCTCAGCCTTCAGTCCTCAGTCCTCAATCATCAATCATCAATACGCAATGTTCAATCCTCAATACTCAACCTTCAATCCCGAACCCTCAATCCTCAATCAACAATCCTCAATCCTCAATCATCAATCTTCAACCTTCAATACTCAATCTTCAATCCTCAATTCCCAATCCTCAATCGTCAATCCTCAATCCTCAATCCTCAGTCATCAATCCTCAACCTTCAATACTCAATCCTCAATCCTCAATCCTCAATCCTCAATCCTCAATCCTCAATCCTCAATCCTCATTCCTCAAACCTCAATCCTCAACCCTCAGTCCCCATCCTCAATTCTCAATTCTCAATCCACAATCCTCAACACTCAATCTTCAATCCTCAAGCATCAATCTCCTATCCTAGATCCTCAATCCCCAATACTCTATCCTGAATCCTCAATATTCAATCCTCTATCCCCAGTCCACAATCTTCAATCCCCAAAAGCTCAATAATCAATCCTCAATCCTCAGTCCTCAATCGTCAATCATCAGTCCTCAATCTTCAATACTCAATCCTCAATCCTCAATCCTCAATCCTCAATCCTGAATCCTCAATCATCGATCCTGAATCTTCAATACTCAATCCTCAATCCTCAATCCTTAATCCTCAATCGTCAATCCTCGTTCTTCAATCCTCAATACCCAATCCTCAATCCTCAATCCTCAATCCTCAATTCTCAGTCCTCAATGCTCAGTCCTCAGTCCTCAAACCTCAGTCCTCAAACCTCAGTCATCATCCTCAATCGTCAATCCTCGTTCCTCAATCCTCAATCCCCAGTCTTCGATCCTCCATACTCAATCTTCAATCCTCAATCCTCAATCATCAATTCTCAATCCTCAATCCTCAGTCATCAATACTCAATCTTCAATACTCAATCCTCAATCATCAATCCTCAATCCTCAATCCTCAAACCTCATAGCTCAAACCTCAATCCTCAACCCTCAGTCCTCATTCTCAATTCTCAATTCTTAATCCTCAATCCTCAATCCTCATTCTTCAATCCTCAATAATCAATCCTCAATACTCAGTCTTCAATCCTCAATCCTCAATCCTCAATCCTCAGTCATCAATCCTCAACCTTCAATACTCAATCCTCAATCCTCAATCCTCAATCCTCAATCCTCAGTCCTCAATCCACAATCATCAATCCTCAATCTTCAATACTCAATCCTCAATCCTCAATCCTCAATCCTCAGTACTCGATCTTCAATCCTCAATCCTCAATCCTCAACCCTCAGCCCTCATCCTCAATCCTCAATCCTGAATCCTCTATCCTCAATCTTCAATCCTCAATACTCAGTCTTCAATCCTCTGTGCTCAATCCTCAATCCTCAATCCTCAATTCTCAATCCTCAATCCTCAACCCTCAGCCCCCACCCTCAATCCTCAATACTGAATCCTCAATCCTCAACCTTCAATCCTCAATCCTCAGTCTTCAATCCTCAATCCTCTATCCTCAATCCTCAGTCCTCAATCCACAATCATCAATCCTCAATCTTCAATACTCAATCCTCAATCCTCAGTCCTTAACTCTCAATCCTCAATCCTCAGTCCTCAGTCCTCAAACCTCAGTCCTCAAACCTCAGCCATCATCCTCAATCGTCAATCCTCGTTCCTCAATCCTCAATCCTCAAACTTCAATCCTCCATACTCAATCTTCAATCCTCAATCCTCAATCATCAATCCCCAATCCTCAATCCTCAGTCATCAATCCTCAATCTTCAATGCTCAATCCTCAATCATCAATCCTCAATCCTCAATTCTCAATCCTCATTCCTCAAACCTCAATCCTCAACCCTCAGTCCTCAATCCACAATCCTCAATCCTCAATCCTCTATCCTCAATCCTCAGTCATCAATCCTCAATCTTCAATGCTCAATCCTCAATCATCAATCCTCAATCCTCAATTCTCAATCCTCATTCCTCAAACCTCAATCCTCAACCCTCAGTCCTCATCCTCAATTCTCAATTCTAAATCCTCGACCCTCAATCCTCAAACTTCAATCCTCAATAATCAATCATCAATACTCAGTCTTCAATCCTCAATCCTCAATCCTCAATCCTCAGTCCGCAATCCTCAATCATCAATCCTCAATCTTCAATACTCAATCCTCAATCCTCAATCCTCAATCCTCAATACTCAACCTTCAATCCTCCATACTCAATCTTCAATCCTCAATCCTCAATCATCAATCCTCAATCCTCAATCCTCAGTCATCAATCCACAATCTTCAATACTCAATCCTCAATCCTCAATCCTCAATCCTCAATCCTCAGTCCTCAATCCACAATCATCAATCCTCAATCTTCAATACTCAATCCTCAATCCTCAATCCTCAATCCTCAACCCTCAGGTCTCATCCTCAATCCTCAATTCTGAATCCTCAATCCTGAATCTTCAATCCTCAATACTCAGTCTTCAATCCTCAACCCTCAATCCTCAATCCTCAGTCCTCAATCCACAATCGTCAATCCTCAATCCTCAGTCATCAGTCCTCAATCCTCAATCCTCAAACCTCAATCCTCAACCGTCAGTCCTCGTCCTCAAACCTCAATCCCGAATCCTCAATCCTGAATCGTCAATCTTCAGCCCTCAGTCCTCAACAATCAATTGTCAATCCTCAGTCCTCATTAGAATATCCTCAATTCACAGTTTTCAGTACTCAATCCCCAATCTTCAATCTTCAAATCTCAGTCTACAAACATCAATTCGCAGCACTCAACACACAACACTCAGTCCTCAATCTTCAGTCCTCAATCCTCAATCCTCAATCTTCAATCCTCAATACTCAATCTTCAATCTTCAATCCTCAATTCTCAATCTGCAGTCCTCAATCCTCAATCGCCAATCCTCAATCCCCAATCCTCAACCTTCAATCCTCAGTCCTCAATCCTCAATCATCAATACTCAATGTTCAATCCTCAATACTCAACCTTCAATCCTCAACCCTCAATCCTCAATCCACAATCCTCAATCCTCAATCCTCTATCCTCAATCCTCAGTACTCGATCTTCAATCCTCAATCCTCAATCCTCAATCCTCAACCCTCAGCCCTCATCCTCAATCCTCAATCCTGAATCCTCTATCCTCAATCTTCAATCCTCAATACTCAGTCTTCAATCCTCAATCCTCAATCCTCAATCCTCAATCATCAATCCTCCATCTTCAATACTCAATCCTCAATCCTCAATCCTCAATCCTCAATACTCAACCATCAATTCTCAATTCACAATACTCAATAGAATATCCTGAATTCTCAGGATTCAATACTCAAACCTCAATCCTCAGCCCTCAGCCCTCATCCTCCATCCTCAATCCTCAATCCTCAATCCTCAATCTTCAATCCTCAATACTCAATCTTCAATCCTCAATCCTCAATCCTCAATCACCAATCCTCAATCCTCAATCCTCAATCGTCAGTCTTCAATACTCAATACTCAATCTGCAAACCTCAGTCCTCAATCCTCAATCCTCAATCCTCATTCTTCAGTCCTCAATACCCAGTCCTCAATCTTCAACCCTCAATCCTCAATCCACAATTCTCAATCCTCAATCCTCAGTCCTCAGTCCTCAAACCTCAGTCCTCAAACCTCAGCCATCATCCTCAATCGTCAATCCTCGTTCCTCAATCCTCAATCCTCAATCCTCAATCCTCAATAGTCAATCTCCAATCCTAGATCCTCAATCCCCAATCCTCAATCCTTAATCCTCAATCTTCAATCCTCAATCCTCAATACTCAATCCTCAATACTCAATGCTCAATCCTCAATCCTCAATCCCCAATCCTCAATCTTCAATCCTCGATCCTCAATCCTCAAGCCTCAATCCTCGATCCTCAATCTTCAATCCTGAATACTCAATCCTCATTCCTCAAACCTCAATCCTCAACCCTCAGTCCCCATCCTCAATCCTCAATACTCAATCTTCAATCCTCAATCCTCAATCCTCAATCCTCAACCCTCAGCCCTCATCCTCAATCCTCAATTCTGAATCCTCAATCCTGAATCTTCAATCCTCAATACTCAGTCTTCAATCCTCAACCCTCAATCCACAATTCTCAGTCCTCAATCCACAATCATCAATCCTCAATCCTCAGTCATCAGTCCTCAATCCTCAATCCTCAATCCCGAATCCTCAACCCTGAATCGTCAATCTTCAGCCCTCAGTCCTCAACAATCTATTGTCAATCCTCAGTCCTCATTAGAATATCCTCAATTCACAGTTTTCAGTACTCAATCCCCAATCTTCAATCTTCAAATCTCAGTCTACAAACATCAATTCGCATCACTCAACACTCAACACTCAGACCTCAATCTTCAGTCCTCAATACTCAATCCTCAATCTTCAATCCTCAGTACTCAATCTTCAATCTTCAATCCTCAATTCTCCATCCTCAGTCATCAATCCACAATCTTCAATACTCAATCCTCAATCCTCAATCCTCAATCCTCAATCTTCAGACCTCAATCCACAATCATCAATCCTAAATCTTCAATACTCAATACTCAATCCTCAATCCTCAATCCTCAATACTCAATCTTCAATCCTCAATCCTCAATCCTCAATCCTCAACCCTCAGCCCTCATCCTCAATCCTCAATCCTGAATCCTCTATCCTCAATCTTCAATCCTCAATACTCAGTCTTCAATCCTCAGTCCTCAATCCTCAATCCTCAATCCTCAATTCTCAATCCTCAATCCTCAACCCTCAGCCCTCACCCTCAATCCTCAATCCTGAATCCTCAATCCTCAATCTTCAATCCTCAATACTCAGTCTTCAATCCTCAATCCTCTATCCTCAATCCTCAATCCTCAGTCCTCAATCCACAATCATCAATCCTCAATCTTCAATACTCAATCCTCAATCCTCAATCCTCAATCCTCAATACTCAATCTTCAATCCTCAATCCTCAATCCTCAATCCTCAACCCTCAGCCCTCATCCTCAATCCTCAATTCTGAATCCTCAATCCTCAATCTTCAATCCTCAATACTCAGTCTTCAATCCTCAACCCTCAATCCTCAATCCTCAGTCCTCAATCCACAATCATCAATCCTCAATCCTCAGTCACCAGTCCTCAATCCTCAATCCTCAAACCTCAATCCTCAACCGTCAGTCCTCGTCCTCAAACCTCAATCCCGAATCCTCAATCCTGAATCGTCAATCTTCAGCCCACAGTCCTCAACAATCAATTGTCAATCCTCAGTCCTCATTAGAATATCCTCAATTCACAGTTTTCAGTACTCAATCCCCAATCTTCAATCTTCAAATCTCAGTATACAAACATCAATTCGAATCACTCAACACACAACACTCAGTCCTCAATCTTCAGTCCTCAATCCTCAATCCTCAATCTTCAATCCTCAATACTCAATCTTCAATCTTCAATCCTCAATACTCAACCTTCAATCCTCAACCCTCAATCCTCAATCCACAATCCTCAATCCTCAATCCTCAATCCTCAATCCTCAGTACTCGATCTTCAATCCTCAATCCTCAATCCTCAATCCTCAACCCTCAGCCCTCATCCTCAATCCTCAATCCTGAATACTCTATCCTCAATCTTCAATCCTCAATACTCAGTCTTCAATCCTCAATCCTCAATCCTCAATCCTCAGTCATCAATCCTCCATCTTCAATACTCAATCCTCAATCCTCAATCCTCAATCCTCAATACTCAACCATCAATCCTCAACTCACAACACTCAATAGAATATCCTGAATTCTCAGGATTCAATACTCAAACCTCAATCCTCAGCCCTAAGCCCTCATCCTCCATCCTCAATCCTCAATCCTCAATCCTCAATCTTCAATCCTCAATACTCAATCTTCAATCCTCAATCCTCAATCCTCAATCACCAATCCTTAATCCTCAATCCTCAATCCTCAATCCTCAATCGTCATTCCTCAATACCCAAACGTCAATCTTCAATCCTCAATCCCCAATACTCAATCCTCAATCTTCAATCCTCAATACTCAATCTTCAATCCTCAATCCTCAATCCTCGATCACCAATCCTCAATCCTCAATCCTCAATCGTCAGTCTTAAATACTCAATACTCAATCTGCAAACCTCAGTCCTCAATCCTCAATCCTCAATCCTCATTCTTCAGTCCTCCATACCCAGCCCTCAATCTTCAACCCTCAATCCTCAATCCTCAATTCTCAATCCTCAATCCTCAGTCCTCAGTCCTCAAACCTCAGTCCTCAAACCTCAGCCATCATTCTCAATCGTCAATCCTCGTTCCTCAGTCCTCAATCCTCAATCCTCAATCCTCAATAGTCAATCTCCAATCCTAGATCCTCAATCCCCAATCCTCAAACCTTAATTCTCAATCCTCAATCCTCAATCCTCATTCTTCAATCCTGAATACCCACTCCTCAACCTTCGATCTTCAATCCTCAATCCTCAATCCTCAATCCTCAATCCTCAATCCTCAATCCTCATTCCTCAAACCTCAATCCTCAACCCTCAGTCCCCATCCTCAATTCTCAATTCTCAATCCACAATCCTCAATTCTCAATCTTCAATCCTCAATCATCAATCTCCTATCCTAGATCCTCAATCCCCAATACTCTATCCTTAATCCTCAATATTCAATCCTCTATCCCCAGTCCACAATCTTCAATCCCCAAAAGCTCAATAATCAATCCTCAATCCTCAGTCCTCAATCGTCAATCATCAGTCCTCAATCTTCAATACTCAATCCTCAATCCTCAATCCTCAATCCTCAATCCTGAATCCTCAATCATCGATCCTGAATCTTCAATACTCAATCCTCAATCCTCAATCCTTAACCCTCAATCGTCAATCCTCATTCTTCAATCCTCAATACCCAATCCTCAATCCTCAATCCTCAATCCTCAATTCTCAGTCCTCAATGCTCAGTCCTCAGTCCTCAAACCTCAGTCCTCAAACCTCAGCCATCATCCTCAATCGTCAATCCTCGTTCCTCAATCCTCAAACCCAGTCTTCGATCCTCCATACTCAATCTTCAATCCTCAATCCTCAATCATCAATCCTCAATCCTCAATCCTCAGTCATCAATACTCAATCTTCAATACTCAATCCTCAATCATCAATCCTCAATCCTCAATCCTCAAACCTCATTCCTCAAACCTCAATCCTCAACCCTCAGTCCTCATTCTCAATTCTCAATTCTTAATCCTCAATCCTCAATCCTCAGTCTTCAATCCTCAATAATCAATCCTCAATACTCAGTCTTCAATCCTCAATCCTCAATCCTCAATCCTCAGTCATCAATCCTCAACCTTCAATACTCAATCCACAATCCTCAATCCTCAATCCTCAATCCTCAGTCCTCAATCCACAATCATCAATCCTCAATCTTCAATACTCAATCCTCCATCCTCAATCCTCAATCCTCAATCACCAATCCTCAATCCTCAATCCTCAATCGTCAGTCTTCAATACTCAATACTCAATCTGCAAACCTCAGTCGTCAATCCTCAATCCTCAATCCTCATTCTTCAGTCCTCAATACCCAGTCCTCAATCTTCAACCCTCAATCCTCAATCCACAATTCTCAATCCTCAATACTCAATCTTCAATCTTCAATCCTCAATTCTCAATCCTCAACCCTCAGCCCTCATCCTCAATCCTCAATCCTGAATCCTCTATCCTCAATCTTCAATCCTCAATACTCAGTCTTCAATCCTCAATCCTCAATCCTCAATCCTCAATCATCAATCCTCCATCTTCAATACTCAATCCTCAATCCTCAATCCTCAATCCTCAATACTCAACCATCAATTCTCAATTCACAATACTCAATAGAATATCCTGAATTCTCAGGATTCAATACTCAAACCTCAATCCTCAGCCCTCAGCCCTCATCCTCCATCCTCAATCCTCAATCTTCAATCCTCAATCTTCAATCCTCAATACTCAATCTTCAATCCTCAATCCTCAATCCTCAATCACCAATCCTCAATCCTCAATCCTCAATCGTCAGTCTTCAATACTCAATACTCAATCTGCAAACCTCAGTCCTCAATCCTCAGTCCTCAATCCTCATTCTTCAGTCCTCAATACCCAGTCCTCAATCTTCAACCCTCAATCCTCAATCCACAATTCTCAATCCTCAATCCTCAGTCCTCAGTCCTCAAACCTCATTCCTCAAACGTCAGCCATCATCCTCAATCGTCAATCCTCGTTCCTCAATCCTCAATCCTCAATCCTCAATCCTCAATAGTCAATCTCCAATCCTAGATCCTCAATCCCCAATCCTCAATCCTTAATCCTCAATCTTCAATCCTCAATCCTCAATACTCAATCCTCAATACTCAATCCTCAATCATCAATCCTCAATCCCCAATCCTCAATCTTCAATCCTCAATCCTCAATCCTCAAGCCTCAATCCTCAATCCTCAATCTTCAATCCTGAATACTCAATCCTCATTCCTCAAACCTCAATCCTCAACCCTCAGTCCCCATTCTCAATTCTCAATTCTCAATCCACAATCCTCAATACTCAATCTTGAATCCTCAATCCTCAATCCTCAATCCTGAGTCCTCAATCGTCAATCCTCATTCTTCAATCCTCAATACCCAATCCTCAATCCTCAATCCTCAATTCTCAATTCTCAGTCCTCAATCCTCAGCCCTGAATCGTCAATCTTCAGCCCTCAGTCCTCAACAATCTATTGTCAATCCTCAGTCCTCATTAGAATATCCTCAATTCACAGTTTTCAGTACTCAATCCCCAATATTCAATCTTCAAATCTCAGTCTACAAACATCAATTCGCATCACTCAACACTCAACACTCAGTCCTCAATCTTCAGTCCTCAATACTCAATCCTCAATCTTCAATCCTCAATACTCAATCTTCAATCTTCAATCCTCAATTCTCAATCCTCAGTCATCCATCCACAATCTTCAATACTCAATCCTCAATCCTCAATCCTCAATCCTCAATCCTCAGTCCTCAAACCACAATCAGCAATCCTCAATCTTCAATACTCAATCCTCATTCCTCAATCCTCAATCCTCAATACTCAATCTTCAATCCTCAATCCTCAATCCTCAATCCTCAACCCTCAGCCCTCATCCTCAATCCTCAATTCTGAATCCTCAATCCTGAATCTTCAATCCTCAATACTCAGTCTTCAATCCTCAACCCTCAATCCTCAATCCTCAGTCCTCAATCCACAATCATCAATCCTCAATCCTCAGTCATCAGTCCTCAATCCTCAATCCTCAAACCTCAATCCTCAACCGTCAGTCCTCGTCCTCAAACCTCAATCCCGAATCCTCAACCCTGAATCGTCAACCTTCAGCCCTCAGTCCTCAACAATCAATTGTCAATCCTCAGTCCTCATTAGAATATACTCAATTCACAGTTTTCAGTACTCAATCCCCAATCTTGAATCTTCAAATCTCAGTCTACAAACATCAATTCGCATCACTCAACACTCAACACTCAGTCCTCAATCTTCAGTCCTCAATCCTCAATCCTCAATCTTCAATCCTCAATACTCAATCTTCAATCTTCAATCCTCAATTCTCAATCCTCAGTCCTCAATCCTCAATCGCCAATCCTCAATCCCCAATCCTCAACCTTCAATCCTCAGTCCTCAATCCTCAATCATCAATACTCAATGTTCAATACTCAATACTCAACCTTCAATCCTCAACCCTCAATCCTCAATCAACAATCCTCAATTCTCAATACTCAATAGAATGTCCTGAATTCTCTGCTTTCAATACTCAGTCCTCAATCTTCAATCTTCAAGTCTCCATCCACAGACATCAATTCTCATCACTCAACCCTCAACACTCTGTCCTCAATCTTCAATCCTCAATCCTCAATCCTCAATCCTCAATCGTCAATCCTCAATACCCAAACGTCAATCATCAATCCTCAATCCCCAATACTCAATCCTTAATCCTCAATACTCAATCCTCAATCCTCAATCCTCAATCATCAATCCACAATCTTCAATACTCAATCCTCAATCCTCAATCCTCAATCCTCAATCCTCAATCATCAATCCTCCATCTTCAATACTCAATCCTCAATCCTCAATCCTCAATCCTCAATACTCAACCATCAATCCTCAATTCACAATTCTCAATAGAATATCCTGAATTCTCAGGATTCAATACTCAAACCTCAATCCTCAGCCCTCAGCCCTCATCCTCCATCCTCAATCCTCAATACTCAATCCTCAATCTTCAATCCTCAATACTCAATCTTCAATCCTCAATCCTCAATCCTCAATCACCAATCCTCAATCCTCAATCATCAATCGTCAGTCTTCAATACTCAATACTCAATCTGCAAACCTCAGTCCTCAATCCTCAATCCTCAATCCTCATTCTTCAGTCCTCAATACCCAGTCCTCAATCTTCAACCCTCAATCCTCAATCCTCAATTCTCAATCCTCAATCCTCAGTCCTCAGTCCTCAAACCTCAGTCCTCAAACCTCAGCCATCATCCTCAATCGTCAATCCTCGTTCCTCAGTCCTCAATCCTCAATCCCCAATCCTCAATAGTCAATTTCCAATCCTAGATCCTCAATCCCCAATCCTCAATCCTTAATCCTCAATCTTCAATCCTCAATCCTTAATACTCAATCGTCAATCCTCATTCTTCAATCCTCAATACCCAATCCTCAATCCTCAATCCTCAATTCTCAATCCTCAATCCTCAACCCTCAGCCCTCACCCTCAATCCTCAATCCTGAATCCTCAATCCTCAATCTTCAATCCTCAATACTCAGTCTTCAATCCTCAATCCTCTGTCCTCAATCCTCAGTCCTCAATCCACAATCATCAATCCTCAATCTTCAATACTCAACCCTCAATCCTCAATCCTCAACTCACAATCCTCAATCCTCAGTCCTCAGTCCTCAAACCTCAGTCCTCAAACCTCAGCCATCATCCTCAGTCGTCAATCCTCGTTCCTCAATCCTCAATCCTCAATCTTCAATCCTCAACCCTCAGCCCTCATCCTCAATCCTCAATCCTGAATCCTCAATCTTCAATCCTCAATACTCAGTCTTCAATCCTCAACACTCAATCCTCAAACCTCAGTCCTCAATCCTCAATCCTCAATCCTCATTCTTCAGTCCTCAATACCCAGTCCTCAATCTTCAACCCTCAATCCTCAATCCTCAATTCTCAATCCTCAATCCTCAGTCCTCAGTCCTCAAACCTCAGTCCTCAAACCTCAGCCATCATCCTCAATCGTCAATCCTCGTTCCTCAGTCCTCAATCCTCAATCCCCAATCCACAATAGTCAATTTCCAATCCTAGATCCTCAATCCCCAATCCTCAATCCTTAATCCTCAATCCTCAATCCTCAGTCCGCAATCCTCAATCATCAATCCTGAATCTTCAATAATCAATCCTCAATCCTCAATCCTCAATCCTCAATACTCAACCTTCAATCCTCCATACTCAATCTTCAATCCTCAATCCTCAATCATCAATCCTCAATCCTCAATCCTCAGTCATCAATCCACAATCTTCAATACTCAATCCTCAATCCTCAATCCTCAGTCCTCAATCCACAATCATCACTCCTCAATCTTCAATACTCAATCCTCAATCCTCAATCCTCAATCCTCAATACTCAATCTTCAATCCTCAATCCTCAATCCTCAATCCTCAACCCTCAGCCCTCATCCTCAATCCTCAATTCTGAATCCTCAATCCTCAATCTTCAATCCTCAATACTCAGTCTTCAATCCTCAACACTCAATCCTCTATCCTCAGTCCTCAATCCACAATCATCAATCCTCAATCCTCAGTCATCAGTCCTCAATCCTCAATCGTCAATCCTCAATACCCAAACGTCAATCTTCAATCCTCAATCCTCAATCCACAATCCTCAATCCTCAATCCTCAATCCTCAATCCTCAGTACTCGATCTTCAATCCTCAATCCTCAATCCTCAATCCACAACCCTCAGCCCTCATCCTCAATCCTCAATCCTGAATCCTCTATCCTCAATCTTCAATCCTCAATACTCAGTCTTCAATCCTCAATCCTCAATCCTCAATCCTCAGTCATCAATCCTCCATCTTCAATACTCAATCCTCAATCCTCAATCCTCAATCCTCAATCTTCAATCCTCAATACTCAATCTTCAATCCTCAATCCTCAATCCTCAATCACCAATCCTTAATCCTCAATCCTCAACCGTCAGTCTTCAATACTCAATACTCAATCTGCAGACCTCAGTCCTCAATCCTCAATCCTCAATCCTCATTCTTCAGTCCTCAATACCCAGTCCTCAATCTTCAACCCTCAATCCTCAATCCTCAATTCTCAATCCTCAATCCTCAGTCCTCAGACCTCAAACCTCAGTCCTCAAACCTCAGCCATCATCCTCAATCGTCAATCCTCGTTCCTCAATCCTCAATCCTCAATCCTCAATAGTCAACCTCCAATCCTAGATCCTCAATCCCCAATCCTCAATCCTTAATCCTCAATCCTCAATCCTCAATCCTCAATACTCAATCCTCAATACTCAATCCTCAATCCTCAATCCTCAATCCTCAATCCTCAATCTTCAATCCTCAATCTTCAATCCTCAAGCCTCAATCCTCAATCCTCAATCTTCAATCCTGAATACTCAATCTTCAATCCTCAATCCTCAATCCTCAATCCTCAATCCTCAATCGTCAGTCTTCAATCCTCAATACTCAATCTTCAATCCTCAATCCTCAATCCTCAATCCTCAATCCTCATTCTTCAATCCTGAATACCCACTCCTCAACCTTCGATCCTCAATCCCCAATCCTCAATCCTTAATCCTCAATCTTCAATCCTCAATCCCCAGTCCACAATCTTCAATCCTCAATTCCCAATCCTCAATCGTCAACCCTCAATCCTCAATCCTCAAACCTCTATCCTCAACCGTCAGTCCTCGTCCTCAAACCTCAATCCCGAATCCTCAATCCTGAATCGTCATCTTCAGCCCTCAGTCCTCAACAATCAATTGTCAATCCTCAGTCCTCATTAGAATATCCTCAATTCACAGTTTTCAGTACTCAATCCCCAATCTTCAATCTTCAAATCTCAGTCTACAAACATCAGTTCGCATCACTCAACACACAACACTCAAACCTCAATCTTCAGTCCTCAATCCTCAATCCTCAATCTTCAATCCTCAATCCTCAATCCTCAATCCTCAACACTCAGCCCTCATCCTCAATCCTCAATTCTGAATCCTCAATCCTGAATCTTCAATCCTCAGTACTCAGTCTTCAGTCCTCAACACTCAATCCTCAATCCACAGTACTCAATCCACAATCATCAATCCTCAATCCTCAATCATCAGTCCTCAATCCTCAATCCTCAAACCTCTATCCTCAACCGTCAGTCCTCGTCCTCAAACCTCAATCCCGAATCCTCAATCCTGAATCGTCATCTTCAGCCCTCAGTCCTCAACAATCAATTGTCAATCCTCAGTCCTCATTAGAATATCCTCAATTCACAGTTTTCAGTACTCAATCCCCAATCTTCAATCTTCAAATCTCAGTCTACAAACATCAGTTCGCATCACTCAACACACAACACTCAAACCTCAATCTTCAGTCCTCAATCCTCAATCCTCAATCTTCAATCCTCAATACTCAATCTTCAATCTTCAATCCTCAATTCCCAATCCTCAGTCCTCAATCCTCAATCGCCAATCCTCAATCCCCAATCCTCAAACTTCAATCCTCAGTCCTCAATCCTCAATCATCAATACTCAATGTTCAATCCTCAATACTCAACCTTCAATCCTCAACCCTCAATCCTCAATCCACAATCCTCAATCCTCAATCCTCAATCCTCAATCCTCAGTACTCGATCTTCAATCCTCAATCCTCAATCCTCAATCCACAACCCTCAGCCCTCATCCTCAATCCTCAATCCTGAATCCTCTATCCTCAATCTTCAATCCTCAATACTCAGTCTTCAATCCTCAATCCTCAATCCTCAATCCTCAGTCATCAATCCTCCATCTTCAATACTCAATCCTCAATCCTCAATCCTCAATCCTCAATCTTCAATCCTCAATACTCAATCTTCAATCCTCAATCCTCAATCCTCAATCACCAATCCTTAATCCTCAATCCTCAACCGTCAGTCTTCAATACTCAATACTCAATCTGCAGACCTCAGTCCTCAATCCTCAATCCTCAATCCTCATTCTTCAGTCCTCAATACCCAGTCCTCAATCTTCAACCCTCAATCCTCAATCCTCAATTCTCAATCCTCAATCCTCAGTCCTCACACCTCAAACCTCAGTCCTCAAACCTCAGCCATCATCCTCAATCGTCAATCCTCGTTCCTCAATCCTCAATCCTCAATCCTCAATAGTCAACCTCCAATCCTAGATCCTCAATCCCCAATCCTCAATCCTTAATCCTCAATCCTCAATCCTCAATCCTCAATACTCAATCCTCAATACTCAATCCTCAATCCTCAATCCTCAATCCTCAATCCTCAATCTTCAATCCTCAATCTTCAATCCTCAAGCCTCAATCCTCAATCCTCAATCTTCAATCCTGAATACTCAATCTTCAATCCTCAATCCTCAATCCTCAATCCTCAATCCTCAATCGTCAGTCTTCAATCCTCAATACTCAATCTTCAATCCTCAATCCTCAATCCTCAATCCTCAATCCTCATTCTTCAATCCTGAATACCCACTCCTCAACCTTCGATCCTCAATCCCCAATCCTCAATCCTTAATCCTCAATCTTCAATCCTCAATCCCCAGTCCACAATCTTCAATCCTCAATTCCCAATCCTCAATCGTCAACCCTCAATCCTCAATCCTCAAACCTCTATCCTCAACCGTCAGTCCTCGTCCTCAAACCTCAATCCCGAATCCTCAATCCTGAATCGTCATCTTCAGCCCTCAGTCCTCAACAATCAATTGTCAATCCTCAGTCCTCATTAGAATATCCTCAATTCACAGTTTTCAGTACTCAATCCCCAATCTTCAATCTTCAAATCTCAGTCTACAAACATCAGTTCGCATCACTCAACACACAACACTCAAACCTCAATCTTCAGTCCTCAATCCTCAATCCTCAATCTTCAATCCTCAATACTCAATCTTCAATCTTCAATCCTCAATTCCCAATCCTCAGTCCTCAATCCTCAATCGCCAATCCTCAATCCCCAATCCTCAAACTTCAATCCTCAGTCCTCAATCCTCAATCATCAATACTCAATGTTCAATCCTCAATACTCAACCTTCAATCCTCAACCCTCAATCCTCAATCCACAATCCTCAATCCTCAATCCTCAATCCTCAATCCTCAGTACTCGATCTTCAATCCTCAATCCTCAATCCTCAATCCACAACCCTCAGCCCTCATCCTCAATCATCAATCCTGAATCCTCTATCCTCAATCTTCAATCCTCAATACTCAGTCTTCAATCCTCAATCCTCAATCCTCAATCCTCAGTCATCAATCCTCCATCTTCAATACTCAATCCTCAATCCTCAATCCTCAATCCTCAATCTTCAATCCTCAATACTCAATCTTCAATCCTCAATCCTCAATCCTCAATCACCAATCCTTAATCCTCAATCCTCAACCGTCAGTCTTCAATACTCAATACTCAATCTGCAGACCTCAGTCCTCAATCCTCAATCCTCAATCCTCATTCTTCAGTCCTCAATACCCAGTCCTCAATCTTCAACCCTCAATCCTCAATCCTCAATTCTCAATCCTCAATCCTCAGTCCTCAGACCTCAAACCTCAGTCCTCAAACCTCAGCCATCATCCTCAATCGTCAATCCTCGTTCCTCAATCCTCAATCCTCAATCCTCAATAGTCAACCTCCAATCCTAGATCCTCAATCCCCAATCCTCAATCCTTAATCCTCAATCCTCAATCCTCAATCCTCAATACTCAATCCTCAATACTCAATCCTCAATCCTCAATCCTCAATCCTCAATCCTCAATCTTCAATCCTCAATCTTCAATCCTCAAGCCTCAATCCTCAATCCTCAATCTTCAATCCTGAATACTCAATCTTCAATCCTCAATCCTCAATCCTCAATCCTCAATCCTCAATCGTCAGTCTTCAATCCTCAATACTCAATCTTCAATCCTCAATCCTCAATCCTCAATCCTCAATCCTCATTCTTCAATCCTGAATACCCACTCCTCAACCTTCGATCCTCAATCCCCAATCCTCAATCCTTAATCCTCAATCTTCAATCCTCAATCCCCAGTCCACAATCTTCAATCCTCAATTCCCAATCCTCAATCGTCAACCCTCAATCCTCAATCCTCAAACCTCTATCCTCAACCGTCAGTCCTCGTCCTCAAACCTCAATCCCGAATCCTCAATCCTGAATCGTCATCTTCAGCCCTCAGTCCTCAACAATCAATTGTCAATCCTCAGTCCTCATTAGAATATCCTCAATTCACAGTTTTCAGTACTCAATCCCCAATCTTCAATCTTCAAATCTCAGTCTACAAACATCAGTTCGCATCACTCAACACACAACACTCAAACCTCAATCTTCAGTCCTCAATCCTCAATCCTCAATCTTCAATCCTCAATACTCAATCTTCAATCTTCAATCCTCAATTCCCAATCCTCAGTCCTCAATCCTCAATCGCCAATCCTCAATCCCCAATCCTCAAACTTCAATCCTCAGTCCTCAATCCTCAATCATCAATACTCAATGTTCAATCCTCAATACTCAACCTTCAATCCTCAACCCTCAATCCTCAATCCACAATCCTCAATCCTCAATCCTCAATCCTCAATCCTCAGTACTCGATCTTCAATCCTCAATCCTCAATCCTCAATCCACAACCCTCAGCCCTCATCCTCAATCCTCAATCCTGAATCCTCTATCCTCAATCTTCAATCCTCAATACTCAGTCTTCAATCCTCAATCCTCAATCCTCAATCCTCAGTCATCAATCCTCCATCTTCAATACTCAATCCTCAATCCTCAATCCTCAATCCTCAATCTTCAATCCTCAATACTCAATCTTCAATCCTCAATCCTCAATCCTCAATCACCAATCCTTAATCCTCAATCCTCAACCGTCAGTCTTCAATACTCAATACTCAATCTGCAGACCTCAGTCCTCAATCCTCAATCCTCAATCCTCATTCTTCAGTCCTCAATACCCAGTCCTCAATCTTCAACCCTCAATCCTCAATCCTCAATTCTCAATCCTCAATCCTCAGTCCTCAGACCTCAAACCTCAGTCCTCAAACCTCAGCCATCATCCTCAATCGTCAATCCTCGTTCCTCAATCCTCAATCCTCAATCCTCAATAGTCAACCTCCAATCCTAGATCCTCAATCCCCAATCCTCAATCCTTAATCCTCAATCCTCAATCCTCAATCCTCAATACTCAATCCTCAATACTCAATCCTCAATCCTCAATCCTCAATCCTCAATCCTCAATCTTCAATCCTCAATCTTCAATCCTCAAGCCTCAATCCTCAATCCTCAATCTTCAATCCTGAATACTCAATCTTCAATCCTCAATCCTCAATCCTCAATCCTCAATCCTCAATCGTCAGTCTTCAATCCTCAATACTCAATCTTCAATCCTCAATCCTCAATCCTCAATCCTCAATCCTCATTCTTCAATCCTGAATACCCACTCCTCAACCTTCGATCCTCAATCCCCAATCCTCAATCCTTAATCCTCAATCTTCAATCCTCAATCCCCAGTCCACAATCTTCAATCCTCAATTCCCAATCCTCAATCGTCAACCCTCAATCCTCAATCCTCAGTCATCACTCCTCAATCTTCAATACTCAATCCTCAATCCTCAATCCTCAATCCTCAATCCTCAATCCTCAATCCTCATTCCTCAAACCTCAATCCTCAACCCTCAGTCCCCATCCTCAATTCTCAATTCTCAATCCACAATCCTCAATACTCAATCTTCAATCCTCAATCATCAATCTCCTATCCTAGAACCTCAATCCCCAATACTCTATCCTTAATCCTCAATATTCAATCCTCTATCCCCAGTCCACAATCTTCAATCCCCAAAAGCTCAATAATCAATCCTCAATCCTCAGTCCTCCGTCGTCAATCATCAGTCCTCAATCTTCAATACTCAATCCTCAATCCTCAATCCTCAATCCTCAATACTGAATCCTCAATCATCGATCCTGAATATTCAATACTCAATCCTCAATCCTCAATCCTTAATCCTCAATCGTCAATCCTCATTCTTCAATCCTCAATACCCAATCCTCAATCCTCAATCCTCAATCCTCAATTCTCAGTCCTCAATCCTCAGTCCTGAATCGTCAATCTTCAGACCTCAGTTCTCAACAATCTATTGTCAATCCTCAGTCCTCATTAGAATATCCTCAATTCACAGTTTTCAGTACTCAATCTCCAATCTTCAATCTTCAGATCTCAGTCTACAAACATCAATTCGCATCACTCAACACTCAACACTCAGTCCTCAATCTTCAGTCCTCAATCCTCAATCCTCAATCTTCAATCCTCAATACTCAATCTTCAATCTTAAATCCTCAATTCTCAATCCTCAGTCCTCAACCCTCAATCACCATTCCTCAATCCCCGATCCTCAATCTTCAATCCTCAGTCCTCAATCATCATTCATCAATACTCAATGTTCAATCCTCAATACTCAACCTTCAATCCTCAACCCTCAATCCTCAATCCACAATCCTCAATCCTCAATCATCAACCTTCAACCTTCAATACTCAATCTTCAATCCTCAATTCCCAATCCTCAATCGTCAATCCTCAATTCTCAATACTCAGTCATCAATCCTCAATCTTCAATACTCAATCCTCAATCCTCAATCCTCAACCCTCAATCCTCAATCCTCAATGATCATTCCTCAAACCTCAATCCTCAACCCTCAGTCCCGATCCTCAATTCTCAATTCTCAAACCTCAATCCTCAATCCTCAATCCTCAGACATCAATCCTCAATCTTCAATACTCAATCGTCAATCCTCAGTCCTCAATTCTCAATCCTCAATCCTCGTTCCTCAAACCTCAACCCTCAACCCTCAGTCCTCATACTCAATTCTCAATTCTCAATCCTCAAACCTCAATCCTCAATCCTCAATCTTCAATCATCAATACTCAATCTTCAATGCTCAATCCTCAATCCTCAATCCTCAATCCTCAATCCTCAATCCTCAATATTCAATACACAACCCTCAAACCTCAATCCTCAATACTCAATCATCAATCCTCAATTCTCAATACTCAATAGAATGTCCTGAATTCTCTGCTTTCAATACTCAGTCCTCAATCTTCAATCTTCAAGTCTCCATCCACAGACATCAATTCTCATCACTCAACCCTCAACACTCTGTCCTCAATCTTCAATCCTCAATCCTCAATCCTCAATCCTCAATCGTCAATCCTCAATACCCAAACGTCAATCATCAATCCTCAATCCCCAATACTCAATCCTTAATCCTCAATACTCAATCCTCAATCCTCAATCCTCAATCATCAATCCACAATCTTCAATACTCAATCCTCGATCCTCAATCCTCAATCCTCAATCCTCAATCATCAATCCTCCATCTTCAATACTCAATCCTCAATCCTCAATCCTCAATCCTCAATACTCAACCATCAATCCTCAATTCACAATTCTCAATAGAATATCCTGAATTCTCAGGATTCAATACTCAAACCTCAATCCTCAGCCCTCAGCCCTCATCCTCCATCCTCAATCCTCAATACTCAATCCTCAATCTTCAATCCTCAATACTCAATCTTCAATCCTCAATCCTCAATCCTCAATCACCAATCCTCAATCCTCAATCCTCAATCGTCAGTCTTCAATACTCAATACTCAATCTGCAAACCTCAGTCCTCAATCCTCAATCCTCAATCCTCATTCTTCAGTCCTCAATACCCAGTCCTCAATCTTCAACCCTCAATCCTCAATCCTCAATTCTCAATCCTCAATCCTCAGTCCTCAGTCCTCAAACCTCAGTCCTCAAACCTCAGCCATCATCCTCAATCGTCAATCCTCGTTCCTCAGTCCTCAATCCTCAATCCCCAATCCTCAATAGTCAATTTCCAATCCTAGATCCTCAATCCCCAATCCTCAATCCTTAATCCTCAATCTTCAATCCTCAATCCTTAATACTCAATCGTCAATCCTCATTCTTCAATCCTCAATACCCAATCCTCAATCCTCAATCCTCAATTCTCAATCCTCAATCCTCAACCCTCAGCCCTCACCCTCAATCCTCAATCCTGAATCCTCAATCCTCAATCTTCAATCCTCAATACTCAGTCTTCAATCCTCAATCCTCTGTCCTCAATCCTCAGTCCTCAATCCACAATCATCAATCCTCAATCTTCAATACTCAACCCTCAATCCTCAATCCTCAATTCTCAATCCTCAATCCTCAGTCCTCAGTCCTCAAACCTCAGTCCTCAAACCTCAGCCATCATCCTCAATCGTCAATCCTCGTTCCTCAGTCCTCAATCCTCAATCCCCAATCCTCAATAGTCAATTTCCAATCCTAGATCCTCAATCCCCAATCCTCAATCCTTAATCCTCAATCCTCAATCCTCAGTCCGCAATCCTCAATCATCAATCCTGAATCTTCAATAATCAATCCTCAATCCTCAATCCTCAATCCTCAATACTCAACCTTCAATCCTCCATACTCAATCTTCAATCCTCAATCCTCAATCATCAATCCTCAATCCTCAATCCTCAGTCATCAATCCACAATCTTCAATACTCAATCCTCAATCCTCAATCCTCAGTCCTCAATCCACAATCATCACTCCTCAATCTTCAATACTCAATCCTCAATCCTCAATCCTCAATCCTCAATACTCAATCTTCAATCCTCAATCCTCAATCCTCAATCCTCAACCCTCAGCCCTCATCCTCAATCCTCAATTCTGAATCCTCAATCCTCAATCTTCAATCCTCAATACTCAGTCTTCAATCCTCAACACTCAATCCTCTATCCTCAGTCCTCAATCCACAATCATCAATCCTCAATCCTCAGTCATCAGTCCTCAATCCTCAATCGTCAATCCTCAATACCCAAACGTCAATCTTCAATCCTCAATCCCCAATACTCAATCCTCAATCCTCAATACTCAATCCTCAATCCTCAATCCTCAATCATCAATCCACAATCTTCAATACTGAATCCTCAATCCTCAATCCTCAATCCTCAATCCTCAATCATCAATCCTCCATCTTCAATACTCAATCCTTAATCCTCAATCCTCAATCCTCAATACTCAACCATCAATACTCAATTCACAATACTCAATAGATTATCCTGAATTCTCAGGATTCAATAATCAAACCTCAATCCTCAGCCCTCAGCCCTCATCCTCAATCCTAAATCCTCAATCCTCAATCCTCAATCTTCAATCCTCAATACACAATCTTCAATCCTCAATCCTCAATCCTCAATCACCAATCCTCAATCCTCAATCCTCAATCGTCAGTCTTCAATACACAATACTCAATCTGCAAACCTCAGTCCTCAATCCTCAATCCTCAATCCTCATTCTTCAGTCCTCAATACCCAGTCCTCAATCTTCAACCCTCAATCCTCAATCCTCAATTCTCAATCCTCAATCCTCAGCCCTCAGTCCTCAAACCTCAGTCCTCAAACCTCAGCCATCATCCTCAATCGTCAATCCTCGTTCCTCAGTCCTTAATCCTCAATCCTCAATCCTCAATAGTCAATCTCCAATCCTAGATCCTCAATCCACAATCCTCAATCCTTAATCCTCAATCTTCAATCCTCAATCCTCAATACTCAATCCTCAATATTCAATCCTCAATCCTCAATCATCAATCCCCAATCCTCAATCTTCAATCCTCAATCCTCAATCCTAAAGCTTCAATCCTCAATCCTCAATCTTCAATCCTGAATACTCAATCTTCAATCCTCAATCCTCAATCCTCAATCCTCAATCCTCAATCGTCAGTCTTCAATCCTCAATACTCAATCTTCAATCCTCAATCCTCAATCCTCAATCCTCAATCCTCAATCCTCAATCCTCATTCTTCAATCCTGAATACCCACTCCTCAACCTTCGATCCTCAATCCCCAATCCTCAATCCTTAATCCTCAATCTTCAATCCCCAAGCCCCAGTCCACAATCTTCAATCCTCAATGCTCAATCCTCAATCCTCAATCCTCAGTCATCAGTCCTCAATCCTCAATCCTCAAACCTCAATCCTCAACCGTCAGTCCTCGTCCTCAAACCTCAATCCCGAATCCTCAATCCTGAATCGTCAATCTTCAGCCCTCAGTCCTCAACAATCAATTGTCAATCCTCAGTCCTCATTAGAATATCCTCAATTCACAGTTTTCAGTACTCAATCATCAATCTTCAATCTTCAATCTTCAATACTCAATCTTCAATCCTCAATTCCCAATCCTCAATCGTCAATCCTCAATCCTCAATCCTCAGTCATCAATCCTCAATCTTCAATACTAAATCCTCAATCCTCAATCCTCAATCCTCAATCCTCAATACTAAACCTTCAATCCTTCATACCCAATCTTCAATCCTCAATCCTCAATTATCAATCCTCAATCCTCAATCCTCAGTCATCAATCCTCAATCTTCAATACTCAATCCTCAATCCTCAATCCTCAATCCTCAATCCCCAGTCCTCAATCCACAATCATCAATCCTCAATCTTCAATACTCAATCCTCAATCCTCAATCCTCAATCCTCAGTACTCGATCTTCAAACCTCAATCCTCAATCCTCAATCCTCAACCCTCAGCCCTCATCCTCAATCCTCAATCCTGAACCCTCTATCCTCAATCTTCAATCCTCAATACTCAGTCTTCAATCCTCAGTCCTCAATCCTCAATCCTCAATCCTCAATTCTCAATCCTCAATCCTCAACCCTCAGCCCTCACCCTCAATCCTCAATCCTGAATCCTCAATCCTCAATCTTCAATCCTCAATACTCAGACTTCAATCCTCAATCCTCTATCCTCAATCCTCAGTCCTCAATCCACAATCATCCATCCTCAATCTTCAATACTCAATCCTCAATCCTCAATCCTCAACTCTCAATCCTCAATCCTCAGTCCTCAGTCCTCAAACCTCAGTCCTCAAACCTCAGTCATCAATCCTCCATCTTCAATACTCAATCCTCAATCCTCAATCCTCAATCCTCAATCTTCAATCCTCAATACTCAATCTTCAATCCTCAATCCTCAATCCTCAATCACCAATCCTTAATCCTCAATCCTCAACCGTCAGTCTTCAATACTCAATACTCAATCTGCAGACCTCAGTCCTCAATCCTCAATCCTCAATCCTCATTCTTCAGTCCTCAATACCCAGTCCTCAATCTTCAACCCTCAATCCTCAATCCTCAATTCTCAATCCTCAATCCTCAGTCCTCAGACCTCAAACCTCAGTCCTCAAACCTCAGCCATCATCCTCAATCGTCAATCCTCGTTCCTCAATCCTCAATCCTCAATCCTCAATAGTCAACCTCCAATCCTAGATCCTCAATCCCCAATCCTCAATCCTTAATCCTCAATCCTCAATCCTCAATCCTCAATACTCAATCCTCAATACTCAATCCTCAATCCTCAATCCTCAATCCTCAATCCTCAATCTTCAATCCTCAATCTTCAATCCTCAAGCCTCAATCCTCAATCCTCAATCTTCAATCCTGAATACTCAATCTTCAATCCTCAATCCTCAATCCTCAATCCTCAATCCTCAATCGTCAGTCTTCAATCCTCAATACTCAATCTTCAATCCTCAATCCTCAATCCTCAATCCTCAATCCTCATTCTTCAATCCTGAATACCCACTCCTCAACCTTCGATCCTCAATCCCCAATCCTCAATCCTTAATCCTCAATCTTCAATCCTCAATCCCCAGTCCACAATCTTCAATCCTCAATTCCCAATCCTCAATCGTCAACCCTCAATCCTCAATCCTCAGTCATCACTCCTCAATCTTCAATACTCAATCCTTAATCCTCAATCCTCAATCCTCAATCCTCAATCCTCAATCCTCATTCCTCAAACCTCAATCCTCAACCCTCAGTCCCCATCCTCAATTCTCAATTCTCAATCCACAATCCTCAATACTCAATCTTCAATCCTCAATCATCAATCTCCTATCCTAGAACCTCAATCCCCAATACTCTATCCTTAATCCTCAATATTCAATCCTCTATCCCCAGTCCACAATCTTCAATCCCCAAAAGCTCAATAATCAATCCTCAATCCTCAGTCCTCCGTCGTCAATCATCAGTCCTCAATCTTCAATACTCAATCCTCAATCCTCAATCCTCAATCCTCAATACTGAATCCTCAATCATCGATCCTGAATATTCAATACTCAATCCTCAATCCTCAATCCTTAATCCTCAATCGTCAATCCTCATTCTTCAATCCTCAATACCCAATCCTCAATCCTCAATCCTCAATCCTCAATTCTCAGTCCTCAATCCTCAGTCCTGAATCGTCAATCTTCAGACCTCAGTTCTCAACAATCTATTGTCAATCCTCAGTCCTCATTAGAATATCCTCAATTCACAGTTTTCAGTACTCAATCTCCAATCTTCAATCTTCAGATCTCAGTCTACAAACATCAATTCGCATCACTCAACACTCAACACTCAGTCCTCAATCTTCAGTCCTCAATCCTCAATCCTCAATCTTCAATCCTCAATACTCAATCTTCAATCTTAAATCCTCAATTCTCAATCCTCAGTCCTCAACCCTCAATCACCATTCCTCAATCCCCGATCCTCAATCTTCAATCCTCAGTCCTCAATCATCATTCATCAATACTCAATGTTCAATCCTCAATACTCAACCTTCAATCCTCAACCCTCAATCCTCAATCCACAATCCTCAATCCTCAATCATCAACCTTCAACCTTCAATACTCAATCTTCAATCCTCAATTCCCAATCCTCAATCGTCAATCCTCAATTCTCAATACTCAGTCATCAATCCTCAATCTTCAATACTCAATCCTCAATCCTCAATCCTCAACCCTCAATCCTCAATCCTCAATGATCATTCCTCAAACCTCAATCCTCAACCCTCAGTCCCGATCCTCAATTCTCAATTCTCAAACCTCAATCCTCAATCCTCAATCCTCAGACATCAATCCTCAATCTTCAATACTCAATCGTCAATCCTCAGTCCTCAATTCTCAATCCTCAATCCTCGTTCCTCAAACCTCAACCCTCAACCCTCAGTCCTCATACTCAATTCTCAATTCTCAATCCTCAAACCTCAATCCTCAATCCTCAATCTTCAATCATCAATACTCAATCTTCAATGCTCAATCCTCAATCCTCAATCCTCAATACTCAACCATCAATCCTCAATTCACAATTCTCAATAGAATATCCTGAATTCTCAGGATTCAATACTCAAACCTCAATCCTCAGCCCTCAGCCCTCATCCTCCATCCTCAATCCTCAATACTCAATCCTCAATCTTCAATCCTCAATACTCAATCTTCAATCCTCAATCCTCAATCCTCAATCACCAATCCTCAATCCTCAATCCTCAATCGTCAGTCTTCAATACTCAATACTCAATCTGCAAACCTCAGTCCTCAATCCTCAATCCTCAATCCTCATTCTTCAGTCCTCAATACCCAGTCCTCAATCTTCAACCCTCAATCCTCAATCCTCAATTCTCAATCCTCAATCCTCAGTCCTCAGTCCTCAAACCTCAGTCCTCAAACCTCAGCCATCATCCTCAATCGTCAATCCTCGTTCCTCAGTCCTCAATCCTCAATCCCCAATCCTCAATAGTCAATTTCCAATCCTAGATCCTCAATCCCCAATCCTCAATCCTTAATCCTCAATCTTCAATCCTCAATCCTTAATACTCAATCGTCAATCCTCATTCTTCAATCCTCAATACCCAATCCTCAATCCTCAATCCTCAATTCTCAATCCTCAATCCTCAACCCTCAGCCCTCACCCTCAATCCTCAATCCTGAATCCTCAATCCTCAATCTTCAATCCTCAATACTCAGTCTTCAATCCTCAATCCTCTGTCCTCAATCCTCAGTCCTCAATCCACAATCATCAATCCTCAATCTTCAATACTCAACCCTCAATCCTCAATCCTCAATTCTCAATCCTCAATCCTCAGTCCTCAGTCCTCAAACCTCAGTCCTCAAACCTCAGCCATCATCCTCAATCGTCAATCCTCGTTCCTCAGTCCTCAATCCTCAATCCCCAATCCTCAATAGTCAATTTCCAATCCTAGATCCTCAATCCCCAATCCTCAATCCTTAATCCTCAATCCTCAATCCTCAGTCCGCAATCCTCAATCATCAATCCTGAATCTTCAATAATCAATCCTCAATCCTCAATCCTCAATCCTCAATACTCAACCTTCAATCCTCCATACTCAATCTTCAATCCTCAATCCTCAATCATCAATCCTCAATCCTCAATCCTCAGTCATCAATCCACAATCTTCAATACTCAATCCTCAATCCTCAATCCTCAGTCCTCAATCCACAATCATCACTCCTCAATCTTCAATACTCAATCCTCAATCCTCAATCCTCAATCCTCAATACTCAATCTTCAATCCTCAATCCTCAATCCTCAATCCTCAACCCTCAGCCCTCATCCTCAATCCTCAATTCTGAATCCTCAATCCTCAATCTTCAATCCTCAATACTCAGTCTTCAATCCTCAACACTCAATCCTCTATCCTCAGTCCTCAATCCACAATCATCAATCCTCAATCCTCAGTCATCAGTCCTCAATCCTCAATCGTCAATCCTCAATACCCAAACGTCAATCTTCAATCCTCAATCCCCAATACTCAATCCTCAATCCTCAATACTCAATCCTCAATCCTCAATCCTCAATCATCAATCCACAATCTTCAATACTGAATCCTCAATCCTCAATCCTCAATCCTCAATCCTCAATCATCAATCCTCCATCTTCAATACTCAATCCTTAATCCTCAATCCTCAATCCTCAATACTCAACCATCAATACTCAATTCACAATACTCAATAGATTATCCTGAATTCTCAGGATTCAATAATCAAACCTCAATCCTCAGCCCTCAGCCCTCATCCTCAATCCTAAATCCTCAATCCTCAATCCTCAATCTTCAATCCTCAATACACAATCTTCAATCCTCAATCCTCAATCCTCAATCACCAATCCTCAATCCTCAATCCTCAATCGTCAGTCTTCAATACACAATACTCAATCTGCAAACCTCAGTCCTCAATCCTCAATCCTCAATCCTCATTCTTCAGTCCTCAATACCCAGTCCTCAATCTTCAACCCTCAATCCTCAATCCTCAATTCTCAATCCTCAATCCTCAGCCCTCAGTCCTCAAACCTCAGTCCTCAAACCTCAGCCATCATCCTCAATCGTCAATCCTCGTTCCTCAGTCCTTAATCCTCAATCCTCAATCCTCAATAGTCAATCTCCAATCCTAGATCCTCAATCCACAATCCTCAATCCTTAATCCTCAATCTTCAATCCTCAATCCTCAATACTCAATCCTCAATATTCAATCCTCAATCCTCAATCATCAATCCCCAATCCTCAATCTTCAATCCTCAATCCTCAATCCTAAAGCTTCAATCCTCAATCCTCAATCTTCAATCCTGAATACTCAATCTTCAATCCTCAATCCTCAATCCTCAATCCTCAATCCTCAATCGTCAGTCTTCAATCCTCAATACTCAATCTTCAATCCTCAATCCTCAATCCTCAATCCTCAATCCTCAATCCTCAATCCTCATTCTTCAATCCTGAATACCCACTCCTCAACCTTCGATCCTCAATCCCCAATCCTCAATCCTTAATCCTCAATCTTCAATCCCCAAGCCCCAGTCCACAATCTTCAATCCTCAATGCTCAATCCTCAATCCTCAATCCTCAGTCATCAGTCCTCAATCCTCAATCCTCAAACCTCAATCCTCAACCGTCAGTCCTCGTCCTCAAACCTCAATCCCGAATCCTCAATCCTGAATCGTCAATCTTCAGCCCTCAGTCCTCAACAATCAATTGTCAATCCTCAGTCCTCATTAGAATATCCTCAATTCACAGTTTTCAGTACTCAATCATCAATCTTCAATCTTCAATCTTCAATACTCAATCTTCAATCCTCAATTCCCAATCCTCAATCGTCAATCCTCAATCCTCAATCCTCAGTCATCAATCCTCAATCTTCAATACTAAATCCTCAATCCTCAATCCTCAATCCTCAATCCTCAATACTAAACCTTCAATCCTTCATACCCAATCTTCAATCCTCAATCCTCAATTATCAATCCTCAATCCTCAATCCTCAGTCATCAATCCTCAATCTTCAATACTCAATCCTCAATCCTCAATCCTCAATCCTCAATCCCCAGTCCTCAATCCACAATCATCAATCCTCAATCTTCAATACTCAATCCTCAATCCTCAATCCTCAATCCTCAGTACTCGATCTTCAAACCTCAATCCTCAATCCTCAATCCTCAACCCTCAGCCCTCATCCTCAATCCTCAATCCTGAACCCTCTATCCTCAATCTTCAATCCTCAATACTCAGTCTTCAATCCTCAGTCCTCAATCCTCAATCCTCAATCCTCAATTCTCAATCCTCAATCCTCAACCCTCAGCCCTCACCCTCAATCCTCAATCCTGAATCCTCAATCCTCAATCTTCAATCCTCAATTCTCAGACTTCAATCCTCAATCCTCTATCCTCAATCCTCAGTCCTCAATCCACAATCATCCATCCTCAATCTTCAATACTCAATCCTCAATCCTCAATCCTCAACTCTCAATCCTCAATCCTCAGTCCTCAGTCCTCAAACCTCAGTCCTCAAACCTCAGGCATCATCCTCAGTCGTCAATCCTCGTTCCTCAATCCTCAATCCTCAATCTTCAATCCTCCATACTCAATCTTCAATCCTCAATCCTCAATCCTCAATCCTCAATCCTCAATCCTCAGTCCGCAATGCTCAATCATCAATCCTCAATCTTCAATACTCAATCCTCAATCCTCAATCCTCAATCCTCAATCCTCAATCCTCAATACTCAATCTTCAATCCTCAATCCTCAATCCTCAATCCTCAATCCTCAGTCATCAATCCACAATCTTCAATACTCAATCCTCAATCCTCAATCCTCAATCCTCAATCCTCAGTCCTCAATCCACAATCATCAATCCTCAATCTTCAATACTCAATCCTCAATCCTGAATCCTCAATCCTCAATACTCAATCTTCAATCCTCAATCCTCAATCCTCAATCCTCAACCCTCAGCCCTCATCCTCAATCCTCAATTCTGAATCCTCAATCCTCAATCTTCAATCCTCAATACTCAGTCTTCAATCCTCAACCCTTAATCCTCAATCCTCAGTCCTCAATCCACAATCATCAATCCTCAATCCTCAGCCATCAGTCCTCAATCCTCAATCCTCAAACCTCAATCCTCAACCGTCAGTCCTCGTCCTCAAACCTCAATCCGGAATCCTCAATACTGAATCGTCAATCTTCAGCCCTCAGTCCTCAACAATCAATTGTCAATCGTCAGTCCTCATTAGAATATCCTCAATTCACAGTTTTCAGTACTCAATCCCCAATCTTCAATCTTCAAATCTCAGTCTACAAACATCAATTCGCATCACTCAACACACAACACTCAGTCCTCAATCTTCAGTCCTCAATCCTCAATCCTCAATCTTCAATCCTCAATACTCAATCTTCAATCTTCAATCCTCAATTCTCAATCCTCAGTCCTCAATCCTCAATCGCCAATCCTCAATCCCCAATCCTCAAACTTCAATCCTCAGTCCTCAATCCTCAATCATCAATACTCAATGTTCAATCCTCAATACTCAAACTTCAATCCTCAACCCTCAATCCTCAATCCTCAATCCTCAATCCTCAATCCTCAATACTAAACCTTCAATCCTTCATACCCAATCTTCAATCCTCAATCCTCAATTATCAATCCTCAATCCTCAATCCTCAGTCATCAATCCTCAATCTTCAATACTCAATCCTCAATCATCAATACTCAATCTTCAATAATCAATCCTCAATCCTCAATCCTCAATACTCAACCTTCAATCCTCCATACTCAATCTTCAATCCTCAATCCTCAATCCTCAATCATCAATCCTCAATCCCCAATCCTCAGTCATCAATCCACTATCTTCAATACTCAATCCTCAATCCTCAATCCTCAGTCCTCAATCCACAATCATCACTCCTCAATCTTCAATACTCAATCCTCAATCCTCAATCCTCAATCCTCAATACTCAATCTTCAATCCTCAATCCTCAATCCTCAATCCTCAACCCTCAGCCCTGATCCTCAATCCTCAATTCTGAATCCTCAATCCTCAATCTTCAATCCTCAATACTCAGTCTTCAATCCTCAACACTCAATCCTCAATCCTCAGTCCTCAATCCACAATCATCAATCCTCAATCCTCAGTCATCAGTCCTCAATCCTCAATCGTCAATCCTCAATACCCAAACGTCAAACTTCAATCCTCAATCCCCAATACACAATCCTCAATCCTCAATACTCAATCCTCAATCCTCAATCCTCAATCATCAATCCACAATCTTCAATACTCAATCCTCAATCCTCAATCATCAATCCTCCATCTTCAATACTCAATCCTCAATCCTCAGTCCTCAATCCTCAATACTCAACCATCAATCCTCAATTCACAATACTCAATAGAATATCCTGAATTCTCAGAATACAATACTCAAACCTCAATCCTCAGCCCTCAGCCCTCATCCTCCATCCTCAATCCTCAACCCTCAATCCTCAATCTTCAATCCTCAATAATCAATCATCAATACTCAGTCTTCAATCCTCAATCCTCAATCCTCAATCCTCAGTCCGCAATCCTCAATCATCAATACTCAATCTTCAATAATCAATCCTCAATCCTCAATCCTCAATACTCAACCTTCAATCCTCCATACTCAATCTTCAATCCTCAATCCTCAATCCTCAATCATCAATCCTCAATCCCCAATCCTCAGTCATCAATCCACTATCTTCAATACTCAATCCTCAATCCTCAATCCTCAGTCCTCAATCCACAATCATCACTCCTCAATCTTCAATACTCAATCCTCAATCCTCAATCCTCAATCCTCAATACTCAATCTTCAATCCTCAATCATCAATCCTCAATCCTCAACCCTCAGCCCTGATCCTCAATCCTCAATTCTGAATCCTCAATCCTCAATCTTCAATCCTCAATACTCAGTCTTCAATCCTCAACACTCAATCCTCAATCCTCAGTCCTCAATCCACAATCATCAATCCTCAATCCTCAGTCATCAGTCCTCAATCCTCAATCGTCAATCCTCAATACCCAAACGTCAAACTTCAATCCTCAATCCCCAATACACAATCCTCAATCCTCAATACTCAATCCTCAATCCTCAATCCTCAATCATCAATCCACAATCTTCAATACTCAATCCTCAATCCTCAATCCTCAATCCTCAATCCTCAATCATCAATCCTCCATCTTCAATACTCAATCATCAATCCACAATCCTCAATCCTCAATACCCAACCATCAATACTCAATTCACAATACTCAATAGAATACCCTGAATTCTCAGGATTCAATACTCAAACCTCAATCCTCAGCCCTCAGCCCTCATCCTCCATCCTAAATCCTCAATCCTCAATCCTCAATCTTCAATCCTCAATACACAATCTTCAATCCTCAATCCTCAATCCTCAATCACCGATCCTGAATCCTCAATCCTCAATCGTCAGTCTTCAATACTCAATACTCAATCTGCAAACCTCAGTCCTCAATCCTCAATCCTCAATCCTCTTTCTTCAGTCCTCAATACCCAGTCCTCAATCTTCAACCCTCAATCCTCAATCCTCAATTCTCAATCCTCAATCCTCAGTCCTCAGTCCTCAAACCTCAGTCCTCAATCCTCAATACCCAACCATCAATACTCAATTCACAATACTCAATAGAATACCCTGAATTCTCAGGATTCAATACTCAAACCTCAATCCTCAGCCCTCAGCCCTCATCCTCCATCCTAAATCCTCAATCCTCAATCCTCAATCTTCAATCCTCAATACACAATCTTCAATCCTCAATCCTCAATCCTCAATCACCGATCCTGAATCCTCAATCCTCAATCGTCAGTCTTCAATACTCAATACTCAATCTGCAAACCTCAGTCCTCAATCCTCAATCCTCAATCCTCTTTCTTCAGTCCTCAATACCCAGTCCTCAATCTTCAACCCTCAATCCTCAATCCTCAATTCTCAATCCTCAATCCTCAGTCCTCAGTCCTCAAACCTCAGTCCTCAAACCTCAGCCATCATCCTCAATCGTCAATCCTCGTTCCTCAGTCCTTAGTCCTCAATCCTCAATCCTCAATAGTCAATCTCCAATCCTAGATCCTCAATCCACAATCCTCAATCCTTAATCCTCAATCTTCAATCCTCAATCCTCAATACTCAATCCTCAATATTCAATCCTCAATCCTCAATCCTCAATCCCCAATCCTCAATCTTCAATCCTCAATCCTCAATCCTAAAGCTTCAATCCTCAATCCTCAATCTTCAATCCTGAATACTCAATCTTCAATCCTCAATCCTCAATCCTCAATCCTCAACTCTCAATCCTCAATCCTCAGTCCTCAGTCCTCAAACCTCAGTCCTCAAACCTCAGGCATCATCCTCAATCGTCAATCGTCGTTCCTCAATCCTCAATCCTCAATCTTCAATCCTCCATACTCAATCTTCAATCCTCAATCCTCAATCATCAATCCTCAATCCTCA
This sequence comes from Calliopsis andreniformis, assembly GCF_051401765.1. NCBI lineage: Eukaryota > Metazoa > Arthropoda > Insecta > Hymenoptera > Andrenidae > Calliopsis > Calliopsis andreniformis. The sequence continues at coordinate 1,463,726 of NC_135071.1, read as the reverse complement.
ATCCTCAGTCATCAGTCCTCAATCTTCAATACTCAGTCCTCAATCATCAATCCTCAATCCTCAATTCTCAATTCTCATTCCTCAAACCTCAATCCTCAACCCTCAGTCCTCATCCTCAATTCTCAATTCCAAACCCTCAACCCTCAATCCTCAATCTTCAATCCTCAATAATCAATCATCAATACTCAGTCTTCAATCCTAAATCCTCAATCCTGAATCCTCAGTCCGCAATCCTCAATCATCAATCCTCAATCTTCAATACTCAATCCTCAATCCTCAATCCTCAATCCTCAATCCTCAATCCTCAATCCTCAATACTCAATCCTCAATCCTCAATCCTCAATACTCGATCCTCAATCCTCAATCCTCAATCATCAATCCACAATCTTCAATACTCAATCCTCAATCCTCAATCCTCAATCCTCAATGCCCAATCATCAATCCTCCATCTTCAATACTCAATCCTCAATCCTCAATCCTCAATCGTCAATACTCAACCATCAATACTCAATTCACAATACTCAATAGAATACCCTGAATTCTCAGGATTCAATACTCAAACCTCAATCCTCAGCCCTCAGCCCTCATCCTCCATCCTAAATCCTCAATCCTCAATCCTCAATCTTCAATCCTCAATACACAATCTTCAATCCTCAATCCTCAATCCTCAATCACCGATCCTCAATCCTCAATCCTCAATCGTCAGTCTTCAATACTCAATACTCAATCTGCAAACCTCAGTCCTCAATCCTCAATCCTCAATCCTCATTCTTCAGTCCTCAATACCCAGTCCTCAATCTTCAACCCTCAATCCTCAATCCTCAATTCTCAATCCTCAATCCTCAGTCCTCAGTCCTCAAACCTCAGTCCTCAAACCTCAGCCATCATCCTCAATCGTCAATCCTCGTTCCTCAGCACTCGATCTTCAATCCTCAATCCTCAATCCTCAATCCTCAACCCTCAGCCCTCATCCTCAATCCTCAATCCTGAATCCTCTATCCTCAATCTTCAATCCTCAATACTCAGTCTTCAATCCTCAGTCCTCAATCCTCAATCCTCAATCCTCAATCGTCAGTCTTCAATACTCAATACTCAATCTGCAAACCTCAGTCCTCAATCCTCAATCCTCAATCCTCATTCTTCAGTCCTCAATACCCAGTCCTCAATCTTCAACCCTCAGTCCTCAATCCTCAATTCTCAATCCTCAATCCTCAGTCCTCAGTCCTCAAACCTCAGTCCTCAAACCTCAGCCATCATCCTCAATCGTCAATCCTCGTTCCTCAGTCCTTAATCCTCAATCCTCAATCCTCAATAGTCAATCTCCAATCCTAGATCCTCAATCCACAATCCTCAATCCTTAATCCTCAATCTTCAATCCTCAATCCTCAATACTCAATCCTCAATATTCAATCCTCAATCCTCAATCCTCAATCCCCAATCCTCAATCTTCAATCCTCAATCCTCAATCCTAAAGCTTCAATCCTCAATCCTCAATCTTCAATCCTGAATACTCAATCTTCAGTCCTCAATCCTCAATCCTCAATCTTGAATCCTCAATCGTCAGTCTTCAATCCTCAATACTCAATCTTCAATCCTCAATCCTCAATCCTCAATCCTCAATCCTCAATCCTCATTCTTCAATCCTGAATACCCACTCCTCAACCTTCGATCCTCAATCCCCAATCCTCAATCCTTAATCCTCAATCTTCAATCCTCAATCCCCAGTCCACAATCTTCAATCCTCAATGCCCAATCCTCAATCCTCAATCCTCAGTCATCAGTCCTCAATCCTCAATCCTCAAACCTCAATCCTCAACCGTCAGTCCTCGTCCCCAAACCTCAATCCCGAATCCTCAATCCTGAATCGTCAATCTTCAGCCCTCAGTCCTCAACAATCAATTGTCAATCCTCAGTCCTCATTAGAATATCCTCAATTCAAAGTTTTCAGTACTCAATCATCAATCTTCAATCTTCAAATCTCAGTCTACAAACATCAATTCGCATCACTCAACACTCAACACTCAGTCCTCAATCCTCAATCCTCAATCCTCAGTCCTCAATCCACAATCATCAATCCTCAATCCTCAATACTCAACCATCAATTCTCAATTCACAATACTCAATAGAATATCCTGAATTCTCAGGATTCAATACTCAAACCTCAATCCTCAGCCCTCAGCCCTCATCCTCCATCCTCAATCCTCAATCCTCAATCCTCAATCTTCAATCCTCAATACTCAATCTTCAATCCTCAATCCTCAATCCTCAATCACCAATCCTCAATCCTCAATCCTCAATCGTCAGTCTTCAATACTCAATACTCAATCTGCAAACCTCAGTCCTCAATCCTCAATCCTCAATCCTCATTCTTCAGTCCTCAATACCCAGTCCTCAATCTTCAACCCTCAATCCTCAACCCACAATTCTCAATCCTCAATCCTCAGTCCTCAGTCCTCAAACCTCAGTCCTCAAACCTCAGCCATCATCCTCAATCGTCAATCCTCGTTCCTCAATCCTCAATCCTCAATCCTCAATCCTCAATAGTCAATCTCCAATCCTAGATCCTCAATCCACAATCCTCAATCCTTAATCCTCAATCTTCAATCCTCAATCCTCAATACTCAATCCTCAATATTCAATCCTCAATCCTCAATCCTCAATCCCCAATCCTCAATCTTCAATCCTCGATCCTCAATCCTCAAGCCTCAATCCTCGATCCTCAATCTTCAATCCTGAATACTCAATCCTCATTCCTCAAACCTCAATCCTCAACCCTCAGTCCCCATCCTCAATCCTCAATACTCAATCTTCAATCCTCAATCCTCAATCCTCAATCCTCAACCCTCAGCCCTCATCCTCAATCCTCAATCCTGAATCCTCTATCCTCAATCTTCAATCCTCAATACTCAGTCTTCAATCCTCAATCCTCAATCCTCAATCCTCAATCATCAATCCTCCATCTTCAATACTCAATCCTCAATCCTCAATCCTCAATCCTCAATACTCAACCATCAATTCTCAATTCACAATACTCAATAGAATATCCTGAATTCTCAGGATTCAATACTCAAACCTCAATCCTCAGCCCTCAGCCCTCATCCTCCATCCTCAATCCTCAATCCTCAATCCTCAATCTTCAATCCTCAATACTCAATCTTCAATCCTCAATCCTCAATCCTCAATCACCAATCCTCAATCCTCAATCCTCAATCGTCAGTCTTCAATACTCAATACTCAATCTGCAAACCTCAGTCCTCAATCCTCAATCCTCAATCCTCATTCTTCAGTCCTCAATACCCAGTCCTCAATCTTCAACCCTCAATCCTCAATCCACAATTCTCAATCCTCAATCCTCAGTCCTCAGTCCTCAAACCTCAGTCCTCAAACCTCAGCCATCATCCTCAATCGTCAATCCTCGTTCCTCAATCCTCAATCCTCAATCCTCAATCCTCAATAGTCAATCTCCAATCCTAGATCCTCAATCCCCAATCCTCAATCCTTAATCCTCAATCTTCAATCCTCAATCCTCAATACTCAATCCTCAATACTCAATCCTCAATCCTCAATCCTCAATCCCCAATCCTCAATCTTCAATCCTCGATCCTCAATCCTCAAGCCTCAATCCTCGATCCTCAATCTTCAATCCTGAATACTCAATCCTCATTCCTCAAACCTCAATCCTCAACCCTCAGTCCCCATCCTCAATCCTCAATACTCAATCTTCAATCCTCAATCCTCAATCCTCAATCCTCAACCCTCAGCCCTCATCCTCAATCCTCAATTCTGAATCCTCAATCCTGAATCTTCAATCCTCAATACTCAGTCTTCAATCCTCAACCCTCAATCCTCAATTCTCAGTCCTCAATCCACAATCATCAATCCTCAATCCTCAGTCATCAGTCCTCAATCCTCAATCCTCAAACCTCAATCCTCAACCGTCAGTCCTCGTCCTCAAACCTCAATCCCGAATCCTCAACCCTGAATCGTCAATCTTCAGCCCTCAGTCCTCAACAATCAATTGTCAATCCTCAGTCCTCATTAGAATATGCTCAATTCACAGTTTTCAGTACTCAATCCCCAATCTTCAATCTTCAAATCTCAGTCTACAAACATCAATTCGCATCACTCAACACTCAACACTCAGTCCTCAATCTTCAGTCCTCAATCCTCAATCCTCAATCTTCAATCCTCAATACTCAATCTTCAATCTTCAATCCTCAATTCTCAATACTCAGTCCTCAATCCTCAATCGCCAATCCTCAATCCCCAATCCTCAACCTTCAATCCTCAGTCCTCAATCCTCAATCATCAATACTCAATGTTCAATCCTCAATACTCAACCTTCAATCCTCAACCCTCAATCCTCAATCAACAATCCTCAATCCTCAATCATCAATCTTCAACCTTCAATACTCAATCTTCAATCCTCAATTCCCAATCCTCAATCGTCAATCCTCAATCCTCAATCCTCAGTCATCAATCCTCAATCTTCAATACTCAATCCTCAATCCTCAATCCTCAATCCTCAATCCTCAATCCTCAATCCTCAATCCTCATTCCTCAAACCTCAATCCTCAACCCTCAGTCCCCATCCTCAATTCTCAATTCTCAATCCACAATCCTCAACACTCAATCTTCAATCCTCAAGCATCAACCTCCTATCCTAGATCCTCAATCCCCAATACTCTATCCTTAATCCTCAATATTCAATCCTCTATCCCCAGTCCACAATCTTCAATCCCCAAAAGCTCAATAATCAATCCTCAATCCTCAGTCCTCAATCGTCAATCATCAGTCCTCAATCTTCAATACTCAATCCTCAATCCTCAATCCTCAATCCTCAATCCTGAATCCTCAATCATCGATCCTGAATCTTCAATACTCAATCCTCAATCCTCAATCCTTAATCCTCAATCGTCAATCCTCGTTCTTCAATCCTCAATACCCAATCCTCAATCCTCAATCCTCAATCCTCAATTCTCAGTCCTCAATGCTCAGTCCTCAGTCCTCAAACCTCAGTCCTCAAACCTCAGCCATCATCCTCAATCGTCAATCCTCGTTCCTCAATCCTCAATCCCCAGTCTTCGATCCTCCATACTCAATCTTCAATCCTCAATCCTCAATCATCAATCGTCAATCCTCAATCCTCAGTCATCAATACTCAATCTTCAATACTCTATCCTCAATCATCAATCCTCAATCCTCAATCCTCAAACCTCATACCTCAAACCTCAATCCTCAACCCTCAGTCCTCATTCTCAATTCTCAATTCTTAATCCTCAATCCTCAATCCTCATTCTTCAATCCTCAATAATCAATCCTCAATACTCAGTCTTCAATCCTCAATCCTCAATCCTCAATCCTCAGTCATCAATCCTCAACCTTCAATACTCAATCCTCAATCCTCAATCCTCAATCCTCAATCCTCAGTCCTCAATCCACAATCATCAATCCTCAATCTTCAATACTCAATCCTCAATCCTCAATCCTCAATCCTCAGTACTCGATCTTCAATCCTCAATCCTCAATCCTCAACCCTCAGCCCTCATCCTCAATCCTCAATCCTGAATCCTCTATCCTCAATCTTCAATCCTCAATACTCAGTCATCAATCCTCAGTCCTCAATCCTCAATCCTCAATCCTCAATTCTCAATCCTCAATCCTCAACCCTCAGCCCCCACCCTCAATCCTCAATACTGAATCCTCAATCCTCAACCTTCAATCCTCAATCCTCAGTCTTCAATCCTCAATCCTCTATCCTCAATCCTCAGTCCTCAATCCACAATCATCAATCCTCAATCTTCAATACTCAATCCTCAATCCTCAGTCCTCAACTCTCAATCCTCAATCCTCAGTCCTCAGTCCTCAAACCTCAGTCCTCAAACCTCAGCCATCATCCTCAATCGTCAATCCTCGTTCCTCAATCCTCAATCCTCAAACTTCAATCCTCCATACTCAATCTTCAATCCTCAATCCTCAATCATCAATCCCCAATCCTCAATCCTCAGTCATCAATCCTCAATCTTCAATGCTCAATCCTCAATCATCAATCCTCAATCCTCAATTCTCAATCCTCATTCCTCAAACCTCAATCCTCAACCCTCAGTCCTCATCCTCAATTCTCAATTCTAAATCCTCGACCCTCAATCCTCAATCTTCAATCCTCAATAATCAATCATCAATACTCAATCCTCAATCCTCAATACTCAACCTTCAATCCTCCATACTCAATCTTCAATCCTCAATCCTCAATCATCAATCCTCAATCCTCAATCCTCAGTCATCAATCCACAATCTTCAATACTCAATCCTCAATCCTCAATCCTCAATCCTCAATCCTCAGTCCTCAATCCACAATCATCAATCCTCAATCTTCAATACTCAATCCTCAATCCTCAATCCTCAATCCTCAACCCTCAGGTCTCATCCTCAATCCTCAATTCTGAATCCTCAATCCTGAATCTTCAATCCTCAATACTCAGTCTTCAATCCTCAACCCTCAATCCTCAATCCTCAGTCCTCAATCCACAATCGTCAATCCTCAATCCTCAGTCATCAGTCCTCAATCCTCAATCCTCAAACCTCAATCCTCAACCGTCAGTCCTCGTCCTCAAACCTCAATCCCGAATCCTCAATCCTGAATCGTCAATCTTCAGCCCTCAGTCCTCAACAATCAATTGTCAATCCTCAGTCCTCATTAGAATATCCTCAATTCACAGTTTTCAGTACTCAATCCCCAATCTTCAATCTTCAAATCTCAGTCTACAAACATCAATTCGCATCACTCAACACACAACACTCAGTCCTCAATCTTCAGTCCTCAATCCTCAATCCTCAATCTTCAATCCTCAATACTCAATCTTCAATCTTCAATCCTCAATTCTCAATCTGCAGTCCTCAATCCTCAATCGCCAATCCTCAATCCCCAATCCTCAACCTTCAATCCTCAGTCCTCAATCCTCAATCATCAATACTCAATGTTCAATCCTCAATACTCAACCTTCAATCCTCAACCCTCAATCCTCAATCCACAATCCTCAATCCTCAATCCTCTATCCTCAATCCTCAGTACTCGATCTTCAATCCTCAATCCTCAATCCTCAATCCTCAACCCTCAGCCCTCATCCTCAATCCTCAATCCTGAATCCTCTATCCTCAATCTTGAATCCTCAATACTCAGTCTTCAATCCTCAATCCTCAATCCTCAATCCTCAATCATCAATCCTCCATCTTCAATACTCAATCCTCAATCCTCAATCCTCAATCCTCAATACTCAACCATCAATTCTCAATTCACAATACTCAATAGAATATCCTGAATTCTCAGGATTCAATACTCAAACCTCAATCCTCAGCCCTCAGCCCTCATCCTCCATCCTCAATCCTCAATCCTCAATCCTCAATCTTCAATCCTCAATACTCAATCTTCAATCCTCAATCCTCAATCCTCAATCACCAATCCTCAATCCTCAATCGTCAGTCTTCAATACTCAATACTCAATCTGCAAACCTCAGTCCTCAATCCTCAATCCTCAATCCTCATTTTTCAGTCCTCAATACCCAGTCCTCAATCTTCAACCCTCAATCCTCAATCCACAATTCTCAATCCTCAATCCTCAGTCCTCAGTCCTCAAACCTCAGTCCTCAAACCTCAGCCATCATCCTCAATCGTCAATCCTCGTTCCTCAATCCTCAATCCTCAATCCTCAATCCTCAATAGTCAATCTCCAATCCTAGATCCTCAATCCCCAATCCTCAATCCTTAATCCTCAATCTTCAATCCTCAATCCTCAATACTCAATCCTCAATACTCAATGCTCAATCCTCAATCCTCAATCCCCAATCCTCAATCTTCAATCCTCGATCCTCAATCCTCAAGCCTCAATCCTCGATCCTCAACTCTCAATCCTCAATCCTCAGTTCTCAGTCCTCAAACCTCAGTCCTCAAACCTCAGCCATCATCCTCAATCGTCAATCCTCGTTCCTCAATCCTCAATCCTCAATCTTCAATCCTCCATACTCAATCTTCAATCCTCAATCCTCAATCATCAATCCTCAATCCTCAATCCTCAGTCATCAATCCTCAATCTTCAATACTCAGTCCACAATCATCAATCCTCAATCCTCAATTCTCAATCCTCATTCCTCAAACCTCAATCCTCAACCCTCAGTCCTCAACCTCAATTCTCAATTCCAAACCCTCAACCCTCAATCCTCAATCTTCAATCCTCAATAATCAATCATCAATACTCAGTCTTCAATCCTCAATCCTCAATCCTCAATCCTCAGTCCGCAATCCTCAATCATCAATCCTCAATCTTCAATACTCAGTCCTCAATCCTCAATCCTCAATCCTCAATACTCAACCTTCAATCCTCCATACTCAATCTTCAATCCTCAATCCTCAATCATCAATCCTCAATCCTCAATCCTCAGTCATCAATCCACAATCTTCAATACTCAATCCTCAATCCTCAATCCTCAATCCTCAATCCTCAGTCCTCAATCCACAATCATCAATCCTCAATCTTCAATACTCAATCCTCAATCCTCAATCCTCAATCCTCAATACTCAATCTTCAATCCTCAATCCTCAATCCTCAATCCTCAACCCTCAGCCCTCATCCTCAATCCTCAATTCTGAATCCTCAATCCTCAATCTTCAATCCTCAATACTCAGTCTTCAATCCTCAACCCTCAATCCTCAATCCTCAGTCCTCAATCCACAATCATCAATCCTCAATCCTCAGTCACCAGTCCTCAATCCTCAATCCTCAAACCTCAATCCTCAACCGTCAGTCCTCGTCCTCAAACCTCAATCCCGAATCCTCAATCCTGAATCGTCAATCTTCAGCCCACAGTCCTCAACAATCAATTGTCAATCCTCAGTCCTCATTAGAATATCCTCAATTCACAGTTTTCAGTACTCAATCCCCAATCTTCAATCTTCAAATCTCAGTATACAAACATCAATTCGAATCACTCAACACACAACACTCAGTCCTCAATCTTCAGTCCTCAATCCTCAATCCTCAATCTTCAATCCTCAATACTCAATCTTCAATCTTCAATCCTCAATACTCAACCTTCAATCCTCAACCCTCAATCCTCAATCCACAATCCTCAATCCTCAATCCTCAATCCTCAATCCTCAGTACTCGATCTTCAATCCTCAATCCTCAATCCTCAATCCTCAACCCTCAGCCCTCATCCTCAATCCTCAATCCTGAATACTCTATCCTCAATCTTCAATCCTCAATACTCAGTCTTCAATCCTCAATCCTCAATCCTCAGTCATCAATCCTCCATCTTCAATACTCAATCCTCAATCCTCAATCCTCAATCCTCAATACTCAACCATCAATCCTCAACTCACAACACTCAATAGAATATCCTGAATTCTCAGGATTCAATACTCAAACCTCAATCCTCAGCCCTCAGCCCTCATCCTCCATCCTCAATCCTCAATCCTCAATCCTCAATCTTCAATCCTCAATACTCAATCTTCAATCCTCAATCCTCAATCCTCAATCACCAATCCTTAATCCTCAATCCTCAATCCTCAATCCTCAATCGTCATTCCTCAATACCCAAACGTCAATCTTCAATCCTCAATCCCCAATACTCAATCCTCAATCTTCAATCCTCAATACTCAATCTTCAATCCTCAATCCTCAATCCTCGATCACCAATCCTCAATCCTCAATCCTCAATCGTCAGTCTTAAATACTCAATACTCAATCTGCAAACCTCAGTCCTCAATCCTCAATCCTCAATCCTCATTCTTCAGTCCTCCATACCCAGCCCTCAATCTTCAACCCTCAATCCTCAATCCTCAATTCTCAATCCTCAATCCTCAGTCCTCAGTCCTCAAACCTCAGTCCTCAAACCTCAGCCATCATTCTCAATCGTCAATCCTCGTTCCTCAGTCCTCAATCCTCAATCCTCAATCCTCAATAGTCAATCTCCAATCCTAGATCCTCAATCCCCAATCCTCAAACCTTAATCCTCAATCCTCAATCCTCAATCCTCATTCTTCAATCCTGAATACCCACTCCTCAACCTTCGATCTTCAATCCTCAATCCTCAATCCTCAATCCTCAATCCTCAATCCTCAATCCTCATTCCTCAAACCTCAATCCTCAACCCTCAGTCCCCATCCTCAATTCTCAATTCTCAATCCACAATCCTCAATTCTCAATCTTCAATCCTCAATCATCAATCTCCTATCCTAGATCCTCAATCCGCAATACTCTATCCTTAATCCTCAATATTCAATCCTCTATCCCCAGTCCACAATCTTCAATCCCCAAAAGCTCAATAATCAATCCTCAATCCTCAGTCCTCAATCGTCAATCATCAGTCCTCAATCTTCAATACTCAATCCTCAATCCTCAATCCTCAATCCTCAATCCTGAATCCTCAATCATCGATCCTGAATCTTCAATACTCAATCCTCAATCCTCAATCCTTAACCCTCAATCGTCAATCCTCATTCTTCAATCCTCAATACCCAATCCTCAATCCTCAATCCTCAATCCTCAATTCTCAGTCCTCAATGCTCAGTCCTCAGTCCTCAAACCTCAGTCCTCAAACCTCAGCCATCATCCTCAAACGTCAATCCTCGTTCCTCAATCCTCAATCCCCAGTCTTCGATCCTCCATACTCAATCTTCAATCCTCAATCCTCAATCATCAATCCTCAATCCTCAATCCTCAGTCATCAATACTCAATCTTCAATACTCAATCCTCAATCATCAATCCTCAATCCTCAATCCTCAAACCTCATTCCTCAAACCTCAATCCTCAACCCTCAGTCCTCATTCTCAATTCTCAATTCTTAATCCTCAATCCTCAATCCTCAGTCTTCAATCCTCAATAATCAATCCTCAATACTCAGTCTTCAATCCTCAATCCTCAATCCTCAATCCTCAGTCATCAATCCTCAACCTTCAATACTCAATCCACAATCCTCAATCCTCAATCCTCAATCCTCAGTCCTCAATCCACAATCATCAATCCTCAATCTTCAATACTCAATCCTCCATCCTCAATCCTCAATCCTCAATCAGCAATCCTCAATCCTCAATCCTCAATCGTCAGTCTTCAATACTCAATACTCAATCTGCAAACCTCAGTCCTCAATCCTCAATCCTCAATCCTCATTCTTCAGTCCTCAATACCCAGTCCTCAATCTTCAACCCTCAATCCTCAATCCACAATTCTCAATCCTCAATACTCAATCTTCAATCTTCAATCCTCAATTCTCAATCCTCAACCCTCAGCCCTCATCCTCAATCCTCAATCCTGAATCCTCTATCCTCAATCTTCAATCCTCAATACTCAGTCTTCAATCCTCAATCCTCAATCCTCAATCCTCAATCATCAATCCTCCATCTTCAATACTCAATCCTCAATCCTCAATCCTCAATCCTCAATACTCAACCATCAATTCTCAATTCACAATACTCAATAGAATATCCTGAATTCTCAGGATTCAATACTCAAACCTCAATCCTCAGCCCTCAGCCCTCATCCTCCATCCTCAATCCTCAATCTTCAATCCTCAATCTTCAATCCTCAATACTCAATCTTCAATCCTCAATCCTCAATCCTCAATCACCAATCCTCAATCCTCAATCCTCAATCGTCAGTCTTCAATACTCAATACTCAATCTGCAAACCTCAGTCCTCAATCCTCAGTCCTCAATCCTCATTCTTCAGTCCTCAATACCCAGTCCTCAATCTTCAACCCTCAATCCTCAATCCACAATTCTCAATCCTCAATCCTCAGTCCTCAGTCCTCAAACCTCATTCCTCAAACGTCAGCCATCATCCTCAATCGTCAATCCTCGTTCCTCAATCCTCAATCCTCAATCCTCAATCCTCAATAGTCAATCTCCAATCCTAGATCCTCAATCCCCAATCCTCAATCCTTAATCCTCAATCTTCAATCCTCAATCCTCAATACTCAATCCTCAATACTCAATCCTCAATCATCAATCCTCAATCCCCAATCCTCAATCTTCAATCCTCAATCCTCAATCCTCAAGCCTCAATCCTCAATCCTCAATCTTCAATCCTGAATACTCAATCCTCATTCCTCAAACCTCAATCCTCAACCCTCAGTCCCCATTCTCAATTCTCAATTCTCAATCCACAATCCTCAATACTCAATCTTCAATCCTCAATCCTCAATCCTCAATCCTGAGTCCTCAATCGTCAATCCTCATTCTTCAATCCTCAATACCCAATCCTCAATCCTCAATCCTCAATTCTCAATTCTCAGTCCTCAATCCTCAGCCCTGAATCGTCAATCTTCAGCCCTCAGTCCTCAACAATCTATTGTCAATCCTCAGTCCTCATTAGAATATCCTCAATTCACAGTTTTCAGTACTCAATCTCCAATATTCAATCTTCAAATCTCAGTCTACAAACATCAATTCGCATCACTCAACACTCAACACTCAGACCTCAATCTTCAGTCCTCAATACTCAATCCTCAATCTTCAATCCTCAGTACTCAATCTTCAATATTCAATCCTCAATTCTCAATCCTCAGTCATCAATCCACAATCTTCAATACTCAATCCTCAGTCCTCAATCCTCAATCCTCAATCCTCAGTCCTCAATCCACAATCATCAATCCTAAATCTTCAATACTCAATCCTCAATCCTCAATCCTCAATCCTCAATACTCAATCTTCAATCCTCAATCCTCAATCCTCAATCCTCAACACTCAGCCCTCATCCTCAATCCTCAATTCTGAATCCTCAATCCTGAATCTTCAATCCTCAGTACTCAGTCTTCAGTCCTCAACACTCAATCCTCAATCCACAGTACTCAATCCACAATCATCAATCCTCAATCCTCAATCATCAGTCCTCAATCCTCAATCCTCAAACCTCTATCCTCAACCGTCAGTCCTCGTCCTCAAACCTCAATCCCGAATCCTCAATCCTGAATCGTCATCTTCAGCCCTCAGTCCTCAACAATCAATTGTCAATCCTCAGTCCTCATTAGAATATCCTCAATTCACAGTTTTCAGTACACAATCCCCAATCTTCAATCTTCAAATCTCAGTCTACAAACATCAGTTCGCATCACTCAACACACAACACTCAAACCTCAATCTTCAGTCCTCAATCCTCAATCCTCAATCTTCAATCCTCAATACTCAATCTTCAATCTTCAATCCTCAATTCCCAATCCTCAGTCCTCAATCCTCAATCGCCAATCCTCAATCCCCAATCCTCAAACTTCAATCCTCAGTCCTCAATCCTCAATCATCAATACTCAATGTTCAATCCTCAATACTCAACCTTCAATCCTCAACCCTCAATCCTCAATCCACAATCCTCAATCCTCAATCCTCAATCCTCAATCCTCAGTACTCGATCTTCAATCCTCAATCCTCAATCCTCAATCCACAACCCTCAGCCCTCATCCTCAATCCTCAATCCTGAATCCTCTATCCTCAATCTTCAATCCTCAATACTCAGTCTTCAATCCTCAATCCTCAATCCTCAATCCTCAGTCATCAATCCTCCATCTTCAATACTCAATCCTCAATCCTCAATCCTCAATCCTCAATCTTCAATCCTCAATACTCAATCTTCAATCCTCAATCCTCAATCCTCAATCACCAATCCTTAATCCTCAATCCTCAATCGTCAGTCTTCAATACTCAATACTCAATCTGCAGACCTCAGTCCTCAATCCTCAATCCTCAATCCTCATTCTTCAGTCCTCAATACCCAGTCCTCAATCTTCAACCCTCAATCCTCAATCCTCAATTCTCAATCCTCAATCCTCAGTCCTCAGACCTCAAACCTCAGTCCTCAAACCTCAGCCATCATCCTCAATCGTCAATCCTCGTTCCTCAATCCTCAATCCTCAATCCTCAATAGTCAACCTCCAATCCTAGATCCTCAATCCCCAATCCTCAATCCTTAATCCTCAATCCTCAATCCTCAATCCTCAATACTCAATCCTCAATACTCAATCCTCAATCCTCAATCCTCAATCCTCAATCCTCAATCTTCAATCCTCAATCTTCAATCCTCAAGCCTCAATCCTCAATCCTCAATCTTCAATCCTGAATACTCAATCTTCAATCCTCAATCCTCAATCCTCAATCCTCAATCCTCAATCGTCAGTCTTCAATCCTCAATACTCAATCTTCAATCCTCAATCCTCAATCCTCAATCCTCAATCCTCATTCTTCAATCCTGAATACCCACTCCTCAACCTTCGATCCTCAATCCCCAATCCTCAATCCTTAATCCTCAATCTTCAATCCTCAATCCCCAGTCCACAATCTTCAATCCTCAATTCCCAATCCTCAATCGTCAACCCTCAATCCTCAATCCTCAGTCATCACACCTCAATCTTCAATACTCAATCCTCAATCCTCAATCCTCAATCCTCAATCCTCAATCCTCAATCCTCATTCCTCAAACCTCAATCCTCAACCCTCAGTCCCCATCCTCAATTCTCAATTCTCAATCCACAATCCTCAATACTCAATCTTCAATCCTCAAACATCAATCTCCTATCCTAGAACCTCAATCCCCAATACTCTATCCTTAATCCTCAATATTCAATCCTCTATCCCCAGTCCACAATCTTCAATCCCCAAAAGCTCAATAATCAATCCTCAATCCTCAGTCCTCCGTCGTCAATCATCAGTCCTCAATCTTCAATACTCAATCCTCAATCCTCAATCCTCAATCCTCAATACTGAATCCTCAATCATCGATCCTGAATATTCAATACTCAATCCTCAATCCTCAATCCTTAATCCTCAATCGTCAATCCTCATTCTTCAATCCTCAATCCTCAATACTCAATCCTCAATACTCAATCCTCAATCCTCAATCCTCAATCCTCAATACTCAATCTTCAATCCTCAATCCTCAATCCTCAAACCTCAAGACTCAGCCCTCATCCTCAATCCTCAATTCTGAATCCTCAATCCTGAATCTTCAATCCTCAGTACTCAGTCTTCAGTCCTCAACACTCAATCCTCAATCCACAGTACTCAATCCACAATCATCAATCCTCAATCCTCAATCATCAGTCCTCAATCCTCAATCCTCAAACCTCTATCCTCAACCGTCAGTCCTCGTCCTCAAACCTCAATCCCGAATCCTCAATCCTGAATCGTCATCTTCAGCCCTCAGTCCTCAACAATCAATTGTCAATCCTCAGTCCTCATTAGAATATCCTCAATTCACAGTTTTCAGTACTCAATCCGAAATCTTCAATCTTCAAATCTCAGTCTACAAACATCAGTTCGCATCACTCAACACACAACACTCAAACCTCAATCTTCAGTCCCCAATCCTCAATCCTCAATCTTCAATCCTCAATACTCAATCTTCAATCTTCAATCCTCAATTCCCAATCCTCAGTCCTCAATCCTCAATCGCCAATCCTCAATCCCCAATCCTCAAACTTCAATCCTCAGTCCTCAATCCTCAATCATCAATACTCAATGTTCAATCCTCAATACTCAACCTTCAATCCTCAACCCTCAATCCTCAATCCACAATCCTCAATCCTCAATCCTCAATCCTTAATCCTCAGTACTCGATCTTCAATCCTCAATCCTCAATCCTCAATCCACAACCCTCAGCCCTCATCCTCAATCCTCAATCCTGAATCCTCTATCCTCAATCTTCAATCCTCAATACTCAGTCTTCAATCCTCAATCCTCAATCCTCAATCCTCAGTCATCAATCCTCCATCTTCAATACTCAATCCTCAATCCTCAATCCTCAATCCTCAATCTTCAATCCTCAATACTCAATCTTCAATCCTCAATCCTCAATCCTCAATCACCAATCCTTTATCCTCAATCCTCAATCGTCAGTCTTCAATACTCAATACTCAATCTGCAGACCTCAGTCCTCAATCCTCAATCCTCAATCCTCATTCTTCAGTCCTCAATACCCAGTCGTCAATCTTCAACCCTCAATCCTCAATCCTCAATTCTCAATCCTCAATCCTCAGTCCTCAGACCTCAAACCTCAGTCCTCAAACCTCAGCCATCATCCTCAATCGTCAATCCTCGTTCCTCAATCCTCAATCCTCAATCCTCAATAGTCAACCTCCAATCCTAGATCCTCAATCCCCAATCCTCAATCCTTAATCCTCAATCCTCAATCCTCAATCCTCAATACTCAATCCTCAATACTCAATCCTCAATCCTCAATCCTCAATCCTCAATCCTCAATCTTCAATCCTCAATCTTCAATCCTCAAGCCTCAATCCTCAATCCTCAATCTTCAATCCTGAATACTCAATCTTCAATCCTCAATCCTCAATCCTCAATCCTCAATCCTCAATCGTCAGTCTTCAATCCTCAATACTCAATCTTCAATCCTCAATCCTCAATCCTCAATCCTCAATCCTCATTCTTCAATCCTGAATACCCACTCCTCAACCTTCGATCCTCAATCCCCAATCCTCAATCCTTAATCCTCAATCTTCAATCCTCAATCCCCAGTCCACAATCTTCAATCCTCAATTCCCAATCCTCAATCGTCAACCCTCAATCCTCAATCCTCAGTCATCACTCCTCAATCTTCAATACTCAATCCTCAATCCTCAATCCTCAATCCTCAATCCTCAATCCTCAATCCTCATTCCTCAAACCTCAATCCTCAACCCTCAGTCCCCATCCTCAATTCTCAATTCTCAATCCACAATCCTCAATACTCAATCTTCAATCCTCAATCATCAATCTCCTATCCTAGAACCTCAATCCCCAATACTCTATCCTTAATCCTCAATATTCAATCCTCTATCCCCAGTCCACAATCTTCAATCCCCAAAAGCTCAATAATCAATCCTCAATCCTCAGTCCTCCGTCGTCAATCATCAGTCCTCAATCTTCAATACTCAATCCTCAATCCTCAATCATCAATCCTCAATACTGAATCCTCAATCATCGATCCTGAATATTCAATACTCAATCCTCAATCCTCAATCCTTAATCCTCAATCGTCAATCCTCATTCTTCAATCCTCAATACCCAATCCTCAATCCTCAATCCTCAATCCTCAATTCTCAGTCCTCAATCCTCAGACCTGAATCGTCAATCTTCAGCCCTCAGTTCTCAACAATCTATTGTCAATCCTCAGTCCTCATTAGAATATCCTCAATTCACAGTTTTCAGTACTCAATCTCCAATCTTCAATCTTCAAATCTCAGTCTACAAACATCAATTCGCATCACTCAACACTCAACACTCAGTCCTCAATCTTCAGTCCTCAATCCTCAATCCTCAATCTTCAATCCTCAATACTCAATCTTCAATCTTAAATCCTCAATTCTCAATCCTCAGTCCTCAACCCTCAATCACCATTCCTCAATCCCCAATCCTCAATCTTCAATCCTCAGTCCTCAATCATCATTCATCAATACTCAATGTTCAATCCTCAATACTCAACCTTCAATCCTCAACCCTCAATCCTCAATCCACAATCCTCAATCCTCAATCATCAACCTTCAACCTTCAATACTCAATCTTCAATCCTCAATTCCCAATCCTCAATCGTCAATCCTCAATTCTCAATCCTCAGTCATCAATCCTCAATCTTCAATACTCAATCCTCAATCCTCAATCCTATACCCTCAATCCTCAATCCTCAATGATCATTCCTCAAACCTCAATCCTCAACCCTCAGTCCCGATCCTCAATTCTCAATTCTCAAACCTCAATCCTCAATCCTCAATCCTCAGACATCAATCCTCAATCTTCAATACTCAATCGTCAATCCTCAGTCCTCAATTCTCAATCCTCAATCCTCGTTCCTCAAACCTCAACCCTCAACCCTCAGTCCTCATACTCAATTCTCAATTCTCAATCCTCAAACCTCAATCCTCTATCCTCAATCTTCAATCATCAATACTCAATCTTCAATGCTCAATCCTCAATCCTCAATCCTCAATCCTCAATCCTCAATCCTCAGTATTCAATACACAACCCTCAAACCTCAATCCTCAATACTCAATCATCAATCCTCAATTCTCAATACTCAATAGAATGTCCTGAATTCTCTGCTTTCAATACTCAGTCCTCAATCTTCAATCTTCAAGTCTCCATCCACAGACATCAATTCTCATCACTCAACCCTCAACACTCTGTCCTCAATCTTCAATCCTCAATCCTCAATCCTCAATCCTCAATCGTCAATCCTCAATACCCAAACGTCAATCATCAATCCTCAATCCCCAATACTCAATCCTTAATCCTCAATACTCAATCCTCAATCCTCAATCCTCAATCATCAATCCACAATCTTCAATACTCAATCCTCAATCCTCAATCCTCAATCCTCAATCCTCAATCATCAATCCTCCATCTTCAATACTCAATCCTCAATCCTCAATCCTCAATCCTCAATACTCAACCATCAATCCTCAATTCACAATTCTCAATAGAATATCCTGAATTCTCAGGATTCAATACTCAAACCTCAATCCTCAGCCCTCAGCCCTCATCCTCCATCCTCAATCCTCAATACTCAATCCTCAATCTTCAATCCTCAATACTCAATCTTCAATCCTCAATCCTCAATCCTCAATCACCAATCCTCAATCCTCAATCCTCAATCGTCAGTCTTCAATACTCAATACTCAATCTGCAAACCTCAGTCCTCAATCCTCAATCCTCAATCCTCATTCTTCAGTCCTCAATACCCAGTCCTCAATCTTCAACCCTCAATCCTCAATCCTCAATTCTCAATCCTCAATCCTCAGTCCTCAGTCCTCAAACCTCAGTCCTCAAACCTCAGCCATCATCCTCAATCGTCAATCCTCGTTCCTCAGTCCTCAATCCTCAATCCCCAATCCTCAATAGTCAATTTCCAATCCTAGATCCTCAATCCCCAATCCTCAATCCTTAATCCTCAATCTTCAATCCTCAATCCTTAATACTCAATCGTCAATCCTCATTCTTCAATCCTCAATACCCAATCCTCAATCCTCAATCCTCAATTCTCAATCCTCAATCCTCAACCCTCAGCCCTCACCCTCAATCCTCAATCCTGAATCCTCAATCCTCAATCTTCAATCCTCAATACTCAGTCTTCAATCCTCAATCCTCTATCCTCAATCCTCAGTCCTCAATCCACAATCATCAATCCTCAATCTTCAATACTCAACCCTCAATCCTCAATCCTCAACTCACAATCCTCAATCCTCAGTCCTCAGTCCTCAAACCTCAGTCCTCAAACCTCAGCCATCATCCTCAGTCGTCAATCCTCGTTCCTCAATCCTCAATCCTCAATCTTCAATCCTCAACCCTCAGCCCTCATCCTCAATCCTCAATCCTGAATCCTCAATCTTCAATCCTCAATACTCAGTCTTCAATCCTCAACACTCAATCCTCAAACCTCAGTCCTCAATCCTCAATCCTCAATCCTCATTCTTCAGTCCTCAATACCCAGTCCTCAATCTTCAACCCTCAATCCTCAATCCTCAATTCTCAATCCTCAATCCTCAGTCCTCAGTCCTCAAACCTCAGTCCTCAAACCTCAGCCATCATTCTCAATCGTCAATCCTCGTTCCTCAGTCCTCAATCCTCAATCCCCAATCCTCAATAGTCAATTTCCAATCCTAGATCCTCAATCCCCAATCCTCAATCCTTAATCCTCAATCCTCAATCCTCAGTCCGCAATCCTCAATCATCAATCCTGAATCTTCAATAATCAATCCTCAATCCTCAATCCTCAATCCTCAATACTCAACCTTCAATCCTCCATACTCAATCTTCAATCCTCAATCCTCAATCATCAATCCTCAATCCTCAATCCTCAGTCATCAATCCACAATCTTCAATACTCAATCCTCAATCCTCAATCCTCAGTCCTCAATCCACAATCATCACTCCTCAATCTTCAATACTCAATCCTCAATCCTCAATCCTCAATCCTCAATACTCAATCTTCAATCCTCAATCCTCAATCCTCAATCCTCAACCCTCAGCCCTCATCCTCAATCCTCAATTCTGAATCCTCAATCCTCAATCTTCAATCCTCAATACTCAGTCTTCAATCCTCAACACTCAATCCTCTATCCTCAGTCCTCAATCCACAATCATCAATCCTCAATCCTCAGTCATCAGTCCTCAATCCTCAATCGTCAATCCTCAATACCCAAACGTCAATCTTCAATCCTCAATCCCCAATACTCAATCCTCAATCCTCAATACTCAATCCTCAATCCTCAATCCTCAATCATCAATCCACAATCTTCAATACTGAATCCTCAATCCTCAATCCTCAATCCTCAATCCTCAATCATCAATCCTCCATCTTCAATACTCAATCCTTAATCCTCAATCCTCAATCCTCAATACTCAACCATCAATACTCAATTCACAATACTCAATAGAATATCCTGAATTCTCAGGATTCAATACTCAAACCTCAATCCTCAGCCCTCAGCCCTCATCCCCCATCCTAAATCCTCAATCCTCAATCCTCAATCTTCAATCCTCAATACACAATCTTCAATCCTCAATCCTCAATCCTCAATCACCAATCCTCAATCCTCAATCCTCAATCGTCAGTCTTCAATACACAATACTCAATCTGCAAACCTCAGTCCTCAATCCTCAATCCTCAATCCTCATTCTTCAGTCCTCAATACCCAGTCCTCAATCTTCAACCCTCAATCCTCAATCCTCAATTCTCAATCCTCAATCCTCAGCCCTCAGTCCTCAAACCTCAGTCCTCAAACCTCAGCCATCATCCTCAATCGTCAATCCTCGTTCCTCAGTCCTTAATCCTCAATCCTCAATCCTCAATAGTCAATCTCCAATCCTAGATCCTCAATCCACAATCCTCAATCCTTAATCCTCAATCTTCAATCCTCAATCCTCAATACTCAATCCTCAATATTCAATCCTCAATCCTCAATCATCAATCCCCAATCCTCAATCTTCAATCCTCAATCCTCAATCCTAAAGCTTCAATCCTCAATCCTCAATCTTCAATCCTGAATACTCAATCTTCAATCCTCAATCCTCAATCCTCAATCCTCAATCCTCAATCGTCAGTCTTCAATCCTCAATACTCAATCTTCAATCCTCAATCCTCAATCCTCAATCCTCAATCCTCAATCCTCAATCCTCATTCTTCAATCCTGAATACCCACTCCTCAACCTTCGATCCTCAATCCCCAATCCTCAATCCTTAATCCTCAATCTTCAATCCCCAAGCCCCAGTCCACAATCTTCAATCCTCAATGCTCAATCCTCAATCCTCAATCCTCAGTCATCAGTCCTCAATCCTCAATCCTCAAACCTCAATCCTCAACCGTCAGTCCTCGTCCTCAAACCTCAATCCCGAATCCTCAATCCTGAATCGTCAATCTTCAGCCCTCAGTCCTCAACAATCAATTGTCAATCCTCAGTCCTCATTAGAATATCCTCAATTCACAGTTTTCAGTACTCAATCATCAATCTTCAATCTTCAAATCTCAGTCTACAAACATCAATTCGCATCACTCAACACTCAACACTCAGTCCTCAATCTTCAGTCCTCAATCCTCAATCCTCAATCTTCAATCCTCAATACTCAATCTTCAATCTTCAATCCTCAATTCTCAATCCTCAGTCCTCAATCCTCAATCGCCAATCCTCAATCCCCAATCCTCAACCTTCAGTCCTCAGTCCTCAATCCTCAATCATCAATACTCAATGTTCAATCCTCAATACTCAACATTCAATCCTCAACCCTCAATCCTCAATCAACAATCCTCAATCCTCAATCATCAATCTTCAATCTTCAATACTCAATCTTCAATCCTCAATTCCCAATCCTCAATCGTCAATCCTCAATCCTCAATCCTCAGTCATCAATCCTCAATCTTCAATACTAAATCCTCAATCCTCAATCCTCAATCCTCAATCCTCAATACTAAACCTTCAATCCTTCATACCCAATCTTCAATCCTCAATCCTCAATTATCAATCCTCAATCCTCAATCCTCAGTCATCAATCCTCAATCTTCAATACTCAATCCTCAATCCTCAATCCTCAATCCTCAATCCCCAGTCCTCAATCCACAATCATCAATCCTCAATCTTCAATACTCAATCCTCAATCCTCAATCCTCAATCCTCAGTACTCGATCTTCAAACCTCAATCCTCAATCCTCAATCCTCAGCCCTCAGCCCTCATCCTCAATCCTCAATCCTGAACCCTCTATCCTCAATCTTCAATCCTCAATACTCAGTCTTCAATCCTCAGTCCTCAATCCTCAATCCTCAATCCTCAATTCTCAATCCTCAATCCTCAACCCTCAGCCCTCACCCTCAATCCTCAATCCTGAATCCTCAATCCTCAATCTTCAATCCTCAATACTCAGACTTCAATCCTCAATCCTCTATCCTCAAGCCTCAGTCCTCAATCCACAATCATCCATCCTCAATCTTCAATACTCAATCCTCAATCCTCAATCCTCAACTCTCAATCCTCAATCCTCAGTCCTCAGTCCTCAAACCTCAGTCCTCAAACCTCAGGCATCATCCTCAATCGTCAATCCTCGTTCCTCAATCCTCAATCCTCAATCTTCAATCCTCCATACTCAATCTTCAATCCTCAATCCTGAATCCTCAATCCTCAATCCTCAATCCTCAGTCCGCAATGCTCAATCATCAATCCTCAATCTTCAATACTCAGTCCTCAATCCTCAATCCTCAATCCTCAATCCTCAATCCTCAATACTCAATCTTCAATCCTCAATCCTCAATCCTCAATCCTCAATCCTCAGTCATCAATCCACAATCTTCAATACTCAATCCTCAATCCTCAATCCTCAATCCTCAATCCTCAGTCCTCAATCCACAATCATCAATCCTCAATCTTCAATACTCAATCCTCAATCCTCAATCCTCAATCCTCAATACTCAATCTTCAATCCTCAATCCTCAATCCTCAATCCTCAACCCTCAGCCCTCATCCTCAATCCTCAATTCTGAATCCTCAATCCTCAATCTTCAATCCTCAATACTCAGTCTTCAATCCTCAACCCTTAATCCTCAATCCTCAGTCCTCAATCCACAATCATCAATCCTCAATCCTCAGCCATCAGTCCTCAATCCTCAATCCTCAAACCTCAATCCTCAACCGTCAGTCCTCGTCCTCAAACCTCAATCCGGAATCCTCAATACTGAATCGTCAATCTTCAGCCCTCAGTCCTCAACAATCAATTGTCAATCGTCAGTCCTTATTAGAATATCCTCAATTCACAGTTTTCAGTACTCAATCCCCAATCTTCAATCTTCAAATCTCAGTCTACAAACATCAATTCGCATCACTCAACACACAACACTCAGTCCTCAATCTTCAGTCCTCAATCCTCAATCCTCAATCTTCAATCCTCAATACTCAATCTTCAATCTTCAATCCTCAATTCTCAATCCTCAGTCCTCAATCCTCAATCGCCAATCCTCAATCCCCAATCCTCAAACTTCAATCCTCAGTCCTCAATCCTCAATCATCAATACTCAATGTTCAATCCTCAATACTCAAACTTCAATCCTCAACCCTCAATCCTCAATCCTCAATCCTCAATCCTCAATCCTCAATACTAAACCTTCAATCCTTCATACCCAATCTTCAATCCTCAATCCTCAATTATCAATCCTCAATCCTCAATCCTCAGTCATCAATCCTCAATCTTCAATACTCAATCCTCATTCCTCAATCCTCAATCCTCAATCCTCAGTCCTCAATCCACAATCATCAATCCTAAATCTTCAATACTCAATCCTCAATCCTCAATCCTCAATCCTCAATACTCAATCTTCAATCCTCAATCCTCAATCCTCAATCCTCAACACTCAGCCCTCATCCTCAATCCTCAATTCTGAATCCTCAATCCTGAATCTTCAATCCTCAGTACTCAGTCTTCAGTCCTCAACACTCAATACTCAATCCACAGTACTCAATCCACAATCATCAATCCTCAATCCTCAATCATCAGTCCTCAATCCTCAATCCTCAAACCTCTATCCTCAACCGTCAGTCCTCGTCCTCAAACCTCAATCCCGAATCCTCAATCCTGAATCGTCATCTTCAGCCCTCAGTCCTCAACAATCAATTGTCAATCCTCAGTCCTCATTAGAATATCCTCAATTCACAGTTTTCAGTACTCAATCCCCAATCTTCAATCTTCAAATCTCAGTCTACAAACATCAGTTCGCATCACTCAACACACAACACTCAAACCTCAATCTTCAGTCCTCAATCCTCAATCCTCAATCTTCAATCCTCAATACTCAATCTTCAATCTTCAATCCTCAATTCCCAATCCTCAGTCCTCAATCCTCAATCGCCAATCCTCAATCCCCAATCCTCAAACTTCAATCCTCAGTCCTCAATCCTCAATCGTCAATACTCAATGTTCAATCCTCAATACTCAACCTTCAATCCTCAACCCTCAATCCTCAATCCACAATCCTCAATCCTCAATCCTCAATCCTCAATCCTCAGTACTCGATATTCAATCCTCAATCCTCAATCCTCAATCCACAACCCTCAGCCCTCATCCTCAATCCTCAATCCTGAATCCTCTATCCTCAATCTTCAATCCTCAATACTCAGTCTTCAATCCTCAATCCTCAATCCTCAATCCTCAGTCATCAATCCTCCATCTTCAATACTCAATCCTCAATCCTCAATCCTCAATCCTCAATCTTCAATCCTCAATACTCAATCTTCAATCCTCAATCCTCAATCCTCAATCACCAATCCTTAATCCTCAATCCTCAATCGTCAGTCTTCAATACTCAATACTCAATCTGCAGACCTCAGTCCTCAATCCTCAATCCTCAATCCTCATTCTTCAGTCCTCAATACCCAGTCCTCAATCTTCAACCCTCAATCCTCAATCCTCAATTCTCAATCCTCAATCCTCAGTCCTCAGACCTCAAACCTCAGTCCTCAAACCTCAGCCATCATCCTCAATCGTCAATCCTCGTTCCTCAATCCTCAATCCTCAATCCTCAATAGTCAACCTCCAATCCTAGATCCTCAATCCCCAATCCTCAATCCTTAATCCTCAATCCTCAATCCTCAATCCTCAATACTCAATCCTCAATACTCAATCCTCAATCCTCAATCCTCAATCCTCAATCCTCAATCTTCAATCCTCAATCTTCAATCCTCAAGCCTCAATCCTCAATCCTCAATCTTCAATCCTGAATACTCAATCTTCAATCCTCAATCCTCAATCCTCAATCCTCAATCCTCAATCGTCAGTCTTCAATCCTCAATACTCAATCTTCAATCCTCAATCCTCAATCCTCAATCCTCAATCCTCATTCTTCAATCCTGAATACCCACTCCTCAACCTTCGATCCTCAATCCCCAATCCTCAATCCTTAATCCTCAATCTTCAATCCTCAATCCCCAGTCCACAATCTTCAATCCTCAATTCCCAATCCTCAATCGTCAACCCTCAATCCTCAATCCTCAGTCATCACTCCTCAATCTTCAATACTCAATCCTCAATCCTCAATCCTCAATCCTCAATCCTCAATCCTCAATCCTCATTCCTCAAACCTCAATCCTCAACCCTCAGTCCCCATCCTCAATTCTCAATTCTCAATCCACAATCCTCAATACTCAATCTTCAATCCTCAATCATCAATCTCCTATCCTAGAACCTCAATCCCCAATACTCTATCCTTAATCCTCAATATTCAATCCTCTATCCCCAGTCCACAATCTTCAATCCCCAAAAGCTCAATAATCAATCCTCAATCCTCAGTCCTCCGTCGTCAATCATCAGTCCTCAATCTTCAATACTCAATCCTCAATCCTCAATCCTCAATCCTCAATACTGAATCCTCAATCATCGATCCTGAATATTCAATACTCAATCCTCAATCCTCAATCCTTAATCCTCAATCGTCAATCCTCATTCTTCAATCCTCAATACCCAATCCTCAATCCTCAATCCTCAATCCTCAATTCTCAGTCCTCAATCCTCAGACCTGAATCGTCAATCTTCAGCCCTCAGTTCTCAACAATCTATTGTCAATCCTCAGTCCTCATTAGAATATCCTCAATTCACAGTTTTCAGTACTCAATCTCCAATCTTCAATCTTCAAATCTCAGTCTACAAACATCAATTCGCATCACTCAACACTCAACACTCAGTCCTCAATCTTCAG
This sequence comes from Calliopsis andreniformis, assembly GCF_051401765.1. Classification (NCBI taxonomy): domain Eukaryota; kingdom Metazoa; phylum Arthropoda; class Insecta; order Hymenoptera; family Andrenidae; genus Calliopsis; species Calliopsis andreniformis. The sequence goes on along the minus strand of NC_135071.1, from coordinate 1,437,525 downwards.
TCCTCAATCCTCAGTCCTCAATCTTCAATCCTCAATACTCAATCTTCAATCTTAAACCCTCAATTCTCAATCCTCAGTCCTCAACCCTCAATCACCATTCCTCAATCCCCAATCCTCAATCTTCAATCCTCAGTCCTCAATCATCATTCATCAATACTCAATGTTCAATCCTCAATACTCAACCTTCAATCCTCAACCCTCAATCCTCAATCCACAATCCTCAATCCTCAATCATCAACCTTCAACCTTCAATGCTCAATCTTCAATCCTCAATTCCCAATCCTCAATCGTCAATCCTCAATTCTCAATCCTCAGTCATCAATCCTCAATCTTCCATACTCAATCCTCAATCCTCAATCCTCAACCCTCAATCCTCAATCCTCAATGATCATTCCTCAAACCTCAATCCTCAACCCTCAGTCCCGATCCTCAATTCTCAATTCTCAAACCTCAATCCTCAATCCTCAATCCTCAGACATCAATCCTCAATCTTCAATACTCAATCGTCAATCCTCAGTCCTCAATTCTCAATCCTCAATCCTCGTTCCTCAAACCTCAACCCTCAACCCTCAGTCCTCATACTCAATTCTCAATTCTCAATCCTCAAACCTCAATCCTCAATCCTCAATCTTCAATCATCAATACTCAATCTTCAATGCTCAATCCTCAATCCTCAATCCTCAATCCTCAATCCTCAATCCTCAGTATTCAATACACAACCCTCAAACCTCAATCCTCAATACTCAATCATCAATCCTCAATTCTCAATACTCAATAGAATGTCCTGAATTCTCTGCTTTCAATACTCAGTCCTCAATCTTCAATCTTCAAGTCTCCATCCACAGACATCAATTCTCATCACTCAACCCTCAACACTCTGTCCTCAATCTTCAATCCTCAATCCTCAATCCTCAATCCTCAATCGTCAATCCTCAATACCCAAACGTCAATCATCAATCCTCAATCCCCAATACTCAATCCTTAATCCTCAATACTCAATCCTCAATCCTCAATCCTCAATCATCAATCCACAATCTTCAATACTCAATCCTCAATCCTCAATCCTCAATCCTCAATCCTCAATCATCAATCCTCCATCTTCAATACTCAATCCTCAATCCTCAATCCTCAATCCTCAATACTCAACCATCAATCCTCAATTCACAATTCTCAATAGAATATCCTGAATTCTCAGGATTCAATACTCAAACCTCAATCCTCAGCCCTCAGCCCTCATCCTCCATCCTCAATCCTCAATACTCAATCCTCAATCTTCAATCCTCAATACTCAATCTTCAATCCTCAATCCTCAATCCTCAGTCATCAATCCACAATCTTCAATACTCAATCCTCAATCCTCAATCCTCAGTCCTCAATCCACAATCATCACTCCTCAATCTTCAATACTCAATCCTCAATCCTCAATCCTCAATCCTCAATACTCAATCTTCAATCCTCAATCCTCAATCCTCAATCCTCAACCCTCAGCCCTCATCCTCAATCCTCAATTCTGAATCCTCAATCCTCAATCTTCAATCCTCAATACTCAGTCTTCAATCCTCAACACTCAATCCTCTATCCTCAGTCCTCAATCCACAATCATCAATCCTCAATCCTCAGTCATCAGTCCTCAATCCTCAATCGTCAATCCTCAATACCCAAACGTCAATCTTCAATCCTCAATCCCCAATACTAAATCCTCAATCCTCAATACTCAATCCTCAATCCTCAATCCTCAATCATCAATCCACAATCTTCAATACTGAATCCTCAATCCTCAATCCTCAATCCTCAATCCTCAATCATCAATCCTCCATCTTCAATCCTCAATACACAATCTTCAATCCTCAATCCTCAATCCTCAATCACCAATCCTCAATCCTCAATCCTCAATCGTCAGTCTTCAATACACAATACTCAATCTGCAAACCTCAGTCCTCAATCCTCAATCCTCAATCCTCATTCTTCAGTCCTCAATACCCAGTCCTCAATCTTCAACCCTCAATCCTCAATCCTCAATTCTCAATCCTCAATCCTCAGCCCTCAGTCCTCAAACCTCAGTCCTCAAACCTCAGCCATCATCCTCAATCGTCAATCCTCGTTCCTCAGTCCTTAATCCTCAATCCTCAATCCTCAATAGTCAATCTCCAATCCTAGATCCTCAATCCCCAATCCTCAATCCTTAATCCTCAATCTTCAATCCCCAAGCCCCAGTCCACAATCTTCAATCCTCAATGCTCAATCCTCAATCCTCAATCCTCAGTCATCAGTCCTCAATCCTCAATCCTCAAACCTCAATCCTCAACCGTCAGTCCTCGTCCTCAAACCTCAATCCCGAATCCTCAATCCTGAATCGTCAATCTTCAGCCCTCAGTCCTCAACAATCAATTGTCAATCCTCAGTCCTCATTAGAATATCCTCAATTCACAGTTTTCAGTACTCAATAATCAATCTTCAATCTTCAAATCTCAGTCTACAAACATCAATTCGCATCACTCAACACTCAACACTCAGTCCTCAATCTTCAGTCCTCAATCCTCAATCCTCAATCTTCAATCCTCAATACTCAATCTTCAATCTTCAATCCTCAATTCTCAATCCTCAGTCCTCAATCCTCAATCGCCAATCCTCAATCCCCAATCCTCAACCTTCAGTCCTCAGTCCTCAATCCTCAATCATCAATACTCAATGTTCAATCCTCAATACTCAACATTCAATCCTCAACCCTCAATCCTCAATCAACAATCCTCAATCCTCAATCATCAATCTTCAATCTTCAATACTCAATCTTCAATCCTCAATTCCCAATCCTCAATCGTCAATCCTCAATCCTCAATCCTCAGTCATCAATCCTCAATCTTCAATACTAAATCCTCAATCCTCAATCCTCAATCCTCAATCCTCAATACTAAACCTTCAATCCTTCATACCCAATCTTCAATCCTCAATCCTCAATTATCAATCCTCAATCCTCAATCCTCAGTCATCAATCCTCAATCTTCAATACTCAATCCTCAATCCTCAATCCTCAATCCTCAATCCCCAGTCCTCAATCCACAATCATCAATCCTCAATCTTCAATACTCAATCCTCAATCCTCAATCCTCAATCCTCAGTACTCGATCTTCAAACCTCAATCCTCAATCCTCAATCCTCAGCCCTCAGCCCTCATCCTCAATCCTCAATCCTGAACCCTCTATCCTCAATCTTCAATCCTCAATACTCAGTCTTCAATCCTCAGTCCTCAATCCTCAATCCTCAATCCTCAATTCTCAATCCTCAATCCTCAACCCTCAGCCCTCACCCTCAATCCTCAATCCTGAATCCTCAATCCTCAATCTTCAATCCTCAATACTCAGACTTCAATCCTCAATCCTCTATCCTCAATCCTCAGTCCTCAATCCACAATCATCCATCCTCAATCTTCAATACTCAATCCTCAATCCTCAATCCTCAACTCTCAATCCTCAATCCTCAGTCCTCAGTCCTCAAACCTCAGTCCTCAAACCTCAGGCATCATCCTCAATCGTCAATCCTCGTTCCTCAATCCTCAATCCTCAATCTTCAATCCTCCATACTCAATCTTCAATCCTCAATCCTGAATCCTCAATCCTCAATCCTCAATCCTCAGTCCGCAATGCTCAATCATCAATCCTCAATCTTCAATACTCAGTCCTCAATCCTCAATCCTCAATCCTCAATCCTCAATCCTCAATACTCAATCTTCAATCCTCAATCCTCAATCCTCAATCCTCAATCCTCAGTCATCAATCCACAATCTTCAATACTCAATCCTCAATCCTCAATCCTCAATCCTCAATCCTCAGTCCTCAATCCACAATCATCAATCCTCAATCTTCAATACTCAATCCTCAATCCTCAATCCTCAATCCTCAATACTCAATCTTCAATCCTCAATCCTCAATCCTCAATCCTCAACCCTCAGCCCTCATCCTCAATCCTCAATTCTGAATCCTCAATCCTCAATCTTCAATCCTCAATACTCAGTCTTCAATCCTCAACCCTTAATCCTCAATCCTCAGTCCTCAATCCACAATCATCAATCCTCAATCCTCAGCCATCAGTCCTCAATCCTCAATCCTCAAACCTCAATCCTCAACCGTCAGTCCTCGTCCTCAAACCTCAATCCGGAATCCTCAATACTGAATCGTCAATCTTCAGCCCTCAGTCCTCAACAATCAATTGTCAATCGTCAGTCCTCATTAGAATATCCTCAATTCACAGTTTTCAGTACTCAATCCCCAATCTTCAATCTTCAAATCTCAGTCTACAAACATCAATTCGCATCACTCAACACACAACACTCAGTCCTCAATCTTCAGTCCTCAATCCTCAATCCTCAATCTTCAATCCTCAATACTCAATCTTCAATCTTCAATCCTCAATTCTCAATCCTCAGTCCTCAATCCTCAATCGCCAATCCTCAATCCCCAATCCTCAAACTTCAATCCTCAGTCCTCAATCCTCAATCATCAATACTCAATGTTCAATCCTCAATACTCAAACTTCAATCCTCAACCCTCAATCCTCAATCCTCAATCCTCAATCCTCAATCCTCAATACTAAACCTTCAATCCTTCATACCCAATCTTCAATCCTCAATCCTCAATTATCAATCCTCAATCCTCAATCCTCAGTCATCAATCCTCAATCTTCAATACTCAATCCTCAATCCTCAATCCTCAATCCTCAATCCCCAGTCCTCAATCCACAATCATCAATCCTCAATCTTCAATACTCAATCCTCAATCCTCAATCCTCAATCCTCAGTACTCGATCTTCAATCCTCAATCCTCAATCCTCAATCCTCAACCCTCAGCCCTCATCCTCAATCCTCAATTCTGAATCCTCTATCCTCAATCTTCAATCCTCAATACTCAGTCTTCAATCCTCAGTCCTCAATCCTCAATCCTCAATCCTCAATTCTCAATCCTCAATCCACAACCCTCAGCCCTCATCCTCAATCCTCAATCCTGAATCCTCTATCCGCAATCTTCAATCCTCAATACTCAGTCTTCAATCCACAATTCTCAATCCTCAATCCTCAGTCCTCAGTCCTCAAACCTCAGTCCTCAAACCTCAGCCATCATCCTCAATCGTCAATCCTCGTTCCTCAATCCTCAATCCTCAATCCTCAATCCTCAATAGTCAATCTCCAATCCTAGATCCTCAATCCCCAATCCTCAATCCTTAATCCTCAATCTTCAATCCTCAATCCTCAATACTCAATCCTCAATACTCAATCCTCAATCCTCAATCCTCAATCCCCAATCCTCAATCTTCAATCCTCAATCCTCAATCCTCAAGCCTCAATCCTCAATCCTCAATCTTCAATCCTGAATACTCAATCCTCATTCCTCAAACCTCAATCCTCAACCCTCAGTCCCCATCCTCAGTTCTCAATTCTCAATCCACAATCCTCAATACTCAATCTTCAATCCTCAATCCTCAATCCTCAATCCTGAGTCCTCAATCGTCAATCCTCATTCTTCAATCCTCAATACCCAATCCTCAATCCTCAATCCTCAATTCTCAATTCTCAGTCCTCAATCCTCAGCCCTGAATCGTCAATCTTCAGCCCTCAGTCCTCAACAATCTATTGTCAATCCTCAGTCCTCATTAGAATATCCTCAATTCACAGTTTTCAGTACTCAATCCCCAATCTTCAATCTTCAAATCTCAGTCTACAAACATCAATTCGCATCACTCAACACTCAACACTCAGTCCTCAATCTTCAGTCCTCAATACTCAATCCTCAATCTTCAATCCTCAATACTCAATCTTCAATCTTCAATCCTCAATTCTCAATCCTCAGTCATCCATCCACAATCTTCAATACTCAATCCTCAATCCTCAATCCTCAATCCTCAATCCTCAATACTCAATCCTCAAACCTCAATCCTCAACCCTCAGCCCTCATCCTCAATCCTCAATTCTGAATCCTCAATCCTGAATCTTCAATCCTCAATACTCAGTCTTCAATCCTCAACCCTCAATCCTCAATCCTCAGTCCTCAATCCACAATCATCAATCCTCAATCTTCAATACTCAATCCTCAATACTCAATCTTCAATCTTCAATCCTCAATTCTCAATCCTCAGTCCTCAATCCTCAATTGCCAATCCTCAATCCCCAATCCTCAACCTTCAATCCTCAGTCCTCAATCCTCAATCATCAATACTCAATGTTCAATCCTCAATACTCAACCTTCAATCCTCAACCCTCAATCCTCAATCAACAATCCTTAATCCTCAATCATCAATCTTCAATCTTCAATACTCAATCTTCAATCCTCAATTCCCAATCCTCAATCGTCAATCCTCAATCCTCAATCCTCAGTCATCAATCCTCAATCTTCAATACTCAATCCTCAATCCTCAATCCTCAATCCTCAATCCCCAATCCTCAATCCTCATTCCTCAAACCTCAATCCTCAACCCTCAGTCCCCAACCTCAATTCTCAATTCTCAATCCACAATCCTCAATACTCAGTCTTCAATACTCAATCCTCAATCCTCAATCCTCAATCCTCAATCCTCAATCCTGAGTCCTCAGTCATTGATCCTGAATCTTCAATACTCAATCCTCAATCCTCAATCCTTAATCCTCAATCGTCAATCCTCATTCTTCAATCCTCAATACCCAATCCTCAATCCTCAATCCTCAATCTTCAATTCTCAATCCTCAATCCTCAGTCCTGAATCGTCAATCTTCAGCCCTCAGTCCTCAACAATCTATTGTCAATCCTCAGTCCTCATTAGAATATCCTCAATTCACAGTTTTCAGTACTCAATCCCCAATCTTCAATCTTCAAATCTCAGTCTACAAACATCAATTCGCATCACTCAACACTCAACACTCAGACCTCAATCTTCAGTCCTCAATACTCAATCCTCAATCTTCAATCCTCAGTACTCAATCTTCAATCTTCAATCCTCAATTCTCAATCCTCAGTCCTCAATCCTCAATCGCCAATCCTCAATCCCCAATCCTCAAACTTCAATCCTCAGTCCTCAATCCTCAATCATCAATACTCAATGTTCAATCCTCAATACTCAAACTTCAATCCTCAACCCTCAATCCTCAATCCTCAATCCTCAATCCTCAATCCTCAATACTAAACCTTCAATCCTTCATACCCAATCTTCAATCCTCAATCCTCAATTATCAATCCTCAATCCTCAATCCTCAGTCATCAATCCTCAATCTTCAATACTCAATCCTCAATCCTCAATCCTCAATCCTCAATCCCCAGTCCTCAATCCACAATCATCAATCCTCAATCTTCAATACTCAATCCTCAATCCTCAATCCTCAATCCTCAGTACTCGATCTTCAATCCTCAATCCTCAATCCTCAATCCTCAACCCTCAGCCCTCATCCTCAATCCTCAATTCTGAATCCTCTATCCTCAATCTTCAATCCTCAATACTCAGTCTTCAATCCTCAGTCCTCAATCCTCAATCCTCAATCCTCAATTCTCAATCCTCAATCCACAACCCTCAGCCCTCATCCTCAATCCTCAATCCTGAATCCTCTATCCGCAATCTTCAATCCTCAATACTCAGTCTTCAATCCATAATTCTCAATCCTCAATCCTCAGTCCTCAGTCCTCAAACCTCAGTCCTCAAACCTCAGCCATCATCCTCAATCGTCAATCCTCGTTCCTCAATCCTCAATCCTCAATCCTCAATCCTCAATAGTCAATCTCCAATCCTAGATCCTCAATCCCCAATCCTCAATCCTTAATCCTCAATCTTCAATCCTCAATCCTCAATACTCAATCCTCAATACTCAATCCTCAATCCTCAATCCTCAATCCCCAATCCTCAATCTTCAATCCTCAATCCTCAATCCTCAAGCCTCAATCCTCAATCCTCAATCTTCAATCCTGAATACTCAATCCTCATTCCTCAAACCTCAATCCTCAACCCTCAGTCCCCATCCTCAGTTCTCAATTCTCAATCCACAATCCTCAATACTCAATCTTCAATCCTCAATCCTCAATCCTCAATCCTGAGTCCTCAATCGTCAATCCTCATTCTTCAATCCTCAATACCCAATCCTCAATCCTCAATCCTCAATTCTCAATTCTCAGTCCTCAATCCTCAGCCCTGAATCGTCAATCTTCAGCCCTCAGTCCTCAACAATCTATTGTCAATCCTCAGTCCTCATTAGAATATCCTCAATTCACAGTTTTCAGTACTCAATCCCCAATCTTCAATCTTCAAATCTCAGTCTACAAACATCAATTCGCATCACTCAACACTCAACACTCAGTCCTCAATCTTCAGTCCTCAATACTCAATCCTCAATCTTCAATCCTCAATACTCAATCTTCAATCTTCAATCCTCAATTCTCAATCCTCAGTCATCCATCCACAATCTTCAATACTCAATCCTCAATCCTCAATCCTCAATCCTCAATCCTCAATACTCAATCCTCAAACCTCAATCCTCAACCCTCAGCCCTCATCCTCAATCCTCAATTCTGAATCCTCAATCCTGAATCTTCAATCCTCAATACTCAGTCTTCAATCCTCAACCCTCAATCCTCAATCCTCAGTCCTCAATCCACAATCATCAATCCTCAATCTTCGATACTCAATCCTCAATACTCAATCTTCAATCTTCAATCCTCAATTCTCAATCCTCAGTCCTCAATCCTCAATCGCCAATCCTCAATCCCCAATCCTCAACCTTCAATCCTCAGTCCTCAATCCTCAATCATCAATACTCAATGTTCAATCCTCAATTCCCAATCCTCAATCGTCAATCCTCAATTCTCAATCCTCAGTCATCAATCCTCAATCTTCAATACTCAATCCTCAATCCTCAATCCTCAACCCTCAATCCTCAATCCTCAATGATCATTCCTCAAACCTCAATCCTCAACCCTCAGTCCCGATCCTCAATTCTCAATTCTCAAACCTCAATCCTCAATCCTCAATCCTCAGACATCAATCCTCAATCTTCAATACTCAATCGTCAATCCTCAGTCCTCAATTCTCAATCCTCAATCCTCGTTCCTCAAACCTCAACCCTCAACCCTCAGTCCTCATACTCAATTCTCAATTCTCAATCTTCAATCCTCAATCCTCAATCATCAATCCTCAATCCTCAATCCTCAGTCATCAATCCACAATCTTCAATACTCAATCCTCAATCCTCAATCCTCAGTCCTCAATCCACAATCATCACTCCTCAATCTTCAATACTCAATCCTCAATCCTCAATCCTCAATCCTCAATACTCAATCTTCAATCCTCAATCCTCAATCCTCAATCCTCAACCCTCAGCCCTCATCCTCAATCCTCAATTCTGAATCCTCAATCCTCAATCTTCAATCCTCAATACTCAGTCTTCAATCCTCAACACTCAATCCTCTATCCTCAGTCCTCAATCCACAATCATCAATCCTCAATCCTCAGTCATCAGTCCTCAATCCTCAATCGTCAATCCTCAATACCCAAACGTCAATCTTCAATCCTCAATCCCCAATACTCAATCCTCAATCCTCAATACTCAATCCTCAATCCTCAATCCTCAATCATCAATCCACAATCTTCAATACTGAATCCTCAATCCTCAATCCTCAATCCTCAATCCTCAATCATCAATCCTCCATCTTCAATACTCAATCCTTAATCCTCAATCCTCAATCCTCAATACTCAACCATCAATACTCAATTCACAATACTCAATAGAATATCCTGAATTCTCAGGATTCAATACTCAAACCTCAATCCTCAGCCCTCAGCCCTCATCCCCCATCCTAAATCCTCAATCCTCAATCCTCAATCTTCAATCCTCAATACACAATCTTCAATCCTCAATCCTCAATCCTCAATCACCAATCCTCAATCCTCAATCCTCAATCGTCAGTCTTCAATACACAATACTCAATCTGCAAACCTCAGTCCTCAATCCTCAATCCTCAATCCTCATTCTTCAGTCCTCAATACCCAGTCCTCAATCTTCAACCCTCAATCCTCAATCCTCAATTCTCAATCCTCAATCCTCAGCCCTCAGTCCTCAAACCTCAGTCCTCAAACCTCAGCCATCATCCTCAATCGTCAATCCTCGTTCCTCAGTCCTTAATCCTCAATCCTCAATCCTCAATAGTCAATCTCCAATCCTAGATCCTCAATCCACAATCCTCAATCCTTAATCCTCAATCTTCAATCCTCAATCCTCAATACTCAATCCTCAATATTCAATCCTCAATCCTCAATCATCAATCCCCAATCCTCAATCTTCAATCCTCAATCCTCAATCCTAAAGCTTCAATCCTCAATCCTCAATCTTCAATCCTGAATACTCAATCTTCAATCCTCAATCCTCAATCCTCAATCCTCAATCCTCAATCGTCAGTCTTCAATCCTCAATACTCAATCTTCAATCCTCAATCCTCAATCCTCAATCCTCAATCCTCAATCCTCAATCCTCATTCTTCAATCCTGAATACCCACTCCTCAACCTTCGATCCTCAATCCCCAATCCTCAATCCTTAATCCTCAATCTTCAATCCCCAAGCCCCAGTCCACAATCTTCAATCCTCAATGCTCAATCCTCAATCCTCAATCCTCAGTCATCAGTCCTCAATCCTCAATCCTCAAACCTCAATCCTCAACCGTCAGTCCTCGTCCTCAAACCTCAATCCCGAATCCTCAATCCTGAATCGTCAATCTTCAGCCCTCAGTCCTCAACAATCAATTGTCAATCCTCAGTCCTCATTAGAATATCCTCAATTCACAGTTTTCAGTACTCAATCATCAATCTTCAATCTTCAAATCTCAGTCTACAAACATCAATTCGCATCACTCAACACTCAACACTCAGTCCTCAATCTTCAGTCCTCAATCCTCAATCCTCAATCTTCAATCCTCAATACTCAATCTTCAATCTTCAATCCTCAATTCTCAATCCTCAGTCCTCAATCCTCAATCGCCAATCCTCAATCCCCAATCCTCAACCTTCAGTCCTCAGTCCTCAATCCTCAATCATCAATACTCAATGTTCAATCCTCAATACTCAACATTCAATCCTCAACCCTCAATCCTCAATCAACAATCCTCAATCCTCAATCATCAATCTTCAATCTTCAATACTCAATCTTCAATCCTCAATTCCCAATCCTCAATCGTCAATCCTCAATCCTCAATCCTCAGTCATCAATCCTCAATCTTCAATACTAAATCCTCAATCCTCAATCCTCAATCCTCAATCCTCAATACTAAACCTTCAATCCTTCATACCCAATCTTCAATCCTCAATCCTCAATTATCAATCCTCAATCCTCAATCCTCAGTCATCAATCCTCAATCTTCAATACTCAATCCTCAATCCTCAATCCTCAATCCTCAATCCCCAGTCCTCAATCCACAATCATCAATCCTCAATCTTCAATACTCAATCCTCAATCCTCAATCCTCAATCCTCAGTACTCGATCTTCAAACCTCAATCCTCAATCCTCAATCCTCAGCCCTCAGCCCTCATCCTCAATCCTCAATCCTGAACCCTCTATCCTCAATCTTCAATCCTCAATACTCAGTCTTCAATCCTCAGTCCTCAATCCTCAATCCTCAATCCTCAATTCTCAATCCTCAATCCTCAACCCTCAGCCCTCACCCTCAATCCTCAATCCTGAATCCTCAATCCTCAATCTTCAATCCTCAATACTCAGACTTCAATCCTCAATCCTCTATCCTCAAGCCTCAGTCCTCAATCCACAATCATCCATCCTCAATCTTCAATACTCAATCCTCAATCCTCAATCCTCAACTCTCAATCCTCAATCCTCAGTCCTCAGTCCTCAAACCTCAGTCCTCAAACCTCAGGCATCATCCTCAATCGTCAATCCTCGTTCCTCAATCCTCAATCCTCAATCTTCAATCCTCCATACTCAATCTTCAATCCTCAATCCTGAATCCTCAATCCTCAATCCTCAATCCTCAGTCCGCAATGCTCAATCATCAATCCTCAATCTTCAATACTCAGTCCTCAATCCTCAATCCTCAATCCTCAATCCTCAATCCTCAATACTCAATCTTCAATCCTCAATCCTCAATCCTCAATCCTCAATCCTCAGTCATCAATCCACAATCTTCAATACTCAATCCTCAATCCTCAATCCTCAATCCTCAATCCTCAGTCCTCAATCCACAATCATCAATCCTCAATCTTCAATACTCAATCCTCAATCCTCAATCCTCAATCCTCAATACTCAATCTTCAATCCTCAATCCTCAATCCTCAATCCTCAACCCTCAGCCCTCATCCTCAATCCTCAATTCTGAATCCTCAATCCTCAATCTTCAATCCTCAATACTCAGTCTTCAATCCTCAACCCTTAATCCTCAATCCTCAGTCCTCAATCCACAATCATCAATCCTCAATCCTCAGCCATCAGTCCTCAATCCTCAATCCTCAAACCTCAATCCTCAACCGTCAGTCCTCGTCCTCAAACCTCAATCCGGAATCCTCAATACTGAATCGTCAATCTTCAGCCCTCAGTCCTCAACAATCAATTGTCAATCGTCAGTCCTTATTAGAATATCCTCAATTCACAGTTTTCAGTACTCAATCCCCAATCTTCAATCTTCAAATCTCAGTCTACAAACATCAATTCGCATCACTCAACACACAACACTCAGTCCTCAATCTTCAGTCCTCAATCCTCAATCCTCAATCTTCAATCCTCAATACTCAATCTTCAATCTTCAATCCTCAATTCTCAATCCTCAGTCCTCAATCCTCAATCGCCAATCCTCAATCCCCAATCCTCAAACTTCAATCCTCAGTCCTCAATCCTCAATCATCAATACTCAATGTTCAATCCTCAATACTCAAACTTCAATCCTCAACCCTCAATCCTCAATCCTCAATCCTCAATCCTCAATCCTCAATACTAAACCTTCAATCCTTCATACCCAATCTTCAATCCTCAATCCTCAATTATCAATCCTCAATCCTCAATCCTCAGTCATCAATCCTCAATCTTCAATACTCAATCCTCATTCCTCAATCCTCAATCCTCAATCCTCAGTCCTCAATCCACAATCATCAATCCTAAATCTTCAATACTCAATCCTCAATCCTCAATCCTCAATCCTCAATACTCAATCTTCAATCCTCAATCCTCAATCCTCAATCCTCAACACTCAGCCCTCATCCTCAATCCTCAATTCTGAATCCTCAATCCTGAATCTTCAATCCTCAGTACTCAGTCTTCAGTCCTCAACACTCAATACTCAATCCACAGTACTCAATCCACAATCATCAATCCTCAATCCTCAATCATCAGTCCTCAATCCTCAATCCTCAAACCTCTATCCTCAACCGTCAGTCCTCGTCCTCAAACCTCAATCCCGAATCCTCAATCCTGAATCGTCATCTTCAGCCCTCAGTCCTCAACAATCAATTGTCAATCCTCAGTCCTCATTAGAATATCCTCAATTCACAGTTTTCAGTACTCAATCCCCAATCTTCAATCTTCAAATCTCAGTCTACAAACATCAGTTCGCATCACTCAACACACAACACTCAAACCTCAATCTTCAGTCCTCAATCCTCAATCCTCAATCTTCAATCCTCAATACTCAATCTTCAATCTTCAATCCTCAATTCCCAATCCTCAGTCCTCAATCCTCAATCGCCAATCCTCAATCCCCAATCCTCAAACTTCAATCCTCAGTCCTCAATCCTCAATCGTCAATACTCAATGTTCAATCCTCAATACTCAACCTTCAATCCTCAACCCTCAATCCTCAATCCACAATCCTCAATCCTCAATCCTCAATCCTCAATCCTCAGTACTCGATATTCAATCCTCAATCCTCAATCCTCAATCCACAACCCTCAGCCCTCATCCTCAATCCTCAATCCTGAATCCTCTATCCTCAATCTTCAATCCTCAATACTCAGTCTTCAATCCTCAATCCTCAATCCTCAATCCTCAGTCATCAATCCTCCATCTTCAATACTCAATCCTCAATCCTCAATCCTCAATCCTCAATCTTCAATCCTCAATACTCAATCTTCAATCCTCAATCCTCAATCCTCAATCACCAATCCTTAATCCTCAATCCTCAATCGTCAGTCTTCAATACTCAATACTCAATCTGCAGACCTCAGTCCTCAATCCTCAATCCTCAATCCTCATTCTTCAGTCCTCAATACCCAGTCCTCAATCTTCAACCCTCAATCCTCAATCCTCAATTCTCAATCCTCAATCCTCAGTCCTCAGACCTCAAACCTCAGTCCTCAAACCTCAGCCATCATCCTCAATCGTCAATCCTCGTTCCTCAATCCTCAATCCTCAATCCTCAATAGTCAACCTCCAATCCTAGATCCTCAATCCCCAATCCTCAATCCTTAATCCTCAATCCTCAATCCTCAATCCTCAATACTCAATCCTCAATACTCAATCCTCAATCCTCAATCCTCAATCCTCAATCCTCAATCTTCAATCCTCAATCTTCAATCCTCAAGCCTCAATCCTCAATCCTCAATCTTCAATCCTGAATACTCAATCTTCAATCCTCAATCCTCAATCCTCAATCCTCAATCCTCAATCGTCAGTCTTCAATCCTCAATACTCAATCTTCAATCCTCAATCCTCAATCCTCAATCCTCAATCCTCATTCTTCAATCCTGAATACCCACTCCTCAACCTTCGATCCTCAATCCCCAATCCTCAATCCTTAATCCTCAATCTTCAATCCTCAATCCCCAGTCCACAATCTTCAATCCTCAATTCCCAATCCTCAATCGTCAACCCTCAATCCTCAATCCTCAGTCATCACTCCTCAATCTTCAATACTCAATCCTCAATCCTCAATCCTCAATCCTCAATCCTCAATCCTCAATCCTCATTCCTCAAACCTCAATCCTCAACCCTCAGTCCCCATCCTCAATTCTCAATTCTCAATCCACAATCCTCAATACTCAATCTTCAATCCTCAATCATCAATCTCCTATCCTAGAACCTCAATCCCCAATACTCTATCCTTAATCCTCAATATTCAATCCTCTATCCCCAGTCCACAATCTTCAATCCCCAAAAGCTCAATAATCAATCCTCAATCCTCAGTCCTCCGTCGTCAATCATCAGTCCTCAATCTTCAATACTCAATCCTCAATCCTCAATCCTCAATCCTCAATACTGAATCCTCAATCATCGATCCTGAATATTCAATACTCAATCCTCAATCCTCAATCCTTAATCCTCAATCGTCAATCCTCATTCTTCAATCCTCAATACCCAATCCTCAATCCTCAATCCTCAATCCTCAATTCTCAGTCCTCAATCCTCAGACCTGAATCGTCAATCTTCAGCCCTCAGTTCTCAACAATCTATTGTCAATCCTCAGTCCTC
Source organism: Calliopsis andreniformis (assembly GCF_051401765.1). Classification (NCBI taxonomy): domain Eukaryota; kingdom Metazoa; phylum Arthropoda; class Insecta; order Hymenoptera; family Andrenidae; genus Calliopsis; species Calliopsis andreniformis. The sequence continues at coordinate 1,422,123 of NC_135071.1, read as the reverse complement.
ATTAGAATATCCTCAATTCACAGTTTTCAGTACTCAATCTCCAATCTTCAATCTTCAAATCTCAGTCTACAAACATCAATTCGCATCACTCAACACTCAACACTCAGTCCTCAATCTTCAGTCCTCAATCCTCAGTCCTCAATCTTCAATCCTCAATACTCAATCTTCAATCTTAAACCCTCAATTCTCAATCCTCAGTCCTCAACCCTCAATCACCATTCCTCAATCCCCAATCCTCAATCTTCAATCCTCAGTCCTCAATCATCATTCATCAATACTCAATGTTCAATCCTCAATACTCAACCTTCAATCCTCAACCCTCAATCCTCAATCCACAATCCTCAATCCTCAATCATCAACCTTCAACCTTCAATGCTCAATCTTCAATCCTCAATTCCCAATCCTCAATCGTCAATCCTCAATTCTCAATCCTCAGTCATCAATCCTCAATCTTCCATACTCAATCCTCAATCCTCAATCCTCAACCCTCAATCCTCAATCCTCAATGATCATTCCTCAAACCTCAATCCTCAACCCTCAGTCCCGATCCTCAATTCTCAATTCTCAAACCTCAATCCTCAATCCTCAATCCTCAGACATCAATCCTCAATCTTCAATACTCAATCGTCAATCCTCAGTCCTCAATTCTCAATCCTCAATCCTCGTTCCTCAAACCTCAACCCTCAACCCTCAGTCCTCATACTCAATTCTCAATTCTCAATCCTCAAACCTCAATCCTCAATCCTCAATCTTCAATCATCAATACTCAATCTTCAATGCTCAATCCTCAATCCTCAATCCTCAATCCTCAATCCTCAATCCTCAGTATTCAATACACAACCCTCAAACCTCAATCCTCAATACTCAATCATCAATCCTCAATTCTCAATACTCAATAGAATGTCCTGAATTCTCTGCTTTCAATACTCAGTCCTCAATCTTCAATCTTCAAGTCTCCATCCACAGACATCAATTCTCATCACTCAACCCTCAACACTCTGTCCTCAATCTTCAATCCTCAATCCTCAATCCTCAATCCTCAATCGTCAATCCTCAATACCCAAACGTCAATCATCAATCCTCAATCCCCAATACTCAATCCTTAATCCTCAATACTCAATCCTCAATCCTCAATCCTCAATCATCAATCCACAATCTTCAATACTCAATCCTCAATCCTCAATCCTCAATCCTCAATCCTCAATCATCAATCCTCCATCTTCAATACTCAATCCTCAATCCTCAATCCTCAATCCTCAATACTCAACCATCAATCCTCAATTCACAATTCTCAATAGAATATCCTGAATTCTCAGGATTCAATACTCAAACCTCAATCCTCAGCCCTCAGCCCTCATCCTCCATCCTCAATCCTCAATACTCAATCCTCAATCTTCAATCCTCAATACTCAATCTTCAATCCTCAATCCTCAATCCTCAATCACCAATCCTCAATCCTCAATCCTCAATCGTCAGTCTTCAATACTCAATACTCAATCTGCAAACCTCAGTCCTCAATCCTCAATCCTCAATCCTCATTCTTCAGTCCTCAATACCCAGTCCTCAATCTTCAACCCTCAATCCTCAATCCTCAATTCTCAATCCTCAATCCTCAGTCCTCAGTCCTCAAACCTCAGTCCTCAAACCTCAGCCATCATCCTCAATCGTCAATCCTCGTTCCTCAGTCCTCAATCCTCAATCCCCAATCCTCAATAGTCAATTTCCAATCCTAGATCCTCAATCCCCAATCCTCAATCCTTAATCCTCAATCTTCAATCCTCAATCCTTAATACTCAATCGTCAATCCTCATTCTTCAATCCTCAATACCCAATCCTCAATCCTCAATCCTCAATTCTCAATCCTCAATCCTCAACCCTCAGCCCTCACCCTCAATCCTCAATCCTGAATCCTCAATCCTCAATCTTCAATCCTCAATACTCAGTCTTCAATCCTCAATGCTCTATCCTCAATCCTCAGTCCTCAATCCACAATCATCAATCCTCAATCTTCAATACTCAACCCTCAATCCTCAATCCTCAACTCACAATCCTCAATCCTCAGTCCTCAGTCCTCAAACCTCAGTCCTCAAACCTCAGCCATCATCCTCAGTCGTCAATCCTCGTTCCTCAATCCTCAATCCTCAATCTTCAATCCTCAACCCTCAGCCCTCATCCTCAATCCTCAATCCTGAATCCTCAATCTTCAATCCTCAATACTCAGTCTTCAATCCTCAACACTCAATCCTCAAACCTCAGTCCTCAATCCTCAATCCTCAATCCTCATTCTTCAGTCCTCAATACCCAGTCCTCAATCTTCAACCCTCAATCCTCAATCCTCAATTCTCAATCCTCAATCCTCAGTCCTCAGTCCTCAAACCTCAGTCCTCAAACCTCAGCCAACATTCTCAATCGTCAATCCTCGTTCCTCAGTCCTCAATCCTCAATCCCCAATCCTCAATAGTCAATTTCCAATCCTAGATCCTCAATCCCCAATCCTCAATCCTTAATCCTCAATCCTCAATCCTCAGTCCGCAATCCTCAATCATCAATCCTGAATCTTCAATAATCAATCCTCAATCCTCAATCCTCAATCCTCAATACTCAACCTTCAATCCTCCATACTCAATCTTCAATCCTCAATCCTCAATCATCAATCCTCAATCCTCAATCCTCAGTCATCAATCCACAATCTTCAATACTCAATCCTCAATCCTCAATCCTCAGTCCTCAATCCACAATCATCACTCCTCAATCTTCAATACTCAATCCTCAATCCTCAATCCTCAATCCTCAATACTCAATCTTCAATCCTCAATCCTCAATCCTCAATCCTCAACCCTCAGCCCTCATCCTCAATCCTCAATTCTGAATCCTCAATCCTCAATCTTCAATCCTCAATACTCAGTCTTCAATCCTCAACACTCAATCCTCTATCCTCAGTCCTCAATCCACAATCATCAATCCTCAATCCTCAGTCATCAGTCCTCAATCCTCAATCGTCAATCCTCAATACCCAAACGTCAATCTTCAATCCTCAATCCCCAATACTAAATCCTCAATCCTCAATACTCAATCCTCAATCCTCAATCCTCAATCATCAATCCACAATCTTCAATACTGAATCCTCAATCCTCAATCCTCAATCCTCAATCCTCAATCATCAATCCTCCATCTTCAATCCTCAATACACAATCTTCAATCCTCAATCCTCAATCCTCAATCACCAATCCTCAATCCTCAATCCTCAATCGTCAGTCTTCAATACACAATACTCAATCTGCAAACCTCAGTCCTCAATCCTCAATCCTCAATCCTCATTCTTCAGTCCTCAATACCCAGTCCTCAATCTTCAACCCTCAATCCTCAATCCTCAATTCTCAATCCTCAATCCTCAGCCCTCAGTCCTCAAACCTCAGTCCTCAAACCTCAGCCATCATCCTCAATCGTCAATCCTCGTTCCTCAGTCCTTAATCCTCAATCCTCAATCCTCAATAGTCAATCTCCAATCCTAGATCCTCAATCCCCAATCCTCAATCCTTAATCCTCAATCTTCAATCCCCAAGCCCCAGTCCACAATCTTCAATCCTCAATGCTCAATCCTCAATCCTCAATCCTCAGTCATCAGTCCTCAATCCTCAATCCTCAAACCTCAATCCTCAACCGTCAGTCCTCGTCCTCAAACCTCAATCCCGAATCCTCAATCCTGAATCGTCAATCTTCAGCCCTCAGTCCTCAACAATCAATTGTCAATCCTCAGTCCTCATTAGAATATCCTCAATTCACAGTTTTCAGTACTCAATAATCAATCTTCAATCTTCAAATCTCAGTCTACAAACATCAATTCGCATCACTCAACACTCAACACTCAGTCCTCAATCTTGAGTCCTCAATCCTCAATCCTCAATCTTCAATCCTCAATACTCAATCTTCAATCTTCAATCCTCAATTCTCAATCCTCAGTCCTCAATCCTCAATCGCCAATCCTCAATCCCCAATCCTCAACCTTCAGTCCTCAGTCCTCAATCCTCAATCATCAATACTCAATGTTCAATCCTCAATACTCAACATTCAATCCTCAACCCTCAATCCTCAATCAACAATCCTCAATCCTCAATCATCAATCTTCAATCTTCAATACTCAATCTTCAATCCTCAATTCCCAATCCTCAATCGTCAATCCTCAATCCTCAATCCTCAGTCATCAATCCTCAATCTTCAATACTAAATCCTCAATCCTCAATCCTCAATCCTCAATCCTCAATACTAAACCTTCAATCCTTCATACCCAATCTTCAATCCTCAATCCTCAATTATCAATCCTCAATCCTCAATCCTCAGTCATCAATCCTCAATCTTCAATACTCAATCCTCAATCCTCAATCCTCAATCCTCAATCCCCAGTCCTCAATCCACAATCATCAATCCTCAATCTTCAATACTCAATCCTCAATCCTCAATCCTCAATCCTCAGTACTCGATCTTCAAACCTCAATCCTCAATCCTCAATCCTCAGCCCTCAGCCCTCATCCTCAATCCTCAATCCTGAACCCTCTATCCTCAATCTTCAATCCTCAATACTCAGTCTTCAATCCTCAGTCCTCAATCCTCAATCCTCAATCCTCAATTCTCAATCCTCAATCCTCAACCCTCAGCCCTCACCCTCAATCCTCAATCCTGAATCCTCAATCCTCAATCTTCAATCCTCAATACTCAGACTTCAATCCTCAATCCTCTATCCTCAATCCTCAGTCCTCAATCCACAATCATCCATCCTCAATCTTCAATACTCAATCCTCAATCCTCAATCCTCAACTCTCAATCCTCAATCCTCAGTCCTCAGTCCTCAAACCTCAGTCCTCAAACCTCAGGCATCATCCTCAATCGTCAATCCTCGTTCCTCAATCCTCAATCCTCAATCTTCAATCCTCCATACTCAATCTTCAATCCTCAATCCTGAATCCTCAATCCTCAATCCTCAATCCTCAGTCCGCAATGCTCAATCATCAATCCTCAATCTTCAATACTCAGTCCTCAATCCTCAATCCTCAATCCTCAATCCTCAATCCTCAATACTCAATCTTCAATCCTCAATCCTCAATCCTCAATCCTCAATCCTCAGTCATCAATCCACAATCTTCAATACTCAATCCTCAATCCTCAATCCTCAATCCTCAATCCTCAGTCCTCAATCCACAATCATCAATCCTCAATCTTCAATACTCAATCCTCAATCCTCAATCCTCAATCCTCAATACTCAATCTTCAATCCTCAATCCTCAATCCTCAATCCTCAACCCTCAGCCCTCATCCTCAATCCTCAATTCTGAATCCTCAATCCTCAATCTTCAATCCTCAATACTCAGTCTTCAATCCTCAACCCTTAATCCTCAATCCTCAGTCCTCAATCCACAATCATCAATCCTCAATCCTCAGCCATCAGTCCTCAATCCTCAATCCTCAAACCTCAATCCTCAACCGTCAGTCCTCGTCCTCAAACCTCAATCCGGAATCCTCAATACTGAATCGTCAATCTTCAGCCCTCAGTCCTCAACAATCAATTGTCAATCGTCAGTCCTCATTAGAATATCCTCAATTCACAGTTTTCAGTACTCAATCCCCAATCTTCAATCTTCAAATCTCAGTCTACAAACATCAATTCGCATCACTCAACACACAACACTCAGTCCTCAATCTTCAGTCCTCAATCCTCAATCCTCAATCTTCAATCCTCAATACTCAATCTTCAATCTTCAATCCTCAATTCTCAATCCTCAGTCCTCAATCCTCAATCGCCAATCCTCAATCCCCAATCCTCAAACTTCAATCCTCAGTCCTCAATCCTCAATCATCAATACTCAATGTTCAATCCTCAATACTCAAACTTCAATCCTCAACCCTCAATCCTCAATCCTCAATCCTCAATCCTCAATCCTCAATACTAAACCTTCAATCCTTCATACCCAATCTTCAATCCTCAATCCTCAATTATCAATCCTCAATCCTCAATCCTCAGTCATCAATCCTCAATCTTCAATACTCAATCCTCAATCCTCAATCCTCAATCCTCAATCCCCAGTCCTCAATCCACAATCATCAATCCTCAATCTTCAATACTCAATCCTCAATCCTCAATCCTCAATCCTCAGTACTCGATCTTCAATCCTCAATCCTCAATCCTCAATCCTCAACCCTCAGCCCTCATCCTCAATCCTCAATTCTGAATCCTCTATCCTCAATCTTCAATCCTCAATACTCAGTCTTCAATCCTCAGTCCTCAATCCTCAATCCTCAATCCTCAATTCTCAATCCTCAATCCACAACCCTCAGCCCTCATCCTCAATCCTCAATCCTGAATCCTCTATCCGCAATCTTCAATCCTCAATACTCAGTCTTCAATCCACAATTCTCAATCCTCAATCCTCAGTCCTCAGTCCTCAAACCTCAGTCCTCAAACCTCAGCCATCATCCTCAATCGTCAATCCTCGTTCCTCAATCCTCAATCCTCAATCCTCAATCCTCAATAGTCAATCTCCAATCCTAGATCCTCAATCCCCAATCCTCAATCCTTAATCCTCAATCTTCAATCCTCAATCCTCAATACTCAATCCTCAATACTCAATCCTCAATCCTCAATCCTCAATCCCCAATCCTCAATCTTCAATCCTCAATCCTCAATCCTCAAGCCTCAATCCTCAATCCTCAATCTTCAATCCTGAATACTCAATCCTCATTCCTCAAACCTCAATCCTCAACCCTCAGTCCCCATCCTCAGTTCTCAATTCTCAATCCACAATCCTCAATACTCAATCTTCAATCCTCAATCCTCAATCCTCAATCCTGAGTCCTCAATCGTCAATCCTCATTCTTCAATCCTCAATACCCAATCCTCAATCCTCAATCCTCAATTCTCAATTCTCAGTCCTCAATCCTCAGCCCTGAATCGTCAATCTTCAGCCCTCAGTCCTCAACAATCTATTGTCAATCCTCAGTCCTCATTAGAATATCCTCAATTCACAGTTTTCAGTACTCAATCCCCAATCTTCAATCTTCAAATCTCAGTCTACAAACATCAATTCGCATCACTCAACACTCAACACTCAGTCCTCAATCTTCAGTCCTCAATACTCAATCCTCAATCTTCAATCCTCAATACTCAATCTTCAATCTTCAATCCTCAATTCTCAATCCTCAGTCATCCATCCACAATCTTCAATACTCAATCCTCAATCCTCAATCCTCAATCCTCAATCCTCAATACTCAATCCTCAAACCTCAATCCTCAACCCTCAGCCCTCATCCTCAATCCTCAATTCTGAATCCTCAATCCTGAATCTTCAATCCTCAATACTCAGTCTTCAATCCTCAACCCTCAATCCTCAATCCTCAGTCCTCAATCCACAATCATCAATCCTCAATCTTCAATACTCAATCCTCAATACTCAATCTTCAATCTTCAATCCTCAATTCTCAATCCTCAGTCCTCAATCCTCAATTGCCAATCCTCAATCCCCAATCCTCAACCTTCAATCCTCAGTCCTCAATCCTCAATCATCAATACTCAATGTTCAATCCTCAATACTCAACCTTCAATCCTCAACCCTCAATCCTCAATCAACAATCCTTAATCCTCAATCATCAATCTTCAATCTTCAATACTCAATCTTCAATCCTCAATTCCCAATCCTCAATCGTCAATCCTCAATCCTCAATCCTCAGTCATCAATCCTCAATCTTCAATACTCAATCCTCAATCCTCAATCCTCAATCCTCAATCCCCAATCCTCAATCCTCATTCCTCAAACCTCAATCCTCAACCCTCAGTCCCCAACCTCAATTCTCAATTCTCAATCCACAATCCTCAATACTCAGTCTTCAATACTCAATCCTCAATCCTCAATCCTCAATCCTCAATCCTCAATCCTGAGTCCTCAGTCATTGATCCTGAATCTTCAATACTCAATCCTCAATCCTCAATCCTTAATCCTCAATCGTCAATCCTCATTCTTCAATCCTCAATACCCAATCCTCAATCCTCAATCCTCAATCTTCAATTCTCAATCCTCAATCCTCAGTCCTGAATCGTCAATCTTCAGCCCTCAGTCCTCAACAATCTATTGTCAATCCTCAGTCCTCATTAGAATATCCTCAATTCACAGTTTTCAGTACTCAATCCCCAATCTTCAATCTTCAAATCTCAGTCTACAAACATCAATTCGCATCACTCAACACTCAACACTCAGACCTCAATCTTCAGTCCTCAATACTCAATCCTCAATCTTCAATCCTCAGTACTCAATCTTCAATCTTCAATCCTCAATTCTCAATCCTCAGTCCTCAATCCTCAATCGCCAATCCTCAATCCCCAATCCTCAAACTTCAATCCTCAGTCCTCAATCCTCAATCATCAATACTCAATGTTCAATCCTCAATACTCAAACTTCAATCCTCAACCCTCAATCCTCAATCCTCAATCCTCAATCCTCAATCCTCAATACTAAACCTTCAATCCTTCATACCCAATCTTCAATCCTCAATCCTCAATTATCAATCCTCAATCCTCAATCCTCAGTCATCAATCCTCAATCTTCAATACTCAATCCTCAATCCTCAATCCTCAATCCTCAATCCCCAGTCCTCAATCCACAATCATCAATCCTCAATCTTCAATACTCAATCCTCAATCCTCAATCCTCAATCCTCAGTACTCGATCTTCAATCCTCAATCCTCAATCCTCAATCCTCAACCCTCAGCCCTCATCCTCAATCCTCAATTCTGAATCCTCTATCCTCAATCTTCAATCCTCAATACTCAGTCTTCAATCCTCAGTCCTCAATCCTCAATCCTCAATCCTCAATTCTCAATCCTCAATCCACAACCCTCAGCCCTCATCCTCAATCCTCAATCCTGAATCCTCTATCCGCAATCTTCAATCCTCAATACTCAGTCTTCAATCCATAATTCTCAATCCTCAATCCTCAGTCCTCAGTCCTCAAACCTCAGTCCTCAAACCTCAGCCATCATCCTCAATCGTCAATCCTCGTTCCTCAATCCTCAATCCTCAATCCTCAATCCTCAATAGTCAATCTCCAATCCTAGATCCTCAATCCCCAATCCTCAATCCTTAATCCTCAATCTTCAATCCTCAATCCTCAATACTCAATCCTCAATACTCAATCCTCAATCCTCAATCCTCAATCCCCAATCCTCAATCTTCAATCCTCAATCCTCAATCCTCAAGCCTCAATCCTCAATCCTCAATCTTCAATCCTGAATACTCAATCCTCATTCCTCAAACCTCAATCCTCAACCCTCAGTCCCCATCCTCAGTTCTCAATTCTCAATCCACAATCCTCAATACTCAATCTTCAATCCTCAATCCTCAATCCTCAATCCTGAGTCCTCAATCGTCAATCCTCATTCTTCAATCCTCAATACCCAATCCTCAATCCTCAATCCTCAATTCTCAATTCTCAGTCCTCAATCCTCAGCCCTGAATCGTCAATCTTCAGCCCTCAGTCCTCAACAATCTATTGTCAATCCTCAGTCCTCATTAGAATATCCTCAATTCACAGTTTTCAGTACTCAATCCCCAATCTTCAATCTTCAAATCTCAGTCTACAAACATCAATTCGCATCACTCAACACTCAACACTCAGTCCTCAATCTTCAGTCCTCAATACTCAATCCTCAATCTTCAATCCTCAATACTCAATCTTCAATCTTCAATCCTCAATTCTCAATCCTCAGTCATCCATCCACAATCTTCAATACTCAATCCTCAATCCTCAATCCTCAATCCTCAATCCTCAATACTCAATCCTCAAACCTCAATCCTCAACCCTCAGCCCTCATCCTCAATCCTCAATTCTGAATCCTCAATCCTGAATCTTCAATCCTCAATACTCAGTCTTCAATCCTCAACCCTCAATCCTCAATCCTCAGTCCTCAATCCACAATCATCAATCCTCAATCTTCGATACTCAATCCTCAATACTCAATCTTCAATCTTCAATCCTCAATTCTCAATCCTCAGTCCTCAATCCTCAATCGCCAATCCTCAATCCCCAATCCTCAACCTTCAATCCTCAGTCCTCAATCCTCAATCATCAATACTCAATGTTCAATCCTCAATTCCCAATCCTCAATCGTCAATCCTCAATTCTCAATCCTCAGTCATCAATCCTCAATCTTCAATACTCAATCCTCAATCCTCAATCCTCAACCCTCAATCCTCAATCCTCAATGATCATTCCTCAAACCTCAATCCTCAACCCTCAGTCCCGATCCTCAATTCTCAATTCTCAAACCTCAATCCTCAATCCTCAATCCTCAGACATCAATCCTCAATCTTCAATACTCAATCGTCAATCCTCAGTCCTCAATTCTCAATCCTCAATCCTCGTTCCTCAAACCTCAACCCTCAACCCTCAGTCCTCATACTCAATTCTCAATTCTCAATCCACAAACCTCAATCCTCAATCCTCAATCTTCAATCATCAATACTCAATCTTCAATGCTCAATCCTCAATCCTCAATCCTCAATCCTCAATCCTCAATCCTCAGTATTCAATACACAACCCTCAAACCTCAATCCTCAATACTCAATCATCAATCCTCAATTCTCAATACTCAATAGAATGTCCTGAATTCTCTGCTTTCAATACTCAGTCCTCAATCTTCAATCTTCAAGTCTCCATCCACAGACATCAATTCTCATCACTCAACCCTCAACACTCTGTCCTCAATCTTCAATCCTCAATCCTCAATCCTCAATCCTCAATCGTCAATCCTCAATACCCAAACGTCAATCATCAATCCTCAATCCCCAATACTCAATCCTTAATCCTCAATACTCAATCCTCAATCCTCAATCCTCAATCATCAATCCACAATCTTCAATACTCAATCCTCAATCCTCAATCCTCAATCCTCAATCCTCAATCATCAATCCTCCATCTTCAATACTCAATCCTCAATACTCAATCCTCAATACTCAATCCTCAATCCTCAATCCTCAATCCCCAATCCTCAATCTTCAATCCTCAGTCCTCAATCCTCAAGCCTCAATCCTCAATCCTCAATCTTCAATCCTGAATACTCAATCCTCATTCCTCAAACCTCAATCCTCAACCCTCAGTCCCCATCCTCAGTTCTCAATTCTCAATCCACAATCCTCAATACTCAATCTTCAATCCTCAATCCTCAATCCTCAATCCTGAGTCCTCAATCGTCAATCCTCATTCTTCAATCCTCAATACCCAATCCTCAATCCTCAATCCTCAATTCTCAATTCTCAGTCCTCAATCCTCAGCCCTGAATCGTCAATCTTCAGCCCTCAGTCCTCAACAATCTATTGTCAATCCTCAGTCCTCATTAGAATATCCTCAATTCACAGTTTTCAGTACTCAATCCCCAATCTTCAATCTTCAAATCTCAGTCTACAAACATCAATTCGCATCACTCAACACTCAACACTCAGTCCTCAATCTTCAGTCCTCAATACTCAATCCTCAATCTTCAATCCTCAATACTCAATCTTCAATCTTCAGTCCTCAATTCTCAATCCTCAGTCATCCATCCACAATCTTCAATACTCAATCCTCAATCCTCAATCCTCAATCCTCAATCCTCAATACTCAATCCTCAAACCTCAATCCTCAACCCTCAGCCCTCATCCTCAATCCTCAATTCTGAATCCTCAATCCTGAATCTTCAATCCTCAATACTCAGTCTTCAATCCTCAACCCTCAATCCTCAATCCTCAGTCCTCAATCCACAATCATCAATCCTCAATCTTCAATACTCAATCCTCAATCCTCAATCCTCAATCCTCAATACTCAATCTTCAATCCTCAATCCTCAATCCTCAATCCTCAACCCTCAGCCCTCATCCTCAATCCTCAATTCTGAATCCTCAATCCTGAATCTTCAATCCTCAATACTCAGTCTTCAATCCTCAACCCTCAATCCTCAATCCTCAGTCCTCAATCCACAATCATCAATCCTCAATCCTCAGTCATCAGTCCTCAATCCTCAATCCTCAAACCTCAATCCTCAACCGTCAGTCCTCGTCCTCAAACCTCAATCCCGAATCCTCAATCCTGAATCGTCAATCTTCAGCCCTCAGTCCTCAACAATCAATTGTCAATCCTCAGTCCTCATTAGAATATACTCAATTCACAGTTTTCAGTACTCAATCCCCAATCTTCAATCTTCAAATCTCAGTCTACAAACATCAATTCGCATCACTCAACACTCAACACTCAGTCCTCAATCTTCAGTCCTCAATCCTCAATCCTCAATCTTCAATCCTCAATACTCAATCTTCAATCTTCAATCCTCAATTCTCAATCCTCAGTCCTCAATCCTCAATCGCCAATCCTCAATCCCCAATCCTCAACCTTCAATCCTCAGTCCTCAATCCTCAATCATCAATACTCAATGTTCAATCCTCAATACTCAACCTTCAACCCTCAACCCTCAATCCTCAATCAACAATCCTCAATCCTCAATCATCAATCTTCAATCTTCAATACTCAATCTTCAATCCTCAATTCCCAATCCTCAATCGTCAATCCTCAATACTCAATCCTCAGTCATCAATCCTCAATCTTCAATACTCAATCCTCAATCCTCAATCCTCAATCCTCAATCCCCAATCCTCAATCCTCATTCCTCAAACCTCAATCCTCAACCCTCAGTCCCCAACCTCAATTCTCAATTCTCAATCCACAATCCTCAATACTCGATCCTGAGTCCTCAGTCATTGATCCTGAATCTTCAATACTCAATCCTCAATCCTCAATCCTTAATCCTCAATCGTCAATCCTCATTCTTCAATCCTCAAAACCCAATCCTCAATCCTCAATCCTCAATCTTCAATTCTCAATCCTCAATCCTCAGTCCTGAATCGTCAATCTTCAGCCCTCAGTCCTCAACAATCTATTGTCAATCCTCAGTCCTCATTAGAATATCCTCAATTCACAGTTTTCAGTACTCAATCCCCAATCTTCAATCTTCAAATCTCAGTCTACAAACATCAATTCGCATCACTCAACACTCAACACTCAGACCTCAATCTTCAGTCCTCAACCCTCAGTCCTCAATCCACAATCCTCAATCCTCAATCCTCAATCCTCAATCCTCAGTACTCGATCTTCAATCCTCAATCCTCAATCCTCAATCCTCAACCCCCAGCCCTCATCCTCAATCCTCAATCCTGAATCCTCTATCCTCAATCTTCAATCCTCGATACTCAGTCTTCAATCCTCAATCCTCAATCCTCAATCCTCAATCATCAATCCTCCATCTTCAATGCTCAATCCTCAATCCTCAGTCCTCAATCCTCAATACTCAACCATCAATCCTCAATTCACAATACTCAATAGAATATCCTGAATTCTCAGAATACAATACTCAAACCTCAATCCTCAGCCCTCAGCCCTCATCCTCCATCCTCAATCCTCAACCCTCAATCCTCAATCTTCAATCCTCAATAATCAATCATCAATACTCAGTCTTCAATCCTCAATCCTCAATCCTCAATCCTCAGTCCGCAATCCTCAATCATCAATACTCAATCTTCAATAATCAATCCTCAATCCTCAATCCTCAATACTCAACCTTCAATCCTCCATACTCAATCTTCAATCCTCAATCCTCAATCATCAATCCTCAATCCCCAATCCTCAGTCATCAATCCACTATCTTCAATACTCAATCCTCAATCCTCAATCCTCAGTCCTCAATCCACAATCATCACTCCTCAATCTTCAATACTCAATCCTCAATCCTCAATCCTCAATCCTCAATACTCAATCTTCAATCCTCAATCCTCAATCCTCAATCCTCAACCCTCAGCCCTGATCCTCAATCCTCAATTCTGAATCCTCAATCCTCAATCTTCAATCCTCAATACTCAGTCTTCAATCCTCAACACTCAATCCTCAATCCTCAGTCCTCAATCCACAATCATCAATCCTCAATCCTCAGTCATCAGTCCTCAATCCTCAATCGTCAATCCTCAATACCCAAACGTCAAACTTCAATCGTCAATCCCCAATACTCAATCCTCAATCCTCAATACTCAATCCTCAATCCTCAATCCTCAATCATCAATCCACAATCTTCAATACTCAATCCTCAATCCTCAATCCTCAATCCTCAATCATCAATCCTCCATCTTCAATACTCAATCCTCAATCCACAATCCTCAATCCTCAATACCCAACCATCAATACTCAATTCACAATACTCAATAGAATACCCTGAATTCTCAGGATTCAATACTCAAACCTCAATCCTCAGCCCTCAGCCCTCATCCTCCATCCTAAATCCTCAATCCTCAATCCTCAATCTTCAATCCTCAATACACAATCTTCAATCCTCAATCCTCAATCCTCAATCACCGATCCTGAATCCTCAATCCTCAATCGTCAGTCTTCAATACTCAATACTCAATCTGCAAACCTCAGTCCTCAATCCTCAATCCTCAATCCTCTTTCTTCAGTCCTCAATACCCAGTCCTCAATCTTCAACCCTCAATCCTCAATCCTCAATTCTCAATCCTCAATCCTCAGTCCTCAGTCCTCAAACCTCAGTCCTCAAACCTCAGCCATCATCCTCAATCGTCAATCCTCGTTCCTCAGTCCTTAATCCTCAATCCTCAATCCTCAATAGTCAATCTCCAATCCTAGATCCTCAATCCACAATCCTCAATCCTTAATCCTCAATCTTCAATCCTCAATCCTCAATACTCAATCCTCAATATTCAATCCTCAATCCTCAATCCTCAATCCCCAATCCTCAATCTTCAATCCTCAATCCTCAATCCTAAAGCTTCAATCCTCAATCCTCAATCTTCAATCCTGAATACTCAATCTTCAATCCTCAATCCTCAATCCTCAATCCTCAACTCTCAATCCTCAATCCTCAGCCCTCAGTCCTCAAACCTCAGTCCTCAAACCTCAGGCATCATCCTCAATCGTCAATCCTCGTTCCTCAATCCTCAATCCTCAATCTTCAATCCTCCATACTCAATCTTCAATCCTCAATCCTCAATCATCAATCCTCAATACTCAATCCTCAGTCGTCAGTCCTCAATCTTCAATACTCAGTCCTCAATCATCAATCCTCAATCCTCAATTCTCAATCCTCATTCCTCAAACCTCAATCCTCAACCCTCAGTCCTCATCCTCAATTCTCAATTCCAAACCCTCAACCCTCAATCCTCAATCTTCAATCCTCAATAATCAATCATCAATACTCAGTCTTCAATCCTAAATCCTCAATCCTGAATCCTCAGTCCGCAATCCTCAATCATCAATCCTCAATCTTCAATACTCAATCCTCAATCCTCAATCCTCAATCCTCAATCCTCAATCCTCAATCCTCAATACTCAATCCTCAATCCTCAATCCTCAATACTCGATCCTCAATCCTCAATCCTCAATCATCAATCCACAATCTTCAATACTCAATCCTCAATCCTCAATCCTCAATCCTCAATGCCCAATCATCAATCCTCCATCTTCAATACTCAATCCTCAATCCTCAATCCTCAATCGTCAATACTCAACCATCAATACTCAATTCACAATACTCAATAGAATACCCTGAATTCTCAGGATTCAATACTCAAACCTCAATCCTCAGCCCTCAGCCCTCATCCTCCATCCTAAATCCTCAATCCTCAATCCTCAATCTTCAATCCTCAATACACAATCTTCAATCCTCAATCCTCAATCCTCAATCACCGATCCTCAATCCTCAATCCTCAATCGTCAGTCTTCAATACTCAATACTCAATCTGCAAACCTCAGTCCTCAATCCTCAATCCTCAATCCTCATTCTTCAGTCCTCAATACCCAGTCCTCAATCTTCAACCCTCAATCCTCAATCCTCAATTCTCAATCCTCAATCCTCAGTCCTCAGTCCTCAAACCTCAGTCCTCAAACCTCAGCCATCATCCTCAATCGTCAATCCTCGTTCCTCAGCACTCGATCTTCAATCCTCAATCCTCAATCCTCAATCCTCAACCCTCAGCCCTCATCCTCAATCCTCAATCCTGAATCCTCTATCCTCAATCTTCAATCCTCAATACTCAGTCTTCAATCCTCAGTCCTCAATCCTCAATCCTCAATCCTCAATCGTCAGTCTTCAATACTCAATACTCAATCTGCAAACCTCAGTCCTCAATCCTCAATCCTCAATCCTCATTCTTCAGTCCTCAATACCCAGTCCTCAATCTTCAACCCTCAGTCCTCAATCCTCAATTCTCAATCCTCAATCCTCAGTCCTCAGTCCTCAAACCTCAGTCCTCAAACCTCAGCCATCATCCTCAATCGTCAATCCTCGTTCCTCAGTCCTTAATCCTCAATCCTCAATCCTCAATAGTCAATCTCCAATCCTAGATCCTCAATCCACAATCCTCAATCCTTAATCCTCAATCTTCAATCCTCAATCCTCAATACTCAATCCTCAATATTCAATCCTCAATCCTCAATCCTCAATCCCCAATCCTCAATCTTCAATCCTCAATCCTCAATCCTAAAGCTTCAATCCTCAATCCTCAATCTTCAATCCTGAATACTCAATCTTCAATCCTCAATCCTCAATCCTCAATCTTCAATCCTCAATCGTCAGTCTTCAATCCTCAATACTCAATCTTCAATCCTCAATCCTCAATCCTCAATCCTCAATCCTCAATCCTCATTCTTCAATCCTGAATACCCACTCCTCAACCTTCGATCCTCAATCCCCAATCCTCAATCCTTAATCCTCAATCTTCAATCCTCAATCCCCAGTCCACAATCTTCAATCCTCAATGCTCAATCCTCAATCCTCAATCCTCAGTCATCAGTCCTCAATCCTCAATCCTCAAACCTCAATGCTCAACCGTCAGTCCTCGTCCCCAAACCTCAATCCCGAATCCTCAATCCTGAATCGTCAATCTTCAGCCCTCAGTCCTCAACAATCAATTGTCAATCCTCAGTCCTCATTAGAATATCCTCAATTCAAAGTTTTCAGTACTCAATCATCAATCTTCAATCTTCAAATCTCAGTCTACAAACATCAATTCGCATCACTCAACACTCAACACTCAGTCCTCAAACTTCAGTCCTCAATCCTCAATCCTCAATCTTCAATCCTCAATACTCAATCTTCAATCTTCAATCCTCAATTCTCAATCCTCAGTCCTCAATCCTCAATCGCCAATCCTCAATCCCCAATCCTCAACCTTCAGTCCTCAGTCCTCAATCCTCAATCATCAATACTCAATGTTCAATCCTCAATACTCAACATTCAATCCTCAACCCTCAATCCTCAATCAACAATCCTCAATCCTCAATCATCAATCTTCAATCTTCAATACTCAATCTTCAATCCTCAATTCCCAATCCTCAATCGTCAATCCTCAATCCTCAATCCTCAGTCATCAATCCTCAATCTTCAATACTAAATCTTCAATCCTCAATCCTCAATCCTCAATCCTCAATCCTCAATACTAAACCTTCAATCCTTCATACCCAATCTTCAAACCTCAATCCTCAATTATCAATCCTCAATCCTCAATCCTCAGTCATCAATCCTCAATCTTCAATACTCAGCCCTCATCCTCAATCCTCAATCCTGAATCCTCCATCCTCAATATTCAATACTCAATCCTCAATCCTCAATCCTCAATCCTCAATCCCCAATCATCAATCCTCCATCTTCAATACTCAATCCTCAATCCTCAATCCTCAATCGTCAATACTCAACCATCAATACTCAATTCACAATACTCAATAGAATACCCTGAATTCTCAGGATTCAATACTCAAACCTCAATCCTCAGCCCTCAGCCCTCATCCTCCATCCTAAATCCTCAATCCTCAATCCTCAATCTTCAATCCTCAATACACAATCTTCAATCCTCAATCCTCAATCCTCAATCACCGATCCTCAATCCTCAATCCTCAATCGTCAGTCTTCAATACTCAATACTCAATCTGCAAACCTCAGTCCTCAATCCTCAATCCTCAATCCTCATTCTTCAGTCCTCAATACCCAGTCCTCAATCTTCAACCCTCAATCCTCAATCCTCAATTCTCAATCCTCAATCCTCAGTCCTCAGTCCTCAAACCTCTGTCCTCAAACCTCAGCCATCATCCTCAATCGTCAATCCTCGTTCCTCAGCACTCGATCTTCAATCCTCAATCCTCAATCCTCAATCCTCAACCCTCAGCCCTCATCCTCAATCCTCAATCCTGAATCCTCTATCCTCAATCTTCAATCCTCAATACTCAGTCTTCAATCCTCAGTCCTCAATCCTCGATCCTCAATCCTCAATCGTCAGTCTTCAATACTCAATACTCAATCTGCAAACCTCAGTCCTCAATCCTCAATCCTCAATCCTCATTCTTCAGTCCTCAATACCCAGTCCTCAATCTTCAACCCTCAATCCTCAATCCTCAATTCTCAATCCTCAATCCTCAGTCCTCAGTCCTCAAACCTCAGCCCTCAAACCTCAGCCATCATCCTCAATCGTCAATCCTCGTTCCTCAGTCCTTAATCCTCAATCCTCAATCCTCAATAGTCAATCTCCAATCCTAGATCCTCAATCCACAATCCTCAATCCTTAATCCTCAATCTTCAATCCTCAATCCTCAATACTCAATCCTCAATATTCAATCCTCAATCCTCAATCCTCAATCCCCAATCCTCAATCTTCAATCCTTAATCCTCAATCCTAAAACTTCAATCCTCAATCCTCAATCTTCAATCCTGAATACTCAATCTTCAATCCTCAATCCTCAATCCTCAATCTTCAATCCTCAATCGTCAGTCTTCAATCCTCAATACTCAATCTTCAATCCTCAATCCTCAATCCTCAATCCTCAATCCTCAATCCTCATTCTTCAATCCTGAATACCCACTCCTCAACATTCGATCCTCAATCCCCAATCCTCAATCCTTAATCCTCAATCTTCAATCCTCAATCCCCAGTCCACAATCTTCAATCCTCAATGCTCAATCCTCAATCCTCAAACCTCAGTCATCAGTCCTCAATCCTCAATCCTCAAACCTCAATCCTCAACCGTCAGTCCTCGTCCCCAAACCTCAATCCCGAATCCTCAATCCTGAATCGTCAATCTTCAGCCCTCAGTCCTCAACAATCAATTGTCAATCCTCAGTCCTCATTAGAATATCCTCAATTCAAAGTTTTCAGTACTCAATCATCAATCTTCAATCTTCAAATCTCAGTCTACAAACATCAATTCGCATCACTCAACACTCAACACTCAGTCCTCAATCTTCAGTCCTCAATCCTCAATCCTCAATCTTCAATCCTCAATACTCAATCTTCAACCTTCAATCCTCAATTCTCAATCCTCAGTCCTCAATCCTCAATCGCCAATCCTCAATTCCCAGTCCTCAACCTTCAGTCCTCAGTCCTCAATCCTCAATCATCAATACTCAATGTTCAATCCTCAATACTCAACATTCAATCCTCAACCCTCAATCCTCAATCAACAATCCTCAATCCTCAATCATCAATCTTCAATCTTCAATACTCAATCTTCAATCCTCAATTCCCAATCCTCAATCGTCAATCCTCAATCCTCAATCCTCAGTCATCAATCCTCAATCTTCAATACTAAATCCTCAATCCTCAATCCTCAATCCTCAATCCTCAATCCTCAATACTAAACCTTCAATCCTTCATACCCAATCTTCAAACCTCAATCCTCAATTATCAATCCTCAATCCTCAATCCTCAGTCATCAATCCTCAATCTTCAATACTCAGCCCTCATCCTCAATCCTCAATCCTGAATCCTCTATCCTCAATCTTCAATCCTCAATACTCAGTCTTCAATCCTCAGTCCTCAATCCTCAATCCTCAATCCTCAATTCTCAATCCTCAATCCTCAACCCTCAGCCCTCACCCTCAATCCTCAATCCTGAATCCTCAATCCTCAATCCTCAATCCTCAATACTCAGTCTTCAATCCTCAATCCTCTATCCTCAATCCTCAGTCCTCAACCCACAATCATCCATCCTCAATCTTCAATACTCAATCCTCAATCCTCAATCCTCAACTCTCAATCCTCAATCCTCAGACCTCAGTCCTCAAACCTCAGGCCTCAAACCTCAGCCATCATCCTCAACCGTCAATCCTCGTCCCTCAATCCTCAATCCTCAATCTTCAATCCTCCATACTCAATCTTCAATCCTCAATCCTCAATCATCAACCCTCAATCTTCAATCCTCAGTCATCAATCCTCAATCTTCAATACCCAGTCCTCAATCATCAATCCTCAATCCTCAATTCTCAATCCTCATTCCTCAAACCTCAATCCTCAACCCTCAGTCCTCATCCTCAATTCTCAATTCCAAACCCTCAACCCTCAATCCTCAATCTTCAATCCTCAATAATCAATCATCAATACTCAGTCTTCAATCCTCAATCCTCAATCCTCAGTCCACAGTCCGCAATCCTCAATCATCAATCCTCAATCTTCAATACTCAATCCTCAATCCTCAATCCTCAATCCTCAATCCTCAATCCTCAATACTCAGTCTTCAATCCTCAATCCTCAATCCTCAATCCTCAATCCTCAATCCTCAGCCATCAATCCACAATCTTCAATACTCAATCCTCAATCCTCAATCCTCAATCCTCAATCCTCAGTCCTCAATCCACAATCATCAATCCTCAATCTTCAATACTCAATCCTCAATCCTCAATCCTCAATCCTCAATACTCAATCTTCAATCCTCAATCCTCAATCCTCAATCCTCAACCCTCAGCCCTCATTCTCAATCCTCAATTCTGAATCCTCAATCCTCAATCTTCAATCCTCAATACTCAGTCTTCAATCCTAAACCCTCAATCGTCAATCCTCAATACTCAATCATCAATCCTCAATTCACAATTCTCAATAGAATATCCTGAATTCTCAGGATTCAATACTCAAACCTCAATCGTCAGCCCTCAGCCCTCATCCTCCATCCTCAATCCTCAATACTCAATCCTCAATCTTCAATCCTCAATACTCAATCTTCAATCCTCAATCCTCAATCCTCAATCACCAATCCTCAATCCTCAATCCTCAATCGTCAGTCTTCAATACTCAATACTCAATCTGCAAACCTCAGTCCTCAATCCTCAATCCTCAATCCTCATTCTTCAGTCCTCAATACCCAGTCCTCAATCTTCAACCCTCAATCCTCAATCCTCAATTCTCAATCCTCAATCCTCAGACCTCAGTCCTCAAACCTCAGTCCTCAAACCTCAGCCATCATCCTCAATCGTCAATCCTCGTTCCTCAGTCCTCAATCCTCAATCCCCAATCCTCAATAGTCAATTTCCAATCCTAGATCCTCAATCCCCAATCCTCAATCCTTAATCCTCAATCTTCAATCCTCAATCCTTAATACTCAATCGTCAATCCTCATTCTTCAATCCTCAATACCCAATCCTCAATCCTCAATCCTCAATTCTCAATCCTCAATCCTCAACCCTCAGCCCTCACTCTCAATCCTCAATCCTGAATCCTCAATCCTCAATCTTCAATCCTCAATACTCAGTCTTCAATCCTCAATCCTCTATCCTCAATCCTCAGTCCTCAATCCACAATCATCAATCCTCAATCTTCAATACTCAACCCTCAATCCTCAATCCTCAACTCACAATCCTCAATCCTCAGTCCTCAGTCCTCAAACCTCAGTCCTCAAACCTCAGCCATCATCCTCAGTCGTCAATCCTCGTTCCTCAATCCTCAATCCTCAATCTTCAATCCTCAACCCTCAGCCCTCATCCTCAATCCTCAATCCTGAATCCTCAATCTTCAATCCTCAATACTCAGTCTTCAATCCTCAACACTCAATCCTCAAACCTCAGTCCTCAATCCTCAATCCTCAATCCTCATTCTTCAGTCCTCAATGCCCAGTCCTCAATCTTCAACCCTCAATCCTCAATCCTCAATTCTCAATCCTCAATCCTGAGTCCTCAGTCCTCAAACCTCAGCCATCATCCTCAATCGTCAATCCTCGTTCCTCAGTCCTCAATCCTCAATCCCCAATCCTCAATAGTCAATTTCCAATCCTAGATCCTCAATCCCCAATCCTCAATCCTTAATCCTCAATCCTCAATCCTCAGTCCGCAATCCTCAATCATCAATCCTGAATCTTCAATAATCAATCCTCAATCCTCAATCCTCAATCCTCAATACTCAACCTTCAATCCTCCATACTCAATCTTCAATCCTCAATCCTCAATCATCAATCCTCAATCCTCAATCCTCAGTCATCAATCCACAATCTTCAATACTCAATCCTCAATCCTCAATCCTCAGTCCTCAATCCACAATCATCACTCCTCAATCTTCAATACTCAATCCTCAATCCTCAATCCTCAATCCTCAATACTCAATCTTCAATCCTCAATCATCAATCCTCAATCCTCAACCCTCAGCCCTCATCCTCAATCCTCAATTCTGAATCCTCAATCCTCAATCTTCAATCCTCAATACTCAGTCTTCAATCCTCAACACTCAATCCTCTATCCTCAGTCCTCAATCCACAATCATCAATCCTCAATCCTCAGTCATCAGTCCTCAATCCTCAATCGTCAATCCTCAATACCCAAACGTCAATCTTCAATCCTCAATCCCCAATACTCAATCCTCAATCCTCAATACTCAATCCTCAATCCTCAATCCTCAATCATCAATCCACAATCTTCAATACTGAATCCTCAATCCTCAATCCTCAATCCTCAATCCTCAATCATCAATCCTCCATCTTCAATACTCAATCCTTAATCCTCAATCCTCAATCCTCAATACTCAACCATCAATACTCAATTCACAATACTCAATAGAATATCCTGAATTCTCAGGATTCAATACTCAAACCTCAATCCTCAGCCCTCAGCCCTCATCCTCCATCCTAAATCCTCAATCCTCAATCCTCAATCTTCAATCCTCAATACACAATCTTCAATCCTCAATCCTCAATCCTCAATCACCAATCCTCAATCCTCAATCCTCAATCGTCAGTCTTCAATACACAATACTCAATCTGCAAACCTCAGTCCTCAATCCTCAATCCTCAATCCTCATTCTTCAGTCCTCAATACCCAGTCCTCAATCTTCAACCCTCAATCCTCAATCCTCAATTCTCAATCCTCAATCCTCAGCCCTCAGTCCTCAAACCTCAGTCCTCAAACCTCAGCCATCATCCTCAATCGTCAATCCTCGTTCCTCAGTCCTTAATCCTCAATCCTCAATCCTCAATAGTCAATCTCCAATCCTAGATCCTCAATCCACAATCCTCAATCCTTAATCCTCAATCTTCAATCCTCAATCCTCAATACTCAATCCTCAATATTCAATCCTCAATCCTCAATCATCAATCCCCAATCCTCAATCTTCAATCCTCAATCCTCAATCCTAAAGCTTCAATCCTCAATCCTCAATCTTCAATCCTGAATACTCAATCTTCAATCCTCAATCCTCAATCCTCAATCCTCAATCCTCAATCGTCAGTCTTCAATCCTCAATACTCAATCTTCAATCCTCAATCCTCAATCCTCAATCCTCAATCCTCAATCCTCAATCCTCATTCTTCAATCCTGAATACCCACTCCTCAACCTTCGATCCTCAATCCCCAATCCTCAATCCTTAATCCTCAATCTTCAATCCCCAAGCCCCAGTCCACAATCTTCAATCCTCAATGCTCAATCATCAATCCTCAATCCTCAGTCATCAGTCCTCAATCCTCAATCCTCAAACCTCAATCCTCAACCGTCAGTCCTCGTCCTCAAACCTCAATCCCGAATCCTCAATCCTGAATCGTCAATCTTCAGCCCTCTGTCCTCAACAATCAATTGTCAATCCTCAGTCCTCATTAGAATATCCTCAATTCACAGTTTTCAGTACTCAATCATCAATCTTCAATCTTCAAATCTCAGTCTACAAACATCAATTCGCATCACTCAACTCTCAACACTCAGTCCTCAATCTTCAGTCCTCAATCCTCAATCCTCAATCTTCAATCCTCAATACTCAATCTTCAATCTTCAATCCTCAATTCTCAATCCTCAGTCCTCAATCCTCAATCGCCAATCCTCAATCCCCAATCCTCAACCTTCAGTCCTCAGTCCTCAATCCTCAATCATCAATACTCAATGTTCAATCCTCAATACTCAACATTCAATCCTCAACCCTCAATCCTCAATCAACAATCCTCAATCCTCAATCATCAATCTTCAATCTTCAATACTCAATCTTCAATCCTCAATTCCCAATCCTCAATCGTCAATCCTCAATCCTCAATCCTCAGTCATCAATCCTCAATCTTCAATACTAAATCCTCAATCCTCAATCCTCAATCCTCAATCCTCAATACTAAACCTTCAATCCTTCATACCCAATCTTCAATCCTCAATCCTCAATTATCAATCCTCAATCCTCAATCCTCAGTCATCAATCCTCAATCTTCAATACTCAATCCTCAATCCTCAATCCTCAATCCTCAATCCCCAGTCCTCAATCCACAATCATCAATCCTCAATCTTCAATACTCAATCCTCAATCCTCAATCCTCAATCCTCAGTACTCGATCTTCAAACCTCAATCCTCAATCCTCAATCCTCAACGCTCAGCCCTCATCCTCAATCCTCAATCCTGAATCCTCTATCCTCAATCTTCAATTCTCAATACTCAGTCTTCAATCCTCAGTCCTCAATCCTCAATCCTCAATCCTCAATTCTCAATCCTCAATCCTCAACCCTCAGCCCTCACACTCAATCCTCAATCCTGAATCCTCAATCCTCAATCTTCAATCCTCAATACTCAGACTTCAATCCTCAATCCTCTATCCTCAATCCTCAGTCCTCAATCCACAATCATCCATCCTCAATCTTCAATACTCAATCCTCAATCCTCAATCCTCAACTCTCAATCCTCAATCCTCAGTCCTCAGTCCTCAAACCTCAGTCCACAAACCTCAGGCATCATCCTCAATCGTCAATCCTCGTTCCTCAATCCTCAATCCTCAATCTTCAATCCTCCATACTCAATCTTCAATCCTCAATCCTCAATCCTCAATCCTCAATCCTCAATCCTCAGTCCGCAATGCTCAATCATCAATCCTCAATATTCAATACTCAATCCTCAATCCTCAATCCTCAATCCTCAATCCTCAATCCTCAATACTCAATCTTCAATCCTCAATCCTCAATCCTCAATCCTCAATCCTCAGTCATCAATCCACAATCTTCAATACTCAATCCTCAATCCTCAATCCTCAATCCTCAATCCTCAGTCCTCAATCCACAATCATCAATCCTCAATCTTCAATACTCAATCCTCAATCCTCAATCCTCAATCCTCAATACTCAATCTTCAATCCTCAATCCTCAATCCTCAATCCTCAACCCTCAGCCCTCATCCTCAATCCTCAATTCTGAATCCCCAATCCTCAATCTTCAATCCTCAATACTCAGTCTTCAATCCTCAACCCTCAATCCTCAATCCTCAGTCCTCAATCCACAATCATCAATCCTCAATCCTCAGCCATCAGTCCTCAATCCTCAATCCTCAAACCTCAATCCTCAACCGTCAGTCCTCGTCCTCAAACCTCAATCCCGAATCCTCAATCCTGAATCGTCAATCTTCAGCCCTCAGTCCTCAACAATCAATTGTCAATCGTCAGTCCTCATTAGAATATCCTCAATTCACAGTTTTCAGTACTCAATCCCCAATCTTCAATCTTCAAATCTCAGTCTACAAACATCAATTCGCATCACTCAACACACAACACTCAGTCCTCAATCTTCAGTCCTCAATCCTCAATCCTCAATCTTCAATCCTCAATACTCAATCTTCAATCTTCAATCCTCAATTCTCAATCCTCAGTCCTCAATCCTCAATCGCCAATCCTGAATCCCCAATCCTCAAACTTCAATCCTCAGTCCTCAATCCTCAATCATCAATACTCAATGTTCAATCCTCAATACTCAAACTTCAATCCTCAACCCTCAATCCTCAATCCTCAATCCTCAATCCTCAATCCTCAATACTAAACCTTCAATCCTTCATACCCAATCTTCAATCCTCAATCCTCAATTATCAATCCTCAATCCTCAATCCTCAGTCATCAATCCTCAATCTTCAATACTCAATCCTCAATCCTCAATCCTCAATCCTCAATCCCCAGTCCTCAATCCACAATCATCAATCCTCAATCTTCAATACTCAATCCTCAATCCTCAATCCTCAATCCTCAGTACTCGATCTTCAATCCTCAATCCTCAATCCTCAATCCTCAACCCTCAGCCCTCATCCTCCATCCTCAATCCTCAATCCTCAATCCTCAATCTTCAATCCTCAATACTCAATCTTCAATCCTCAATCCTCAATCCTCAATCACCAATCCTCAATCCTCAATCCTCAATCGCCAGTCTGCAATACTCAATCCTCAATCCTCAATACTCAATCCTCAATACTCAATCCTCAATCCTCAATCCTCAATCCCCAATCCTCAATCTTCAATCCTCAATCCTCAATCCTCAAGCCTCAATCCTCAATCCTCAATCTTCAATCCTGAATACTCAATCCTCATTCCTCAAACCTCAATCCTCAACCCTCAGTCCCCATCCTCAGTTCTCAATTCTCAATCCACAATCCTCAATACTCAATCTTCAATCCTCAATCCTCAATCCTCAATCCTGGGTCCTCAATCGTCAATCCTCATTCTTCAATCCTCAATACCCAATCCTCAATCCTCAATCCTCAATTCTCAATTCTCAGTCCTCAATCCTCAGCCCTGAATCGTCAATCTTCAGCCCTCAGTCCTCAACAATCTATTGTCAATCCTCAGTCCTCATTAGAATATCCTCAATTCACAGTTTTCAGTACTCAATCCCCAATCTTCAATCTTCAAATCTCAGTCTACAAACATCAATTCGCATCACTCAACACTCAACACTCAGTCCTCAATCTTCAGTCCTCAATACTCAATCCTCAATCTTCAATCCTCAATACTCAATCTTCAATCTTCAATCCTCAATTCTCAATCCTCAGTCATCCATCCACAATCTTCAATACTCAATCCTCAATCCTCAATCCTCAATCCTCAATCCTCAATACTCAATCCTCAAACCTCAATCCTCAACCCTCAGCCCTCATCCTCAATCCTCAATTCTGAATCCTCAATCCTGAATCTTCAATCCTCAATACTCAGTCTTCAATCCTCAACCCTCAATCCTCAATCCTCAGTCCTCAATCCACAATCATCAATCCTCAATCTTCAGTACTCAATCCTCAATCCTCAATCCTCAATCCTCAATGCTCAATCTTCAATCCTCAATCCTCAATCCTCAATCCTCAACCCTCAGCCCTCATCCTCAATCCTCAATTCTGAATCCTCAATCCTGAATCTTCAATCCTCAATACTCAGTCTTCAATCCTCAACCCTCAATCCTCAATCCTCAGTCCTCAATCCACAATCATCAATCCTCAATCCTCAGTCCTCAATCCACAATCATCAATCCTCAATCCTCAGTCATCAGTCCTCAATCCTCAATCCTCAAACCTCAATCCTCAACCGTCAGTCCTCGTCCTCAAACCTCAATCCCGAATCCTCAATCCTGAATCGTCAATCTTCAGCCCTCAGTCCTCAACAATCTATTGTCAATCCTCAGTCCTCATTAGAATATCCTCAATTCACAGTTTTCAGTACTCAATCCCCAATCTTCAATCTTCAAATCTCAGTCTACAAACATCAATTCGCATCACTCAACACTCAACACTCAGACCTCAATCTTCAGTCCTCAACCCTCAGTCCTCAATCCACAATCCTCAATCCTCAATCCTCAATCCTCAATCCTCAGTACTCGATCTTCAATCCTCAATCCTCAATCCTCAATCCTCAACCCTCAGCCCTCATCCTCAATCCTCAATCCTGAATCCTCTATCCTCAATCTTCAATCCTCGATACTCAGTCTTCAATCCTCAATCCTCAATCCTCAATCCTCAATCATCAATCCTCCATCTTCAATACTCAATCCTCAATCCTCAGTCCTCAATCCTCAATACTCAACCATCAATCCTCAATTCACAATACTCAATAGAATATCCTGAATTCTCAGGATACAATACTCAAACCTCAATCCTCAGCCCTCAGCCCTCATCCTCCATCCTCAATCCTCAACCCTCAATCCTCAATCTTCAATCCTCAATAATCAATCATCAATACTCAGTCTTCAATCCTCAATCCTCAATCCTCAATCCTCAGTCCGCAATCCTCAATCATCAATACTCAATCTTCAATAATCAATCCTCAATCCTCAATCCTCAATACTCAACCTTCAATCCTCCATACTCAATCTTCAATCCTCAATACTCAGTCTTCAATCCTCAACACTCAATCCTCAATCCTCAGTCCTCAATCCACAATCATCAATCCTCAATCCTCAGTCATCAGTCCTCAATCCTCAATCGTCAATCCTCAATACCCAAACGTCAAACTTCAATCCTCAATCCCCAATACTCAATCCTCAATCCTCAATACTCAATCCTCAATCCTCAATCCTCAATCATCAATCCACTATCTTCAATACTCAATCCTCAATCCTCAATCCTCAATCCTCAATCCTCAATCATCAATCCTCCATCTTCAATACTCAATCCTCAATCCACAATCCTCAATCCTCAATACTCAACCATCAATACTCAATTCACAATACTCAATAGAATACCCTGAATTCTCAGGATTCAATACTCAAACCTCAATCCTCAGCCCTCAGCCCTCATCCTCCATCCTAAATCCTCAATCCTCAATCCTCAATCTTCAATCCTCAATACACAATCTTCAATCCTCAATCCTCAATCCTCAATCACCGATCCTCAATACTCAATCCTCAATCGTCAGTCTTCAATACTCAATACTCAATCTGCAAACCTCAGTCCTCAATCCTCAATCCTCAATCCTCTTTCTTCAGTCCTCAATACCCAGTCCTCAATCTTCAACCCTCAATCCTCAATCCTCAATTCTCAATCCTCAATCCTCAGTCCTCAGTCCTCAAACCTCAGTCCTCAAACCTCAGCCATCATCCTCAATCGTCAATCCTCGTTCCTCAGTCCTTAATCCTCAATCCTCAATCCTCAATAGTCAATCTCCAATCCTAGATCCTCAATCCACAATCCTCAATCCTTAATCCTCAATCTTCAATCCTCAATCCTCAATACTCAATCCTCAATATTCAATCCTCAATCCTCAATCCTCAATCCCCAATCCTCAATCTTCAATCCTCAATCCTCAATCCTAAAGCTTCAATCCTCAATCCTCAATCTTCAATCCTGAATACTCAATCTTCAATCCTCCATACTCAATCTTCAATCCTCAATCCTCAATCATCAATCCTCAATCCTCAATCCTCAGTCATCAATCCTCAATCTTCAATACTCAGTCCTCAATCATCAATCCTCAATCCTCAATTCTCAATCCTCATTCCTCAAACCTCAATCCTCAACCCTCAGTCCTCATCCTCAATTCTCAATTCCAAACCCTCAACCCTCAATCCTCAATCTTCAATCCTCAATAATCAATCATCAATACTCAGTCTTCAATCCTAAATCCTCAATCCTGAATCCTCAGTCCGCAATCCTCAATCATCAATCCTCAATCTTCAATACTCAATCCTCAATCCTCAATCCTCAATCCTCAATCCTCAATCCTCAATCCTCAATACTCAATCCTCAATCCTCAGTCCTCAATACTCGATCCTCAATCCTCAATCCTCAATCATCAATCCACAATCTTCAATACTCAATCCTCAATCCTCAATCCTCAATCCTCATTCCCCAATCATCAATCCTCCATCTTCAATACTCAATCCTCAATCCTCAATCCTCAATCGTCAATACTCAACCATCAATACTCAATTCACAATACTCAATAGAATACCCTGAATTCTCAGGATTCAATACTCAAACCTCAATCCTCAGCCCTCAGCCCTCATCCTCCATCCTAAATCCTCAATCCTCAATCCTCAATCTTCAATCCTCAATACACAATCTTCAATCCTCAATCCTCAATCCTCAATCACCGATCCTCAATCCTCAATCCTCAATCGTCAGTCATCAATACTCAATACTCAATCTGCAAACCTCAGTCCTCAATCCTCAATCCTCAATCCTCATTCTTCAGTCCTCAATACCCAGTCCTCAATCTTCAACCCTCAATCCTCAATCCTCAATTCTCAATCCTCAATCCTCAGTCCTCAGTCCTCAAACCTCAGTCCTCAAACCTCAGCCATCATCCTCAATCGTCAATCCTCGTTCCTCAGTCCTTAATCCTCAATCCTCAATCCTCAATAGTCAATCTCCAATCCTAGATCCTCAATCCACAATCCTCAATCCTTAATCCTCAATCTTCAATCCTCAATCCTCAATACTCAATCCTCAATATTCAATCCTCAATCCTCAATCCTCAATCCCCAATCCTCAATCTTCAATCCTCAATCCTCAATCCTAAAGCTTCAATCCTCAATCCTCAATCTTCAATCCTGAATACTCTATCTTCAATCCTCAATCCTCAATCCTCAATCTTCAATCCTCTATCGTCAGTCTTCAATCCTCAATACTCAATCTTCAATCCTCAATCCTCAATCCTCAATCCTCAATCCTCAATCCTCATTCTTCAATCCTGAATACCCACTCCTCAACCTTCGATCCTCAATCCCCAATCCTCAATCCTTAATCCTCAATCTTCAATCCTCAATCCCCAGTCCACAATCTTCAATCCTCAATGCTCAATCCTCAATCCTCAATCCTCAGTCATCAGTCCTCAATCCTCAATCCTCAGACCTCAATCCTCAACCGTCAGTCCTCGTCCCCAAACCTCAATCCCGAATCCTCAATCCTGAATCGTCAATCTTCACCCCTCAGTCCTCAACAATCAATTGTCAATCCTCAGTCCTCATTAGAATATCCTCAATTCAAAGTTTTCAGTACTCAATCATCAATCTTCAATCTTCAAATCTCAGTCTACAAACATCAATTCGCATCACTCAACACTCAACACTCAGTCCTCAATCTTCAGTCCTCAATCCTCAATCCTCAATCTTCAATCTTCAATACTCAATCTTCAATCTTCAATCCTCAATTCTCAATCCTCAGTCCTCAATCCTCAATCGCCAATCCTCAATCCCCAATCCTCAACCTTCAGTCCTCAGTCCTCAATCCTCAATCATCAATACTCAATGTTCAATCCTCAATACTCAACATTCAATCCTCAACCCTCAATCCTCAATCAACAATCCTCAATCCTCAATCATCAATCTTCAATCTTCAATACTCAATCTTCAATCCTCAATTCCCAATCGTCAATCGTCAATCCTCAATCCTCAATCCTCAGTCATCAATCCTCAATCTTCAATACTAAATCCTCAATCCTCAATCCTCAATCCTCAATCCTCAATCCTCAATACTAAACCTTCAATCCTTCATACCCAATCTTCAAACCTCAATCCTCAATTATCAATCCTCAATCCTCAATCCTCAGTCATCAATCCTCAATCTTCAATACTCAGCCCTCATCCTCAATCCTCAATCCTGAATCCTCCATCCTCAATATTCAATACTCAATCCTCAATCCTCAATCCTCAATCCTCAATCCTCAATCCTCAATCCTCATTCTTCAATCCTGAATACCCACTCCTCAACCTTCGATCCTCAATCCCCAATCCTCAATCCTTAATCCTCAATCTTCAATCCTCAATCCCCAGTCCACAATCTTCAATCCTCAATGCTCAATCCTCAATCCTCAATCCTCAGTCATCAGTCCTCAATCCTCAATCCTCAAACCTCAATCCTCAACCGTCAGTCCTCGTCCCCAAACCTCAATCCCGAATCCTCAATCCTGAATCGTCAATCTTCAGCCCTCAGTCCTCAACAATCAATTGTCAATCCTCAGTCCTCATTAGAATATCCTCAATTCAAAGTTTTCAGTACTCAATCATCAATCTTCAATCTTCAAATCTCAGTCTACAAACATCAATTCGCATCACTCAACACTCAACACTCAGTCCTCAATCTTCAGTCCTCAATCCTCAATCCTCAATCTTCAATCCTCAATACTCAATCTTCAACCTTCAATCCTCAATTCTCAATCCTCAGTCCTCAATCCTCAATCGCCAATCCTCAATTCCCAGTCCTCAACCTTCAGTCCTCAGTCCTCAATCCTCAATCATCAATACTCAATGTTCAATCCTCAATACTCAACATTCAATCCTCAACCCTCAATCCTCAATCAACAATCCTCAATCCTCAATCATCAATCTTCAATCTTCAATACTCAATCTTCAATCCTCAATTCCCAATCCTCAATCGTCAATCCTCAATCCTCAATCCTCAGTCATCAATCCTCAATCTTCAATACTAAATCCTCAATCCTCAATACTCAATCCTCAATCCTCAATCCTCAATACTAAACCTTCAATCCTTCATACCCAATCTTCAAACCTCAACCCTCAATTATCAATCCTCAATCCTCAATCCTCAGTCATCAATCCTCAATCTTCAATACTCAGCCCTCATCCTCAATCCTCAATCCTGAATCCTCTATCCTCAATCTTCAATCCTCAATACTCAGTCTTCAATCCTCAGTCCTCAATCCTCAATCCTCAATCCTCAATTCTCAATCCTCAATCCTCAACCCTCAGCCCTCACCCTCAATCCTCAATCCTGAATCCTCAATCCTCAATCTTCAATCCTCAATACTCAGTCTTCAATCCTCAATCCTCTATCCTCAATCCTCAGTCCTCAACCCACAATCATCCATCCTCAATCTTCAATACTCAATCCTCAATCCTCAATCCTCAACTCTCAATCCTCAATCCTCAGTCCTCAGTCCTCAAACCTCAGGCCTCAAACCTCAGCCATCATCCTCAACCGTCAATCCTCGTTCCTCAATCCTCAATCCTCAATCTTCAATCCTCCATACTCAATCTTCAATCCTCAATCCTCAATCATCAATCCTCAATCCTCAATCCTCAGTCATCAATCCTCAATCTTCAATACCCAGTCCTCAATCATCAATCCTCAATCCTCAATTCTCAATCCTCATTCCTCAAACCTCAATCCTCAACCCTCAGTCCTCATCCTCAATTCTCAATTCCAAACCCTCAACCCTCAATCCTCAATCTTCAATCCTCAATAATCAATCATCAATACTCAGTCTTCAATCCTCAATCCTCAATCCTCAATCCACAGTCCGCAATCCTCAATCATCAATCCTCAATCTTCAAACCTCAATACACAATCTTCAATCTTCAATCCTCAATTCCCAATCCTCAGTCCTCAATCCTCAATCGCCAATCCTTAATCCCCAATCCTCAAACCTCAATACTCAGTCCTCAATCCTCAATCATCAATACTCAATGTTCAATCCTCAATACTCAACCTTCAATCCTCAACCCTCAATCCTCAATCCTCAATCCTCAATCCTCAATCCTCAATCCTCAATCCTCAGTACTCGATCTTCAATCCTCAATCCTCAATCCACAATCCTCAACCCTCAGCCCTCATCCTCAATCCTCAATCCTGAATCCTCTATCCTCAATCTTCAATCCTCAATTCTCAGTCTTCAATCCTCAATCCTCAATCCTCAATCCTCAGTCATCAATCCTCCATCTTCAATACTCAATCCTCAATCCTCAATCCTCAATCCTCAATCCTCAATCACCAATCCTTAATCCTCAATCCTCAATCGTCAGTCTTCAATACTCAATACTCAATCTGCAGACCTCAGTCCTCAATCCTCAATCCTCAATCCTCATTCTTCAGTCCTCAATACCCAGTCCTCAATCTTCAACCCTCAATCCTCAATCCTCAATTCTCAATCCTCAATCCTCAGTCCTCAGACCTCAATCCTCAACCCTCAGTCCCGATCCTCAATTCTCAATTCTCAATCCTCAATCCTCAATCCTCAATCCTCAATCCTCAATCCTCATTCTTCAATCCTGAATACCCACTCCTCAACCTTCGATCCTCAATCCCCAGTCATCAATCCTTAATCCTCAATCTTCAATCCTCAATCCCCAGTCCACAATCTTCAATCCTCAATTCCCAATCCTCAATCGTCAACCCTCAATCCTCAATCCTCAGTCATCAATCCTCAATCTTCAATACTCAATCCTCAATCCTCAATCCTCAATCCTCAATCCTCAATCCTCAATCCTCATTCCTCAAACCTCAATCCTCAACCCTCAGTCCCCATTCTCAATTCTCAATTCTCAATCCACAATCCTCAATACTCAATCTTGAATCCTCAATCATCAATCTCCTATCCTAGAACCTCAAACCCCAATACTCTATCCTTAATCCTCAATATTCAATCCTCTATCCCCAGTCCACAATCTTCAATCCCCAAAAGCTCAATAATCAATCCTCAATCCTCAGTCCTCAATCGTCAATCATCAGTCCTCAATCTTCAATACTCAATCCTCAATCCTCAATCCTCAATCCTCAATACTGAATCCTCAATCATCGATCCTGAATATTCAATAATCAATCCTCAATCCTCAATCCTTAATCCTCATTCGTGAATCCTCATCCTTCAATCCTCAATACCCAATCCTCAATCCTCAATCCTCAATCCTCAATTCTCAGTCCTCAATCCTCAGTCCTGAATCGTCAATCTTCAGCCCTCAGTTCTCAACAATCTATTGTCAATCCTCAGTCCTCATTAGAACATCCTCAATTCACAGTTTTCAGTACTCAATCCCCAATCTTCAATCTTCAAATCTCAGTCTACAAACATCAATTCGCATCACTCAACACTCAACACTCAGTCCTTAATCCACAATCCTCAATCCTCAATCATCAACCTTCAACCTTCGATACTCAATCTTCAATCCTCAATTCCCAATCCTCAATCGTCAATCCTCAATTCTCAATCCTCAGTCATCAATCCTCAATCTTCAATACTCAATCCTCAATCCTCAATCCTCAACCCTCAATCCTCAATCCTCAATGATCATTCCTCAAACCTCAATCCTAAACCCTCAGTCCCGATCCTCAATTCTCAATTCTCAATCCTCAATCCTCAATCCTCAATCCTCAGACATCAATCCTCAATCTTCAATACTCAATCGTCAATCCTCAGTCCTCAATTCTCAACCCTCAATCCTCGTTCCTCAGTCCTCAATCCTCAATCCCCAATCCTCAATAGTCAATTTCCAATCCTAGATCCTCAATCCCCAATCCTCAATCCTTAATCCTCAATCTTCAATCCTCAATCCTCAATACTCAATCGTCAATCCTCATTCTTCAATCCTCAATACCCAATCCTCAATCCTCAATCCTCAACCCTCAGCACTCACCCTCAATCCTCAATCCTGAATCCTCAATCCTCAATCTTCAATCCTCAATACTCAGTCTTCAATCCTCAATCCTCTATCCTCAATCCTCAGTCCTCAATCCACAATCATCAATCCTCAATCTTCAATACTCAACCCTCAATCCTCAATCCTCAACTCACAATCCCCAATCCTCAGTCCTCAGTCCTCAAACCTCAGTGCTCAAACCTCAGCCATCATCCTCAGTCGTCAATCCTGGTTCCTCAATCCTCAATACTCAATCTTCAATCCCCAACCCTCAGCCCTCATCCTCAATCCTCAATCCTGAATCCTCTATCCTCAATCTTCAATCCTCAATCCTGAATCCTCTATCCTCAATCTTCAATCCTCAATACTCAGTCTTCAATCCTCA
Source organism: Calliopsis andreniformis (assembly GCF_051401765.1). Taxonomy (NCBI): domain Eukaryota; kingdom Metazoa; phylum Arthropoda; class Insecta; order Hymenoptera; family Andrenidae; genus Calliopsis; species Calliopsis andreniformis. Next base: position 1,386,351 of record NC_135071.1, on the reverse strand, counting down.
ATCCTCAATCCTCAATCCTCAATCCTCAATTCTCAATCCTCAATCCTCAACCCTCAGCCCTCATCCTCAATCCTCAATCCTGAATCCTCTATCCTCAATCTTCAATCCTCAATCCTCAATTCTCAATCCTCATTCCTCAAACCTCAATCCTCAACCCTCAGTCCTCATCCTCAATTCTCAATTCTAAACACTCAACCCTCAATCCTCAATCTTCAATCCTCAATAATCAATCATCAATACTCAGTCTTCAATCCTCAATCCTCAATCCTCAATCCTCAATCCTCAATCGTCAGTCTTCAATCCTCAATACTCAATCTTCAATCCTCAATCCTCAATCCTCAATCCTCAATCCTCAATCCTCATTCTTCAATCCTGAATACCCACTCCTCAACCTTCGATCCTCAATCCCCAATCCTCAATCCTTAATCCTCAATCTTCAATCCCCAATCCCCAGTCCACAATCTTCAATCCTCAATGCTCAATCCTCAATCCTCAATCCTCAGTCATCAGTCCTCAATCCTCAATCCTCAAACCTCAATCCTCAACCGTCAGTCCTCGTCCTCAAACCTCAATCCCGAATCCTCAATCCTGAATCGTCAATCTTCAGCCCTCAGTCCTCAACAATCAATTGTCAATCCTCAGTCCTCATTAGAATATCCTCAATTCACAGTTTTCAGTACTCAATCATCAATCTTCAATCTTCAAATCTCAGTCTACAAACATCAATTCGCATCACTCAACACTCAACACTCAGTCCTCAATCTTCAGTCCTCAATCCTCAATCCTCAATCTTCAATCCTCAATACTCAATCTTCAATCTTCAATCCTCAATTCTCAATCCTCAGTCCTCAATCCTCAATCGCCAATCCTCAATCCCCAATCCTCAACCTTCAGTCCTCAGTCCTCAATCCTCAATCATCAATACTCAATGTTCAATCCTCAATACTCAACATTCAATCCTCAACCCTCAATCCTCAATCAACAATCCTCAATCCTCAATCATCAATCTTCAATCTTCAATACTCAATCTTCAATCCTCAATTCCCAATCCTCAATCGTCAATCCTCAATCCTCAATACTCAGTCATCAATCCTCAATCTTCAATACTAAATCCTCAATCCTCAATCCTCAATCCTCAATCCTCAATACTAAACCTTCAATCCTTCATACCCAATCTTCAATCCTCAATCCTCAATTATCAATCCTCAATCCTCAGTCATCAATCCTCAATCTTCAATACTCAATCCTCAATCCTCAATCCTCAATCCTCAATCCCCAGTCCTCAATCCAGAATCATCAATCCTCAATCTTCAATACTCAATCCTCAATCCTCAATCCTCAATCCTCAGTACTCGATCTTCAATCCTCAATCCTCAATCCTCAATCCTCAACCCTCAGCCCTCATCCTCAATCCTCAATCCTGAATCCTCTATCCTCAATCTTCAATCCTCAATACTCAGTCTTCAATCCTCAGTCCTCAATCCTCAATCCTCAATCCTCAAATCTCAATCCTCAATCCTCAACCCTCAGCCCTCACCCTCAATCCTCAATCCTGAATCCTCAATCCTCAATCTTCAATCCTCAATACTCAGTCTTCAATCCTCAATCCTCTATCCTCAATCCTCAGTCCTCAATCCACAATCATCCATCCTCAATCTTCAATACTCAATCCTCAATCCTCAATCTTCAATCCTCAATACTCAGTATTCAATCCTCAACCCTCAATCCACAATCCTCAGTCCTCAATCCACAATCATCAATCCTCAATCCTCAGTCATCAGTCCTCAATCCTCAATCCTCAAACCTCAATCCTCAACCGTCAGTCCTCGTCCTCAAACCTCAATCCCGAATCCTCAATCCTGAATCGTCAATCTTCAGCCCTCAGTCCTCAACAATCAATTGTCAATCCTCAGTCCTCATTAGAATATCCTCAATTCACAGTTTTCAGTACTCAATCCCCAATCTTCAATCTTCAAATCTCAGTCTACAAACATCAATTCGCATCACTCAACACACAACACTCAGTCCTCAATCTTCAGTCCTCAATCCTCAATCCTCAATCTTCAATCCTCAATACTCAATCTTCAATCTTCAAACCTCAATTCTCAATCCTCAGTCCTCAATCCTCAATCGCCAATCCTCAATCCCCAATCCTCAAACTTCAATCCTCAGTCCTCAATCCTCAATCATCAATACTCAATGTTCAATCCTCAATACTCAACATTCAATCCTCAACCCTCAATCCTCAATCAACAATCCTCAATCCTCAATCATCAATCTTCAATCTTCAATACTCAATCTTCAATCCTCAATTCCCAATCCTCAATCGTCAATCCTCAATCCTCAATCCTCAGTCATCAATCCTCAATTTTCAATACTAAATCCTCAATCCTCAATCCTCAACCCTCAATCCTCAATACTAAACCTTCAATCCTTCATACCCAATCTTCAATCCTCAATCCTCAATTATCAATCCTCAATCCTCAATCCTCAGTCATCAATCCTCAATCTTCAATACTCAATCCTCAATCCTCAATCCTCAATCCTCAATCCCCAGTCCTCAATCCAGAATCATCAATCCTCAATCTTCAATACTCAATCCTCAATCCTCAATCCTCAATCCTCAGTACTCGATCTTCAATCCTCAATCCTCAATCCTCAATCCTCAACCCTCAGCCCTCATCCTCAATCCTCAATCCTGAATCCTCTATCCTCAATCTTCAATCCTCAATACTCAGTCTTCAATCCTCAGTCCTCAATCCTCAATCCTCAATCCTCAATTCTCAATCCTCAATCCTCAACCCTCAGCCCTCACCCTCAATCCTCAATCCTGAATCCTCAATCCTCAATCTTCAATCCTCAATACTCAGTCTTCAATCCTCAATCCTCTATCCTCAATCCTCAGTCCTCAATCCACAATCATCCATCCTCAATCTTCAATACTCAATCCTCAATCCTCAATCCTCAACTCTCAATCCTCAATCCTCAGTCCTCAGTCCTCAAACCTCAGTCCTCAAACCTCAGGCATCATCCTCAATCGTCAATCCTCGTTCCTCAATCCTCAATCCTCAATCTTCAATCCTCCATACTCAGTCTTCAATCCTCAATCCTCAATCATCAATCCTCAATCCTCAATCCTCAGTCATCAATCCTCAATCTTCAATACTCAGTCCTCAATCATCAATCCTCAATCCTCAATTCTCAATCCTCATTCCTCAAACCTCAATCCTCAACCCTCAGTCCTCATCCTCAATTCTCAATTCCAAACCCTCAACCCTCAATCCTCAATCTTCAATCCTCAATAATCAATCATCAATACTCAGTCTTCAATCCTCAATCCTCAATCCTCAATCCTCAGTCCGCAATCCTCAATCATCAATCCTCAATCTTCAATACTCAATCCTCAATCCTCAATCCTCAATCCTCAATCCTCAATCCTCAATACTCAATCTTCAATCCTCAATCCTCAATCCTCAATCCTCAATCCTCAATCCTCAGTCATCAATCCACAATCTTCAATACTCAATCCTCAATCCTCAATCCTCAATCCTCAATCCTCAGTCCTCAATCCACAATCATCAATCCTCAATCTTCAATACTCAATCCTCAATCCTCAATCCTCAATCCTCAATACTCAATCTTCAATCCTCAATCCTCAATCCTCAATCCTCAACCCTCAGCCCTCATCCTCAATCCTCAATTCTGAATCCTCAATCCTCAATCTTCAATCCTCAATACTCAGTCTTCAATCCTCAACCCTCAATCCTCAATCCTCAGTCCTCAATCCACAATCATCAATCCTCAATCCTCAGTCATCAGTCCTCAATCCTCAATCCTCAAACCTCAATCCTCAACCGTCAGTCCTCGTCCTCAAACCTCAATCCCGAATCCTCAATCCTGAATCGTCAATCTTCAGCCCTCAGTCCTCAACAATCAATTGTCAATCCTCAGTCCTCATTAGAATATCCTCAATTCACAGTTTTCAGTACTCAATCCCCAATCTTCAATCTTCAAATCTCAGTCTACAAACATCAATTCGCATCACTCAACACACAACACTCAGTCCTCAATATTCAGTCCTCAATCCTCAATCCTCAATCTTCAATCCTCAATACTCAATCTTCAATCTTCAAACCTCAATTCTCAATCCTCATTCCTCAATCCTCAATCGCCAATCCTCAATCCCCAATCCTCAAACTTCAATCCTCAGTCCTCAATCCTCAATCATCAATACTCAATGTTCAATCCTCAACACTCAACCTTCAATCCTCAACCCTCAATCCTCAATCCACAATCCTCAATCCTCAATCCTCAATCCTCAATCCTCAGTACTCGATCTTCAATCCTCAATCCTCAATCCTCAATCCTCAACCCTCAGCCCTCATCCTCAATCCTCAATCCTGAATCCTCTATCCTCAATCTTCAATCCTCAATACTCAGTCTTCAATACTCAATCCTCAATCCTCAATCCTCAGTCATCAATCCTCCATCTTCAATACTCAATCCTCAATCCTCAATCCTCAATCCTCAATACTCAACCATCAATCCTCAACTCACAATACTCAATAGAATATCCTGAATACTCAGGATTCAATACTCAAACCTCAATCCTCAGCCCTCAGCCCTCATCCTCCATCCTCAATCCTCAATCCTCAATCATCAATCTTCAATCCTCAATACTCAATCTTCAATCCTCAATCCTCAATCCTCAATCACCAATCCTTAATCCTCAATCCTCAATCCTCAATCCTCAATACTCAATCTTCAATCCTCAATCCTCAATCCTCAATCCTCAGTCATCAATCCACAACCTTCAATACTCAATCCTCAATCCTCAATCCTCAATCCTCAATCCTCAGTCCTCAATCCACAATCATCAATCCTCAATCTTCAATACTCAATCCTCAATCCTCAATCCTCAATCCTCAATACTCAATCTTCAATCCTCAATCCTCAATCCTCAATCCTCAACCCTCAGCCCTCATCCTCAATCCTCAATTCTGAATCCTCAATCCTCAATCTTCAATCCTCAATACTCAGTCTTCAATCCTCAACCCTCAATCCTCAATCCTCAGTCCTCAATCCACAATCATCAATCCTCAATCCTCAGTCATCAGTCCTCAATCCTCAATCCTCAATCTTCAATCATCAATACTCAATCTTCAATCTTCAATCCTCAATTCTCAATCCTCAGTCCTCAATCCTCAATCGCCAATCCTCAATCCCCAATCCTCAAACTTCAATCCTCAGTCCTCAATCCTCAAGCATCAATACTCATTGTTCAATCCTCAATACTCAACCTTCAATCCTCAACCCTCAATCCTCAATCCACAATCCTCAATCCTCAATCCTCAATCCTCAATCCTCAGTACTCGATCTTCAATCCTCAATCCTCAATCCTCAATCCTCAAACCTCAGCCCTCATCCTCAATCCTCAATCCTGAATCCTCTATCCTCAATCTTCAATCCTCAATACTCAGTCTTCAATACTCAATCCTCAATCCTCAATCCTCAGTCATCAATCCTCCATCTTCAATACTCAATCCTCAATCCTCAATCCTCAATCCTCAATACTCAGCCATCAATCCTCAACTCACAATACTCAATAGAATATCCTGAATTCTCAGGATTCAATACTCAAACCTCAATCCTCAGCCCTCAGCCCTCATCCTCCATCCTCAATCCTCAATCCTCAATCCTCAATCTTCAATCCTCAATACTCAATCTTCAATCCTCAATCCTCAATCCTCAATCACCAATCCTTAATCCTCAATCCTCAATCGTCAGTCTTCAATACTCAATACTCAATCTGCAGACCTCAGTCCTCAATCCTCAATCCACAATCCTCATTCTTCAGTCCTCAATACCCAGTCCTCAATCTTCAACCCTCAATCCTCAATCCTCAATTCTCAATCCTCAATCCTCAGTCCTCAGACCTCAAACCTCAGTCCTCACACCTCAGCCATCATCCTCAATCGTCAATCCTCGTTCCTCAATCCTCAATCCTCAATCCTCAATAGTCAATCTCCAATCCTAGATCCTCAATCCCCAATCCTCAATCCTTAATCCTCAATCTTCAATCCTCAATCCTCAATACTCAATCCTCAATACTCAATCCTCAATCCTCAATCCTCAATCCTCAATCCTCAATCTTCAATCCTCAATCTTCAATCCTCAAGCCTCAATCCTGAATCCTCAATCTTTAATCCTGAATACTCAAACTTCAATCCTCAATCATCAATCCTCAACCCTCAGCCCTCACCCTCAATCCTCAATCCTGAATCCTCAACCCTCAATCTTCAGTCCTCAATACTCAGTCTTCAATCCTCAATCCTCTATCCTCAATCCTCAGTCCTCAATCCACTATCATCAATCCTCAATCTTCAATACTTAACCCTCAATCCTCAATCCTCAACTCACAATCCTCAATCCTCAGTCCTCAGTCCTCAAACCTCAGTCCTCAAACCTCAGCCATCATCCTCAGTCGTCAATCCTCGTTCCTCAATCCTCAATCCTCAATCTTCAATCCTCAACCCTCAGCCCTCATCCTCAATCCTCAATCCTGAATCCTCTATCCTCAATCTCCAATCCTCAATCCTGAATCCTCTATCCTCAATCTTCAATCCTCAATACTCAGTCTTCAATCCTCAATCCTCAATCCTCAATCCTCAATCCTCAATTCTCAATCCTCAATCCTCAACCCTCAGCCCTCATCCTCAATCCTCAATCCTGAATCCTCTATCCTCAATCTTCAATCCTCAATACTCAATTCTCAATCCTCATTCCTCAAACCTCAATCCTCAACCCTCAGTCCTCATCCTCAATTCTCAATTCTAAACCCTCAACCCTCAATCCTCAATCTTCAATCCTCAATAATCAATCATCAATACTCAGTCTTCAATCCTCAATCCTCAATCCTCAATCCTCAGTCCGCAATCCTCAATCATCAATCCTCAATCTTCAATAATCAATCCTCAATCCTCAATCCTCAATCCTCAATACTCAACCTTCAATCCTCCATACTCAATCTTCAATCCTCAATCCTCAATCATCAATCCTCAATCCTCAATCCTCAGTCATCAATCCACAATCTTCAATACTCAATCCTCAATCCTCAATCCTCAGTCCTCAATCCACAATCATCACTCCTCAATCTTCAATACTCAATCCTCAATCCTCAATCCTCAATCCTCAATACTCAATCTTCAATCCTCAATCCTCAATCCTCAATCCTCAACCCTCAGCCCTCATCCTCAATCCTCAATTCTGAATCCTCAATCCTCATTCCTCAATCCTCAATCATCAATCCACAATCTTCAATACTGAATACTCAATCCTCAATCCTCAATCCTCAATCCTCAATCCTCAATCATCAATCCTCCATCTTCAATACTCAATCCTCAATCCTCAATCCTCAATCCTCAATACTCAACCATCAATACTCAATTCACAATACTCAATAGAATATCCTGAATTCTCAGGATTCAATACTCAAACCTCAATCCTCAGCCCTCAGCCCTCATCCTCCATCCTAAATCCTCAATCCTCAATCCTCAATCTTCAATCCTCAATACACAATCTTCAATCCTCAATCCTCAATACTCAATCACCAATCCTCAATCCTCAATCCTCAATCGTCAGTCTTCAATACTCAATACTCAGTCTGCAAACCTCAGTCCTCAATCCTCAATCCTCAATCCTCATTCTTCAGTCCTCAATACCCAGTCGTCAATCTTCAACCCTCAATCCTCAATCCTCAATTCTCAATCCTCAATCCTCAGTCCTCAGTCCTCAAACCTCAGTCCTCAAACCTCAGCCATCATCCTCAATCGTCAATCCTCGTTCCTCAGTCCTTAATCCTCAATCCTCAATCCTCAATAGTCAATCTCCAATCCTAGATCCTCAATCCACAATCCTCAATCCTTAATCCTCAATCTTCAATCCTCAATCCTCAATACTCAATCCTCAATATTCAATCCTCAATCCTCAATCCTCAATCCCCAATCCTCAATCTTCAATCCTCAATCCTCAGTCCTCAATCCTCAATCCTCAATCCTCAATTCTCAATCCTCAATCCTCAACCCTCAGCCCTCACCCTCAATCCTCAATCCTGAATCCTCAATCCTCAATCTTCAATCCTCAACACTCAGTCTTCAATCCTAAATCCTCTATCCTCAATCCTCAGTCCTCAATCCACAATCATCCATCCTCAATCTTCAATACTCAATCCTCAATCCTCAATCCTCAACTCTCAATCCTCAATCCTCAGTCCTCAGTCCTCAAACCTCAGTCCTCAAACCTCAGCCATCATCCTCAATCGTCAATCCTCGTTCCTCAATCCTCAATCCTCAATCTTCAATCCTCCATACTCAATCTTCAATCCTCAATCCTCAATCATCAATCCTCAATCCTCAATCCTCAGTCATCAATCCTCAATCTTCAATACTCAGTCCTCAATCATCAATCCTCAATCCTCAATCATCAATCCTCAATCCTCAATCCTCAATCCTCAACCCTCAGCCCTCATCCTCAATCCTCAATTCTGAATCCTCAATCCTCATTCCTCAATCCTCAATCATCAATCCACAATCTTCAATACTGAATACTCAATCCTCAATCCTCAATCCTCAATCCTCAATCCTCAATCATCAATCCTCCATCTTCAATACTCAATCCTCAATCCTCAATCCTCAATCCTCAATACTCAACCATCAATACTCAATTCACAATACTCAATAGAATATCCTGAATTCTCAGGATTCAATACTCAAACCTCAATCCTCAGCCCTCAGCCCTCATCCTCCATCCTAAATCCTCAATCCTCAATCCTCAATCTTCAATCCTCAATACACAATCTTCAATCCTCAATCCTCAATACTCAATCACCAATCCTCAATCCTCAATCCTCAATCGACAGTCTTCAATACTCAATACTCAATCTGCAAACCTCAGTCCTCAATCCTCAATCCTCAATCCTCATTCTTCAGTCCTCAATACCCAGTCCTCAATCTTCAACCCTCAATCCTCAATCCTCAATTCTCAATCCTCAATCCTCAGTCCTCAGTCCTCAAACCTCAGTCCTCAAACCTCAGCCATCATCCTCAATCGTCAATCCTCGTTCCTCAGTCCTTAATCCTCAATCCTCAATCCTCAATAGTCAATCTCCAATCCTAGATCCTCAATCCACAATCCTCAATCCTTAATCCTCAATCTTCAATCCTCAATCCTCAATACTCAATCCTCAATATTCAATCCTCAATCCTCAATCATCAATCCCCAATCCTCAATCTTCAATCCTCAATCCTCAGTCCTCAATCCTCAATCCTCAATCCTCAATTCTCAATCCTCAATCCTCAACCCTCAGCCCTCACCCTCAATCCTCAATCCTGAATCCTCAATCCTCAATCTTCAATCCTCAACACTCAGTCTTCAATCCTAAATCCTCTATCCTCAATCCTCAGTCCTCAATCCACAATCATCCATCCTCAATCTTCAATACTCAATCCTCAATCCTCAATCCTCAACTCTCAATCCTCAATCCTCAGTCCTCTGTCCTCAAACCTCAGTCCTCAAACCTCAGCCATCATCCTCAATCGTCAATCCTCGTTCCTCAATCCTCAATCCTCAATCTTCAATCCTCCATACTCAATCTTCAATCCTCAATCCTCAATCATCAATCCTCAATCCTCAATCCTCAGTCATCAATCCTCAATCTTCAATACTCAGTCCTCAATCATCAATCCTCAATCCTCAATTCTCAATCCTCATTCCTCAAACCTCAATCCTCAACCCTCAGTCCTCATCCTCAATTCTCAATTCCAAACCCTCAACCCTCAATCCTCAATCTTCAATCCTCAATAATCAATCATCAATACTCAGTCTTCAATCCTCAATCCTCAATCCTCAATCCTCAGTCCGCAATCCTCAATCATCAATCCTCAATCTTCAATACTCAATCCTCAATCCTCAATCCTCAATCCTCAATCCTCAATCCTCAATACTCAATCTTCAGTCCTCAATCCTCAATCCTCAATCCTCAATCCTCAGTCATCAATCCACAATCTTCAATACTCAATCCTCAATCCTCAACCCTCAATCCTCAATCCTCAGTCCTCAATCCACAATCATCAATCCTCAATCCTCAGTCATCAGTCCTCAATCCTCAATCCTCAAACCTCAATCCTCAACCGTCAGTCCTCGTCCTCAAACCTCAATCCCGAATCCTCAATCCTGAATCGTCAATCTTCAGCCCTCAGTCCTCAACAATCAACTGTCAATCCTCAGTCCTCATTAGAATATCCTCAATTCACAGTATTCAGTACTCAATCCCCAATCTTCAATCTTCAAATCTCAGTCTACAAACATCAATTCGCATCACTCAACACACAACACTCAGTCCTCAATCTTCAGTCCTCAATCCTCAATCCTCAATCTTCAATCCTCAATACTCAATCTTCAATCTTCAATCCTCAATTCTCGATCCTCAGTCCTCAATCCTCAATCGCCAATCCTCAATCCCCAATCCTCAAACTTCAATCCTCAGTCCTCAATCCTCAATCATCAATACTCAATGTTCAATCCTCAATACTCAACCTTCAATCCTCAACCCTCAATCCTCAATCCACAATCCACAATCCTCAATCCTCAATCCTCAATCCTCAATCCTCAGTACTCGATCTTCAATCCTCAATCCTCAATCCTCAACCCTCAGCCCTCATCCTCAATCCTCAATCCTGAATCCTCTATCCTCAATCTTCAATCCTCAATACTCAGTCTTCAATCCTCAATCCTCAATCCTCAATCCTCAGTCATCAATCCTCCATCTTCAATACTCAATCCTCAATCCTCAATCCTCAGTCCTCAATACTCAGCCATCAATCCTCAACTCACAATACTCAATAGAATATCCTGAATTCTCAGGATTCAATACTCAAACCTCAACCCTCAGCCCTCAGCCCTCATCCTCCATCCTCAATCCTCAATCCTCAATCCTCAATCTTCAATCCTCAATACTCAATCTTCAATCCTGAATCCTCAATCACCAATCCTTAATCCTCAATCCTCAATCGTCAGTCTTCAATACTCAATACTCAATCTGCAGACCTCAGTCCTCAATCCTCAATCCTCAATCCTCATTCTTCAGTCCTCAATACCCAGTCCTCAAACTTCAACCCTCAATCCTCAATCCTCAATTCTCAATCCTCAATCCTCAGTCCTCAGACCTCAAACCTCAGTCCTCAAACCTCAGCCATCATCCTCAATCGTCAATCCTCGTTCCTCAATCCTCAATCCTCAATCCTCAATAGTCAATCTCCAATCCTAGATCCTCAATCCCCAATCCTCGATCCTTAATCCTCAACCTTCAATCCTCAATCCTCAATACTCAATCCTCAATCCTCAATCCTCAATCCTCAATCCTCAATCCTCAATCGTCAGTCTTCAATCCTCAATACTCAATCTTCAATCCTCTATCCTCAATCCTCAATCCTCAATCCTCATTCTTCAATCCTGAATACCCACTCCTCAACCTTCGATCCTCAATCCCCAATCCTCAATCCTTAATCCTCAATCTTCAATCCTCAATCCCCAGTCCACAATCTTCAATCCTCAATTCCCAATCCTCAATCGTCAACCCTCAATCCTCAATCCTCAGTCATCAATCCTCAATCTTCAATACTCAATCCTCAATCCTCAATCCTCAATCCTCAATCCTCAATCCTCAATCCTCATTCCTCAAACCTCAATCCTCAACCCTCAGTCCCCATCCTCAATTCTCAATTCTCAATCCACAATCCTCAATACTCAATCCTCAATCCTCAATCATCAATCTCCTATCCTAGAACCTCAATCCCCAATACTCTATCCTTAATCCTCAATATTCAATCCTCTATCCCCAGTCCACAATCTTCAATCCCCAAAAGCTCAATAATCAATCCTCAATCCTCAGTCCTCAATCGTCAATCATCTGTCCTCAATCTTCAATACTCAATCCTCAATCCTCAATCCTCAATCCTCAATACTGAATCCTCAATCATCGATCCTGAATATTCAATACTCAATCCTCAATCCTCAATCCTTAATCCTCAATCGTCAATCCTCATTATTCAATCCTCAATACCCAATCCTCAATCCTCAATCCTCAATCCTCAATTCTCAGTCCTCAATCCTCAGTCCTGAATCGTCAATCTTCAGCCCTCAGTCCTCAACAATCTATTGTCAATCCTCAGTCCTCATTAGAATATCCTCAATTCACATTTTCAGTACTCAATCCCCAATCTTCAATCTTCAAATCTCAGTATACAAACATCAATTCGCATCACTCAACACTCAACACTCAGTCCTCAATCTTCAGTCCTCAATCCTCAATCCTCAATCTTCAATCCTCAATACTCAATCTTCAATCTTCAATCCTCAATTCTCAATCCTCAGTCCTCAATCCTCAATCACCATTCCTCAATCCCCATTCCTCAATCTTCAATCCTCAGTCCTCAATCATCAATCATCAATACTCAGTGTTCAATCCTCAATACTCAACCTTCAATCCTCAACCCTCAATCCTCAATCCACAATCCTCAATCCTCAATCATCAAGCTTCAACCTTCAATACTCAATCTTCAATCCTCAATTCCCAATCCTCAATCGTCAATCCTCAATTCTCAATCCTCAGTCATCAATTCTCAATCTTCAATACTCAATCCTCAATCCTCAATCCTCAACCCTCAATCCCCAATCCTCAATCCTCATCCCTCAAACCTCAATCCTCAACCCTCAGTCCCGATCCTCAATTCTCAATTCTCAATCCTCAATCCTCAATCCTCCATCCTCAGACATCAATCCTCAATCTTCAATACTCAATCGTCAATCCTCAGTCCTCAATTCTCAATCCTCAGTCCTCGTTCCTCAAACCTCAAACCTCAACCCTCAACCCTCAGTCCTCATACTCAATTCTCAATTCTCAATCCTCAAACCTCTATCCTCAATCCTCAATATTCAATACACAACCCTCAAACATCAATCCTCAATACTCAATCATCACTCCTCAATTCTCAATACCCAATAGAATATCCTGAATTCTCTGCTTTCAATACTCAATCCTCAATCTTCAATCTTCAAGTCTCCATCCACAGACATCAATTCTCATCACTCAACCCTCAACACTCAGTCCTCAATCTTCAATCCTCAATCCTCAATCCTCAATCCTCAATCGTCAATCCTCAATACCCAAACGTCAATCATCAATCCTCAATCCCCAATACTCAATCCTTAATCCTCAATACTCAATCCTCAATCCTCAATCCTCAATCATCAATCCACAATCTTCAATACTCAATCCTCAATCCTCAATCCTCAATCCTCAATCCTCAATCATCAATCCTCCATCTTCAATACTCAATCCTCAATCCTCAATCCTCAATCCTCAATACTCAACCATCAATCCTCAATTCACAATTCTCAATAGAATATCCTGAATTCTCAGGATTCAATACTCAAACCTCAATTCTCAGCCCTCAGCCCTCATCCTCCATCCTCAATCCTCAATCCTCAATCCTCAATCTTCAATCCTCAATACTCAATCTTCAATCCTCAATCCTCAATCCTCAATCACCAATCCTCAATCCTCAATCCTCAATCGTCAGTCTTCAATACTCAGTACTCAATCTGCAAACCTCAGTCCTCAATCCTCAATCCTCAATCCTCATTCTTCAATCCTGAATACCCACTACTCAACCTTCGATCCTCAAGCCCCAATAATCAATCCTTAATCCTCAATCTTCAATCCTCAATCCCCAGTCCACAATCTTCAATCCTCAATGCTCAATCCTCAATCCTCAATCCTCACTCATCAGTCCTCAATCCTCAATCCTCAAACCTCAATCCTGAACCGTCAGTCCTCGTCCTCAAAGCTCAATCCCGAATCCTCAATCCTGAATCGTCAATCTTCAGCCCTCAGTCCTCAACAATCAATTGTCAATCCTCAGTCCTCATTAGAATATCCTCAATTCACAGTTTTCAGTACTCAATCCCCAATCTTCAATCTTCAAATCTCAGTCTACAAACATCAATTCGCATAACTCAACACTCAACACTCAGTCCTCAATCTTCAGTCCTCAATCCTCAATCCACAATCTTCAATCCTCAATACTCAATCTTCAATCTTCAATCCTCAATTCTCAATCCTCAGTCCTCAATCCTCAATCGCCAAACCTCAATCCCCAATCCTCAGCCTTCAGTCCTCAGTCCTCAATCCTCAATCATCAATACTCAATGTTCAATCCTCAATACTCAACCTTCAATCCTCAACCCTCAATCCTCAATCAACAATCCTCACTCCTCAATCATCAATCTTCAATCTTCAATACTCAATCTTCAATCCTCAATTCCCAATCCTCAATCGTCAATCCTCAATCCTCAATCCTCAGTCATCAATCCTCAATCTTCAATACTCAATCCTCAATCCTCAATCCTCAATCCTCAATCCTCAATCCTCAATCCTCATTCCTCAAACCTCAATCCTCAACCCTCAGTCCCCATCCTCAATTCTCAATTCTCAATCCACAATCCTCAATACTCAATCTTCAATCCTCAATCATCAATCTCCTATCCTAGATCCTCAATCACCAATACTCTATCCTTAATACTCAATATTCAATCCTCTATCCCCAGTCCACAATCTTCAATCCCCAAAAGCTCAATAATCAATCCTCAGTCCTCAGTCCTCAATAGTCAATCATCAGTCCTCGATCTTCAATACTCAATCCTCAATCCTCAATCCTCAATCCTCAATCCTGAATCCTCAATCATCCATCCTGAATCTTCAATACCCAATCCTCAATCCTCAATCCTTAATCCTCAATCGTCAATACTCATTCTTCAATCCTCAATACTCAATCCTCAATCCTCAATCCTCAATCCTCAATTCTCAGTCCTCAATCCTCAGTCCTCAGTCCTCAAACCTCAGTCCTCAAACCTAAGCCATCATCCTCAATCGTCAATCCTCGTTCCTCAATCCTCAATCCTCAATCTTCAATCCTCCATACTCAATCTTCAATCCTCAATCCTCAATCATCAATCCTCAATCCTCAATCCTCAGTCATCAATGGTCAATCTTCAATACTCAATCCTCAATCATCAATCCTCAATCCTCAATCCTCAAACCTCATTCCTCAAACCTCAATCCTCAACCCTCAGTCCTCATTCTCAATTCTCAATTCTTAACACTCAATCCTCAATCCTCAGTCTTCAATCCTCAATACTCAATCTTCAATCTTCAATCCTCAATTCTCAATCCTCAGTCCTCAATCCTCAATCGCCAATCCTCAATCCCCAATCCTCAACCTTCAATCCTCAGTCCTCAATCCTCAATCATCAATACTCAATGTTCAATCCTCAATACTCAACCTTCAATCCTCAACCCTCAATCCTCAATCCACAATCCTCAATCCGCAATCCTGAATCCTCAATCCTCAGTACTCGATCTTCAATCCTCAATCCTCAATCCTCAACCCTCAGCCCTCATCCTCAATCCTCAATCCTGAATCCTCTATCCTCAATCTTCAATCCTCAATACTCAGTCTTCAATCCTCAATCCTCAATCCTCAATCCTCAATCATCAATCCTCCATCTTCAATACTCAATTCTCAATCCTCAATCCTCAATCCTCAATACTCAACCATCAATCCTCAACTCACAATACTCAATAGAATATCCTGAATTCTCAGGATTCAATACTCAAACCTCAATCCTCAGCCCTCAGCCCTAATCCTCCATCCTCAATCCTCAATCCTCAATCCTCAATCTTCAATCCTCAATACTCAATCTTCAATCCTCAATCCTCAATCCTCAATCCTTAATCCTCAATCTTCAATCCTCAACCCTCAGTCCCCATCCTCAATTCTCAATTCTCAATCCACAATCCTCAATACTCAATCTTCAATCCTCAATCATCAATCTCCTATCCTAGAACCTCAATCCCAATACTCTATCCTTAATCCTCAATATTCAATCCTCTATCCCCAGTCCACAATCTTCAATCCCCAAAAGCTCAATAATCAATCCTCAATCCTCAGTCCTCAATCGTCAATCATCAGTCCTCAATCTTCAATACTCAATCCTCAATCCTCAATCCTCAATCCTCAATACTGAATACTCAATCACCGATCCTGAATCTTCAATACTCAATCCTCAATCCTCAATCCTTAATTCTCAATCGTCAATCCTCATTCTTCAATCCTCAATACCCAATCCTCAATCCTCAATCCTCAATCCTCAATTCTCACTCCTCAATCCTCAATCCTCAATCCTCAGACATCAATCCTCAATCTTCAATACTCAATCGTCAATCCTCAGTCCTCAATTCTCAATCCTCAATCCTCGTTCCTCAAACCTCAACCCTCAACCCTCAGTCCTCATACTCAATTCTCAATTCTCAATCCTCAAACCTCAATCCTCATTCCTCAATTTTCAATCATCAATACTCAATCTTCAATGCTCAATCCTCAATCCTCAATCCTCAATCCTCAATCCTCAATCCTGAATATTCAATACACAACCCTCAAACATCAATCCTCAATACTCAATCATCAATCCTCAATTCTCAATACTCAATAGAATACCTGAATTCTCTGCTTTCAATACTCAATCCTCAATCTTCAATCTTCAAGTCTCCATCCACAAACATCAATTCTCATCACTCAACCCTCAACACTCAGTCCTCAATCTTCAATCCACAATCCTCAATCCTCAATCCTCAATCGTCAATCCTCAATACCCAAACGTCAATCATCAATCCTCAATCCCCAATACTCAATCCTTAATCCTCAATACTCAATCCTCAATCCTCAATCCTCAATCATCAATCCGCAATCTTCAATACTCAATCCTCAATCCTCAATCCTCAATCCTCAATCCTCAATCATCAATCCTCCATCTTCAATACTCAATCCTCAATCCTCAATCCTCAATCCTCAATACTCAATCATCAATACTCAATTCACAATTCTCAATAGAATATCCTGAATTCTCAGGATTCAATACTCAAACCTCAATCCTCAGCCCTCAGCCCTCATCCTCCATCCTCAATCCTCAATCCTCAATCCTCAACCTTCAATCCTCAATACTCAATCTTCAATCCTCAATCCTCAATCCTCAATCACCAATCCTCAATCCTCAATCCTCAATCGTCAGTCTTCAATACTCAATACTCAATCTGCAAACCTCAGACCTCAATCCTCAATCCTCAATCCACAGTTTTCAGTACTCAATCCCCAATCTTCAATTTTCAAATCTCAGTCTACAAACATCAATTCGCATCACTCAACACTCAACACTCAGTCCTCAATCTTCAGTCCTCAATCCTCAATCCTCAATCTTCAATCCTCAATACTCAATCTTCAATCTTCAATCCTCAATTCTCAATCCTCAGTCCTCAATCCTCAATCGCCAAACCTCAATCCCCAATCCTCAGCCTTCAGTCCTCAGTCCTCAATCCTCAATCATCAATCCTCAATCCTCAATCCTCAGTCATCAATACTCAATCTTCAATCCTCAATCCTTAATCCTCAATCGTCAATCCTCATTATTCAATCCTCAATACCCAATCCTCAATCCTCAATCCTCAATCCTCAATTCTCAGTCCTCAATCCTCAGTCCTGAATCGTCAATCTTCAGCCCTCAGTCCTCAACAATCTATTGTCAATCCTCAGTCCTCATTAGAATATCCTCAATTCACAGATTTCAGTACTCAATCCCCAATCTTCAATCTTCAAATCTCAGTATACAAACATCAATTCGCATCACTCAACACTCAACACTCAGTCCTCAATCTTCAGTCCTCAATCCTCAATCCTCAATCTTCAATCCTCAATACTCAATCTTCAATCTTCAATCCTCAATTCTCAATCCTCAGTCCTCAATCCTCAATCACCATTCCTCAATACCCAATCCTCAATCTTCAATCCTCAGTCCTCAATCATCAATCATCAATACTCAGTGTTCAATCCTCAATACTCAACCTTCAATCCTCAACCCTCAATCCTCAATCCACAATCCTCAATCCTCAATCATCAAGCTTCAACCTTCAATACTCAATCTTCAATCCTCAATTCCCAATCCTCAATCGTCAATCCTCAATTCTCAATCCTCAGTCATCAATTCTCAATCTTCAATACTCAATCCTCAATCCTCAATCCTCAACCCTCAATCCCCAATCCTCAATCCTCATCCCTCAAACCTCAATCCTCAACCCTCAGTCCCGATCCTCAATTCTCAATTCTCAATCCTCAATCCTCAATCCTCCATCCTCAGACATCAATCCTCAATCTTCAATACTCAATCGTCAATCCTCAGTCCTCAATTCTCAATCCTCAGTCCTCGTTCCTCAAACCTCAAACCTCAACCCTCAACCCTCAGTCCTCATACTCAATTCTCAATTCTCAATCCTCAAACCTCTATCCTCAATCCTCAATATTCAATACACAACCCTCAAACATCAATCCTCAATACTCAATCATCAATCCTCAATTCTCAATACCCAATAGAATATCCTGAATTCTCTGCTTTCAATACTCAATCCTCAATCTTCAATCTTCAAGTCTCCATCCACAGACATCAATTCTCATCACTCAACCCTCAACACTCAGTCCTCAATCTTCAATCCTCAATCCTCAATCCTCAATCCTCAATCGTCAATCCTCAATACCCAAACGTCAATCATCAATCCTCAATCCCCAATACTCAATCCTTAATCCTCAATACTCAATCCTCAATCCTCAATCCTCAATCATCAATCCACAATCTTCAATACTCAATCCTCAATCCTCAATCCTCAATCCTCAATCCTCAATCATCAATCCTCCATCTTCAATACTCAATCCTCAATCCTCAATCCTCAATCCTCAATACTCAACCATCAATCCTCAATTCACAATTCTCAATAGAATATCCTGAATTCTCAGGATTCAATACTCAAACCTCAATTCTCAGCCCTCAGCCCTCATCCTCCATCCTCAATCCTCAATCCTCAATCCTCAATCTTCAATCCTCAATACTCAATCTTCAATCCTCAATCCTCAATCCTCAATCACCAATCCTCAATCCTCAATCCTCAATCGTCAGTCTTCAATACTCAGTACTCAATCTGCAAACCTCAGTCCTCAATCCTCAATCCTCAATCCTCATTCTTCAATCCTGAATACCCACTACTCAACCTTCGATCCTCAAGCCCCAATAATCAATCCTTAATCCTCAATCTTCAATCCTCAATCCCCAGTCCACAATCTTCAATCCTCAATGCTCAATCCTCAATCCTCAATCCTCACTCATCAGTCCTCAATCCTCAATCCTCAAACCTCAATCCTGAACCGTCAGTCCTCGTCCTCAAAGCTCAATCCCGAATCCTCAATCCTGAATCGTCAATCTTCAGCCCTCAGTCCTCAACAATCAATTGTCAATCCTCAGTCCTCATTAGAATATCCTCAATTCACAGTTTTCAGTACTCAATCCCCAATCTTCAATCTTCAAATCTCAGTCTACAAACATCAATTCGCATAACTCAACACTCAACACTCAGTCCTCAATCTTCAGTCCTCAATCCTCAATCCACAATCTTCAATCCTCAATACTCAATCTTCAATCTTCAATCCTCAATTCTCAATCCTCAGTCCTCAATCCTCAATCGCCAAACCTCAATCCCCAATCCTCAGCCTTCAGTCCTCAGTCCTCAATCCTCAATCATCAATACTCAATGTTCAATCCTCAATACTCAACCTTCAATCCTCAACCCTCAATCCTCAATCAACAATCCTCACTCCTCAATCATCAATCTTCAATCTTCAATACTCAATCTTCAATCCTCAATTCCCAATCCTCAATCGTCAATCCTCAATCCTCAATCCTCAGTCATCAATCCTCAATCTTCAATACTCAATCCTCAATCCTCAATCCTCAATCCTCAATCCTCAATCCTCAATCCTCATTCCTCAAACCTCAATCCTCAACCCTCAGTCCCCATCCTCAATTCTCAATTCTCAATCCACAATCCTCAATACTCAATCTTCAATCCTCAATCATCAATCTCCTATCCTAGATCCTCAATCACCAATACTCTATCCTTAATACTCAATATTCAATCCTCTATCCCCAGTCCACAATCTTCAATCCCCAAAAGCTCAATAATCAATCCTCAGTCCTCAGTCCTCAATAGTCAATCATCAGTCCTCGATCTTCAATACTCAATCATCAATCCTCAATCCTCAATCCTCAATCCTGAATCCTCAATCATCCATCCTGAATCTTCAATACCCAATCCTCAATCCTCAATCCTTAATCCTCAATCGTCAATACTCATTCTTCAGTCCTCAATACTCAATCCTCAATCCTCAATCCTCAATCCTCAATTCTCAGTCCTCAATCCTCAGTCCTCAGTCCTCAAACCTCAGTCCTCAAACCTAAGCCATCATCCTCAATCGTCAATCCTCGTTCCTCAATCCTCAATCCTCAATCTTCAATCCTCCATACTCAATCTTCAATCCTCAATCCTCAATCATCAATCCTCAATCCTCAATCCTCAGTCATCAATGGTCAATCTTCAATACTCAATCCTCAATCATCAATCCTCAATCCTCAATCCTCAAACCTCATTCCTCAAACCTCAATCCTCAACCCTCAGTCCTCATTCTCAATTCTCAATTCTTAACACTCAATCCTCAATCCTCAGTCTTCAATCCTCAATACTCAATCTTCAATCTTCAATCCTCAATTCTCAATCCTCAGTCCTCAATCCTCAATCGCCAATCCTCAATCCCCAATCCTCAACCTTCAATCCTCAGTCCTCAATCCTCAATCATCAATACTCAATGTTCAATCCTCAATACTCAACCTTCAATCCTCAACCCTCAATCCTCAATCCACAATCCTCAATCCGCAATCCTGAATCCTCAATCCTCAGTACTCGATCTTCAATCCTCAATCCTCAATCCTCAATCCTCAACCCTCAGCCCTCATCCTCAATCCTCAATCCTGAATCCTCTATCCTCAATCTTCAATCCTCAATACTCAGTCTTCAATCCTCAATCCTCAATCCTCAATCCTCAATCATCAATCCTCCATCTTCAATACTCAATTCTCAATCCTCAATCCTCAATCCTCAATACTCAACCATCAATCCTCAACTCACAATACTCAATAGAATATCCTGAATTCTCAGGATTCAATACTCAAACCTCAATCCTCAGCCCTCAGCCCTAATCCTCCATCCTCAATCCTCAATCCTCAATCCTCAATCTTCAATCCTCAATACTCAATCTTCAATCCTCAATCCTCAATCCTCAATCCTTAATCCTCAATCTTCAATCCTCAACCCTCAGTCCCCATCCTCAATTCTCAATTCTCAATCCACAATCCTCAATACTCAATCTTCAATCCTCAATCATCAATCTCCTATCCTAGAACCTCAATCCCAATACTCTATCCTTAATCCTCAATATTCAATCCTCTATCCCCAGTCCACAATCTTCAATCCCCAAAAGCTCAATAATCAATCCTCAATCCTCAGTCCTCAATCGTCAATCATCAGTCCTCAATCTTCAATACTCAATCCTCAATCCTCAATCCTTAATCCTCAATCGTCAATCCTCATTCTTCAATCCTCAATACCCAATCCTCAATCCTCAATCCTCAATCCTCAATTCTCACTCCTCAATCCTCAATCCTCAATCCTCAGACATCAATCCTCAATCTTCAATACTCAATCGTCAATCCTCAGTCCTCAATTCTCAATCCTCAATCCTCGTTCCTCAAACCTCAACCCTCAACCCTCAGTCCTCATACTCAATTCTCAATTCTCAATCCTCAAACCTCAATCCTCATTCCTCAATTTTCAATCATCAATACTCAATCTTCAATGCTCAATCCTCAATCCTCAATCCTCAATCCTCAATCCTCAATCCTGAATATTCAATACACAACCCTCAAACATCAATCCTCAATACTCAATCATCAATCCTCAATTCTCAATACTCAATAGAATACCTGAATTCTCTGCTTTCAATACTCAATCCTCAATCTTCAATCTTCAAGTCTCCATCCACAAACATCAATTCTCATCACTCAACCCTCAACACTCAGTCCTCAATCTTCAATCCACAATCCTCAATCCTCAATCCTCAATCGTCAATCCTCAATACCCAAACGTCAATCATCAATCCTCAATCCCCAATACTCAATCCTTAATCCTCAATACTCAATCCTCAATCCTCAATCCTCAATCATCAATCCGCAATCTTCAATACTCAATCCTCAATCCTCAATCCTCAATCCTCAATCCTCAATCATCAATCCTCCATCTTCAATACTCAATCCTCAATCCTCAATCCTCAATCCTCAATACTCAATCATCAATACTCAATTCACAATTCTCAATAGAATATCCTGAATTCTCAGGATTCAATACTCAAACCTCAATCCTCAGCCCTCAGCCCTCATCCTCCATCCTCAATCCTCAATCCTCAATCCTCAACCTTCAATCCTCAATACTCAATCTTCAATCCTCAATCCTCAATCCTCAATCACCAATCCTCAATCCTCAATCCTCAATCGTCAGTCTTCAATACTCAATACTCAATCTGCAAACCTCAGACCTCAATCCTCAATCCTCAATCCACAGTTTTCAGTACTCAATCCCCAATCTTCAAATTTCAAATCTCAGTCTACAAACATCAATTCGCATCACTCAACACTCAACACTCAGTCCTCAATCTTCAGTCCTCAATCCTCAATCCTCAATCTTCAATCCTCAATACTCAATCTTCAATCTTCAATCCTCAATTCTCAATCCTCAGTCCTCAATCCTCAATCGCCAAACCTCAATCCCCAATCCTCAGCCTTCAGTCCTCAGTCCTCAATCCTCAATCATCAATCCTCAATCCTCAATCCTCAGTCATCAATACTCAATCTTCAATCCTCAATCCTTAATCCTCAATCGTCAATCCTCATTATTCAATCCTCAATACCCAATCCTCAATCCTCAATCCTCAATCCTCAATTCTCAGTCCTCAATCCTCAGTCCTGAATCGTCAATCTTCAGCCCTCAGTCCTCAACAATCTATTGTCAATCCTCAGTCCTCATTAGAATATCCTCAATTCACAGTTTTCAGTACTCAATCCCCAATCTTCAATCTTCAAATCTCAGTATACAAACATCAATTCGCATCACTCAACACTCAACACTCAGTCCTCAATCTTCAGTCCTCAATCCTCAATCCTCAATCTTCAATCCTCAATACTCAATCTTCAATCTTCAATCCTCAATTCTCAATCCTCAGTCCTCAATCCTCAATCACCATTCCTCAATCCCCAATCCTCAATCTTCAATCCTCAGTCCTCAATCATCAATCATCAATACTCAGTGTTCAATCCTCAATACTCAACCTTCAATCCTCAACCCTCAATCCTCAATCCACAATCCTCAATCCTCAATCATCAAGCTTCAACCTTCAATACTCAATCTTCAATCCTCAATTCCCAATCCTCAATCGTCAATCCTCAATTCTCAATCCTCAGTCATCAATTCTCAATCTTCAATACTCAATCCTCAATCCTCAATCCTCAACCCTCAATCCCCAATCCTCAATCCTCATCCCTCAAACCTCAATCCTCAACCCTCAGTCCCGATCCTCAATTCTCAATTCTCAATCCTCAATCCTCAATCCTCCATCCTCAGACATCAATCCTCAATCTTCAATACTCAATCGTCAATCCTCAGTCCTCAATTCTCAATCCTCAGTCCTCGTTCCTCAAACCTCAAACCTCAACCCTCAACCCTCAGTCCTCATACTCAATTCTCAATTCTCAATCCTCAAACCTCTATCCTCAATCCTCAATATTCAATACACAACCCTCAAACATCAATCCTCAATACTCAATCATCAATCCTCAATTCTCAATACCCAATAGAATATCCTGAATTCTCTGCTTTCAATACTCAATCCTCAATCTTCAATCTTCAAGTCTCCATCCACAGACATCAATTCTCATCACTCAACCCTCAACACTCAGTCCTCAATCTTCAATCCTCAATCCTCAATCCTCAATCCTCAATCGTCAATCCTCAATACCCAAACGTCAATCATCAATCCTCAATCCCCAATACTCAATCCTTAATCCTCAATACTCAATCCTCAATCCTCAATCCTCAATCATCAATCCACAATCTTCAATACTCAATCCTCAATCCTCAATCCTCAATCCTCAATCCTCAATCATCAATCCTCCATCTTCAATACTCAATCCTCAATCCTCAATCCTCAATCCTCAATACTCAACCATCAATCCTCAATTCACAATTCTCAATAGAATATCCTGAATTCTCAGGATTCAATACTCAAACCTCAATTCTCAGCCCTCAGCCCTCATCCTCCATCCTCAATCCTCAATCCTCAATCCTCAATCTTCAATCCTCAATACTCAATCTTCAATCCTCAATCCTCAATCCTCAATCACCAATCCTCAATCCTCAATCCTCAATCGTCAGTCTTCAATACTCAGTACTCAATCTGCAAACCTCAGTCCTCAATCCTCAATCCTCAATCCTCATTCTTCAATCCTGAATACCCACTACTCAACCTTCGATCCTCAAGCCCCAATAATCAATCCTTAATCCTCAATCTTCAATCCTCAATCCCCAGTCCACAATCTTCAATCCTCAATGCTCAATCCTCAATCCTCAATCCTCACTCATCAGTCCTCAATCCTCAATCCTCAAACCTCAATCCTGAACCGTCAGTCCTCGTCCTCAAAGCTCAATCCCGAATCCTCAATCCTGAATCGTCAATCTTCAGCCCTCAGTCCTCAACAATCAATTGTCAATCCTCAGTCCTCATTAGAATATCCTCAATTCACAGTTTTCAGTACTCAATCCCCAATCTTCAATCTTCAAATCTCAGTCTACAAACATCAATTCGCATAACTCAACACTCAACACTCAGTCCTCAATCTTCAGTCCTCAATCCTCAATCCACAATCTTCAATCCTCAATACTCAATCTTCAATCTTCAATCCTCAATTCTCAATCCTCAGTCCTCAATCCTCAATCGCCAAACCTCAATCCCCAATCCTCAGCCTTCAGTCCTCAGTCCTCAATCCTCAATCATCAATACTCAATGTTCAATCCTCAATACTCAACCTTCAATCCTCAACCCTCAATCCTCAATCAACAATCCTCACTCCTCAATCATCAATCTTCAATCTTCAATACTCAATCTTCAATCCTCAATTCCCAATCCTCAATCGTCAATCCTCAATCCTCAATCCTCAGTCATCAATCCTCAATCTTCAATACTCAATCCTCAATCCTCAATCCTCAATCCTCAATCCTCAATCCTCAATCCTCATTCCTCAAACCTCAATCCTCAACCCTCAGTCCCCATCCTCAATTCTCAATTCTCAATCCACAATCCTCAATACTCAATCTTCAATCCTCAATCATCAATCTCCTATCCTAGATCCTCAATCACCAATACTCTATCCTTAATACTCAATATTCAATCCTCTATCCCCAGTCCACAATCTTCAATCCCCAAAAGCTCAATAATCAATCCTCAGTCCTCAGTCCTCAATAGTCAATCATCAGTCCTCGATCTTCAATACTCAATCCTCAATCCTCAATCCTCAATCCTCAATCCTGAATCCTCAATCATCCATCCTGAATCTTCAATACTCAATCCTCAATCCTCAATCCTTAATCCTCAATCGTCAATACTCATTCTTCAATCCTCAACACTCAACACTCAGTCCTCAATCTTCAGTCCTCAATCCTCAATCCACAATCTTCAATCCTCAATACTCAATCTTCAATCTTCAATCCTCAATTCTCAATCCTCAGTCCTCAATCCTCAATCGCCAAACCTCAATCCCCAATCCTCAACCTTCAATCCTCAGTCCTCAATCCTCAATCATCAATACTCAATGTTCAATCCTCAATACTCAACCTTCAATCCTCAACCCTCAATCCTCAATCCACAATCCTCAATCCGCAATCCTGAATCCTCAATCCTCCATCCTCAATCCTCAATCCTCAATCCTCAACCTTCAATCCTCAATACTCAATCTTCAATCCTCAATCCTCAATCCTCAATCACCAATCCTCAATCCTCAATCCTCAATCGTCAGTCTTCAATACTCAATACTCAATCTGCAAACCTCAGACCTCAATCCTCAATCCTCAATCCACAGTTTTCAGTACTCAATCCCCAATCTTCAAATTTCAAATCTCAGTCTACAAACATCAATTCGCATCACTCAACACTCAACACTCAGTCCTCAATCTTCAGTCCTCAATCCTCAATCCTCAATCTTCAATCCTCAATACTCAATCTTCAATCTTCAATCCTCAATTCTCAATCCTCAGTCCTCAATCCTCAATCGCCAAACCTCAATCCCCAATCCTCAGCCTTCAGTCCTCAGTCCTCAATCCTCAATCATCAATCCTCAATCCTCAATCCTCAGTCATCAATACTCAATCTTCAATCCTCAATCCTTAATCCTCAATCGTCAATCCTCATTATTCAATCCTCAATACCCAATCCTCAATCCTCAATCCTCAATCCTCAATTCTCAGTCCTCAATCCTCAGTCCTGAATCGTCAATCTTCAGCCCTCAGTCCTCAACAATCTATTGTCAATCCTCAGTCCTCATTAGAATATCCTCAATTCACAGTTTTCAGTACTCAATCCCCAATCTTCAATCTTCAAATCTCAGTATACAAACATCAATTCGCATCACTCAACACTCAACACTCAGTCCTCAATCTTCAGTCCTCAATCCTCAATCCTCAATCTTCAATCCTCAATACTCAATCTTCAATCTTCAATCCTCAATTCTCAATCCTCAGTCCTCAATCCTCAATCACCATTCCTCAATCCCCAATCCTCAATCTTCAATCCTCAGTCCTCAATCATCAATCATCAATACTCAGTGTTCAATCCTCAATACTCAACCTTCAATCCTCAACCCTCAATCCTCAATCCACAATCCTCAATCCTCAATCATCAAGCTTCAACCTTCAATACTCAATCTTCAATCCTCAATTCCCAATCCTCAATCGTCAATCCTCAATTCTCAATCCTCAGTCATCAATTCTCAATCTTCAATACTCAATCCTCAATCCTCAATCCTCAACCCTCAATCCCCAATCCTCAATCCTCATCCCTCAAACCTCAATCCTCAACCCTCAGTCCCGATCCTCAATTCTCAATTCTCAATCCTCAATCCTCAATCCTCCATCCTCAGACATCAATCCTCAATCTTCAATACTCAATCGTCAATCCTCAGTCCTCAATTCTCAATCCTCAGTCCTCGTTCCTCAAACCTCAAACCTCAACCCTCAACCCTCAGTCCTCATACTCAATTCTCAATTCTCAATCCTCAAACCTCTATCCTCAATCCTCAATATTCAATACACAACCCTCAAACATCAATCCTCAATACTCAATCATCAATCCTCAATTCTCAATACCCAATAGAATATCCTGAATTCTCTGCTTTCAATACTCAATCCTCAATCTTCAATCTTCAAGTCTCCATCCACAGACATCAATTCTCATCACTCAACCCTCAACACTCAGTCCTCAATCTTCAATCCTCAATCCTCAATCCTCAATCCTCAATCGTCAATCCTCAATACCCAAACGTCAATCAACAATCCTCAATCCCCAATACTCAATCCTTAATCCTCAATACTCAATCCTCAATCCTCAATCCTCAATCATCAATCCACAATCTTCAATACTCAATCCTCAATCCTCAATCCTCAATCCTCAATCCTCAATCATCAATCCTCCATCTTCAATACTCAATCCTCAATCCTCAATCCTCAATCCTCAATACTCAACCATCAATCCTCAATTCACAATTCTCAATAGAATATCCTGAATTCTCAGGATTCAATACTCAAACCTCAATTCTCAGCCCTCAGCCCTCATCCTCCATCCTCAATCCTCAATCCTCAATCCTCAATCTTCAATCCTCAATACTCAATCTTCAATCCTCAATCCTCAATCCTCAATCACCAATCCTCAATCCTCAATCCTCAATCGTCAGTCTTCAATACTCAGTACTCAATCTGCAAACCTCAGTCCTCAATCCTCAATCCTCAATCCTCATTCTTCAATCCTGAATACCCACTACTCAACCTTCGATCCTCAAGCCCCAATAATCAATCCTTAATCCTCAATCTTCAATCCTCAATCCCCAGTCCACAATCTTCAATCCTCAATGCTCAATCCTCAATCCTCAATCCTCACTCATCAGTCCTCAATCCTCAATCCTCAAACCTCAATCCTGAACCGTCAGTCCTCGTCCTCAAAGCTCAATCCCGAATCCTCAATCCTGAATCGTCAATCTTCAGCCCTCAGTCCTCAACAATCAATTGTCAATCCTCAGTCCTCATTAGAATATCCTCAATTCACAGTTTTCAGTACTCAATCCCCAATCTTCAATCTTCAAATCTCAGTCTACAAACATCAATTCGCATAACTCAACACTCAACACTCAGTCCTCAATCTTCAGTCCTCAATCCTCAATCCACAATCTTCAATCCTCAATACTCAATCTTCAATCTTCAATCCTCAATTCTCAATCCTCAGTCCTCAATCCTCAATCGCCAAACCTCAATCCCCAATCCTCAGCCTTCAGTCCTCAGTCCTCAATCCTCAATCATCAATACTCAATGTTCAATCCTCAATACTCAACCTTCAATCCTCAACCCTCAATCCTCAATCAACAATCCTCACTCCTCAATCATCAATCTTCAATCTTCAATACTCAATCTTCAATCCTCAATTCCCAATCCTCAATCGTCAATCCTCAATCCTCAATCCTCAGTCATCAATCCTCAATCTTCAATACTCAATCCTCAATCCTCAATCCTCAATCCTCAATCCTCAATCCTCAATCCTCATTCCTCAAACCTCAATCCTCAACCCTCAGTCCCCATCCTCAATTCTCAATTCTCAATCCACAATCCTCAATACTCAATCTTCAATCCTCAATCATCAATCTCCTATCCTAGATCCTCAATCACCAATACTCTATCCTTAATACTCAATATTCAATCCTCTATCCCCAGTCCACAATCTTCAATCCCCAAAAGCTCAATAATCAATCCTCAGTCCTCAGTCCTTAATAGTCAATCATCAGTCCTCGATCTTCAATACTCAATCCTCAATCCTCAATCCTCAATCCTCAATCCTCAATCCTGAATCCTCAATCATCCATCCTGAATCTTCAATACTCAATCCTCAATCCTCAATCCTTAATCCTCAATCGTGAATACTCATTCTTCAATCCTCAACACTCAACACTCAGTCCTCAATCTTCAGTCCTCAATCCTCAATCCACAATCTTCAATCCTCAATACTCAATCTTCAATCTTCAATCCTCAATTCTCAATCCTCAGTCCTCAATCCTCAATCGCCAAACCTCAATCCCCAATCCTCAACCTTCAATCCTCAGTCCTCAATCCTCAATCATCAATACTCAATGTTCAATCCTCAATACTCAACCTTCAATCCTCAACCCTCAATCCTCAATCCACAATCCTCAATCCGCAATCCTGAATCCTCAATCCTCAGTACTCGATCTTCAATCCTCAATCCTCAATCCTCAATCCTCAACCCTCAGCCCTCATCCTCAATCCTCAATCCTGAATCCTCTATCCTCAATCTTCAATCCTCAATACTCAGTCTTCAATCCTCAATCCTCAATCCTCAATCCTCAATCATCAATCCTCCATCTTCAATACTCAATTCTCAATCCTCAATCCTCAATCCTCAATACTCAACCATCAATCCTCAACTCACAATACTCAATAGAATATCCTGAATTCTCAGGATTCAATACTCAAACCTCAATCCTCAGCCCTCAGCCCTAATCCTCCATCCTCAATCCTCAATCCTCAATCCTCAATCTTCAATCCTCAATACTCAATCTTCAATCCTCAATCCTCAATCCTCAATCCTTAATCCTCAATCTTCAATCCTCAACCCTCAGTCCCCATCCTCAATTCTCAATTCTCAATCCACAATCCTCAATACTCAATCTTCAATCCTCAATCATCAATCTCCTATCCTAGAACCTCAATCCCAATACTCTATCCTTAATCCTCAATATTCAGTCCTCTATCCCCAGTCCACAATCTTCAATCCCCAAAAGCTCAATAATCAATCCTCAATCCACAGTCCTCAATCGTCAATCATCAGTCCTCAATCTTCAATACTCAATCCTCAATCCTCAATCCTCAATCCTCAATACTGAATACTCAATCACCGATCCTGAATCTTCAATACTCAATCCTCAATCCTCAATCTTCAATACTCAATCGTCAATCCTCAGTCCTCAATTCTCAATCCTCAATCCTCGTTCCTCAAACCTCAACCCTCAACCCTCAGTCCTCATACTCAATTCTCAATTCTCAATCCTCAAACCTCAATCCTCATTCCTCAATTTTCAATCATCAATACTCAATCTTCAATGCTCAATCCTCAATCCTCAATCCTCAATCCTCAATCCTCAATCCTCAATCCTGAATATTCAATACACAACCCTCAAACATCAATCCTCAATACTCAATCATCAATCCTCAATTCTCAATACTCAATAGAATACCTGAATTCTCTGCTTTCAATACTCAATCCTCAATCTTCAATCTTCAAGTCTCCATCCACAAACATCAATTCTCATCACTCAACCCTCAACACTCAGTCCTCAATCTTCAATCCACAATCCTCAATCCTCAATCCTCAATCGTCAATCCTCAATACCCAAACGTCAATCATCAATCCTCAATCCCCAATACTCAATCCTTAATCCTCAATACTCAATCCTCAATCCTCAATCCTCAATCATCAATCCGCAATCTTCAATACTCAATCCTCAATCCTCAATCCTCAATCCTCAATCCTCAATCATCAATCCTCCATCTTCAATACTCAATCCTCAATCCTCAATCCTCAATCCTCAATACTCAATCATCAATACTCAATTCACAATTCTCAATAGAATATCCTGAATTCTCAGGATTCAATACTCAAACCTCAATCCTCAGCCCTCAGCCCTCATCCTCCATCCTCAATCCTCAATCCTCAATCCTCAACCTTCAATCCTCAATACTCAATCTTCAATCCTCAATCCTCAATCCTCAATCACCAATCCTCAATCCTCAATCCTCAATCGTCAGTCTTCAATACTCAATACTCAATCTGCAAACCTCAGACCTCAATCCTCAATCCTCAATCCACAGTTTTCAGTACTCAATCCCCAATCTTCAATTTTCAAATCTCAGTCTACAAACATCAATTCGCATCACTCAACACTCAACACTCAGTCCTCAATCTTCAGTCCTCAATCCTCAATCCTCAATCTTCAATCCTCAATACTCAATCTTCAATCTTCAATCCTCAATTCTCAATCCTCAGTCCTCAATCCTCAATCGCCAAACCTCAATCCCCAATCCTCAGCCTTCAGTCCTCAGTCCTCAATCCTCAATCATCAATCCTCAATCCTCAATCCTCAGTCATCAATACTCAATCTTCAATACTCAATCCTCAATCATCAATCCTCAATCCTCAATCCTCAAACCTCATTCCTCAAACCTCAACCCTCAACCCTCAGTCCTCATTCTCAATTCTCAATTCTTAATCCTCAATCCTCAATCCTCAGTCTTCAATCCTCAATAATCAATCCTCAATACTCAATCCTCAGTCATCAATCCACTATCTTCAATACTCAATCCTCAATCCTCAATCCTCAATCGTCAATCCTCAGTCCTCAATCCACAATCATCAATCCTCAATCTTCAATACTCAATCCTCAATCCTCAATCCTCAATCCTCAATACTCAATCTTCAATCCTCAATCCTCAATCCTCAATCCTCAACCCTCAGCCCTCATCCTCAATCCTCAATTCTGAATGCTCAATCCTCAATCTTCAATCCTCAATACTCAGTCTTCAATCCTCAACCCTCAATCCTCAATCCTCAGTCCTCAATCCACAATCATCAATCCTCAATCCTCAGTCATCAGTCCTCAATCCTCAATCCTCAAACCTCAATCCTCAACCGTCAGTCCTCGTCCTCAAACCTCAATCCCGAATCCTCAATCCTGAATCGTCAATGTTCAGCCCTCAGTCCTCAACAATCAATTGTCGATCCTCAGTCCTCATTAGAATATCCTCAATTCACAGTTTTCAGTACTCAATCCCCAATCCTCAATCTTCAATCCTCAATACTCAATCTTGAATCTTCAATCCTCAATTCTCAATCCTCAGTCCTCAATCCTCAATCACCATTCCTCAATCCCCAAACCTCAATCTTCAATCCTCAGTCCTCAATCCTCAATATTCAATACACAACCCTCAAACATCAATCCTCAATACTCAATCATCAATCCTCAATTCTCAATACTCAATAGAATATCCTGAATTCTCTGTTTTCAATACTCAATACTCAATCTTCAATCTTCAAGTCTCCATCCACAGACATCTATTCTCATCACTCAACCCTCAACACTCAGTCCTCAATCTTCAATCCTCAATCCTCAATCCTCAATCCTCAATCGTCAATCCTCAATACCCAAACGTCAATCTTCAATCCTCAATCCCCAATACTCAATCCTCAATCCTCAATACTCAATCCTCAATCGTCAATCCTCAATCATCAATTCACAATCTTCAATACTCAATCCTCAATCCTCAATCCTCAATCCTCAATCCTCAATCATCAATCCTCCATCTTCAATACTCAATCCTCAATCCTCAATACTCAATCCTCAATACTCAACCATCAATCCTCAATTCACAATACTCAATAGAATATCCTGAATTCTCAGGATTCAATACACAAACCTCAATCCTCAGCCCTCAGCACTCATCCTCCATCCTCAATCCTCAATCCTCAATCATCATTCTTCAATCCTGAATACCCACTCCTCAACCTTCGATCCTCAATCCCCAATCCTCAGTCCTCAAACCTCAATCCCGAATCCTCAATCCTGAATCGTCAATCCTAAGCCCTCAGTCCTCAACAATCAATTGTCAATCCTCAAGCCACATTAGAATATCCTCAATTCACAGTTTTCCGTACTCAATCCCCAATCTTCGATCTCCAAATCTCAGTCTACAAACATCAATTCGCATCTCTCAACACTCAACACTCAGTCCTCAATCTTCAGTCCTCAATCCTCAATCCTCAATCTTCAATCATCAATACTCAATCTTCAATCTTCAATCCTCAATTCTCAATCCTCAGTCCTCAATCCTCAATCGCCAATGCTCAATCCCCAATACTCAATCCTCAATCCTCAATACTCAATCCTCAATCGTCAATCCTCAATCATCAATTCACAATCTTCAATACTCAATCCTCAATCCTCAATCCTCAATCCTCAATCCTCAATCATCAATCCTCCATCTTCAATACTCAATCCTCAATCCTCAATCCTCAATCCTCAATACTCAACCATCAATCCTCAATTCACAATACTCAATAGAATATCCTGAATTCTCAGGATTCAATACTCAAACCTCAATCCTCAGCCCTCAGCACTCATCCTCCATCCTCAATCCTCAATCCTCAATCCTCAATCCTCAATCTTCAATCCTCAATACCCAATCTTCAATCCTCAATCCGCAATCCTCAATCCCCAATCCTCAATCCTCAATACTCAATCGTCAGTCTTCAATACTCAATACTCAATCTGCAAACCTCAGTCCTCAATCCTCAATCCTCAATCCTCATTCTTCAGTCCTCAATACCCAGTCCTCAATCCTCTACCCTCAGTCCTCATTCTCAATTCTCAATTCTTAATCCTCAATCCTCAATCCTCAATCTTCAATCCTCAATAATCAATCCTCAATACTCAGTCTTCAATCCTCAATCCTCAATCCTCAATCCTCAGTTCGCAATCCTCAATCATCAATCCTCAATCTTCAATACTAAATCCTCAATCCTCAATCCTCAATCCTCAATCCTCAATACTAAACCTTCAATCCTCCATACTCAATCTTCAATCCTCAATCCTCAATCATCAATCCTCAATCCTCAATCCTCAGTCATCAATCCTCAATCTTCAATACTCAATCCTCAATCCTCGATCCTCAATCCTCAATCCTCAGTGCTCAATCCACAATCATCAATCCTCAATCTTCAATACTCAATCCTCAATCCTCAATCCTCAACCCTCAGCCCTCATCCTCAATCCTCAACTCTGAATCCTCAATCCTCAATCTTCAATCCTCAATACTCAGTCTTCAATCCTCAATCCTCAATCCTCAATACTCAGTCCTCAATCCACAATCATCAATCCTCAATCCTCAGTCATCAGTCCTCAATCCTCAATCCTCAAACCTCAGTCCTCAATCCACAATCATCAATCCTCAATCCTCAGTCATCAGTCCTCAATCCTCAATCCTCAAACCTCAATCCTCAACCGTCAGTCCCCATCCTCAATTCTCAATTCTCAATCCTCAATCCTCAATACTCAATCTTCAATCCTCAATAATCAATCTCCTATCCTAGATCCTCAATCCGCAATACTCTATCCTTAATCCTCAATATTCAATCCTCTATCCCCAGGCCACAATCTTCAATCACCAAAGCTCAATAATCAATCCTCAATCCTCAGTCCTCAATCGTCAATCATCAGTCCACAATCTTCAATACTCAATCCTCAATCCTCAACCCTCAGCCCTCATCCTCAATCCTCAATCCTGAATCCTCTATCCTCAATCTTCAATCCTCAATACTCAGTCTTCAATCCTCAATCCTCAATCCTCAATCCTCAATCCTCAATTCTCAGTCCTCAATCCTCAACCCTCAGCCCTCATCCTCAATCCTCAATCCTGAATCCTCAATCCTCAATCTTCAATCCTCAATACTCAGTCTTCAATCCTCAATCCTCAATCCTCAATCCTCAGTCCTCAATCCACAATACTCAGTCTTCAATCCTCAATCCTCAATCCTCAATCCTCAGTCCTCAATCCACAATCATCAATCCTCAATCCTCAACCCTCAGACCTCATCCTCAATCCTCAATCCTGAATCCTCAATCCTTAATCTTCAATCCTCAATCCTCTACCCTCAATCCTCAGTCCTCAATCCAGAATCATCAATCCTCAATCTTCAATACTCAATCCTCAAACCTAAATCCTCAACTCTCAATCCACAATCCTCAGTCCTCAGTCCTCAAACCTCAGTCCTCAAACCTCAGCCATCATCCTCAATCGTCAATCCTCGTTCCTCAATCCTCAATACTCAATCTTCAATCCTCCATACTCAATCTTCAATCCTCAATCCTCAATCATCAATCATCAATCCTCAATCCTCAGTCATCAATCCTCAATCTTCAATACTCAATCCTCAATCATCAATCCTCAATCCTCAATTCTCAATCCTCATTCCTCAAACCTCAATCCTCAACCCTCAGTCCTCATCCTCAATTCTCAATTCTAAATCCTCAACCCTCAATCCTCAATCTTCAATCCTCAATAATCAATCATCAATACTCAGTCTTCAATCCTCAATACTCAATCCTGAATCCTCAGTCCGCAATCCTCAATCATCAATCCTCAATCTTCAATACTCAATCCTCAATCCTCAATCCTCAATCCTCAATACTCAACCTTCAATTCTCCATACTCAATCTTCAATCCTCAATCCTCAATAATCAATCCTCAATCCTCAATCCTCAGTCATCAATCCTCAATCTTCAATACTCAATCCTCAATCCTCGATCCTCAATCCTCAATCCTCAGTGCTCAATCCACAATCATCAATCCTCAATCTTCAATACTCAATCCTCAATCCTCAATCCCCAATCCTCAATCCTCAAAACTCAATCTTCAATCCTCAATCCTCAATCCTCAATCCTCAACCCTCAGCCCTCATCCTCAATCCTCAACTCTGAATCCTCAATCCTCAATCTTCAATCCTCAATACTCAGTCTTCAATCCTCAATCCTCAATCCTCAATCCTCAGTCCTCAATCCACAATCATCAATCCTCAATCCTCAGTCATCAGTCCTCAATCCTCAATCCTCAAACCTCAGTCCTCAATCCACAATCATCAATCCTCAATCCTCAGTCATCAGTCCTCAATCCTCAATCCTCAAACCTCAATCCTCAACCGTCAGTCCTCGTCCTCAAACCTCAATCCCGAATCCTCAATCCTGAATCGTCAATCTTCAGCCCTCAGTCCTCAACAATCAATTGTCAATCCTCAGTCCTCATTAGAATGTCCTCAATTCACAGTTTTCAGTACTCAATCCCCAATCTTCTATCTTCAAATCTCAGTCTACAAACATCAATTCGCATCACTCAACACACAACACTCAGTCCTCAATCTTCAGTCCTCAATCCTCAATCCTCAATCCTCAATCCTCAACCCTCATTCCTCAAACCTCAATCCTCAACCCTCAGTCCCCATCCTCAATTCTCAATTCTCAATCCTCAATCCTCAATACTCAATCTTCAATCCTCAATAATCAATCTCCTATCCTAGATCCTCAATCCGCAATACTCTATCCTTAATCCTCAATATTCAATCCTCTATCCCCAGTCCACAATCTTCAATCCCCAAAGCTCAATAATCAATCCTGAATCCTCAGTCCTCAATCGTCAATCATCAGTCCACAATCTTCAATACTCAATCCTCAATCCTCAACCCTCAGCCCTCATCCTCAATCCTCAATCCTGAATCCTCTATCCTCAATCTTCAATCCTCAATACTCAGTCTTCAATCCTCAATCCTCAATCCTCAATCCTCAATCCTCAATTCTCAATCCTCAATCCTCAACCCTCAGCCCTCATCCTCAATCCTCAATCCTGAATCCTCAATCCTCAATCTTCAATCCTCAATACTCAGTCTTCAATCCTCAATCCTCAATCCTCAATCCTCAGTCCTCAATCCACAATCATCAATCCTCAATCTTCAATACTCAATCCTCAATCCTGAATCCTCAACTCTCAATCCTCAGTCCTCAGTCCTCAGTCCTCAAACCTCAGTCCTCAAACCTCAGCCATCATCCTCAATGGTCAATCCTCGTTCCTCAATCCTAAATCCTCAATCTTCAATCCTCCATACTCAATCTTCAATCCTCAATCCTCAATCATCAATCCTCAATCCTCAACCCTCAATTCTCAATCCTCAATCCTCAACCCTCAGCCCTCATCCTCAATCCTCAATCCTGAATCCTCAATCCTCAATCTTCAATCCTCAATACTCAGTCTTCAATCCTCAATCCTCAATCCTCAATCCTCAGTCCTCAATCCACAATCATCAATCCTCAATCCTCAATCCTCAATCCTCAACCCTCATTCCTCAAACCTCAATCCTCAACCCTCAGTCCCCATCCTCAATTCTCAATTCTCAATCCTCAATCCTCAATACTCAATCTTCAATCCTCAATAATCAATCTCCTATCCTAGATCCTCAATCCGCAATACTCTATCCTTAATCCTCAATATTCAATCCTCTATCCCCAGTCCACAATCTTCAATCCCCAAAGCTCAATGATCAATCCTCAATCCTCAGTCCTCAATCGTCAATCATCAGTCCACAATCTTCAATACTCAATCCTCAATCCTCAACCCTCAGCCCTCATCCTCAATCCTCAATCCTGAATCCTCTATCCTCAATCTTCAATCCTCAATACTCAGTCTTCAATCCTCAATCCTCAATCCTCAATCCTCAATCCTCAATTCTCAATCCTCAATCCTCAACCCTCAGCCCTCATCCTCAATCCTCAATCCTGAATCCTCAATCCTCAATCTTCAATCCTCAATACTCAGTCTTCAATCCTCAATCCTCAATCCTCAATCCTCAGTCCTCAATCCACAATCATCAATCCTCAATCTTCAATACTCAATCCTCAATCCTGAATCCTCAACTCTCAATCCTCAGTCCTCAGTCCTCAGTCCTCAAACCTCAGTCCTCAAACCTCAGCCATCATCCTCAATCGTCAATCCTCGTTCCTCAATCCTCAATACTCAATCTTCAATCCTCCATACTCAATCTTCAATCCTCAATCCTCAATCATCAATCATCAATCCTCAATCCTCAGTCATCAATCCTCAATCTTCAATACTCAGTCCTCAATCATCAATCCTCAATCCTCAATTCTCAATCCTCATTCCTCAAACCTCAATCCTCAACCCTCAGTCCTCATCCTCAATTCTCAATTCTAAATCCTCAACCCTCAATCCTCAATCTTCAATCCTCAATAATCAATCATCAATACTCAGTCTTCAATCCTCAATACTCAATCCTCAATCCTCAGTCCGCAATCCTCAATCATCAATCCTCAATCTTCAATACTCAATCCTCAATCCTCAATCCGCAATCCTCAATACTCAACCTTCAATCCTCCATACTCAATCTTCAATCCTCAATCCTCAGTCATCAATCCTCAATCTTCAATACTCAATCCTCAATCCTCGATCCTCAATCCTCAATCCTCAGTCCTCAATCCACAATCATCAATCCTCAATCTTCAATACTCAATCCTCAATCCTCAATCCTCAATCCTCAATACTCAATCTTCAATCCTCAATCCTCAATCCTCAATCCTCAACCCTCAGCCCTCATCCTCAATCCTCAACTCTGAATCCTCAATCCTCAATCTTCAATCCTCAATACTCAGTCTTCAATCCTCAATCCTCAATCCTCAATCCTCAATCCTCAATTCTCAATCCTCAATCCTCAACCCTCAGCCCTCATCCTCAATCCTCAATCCTGAATCCTCAATCCTCAATCTTCAATCCTCAATACTCAGTCTTCAATCCTCAATCTTCAATACTAAATACTCAATCCTCAATCCTCAATCCTCAATACTAAACCTTTAATACTCCATACTCAATCTTCAATCCTCAATCCTCAATCATCAATCCTCAATCCTCAATCCTCAGTCATCAATCCTCAATCTTCAATACTCAATCCTCAATCCTCAGTCCTCATTCTCAATTCTCAATTCTTAATCCTCAATCCTCAATCCTCAATCTTCAATCCTCAATAATCAATCCTCAATACTCAGTCTTCAATCCTCAATCCTCAATCCTCAATCCTCAGTCCGCAATCCTCAATCATCAATCCTCAATCTTCAATACTAAATCCTCAATCCTCAATCCACAATCCTCAATCCTCAATACTAAACCTTCAATCCTCCATACTCAATCTTCAATCCTCAATCCTCAATCATCAATCCTCAATCCTCAATCCTCAGTCATCAATCCTCAATCTTCAATACTCAATCCTCAATCCTCAATCCTGAATCCTCAATCCTCAGTCCTCAATCCACAATCATCAATCCTCAATCTTCAATACTCAATCCTCAATCCTCAATCCTCAATCCTCAGTACTCGATCTTCAATCCTCAATCCTCAATCCTCAATCCTCAACCCTCAGCCCTCATCCTCAATCCTCAATCCTGAATCCTCTATCCTCAATCTTCAATCCTCAATACTCAGTCTTCAATCCTCAATCCTCAATCCTCAATCCTCAATCCTCAATTCTCAATCCTCAATCCTAGACCCTCAGCCCTCATCCTCAATCCTCAATCCTGAATCCTCAATCCTCAATCTTCAATCCTCAATCCTCTATCCTCAATCCTCATTCCTCAAACCTCAATCCTCAACCCTCAGTCCTCATTCTCAATTCTCAATTCTTAACCCTCAATCCTCAATCCTCAATCTTCAATCCTCAATAATCAATCCTCAATACTCAGTCTTCAATCCTCAATCCTCAATCCTCAATCCTCAGTCCGCAATCCTCAATCAACAATCCTCAATCTTCAATACTAAATCCTCAATCCTCAATCCTCAATCCTCAATACTAAACCTTCAATCCCTCATACTCAATCTTCAATCCTCAATCCTCAATCATCAATCCTCAATCCTCAATCCTCAGTCATCAATCCTCAATCTTGAATACTCAATCCTCAATCCTCAATCCTCAATCCTCAATCCTCAGTCCTCAAACCACAATCATCAATCCTCAATCCTCAACCCTCAGTCCCCGTCCTCAATTCTCAATTCTCAATCCTCAATCCTCAATACTCAATCTTCAATCCTCAATAATCAATCCTCAATACACAGTCTTCAATCCTCAATCCTCAATCCTCAATCCTCAATCCTCAGTCCGCAATCCTCAATCATCAATCCTCAATCTTCAATACTAAATACTCAATCCTCAATCCTCAATCCTCAATACTAAACCTTCAATACTCCATACTCAATCTTCAATCCTCAATCCTCAATCATCAATCCTCAATCCTCAATCCTCAGTCATCAATCCTCAATCTTCAATACTCAATCCTCAATCCTCAGTCCTCATTCTCAATTCTCAATTCTTAATCCTCAATCCTCAATCCTCAATCTTCAATCCTCAATAATCAATCCTCAATACTCAGTCTTCAATCCTCAATCCTCAATACTCAATCCTCAGTCCGCAATCCTCAATCATCAATCCTCAATCTTCAATACTAAATCCTCAATCCTCAATCCTCAATCCTCAATACTAAACCTTCAATCCTCCATACTCAATCTTCAATCCTCAATCCTCAATCATCAATCCTCAATCCTCAATCCTCAGCCATCAAACCTCAATCTTCAATACTCAATCCTCAATCCTCAATCCTGAATCCTCAATCCTCAGTCCTCAATCCACAATCATCAATCCTCAATCTTCAATACTCAATCCTGAATCCTCAATCCTCAATCCTCAGTACTCGATCTTCAAACCTCAATCCTCAATCCTCAATCCTCAACCCTCAGCCCTCATCCTCAATCCTCAATCCTGAATCCTCTATCCTCAATCTTCAATCCTCAATACTCAGTCTTCAATCCTCAATCCTCAATCCTCAATCCTCAATCCTCAATTCTCAATCCTCAATCCTAGACCCTCAGCCCTCATCCTCAATCCTCAATCCTGAATCCTCAATCCTCAATCTTCAATCCTCAATCCTCTATCCTCAATCCTCAGTCCTCAATCCAGAATCATCAATCCTCAATCTTCAATACTCAATCCTCAATCCTCAATCCTCAACTCTCAATCCACAATCCTCAGTCCTCAGTCCTCAAACCTCAGTCCTCAAACCTCAGCCATCATCCCCAATCGTCAATCCTTGTTCCTCAATCCTCAATACTCAATCTTCAATCCTCCATACTCAATCTTCAATCCTCAATCCTCAATCATCAATCATCAATCCTCAATCCTCAGTCATCAATCCTCAATCTTCAATACTCAGTCCTCAATCATCAATCCTCAATCCTCAATTCTCAATCCTCATTCCTCAAACCTCATTCCTCAACCCTCAGTCCTCATCCTCAATTCTCAATTCTAAATCCTCAACCCTCAATCCTCAATCTTCAATCCTCAATAATCAATCATCAATACTCAGTCTTCAATCCTCAATACTCAATCCTCAATCCTCAGTCCGCAATCCTCAATCATCAATCCTCAATCTTCAATACTCAATCCTCAATCCCCAATCTTCAACCTTCAATCCTCAGTCCTCAATCCTCAATCATCAATACTCAATGTTCAATCCTCAATACTCAACCTTCAATCCTCAACACTCAATCCTCAATCCACAATCCTCAATCCTCAATCATCAACCTTCAACCTTCTATACTCAATCTTCAATCCTCAATTCCCAATCCTCAATCGTCAATCCTCAATCCTCAATCCTCAGTCATCAGTCCTCAATCTTCAATACTCAATCCTCAATCCTCAATCCTCAATCCTCAATCCTCAATCCTCAACCCTCATTCCTCAAACCGCAATCCTCAACCCTCAGTCCCCATCCTCAATTCTCAATTCTCAATCCTCAATCCTCCATACTCAATCTTCAATCCTCAATCCTCAATCATCAATCCTCAATCCTCAATCCTCAGTCATCAATCCTCAATCTTCAATACTCAATTCTCATTCCTCAAACCTCAATCCTCAATCCTCAATCCTCAATCCTCATTCCTCAAACCTCAATCCTCAACCCTCAGTCCTCATTCTCAATTCTCAATTCTTAACCCTCAATCCTCAATCCTCAATCTTCAATCCTCAATAATCAATCCTCAATACTCAGTCTTCAATCCTCAATCCTCAATCCTCAATCCTCAGTCCGCAATCCTCAATCAACAATCCTCAATCTTCAATACTAAATCCTCAATCCTCAATCCTCAATCCTCAATACTGAACCTTCAATCCTCCATACTCAATCTTCAATCCTCAAGCCTCAATCATCAATCCTCAATCCTCAATCCTCAGTCATCAATCCTCAATCTTCAATACTCAATCCTCAATCCTCAATCCTCAATCCTCAATCCTCAGTCCTCAATCCACAATCATCAATCCTCAATCCTCAACCCTCAGTCCCCGTCCTCAATTCTCAATTCTCAATCCTCAATCCTCAATACTCAATCTTCAATCCTCAATAATCAATCTCCTATCCTAGATCCTCAATCCCCAATACTCTAT
Organism: Calliopsis andreniformis; assembly: GCF_051401765.1. Classification (NCBI taxonomy): domain Eukaryota; kingdom Metazoa; phylum Arthropoda; class Insecta; order Hymenoptera; family Andrenidae; genus Calliopsis; species Calliopsis andreniformis. Next base: position 1,343,836 of record NC_135071.1, on the reverse strand, counting down.
TCTTAATCCTCAATATGCAATCCTATATCCCCAGTCCACAATCTTCAATCCCCAAAGCTCAATAATCAATCCTCAATCCTCAGTCCTCAATCGTCAATCATCAGTCCACAATCTTCAATACTCAATCCTCAATCCCCAATCCTTAATCCTCAATTCTCAATCCTCAATCTTCAATCCTCAATAATCAATCCTCAATACTCAGTCTTCAATCCTCAATCCTCAATCCTCAATCCTCAATACTAAACCTTCAATACTCCATACTCAATCTTCAATCCTCAATCCTCAATCATCAATCCTCAATCCTCAATCCTCAGTCATCAATCCTCAATCTTCAATACTCAATCCTCAATCCTCAGTCCTCATTCTCAATTCTTAATTCTTAATCCTCAATCCTCAATCCTCAATCTTCAATCCTCAATAATCAATCCTCAATACTCAGTCTTCAATCCTCAATCCTCAATCCTCAATCCTCAGTGCGCAATCCTCAATCATCAATCCTCAATCTCCAATACTAAATCCTCAATCCTCAATCCTCAATCCTCAATCCTCAATACTAAACCTTCAATCCTCCATACTCAATCTTCAATCCTCAATCCTCAATCATCAATCCTCAAGCCTCAATCCTCAGTCATCAATCCTCAATCTTCAATACTCAATCCTCAATCCTCAATCCTGAATCCTCAATCCTCAGTCCTCAATCCACAATCATCAATCCTCAATCTTCAATACTCAATCCTCAATCCTCAATCCTCAATCCTCAGTACTCGATCTTCAATCCTCAATCCTCAATCCTCAATCCTCAACCCTCAGCCCTCATCCTCAATCCTCAATCCTGAATCCTCTATCCTCAATCTTCAATCCTCAATACTCAGTCTTCAATCCTCAATCCTCAATCCTCAATCCTCAATCCTCAATTCTCAATCCTCAATCCTAGACCCTCAGCCCTCATCCTCAATCCTCAATCCTGAATCCTCAATCCTCAATCTTCAATCCTCAATCCTCTATCCTCAATCCTCAGTCCTCAATCCAGAATCATCAATCCTCAATCTTCAATACTCAATCCTCGATCCTCAATCCTCAATCCTCAGTCCTCAATCCACAATCATCAATCCTCAATCTTCAATACTCAACCCTCAGCCCTCATCCTCAATCCTCAATCCTGAATCCTCAATCCTCAATCTTCAATCCTCAATACTCAGTCTTCAATCCTCAATCCTCAATCCTCAATCCTCAGTCCTCAATCCATAATCATCAATCCTCAATCTTCAATACTCAATCCTCAATCCTGAATCCTCAACTCTCAATCCTCAGTCCTCAGTCCTCAGTCCTCAAACCTCAGTCCCCAAACCTCAGCCATCATCCTCAATCGTCAATCCTCGTTCCTCAATCCTAAATCCTCAATCTTCAATCCTCCATACTCAATCTTCAGTCCTCAATCCTCAATCATCAATCCTCAATCCTCAATCCTCAGTCATCAATCCTCAATCTTCAATACTCAATTCTCGTTCCTCAAACCTCAATCCTCAATCCTCAATCCTCATTCCTCAAACCTCAATCCTCAACCCTCAGTCCTCATTCTCAATTCTCAATTCCTAACCCTCAATCCTCAATCCTCAATCTTCAATCCACAATAATCAATCCTCAATACTCAGTCTTCAATCCTCAATCCTCAATCCTCAATCCTCAGTCCGCAATCCTCAATCAACAATCCTCAATCTTCAATACTAAATCCTCAATCCTCAATCCTCAATCCTCAATACTAAACCTTCAATCCTCCATACTCAATCTTCAATCCTCAATCCTCAATCATCAATCCTCAATCCTCAATCCTCAGTCATCAATCCTCAATCTTCAATACTCAATCCTCAATCCTCAATCCTCAATCCTCAATCCTCAGTCCTCAATCCACAATCATCAATCCTCAATCCTCAACCCTCAGTCCCCGTCCTCAATTCTCAATTCTCAATCCTCAATCCTCAATACTCAATCTTCAATCCTCAATAATCAATCTCCTATCCTAGATCCTCAATCCCCAATACTCTATTCTTAATCCTCAATATGCAATCCTATATCCCCAGTCCACAATCTTCAATCCCCAAAGCTCAATAATCAATCCTCAATCCTCAGTCCTCAATCGTCAATCATCAGTCCACAATCTTCAATACTCAATCCTCAATCCCCAATCCTTAATCCTCAATTCTCAATCCTCAATCTTCAATCCTCAATAATCAATCCTCAATACTCAGTCTTCAATCCTCAATCCTCAATCCTCAATCCTCAATCCTCAGTCCGCAATCCTCAATCATCAATCCTCAATCTTCAATACTAAATACTCAATCCTCAATCCTCAATCCTCAATACTAAACCTTCAATACTCCATACTCAATCTTCAATCCTCAATCCTCAATCATCAATCCTCAATCCTCAATCCTCAGTCATCAATCCTCAATCTTCAATACTAAATCCTCAATCCTCAATCCTCAGTCATCAATCCTCAATCTTCAATACTCAATCCTCAATCCTCAATCCTGAATCCTCAATCCTCAGTCCTCAATCCACAATCATCAATCCTCAATCTTCAATACTCAATCCTCAATCCTCAATCCTCAATCCTCAGTACTCGATCTTCAATCCTCAATCCTCAATCCTCAATCCTCAACCCTCAGCCCTCATCCTCAATCCTCAATCCTGAATCCTCTATCCTCAATCTTCAATCCTCAATACTCAGTCTTCAGTCCTCAATCCTCAATCCTCAAACCTCAATCCTCAATTCTCAATCCTCAATCCTAGACCCTCAGCCCTCATCCTCAATCCTCAATCCTGAATCCTCAATCCTCAATCTTCAATCCTCAATCCTCTATCCTCAATCCTCAGTCCTCAATCCAGAATCATCAATCCTCAATCTTCAATACTCAATCCTCAATCCTCAATCCTCAACTCTCAATCCACAATCCTCAGTCCTCAGTCCTCAATCATCAATCCTCAATCTTCAATCCTCAATCCTCAATACTCAATCTTCAATCCTCAATCCTCAATCCTCAATCCTCAAACCTCAGCCCTCATCCTCAATCCCCAATCCTGAATCCTCAACCCTTAATGTTCAATCCTCAATACTCAGTCTTCAATCCTCAATCTTCAATCCTAAGTCATCAACCCTCAATCTTCAATCCTCAATTCCCAATCCTCAATCGTCAATCCTCAATCCTCAATCCTCAGTCATCAATCCTCAATCTTCAATACTCAATCCTCAATCCTCAATCCTCAATCCTCAATCCTCAATCCTCAATCCTCAACCCTCATTCCTCAAACATCAATCCTCAACCCTCAGTCCCCATCCTCAATTCTCAATTCTCAATCCTCAATCCTCAATCATCAATCCTCAATCCTCAGTCATCAATCCTCAATCTTCAATACTCAGTCCTCAATCATCAATCCTCAATCCTCAATTCTCAATCCTCATTCCTCAAACCTCAATCCTCAACCCTCAGTCCTCATCCTCAATTCTCAATTCTAAATCCTCAACCCTCAATCCTCAATCTTCAATCCTCAATAATCAATCATCAATACTCAGTCTTCAATCCTCAATACTCAATCCTCAATCCTCAGTCCGCAATCCTCAATCATCAATCCTCAATCCTCAATCCTCAACCCTCAGCCCTCATCCTCAATCCTCAATCCTGAATCCTCAATCCTCAATCTTCAATCCTCAATACTCAGTCTTCAATCCTCAATCTTCAATACTAAATACTCAATCCTCAATCCTCAATCCTCAATACTAAACCTTCAATACTCCATACTTAATCTTCAATCCTCAATCCTCAATCATCAATCCTCAATCCTCAATCCTCAGTCATCAATCCTCAAACTTCAATACTCAATCCTCAATCCTCAGTCCTCATTCTCAATTCTCAATTCTTAATCCTCAATCCTCAATCCTCAATCTTCAATCCTCAATAATCAATCCTCAATACTCAGTCTTCAATCCTCAATCCTCAATCCTCAATCCTCAGTCCGCAATCCTCAATCATCAATCCTCAATCTTCAATACTAAATCCTCAATCCTCAATCCACAATCCTCAATCCTCAATACTAAACCTTCAATCCTCCATACTCAATCTTCAATCCTCAATCCTCAATCATCAATCCTCAATCCTCAATCCTCAGTCATCAATCCTCAATCTTCAATACTCAATCCTCAATCCTCAATCCTGAATCCTCAATCCTCAGTCCTCAATCCACAATCATCAATCCTCAATCTTCAATACTCAATCCTCAATCCTCAATCCTCAATCCTCAGTACTCGATCTTCAATCCTCAATCCTCAATCCTCAATCCTCAACCCTCAGCCCTCATCCTCAATCCTCAATCCTGAATCCTCTATCCTCAATCTTCAATCCTCAATACTCAGTCTTCAATCCTCAATCCTCAATCCTCAATCCTCAATCCTCAATCCTCAATTCTCAATCCTCAATCCTAGACCCTCAGCCCTCATCCTCAATCCTCAATCCTGAATCCTCAATCCTCAATCTTCAATCCTCAATCCTCTATCCTCAATCCTCAGTCCTCAATCCAGAATCATCAATCCTCAATCTTCAATACTCAATCCTCAATCCTCAATCCTCAACTCTCAATCCACAATCCTCAGTCCTCAGTCCTCAAACCTCAGTCCTCAAACCTCAGCCATCATCCCCAATCGTCAATCCTTGTTCCTCAATCCTCAATACTCAATCTTCAATCCTCCATACTCAATCTTCAATCCTCAATCCTCAATCATCAATCATCAATCCTCAATCCTCAGTCATCAATCCTCAATCTTCAATACTCAGTCCTCAATCATCAATCCTCAATCCTCAATTCTCAATCCTCATTCCTCAAACCTCATTCCTCAACCCTCAGTCCTCATCCTCAATTCTCAATTCTAAATCCTCAACCCTCAATCCTCAATCTTCAATCCTCAATAATCAATCATCAATACTCAGTCTTCAATCCTCAATACTCAATCCTCAATCCTCAGTCCGCAATCCTCAATCATCAATCCTCAATCTTCAATACTCAATCCTCAATCCCCAATCTTCAACCTTCAATCCTTAGTCCTCAATCCTCAATCATCAATACTCAATGTTCAATCCTCAATACTCAACCTTCAATCCTCAACACTCAATCCTCAATCCACAATCCTCAATCCTCAATCATCAACCTTCAACCTTCTATACTCAATCTTCAATCCTCAATTCCCAATCCTCAATCGTCAATCCTCAATCCTCAATCCTCAGTCATCAGTCCTCAATCTTCAATACTCAATCCTCAATCCTCAATCCTCAATCCTCAATCCTCAATCCTCAACCCTCATTCCTCAAACCGCAATCCTCAACCCTCAGTCCCCATCCTCAATTCTCAATTCTCAATCCTCAATCCTCCATACTCAATCTTCAATCCTCAATCCTCAATCATCAATCCTCAATCCTCAATCCTCAGTCATCAATTCTCAATCTTCAATACTCAATTCTCATTCCTCAAACCTCAATCCTCAATCCTCAATCCTCATTCCTCAAACCTCAATCCTCAACCCTCAGTCCTCATTCTCAATTCTCAATTCTTAACCCTCAATCCTCAATCCTCAATCTTCAATCCTCAATAATCAATCCTCAATACTCAGTCTTCAATCCTCAATCCTCAATCCTCAATCCTCAGTCCGCAATCCTCAATCAACAATCCTCAGTCTTCAATACTAAATCCTCAATCCTCAATCCTCAATCCTCAATACTGAACCTTCAATCCTCCATACTCAATCTTCAATCCTCAAGCCTCAATCATCAATCCTCAATCCTCAATCCTCAGTCATCAATCCTCAATCTTCAATACTCAATCCTCAATCCTCAATCCTCAATCCTCAATCCTCAGTCCTCAATCCACAATCATCAATCCTCAATCCTCAACCCTCAGTCCCCGTCCTCAATTCTCAATTCTCAATCCTCAATCCTCAATACTCAATCTTCAATCCTCAATAATCAATCTCCTATCCTAGATCCTCAATCCCCAATACTCTATTCTTAATCCTCAATATGCAATCCTATATCCCCAGTCCACAATCTTCAATCCCCAAAGCTCAATAATCAATCCTCAATCCTCAGTCCTCAATCGTCAATCATCAGTCCACAATCTTCAATACTCAATCCTCAATCCCCAATCCTTAATCCTCAATTCTCAATCCTCAATCTTCAATCCTCAATAATCAATCCTCAATACTCAGTCTTCAATCCTCAATCCTCAATCCTCAATCCTCAATACTAAACCTTCAATACTCCATACTCAATCTTCAATCCTCAATCCTCAATCATCAATCCTCAATCCTCAATCCTCAGTCATCAATCCTCAATCTTCAATACTCAATCCTCAATCCTCAGTCCTCATTCTCAATTCTTAATTCTTAATCCTCAATCCTCAATCCTCAATCTTCAATCCTCAATAATCAATCCTCAATACTCAGTCTTCAATCCTCAATCCTCAATCCTCAATCCTCAGTGCGCAATCCTCAATCATCAATCCTCAATCTTCAATACTAAATCCTCAATCCTCAATCCTCAATCCTCAATCCTCAATACTAAACCTTCAATCCTCCATACTCAATCTTCAATCCTCAATCCTCAATCATCAATCCTCAAGCCTCAATCCTCAGTCATCAATCCTCAATCTTCAATACTCAATCCTCAATCCTCAATCCTGAATCCTCAATCCTCAGTCCTCAATCCACAATCATCAATCCTCAATCTTCAATACTCAATCCTCAATCCTCAATCCTCAATCCTCAGTACTCGATCTTCAATCCTCAATCCTCAATCCTCAATCCTCAACCCTCAGCCCTCATCCTCAATCCTCAATCCTGAATCCTCTATCCTCAATCTTCAATCCTCAATACTCAGTCTTCAATCCTCAATCCTCAATCCTCAATCCTCAATCCTCAATTCTCAATCCTCAATCCTAGACCCTCAGCCCTCATCCTCAATCCTCAATCCTGAATCCTCAATCCTCAATCTTCAATCCTCAATCCTCTATCCTCAATCCTCAGTCCTCAATCCAGAATCATCAATCCTCAATCTTCAATACTCAATCCTCGATCCTCAATCCTCAATCCTCAGTCCTCAATCCACAATCATCAATCCTCAATCTTCAATACTCAACCCTCAGCCCTCATCCTCAATCCTCAATCCTGAATCCTCAATCCTCAATCTTCAATCCTCAATACTCAGTCTTCAATCCTCAATCCTCAATCCTCAATCCTCAGTCCTCAATCCATAATCATCAATCCTCAATCTTCAATACTCAATCCTCAATCCTGAATCCTCAACTCTCAATCCTCAGTCCTCAGTCCTCAGTCCTCAAACCTCAGTCCCCAAACCTCAGCCATCATCCTCAATCGTCAATCCTCGTTCCTCAATCCTAAATCCTCAATCTTCAATCCTCCATACTCAATCTTCAGTCCTCAATCCTCAATCATCAATCCTCAATCCTCAATCCTCAGTCATCAATCCTCAATCTTCAATACTCAATTCTCGTTCCTCAAACCTCAATCCTCAATCCTCAATCCTCATTCCTCAAACCTCAATCCTCAACCCTCAGTCCTCATTCTCAATTCTCAATTCCTAACCCTCAATCCTCAATCCTCAATCTTCAATCCACAATAATCAATCCTCAATACTCAGTCTTCAATCCTCAATCCTCAATCCTCAATCCTCAGTCCGCAATCCTCAATCAACAATCCTCAATCTTCAATACTAAATCCTCAATCCTCAATCCTCAATCCTCAATACTAAACCTTCAATCCTCCATACTCAATCTTCAATCCTCAATCCTCAATCATCAATCCTCAATCCTCAATCCTCAGTCATCAATCCTCAATCTTCAATACTCAATCCTCAATCCTCAATCCTCAATCCTCAATCCTCAGTCCTCAATCCACAATCATCAATCCTCAATCCTCAACCCTCAGTCCCCGTCCTCAATTCTCAATTCTCAATCCTCAATCCTCAATACTCAATCTTCAATCCTCAATAATCAATCTCCTATCCTAGATCCTCAATCCCCAATACTCTATTCTTAATCCTCAATATGCAATCCTATATCCCCAGTCCACAATCTTCAATCCCCAAAGCTCAATAATCAATCCTCAATCCTCAGTCCTCAATCGTCAATCATCAGTCCACAATCTTCAATACTCAATCCTCAATCCCCAATCCTTAATCCTCAATTCTCAATCCTCAATCTTCAATCCTCAATAATCAATCCTCAATACTCAGTCTTCAATCCTCAATCCTCAATCCTCAATCCTCAATCCTCAGTCCGCAATCCTCAATCATCAATCCTCAATCTTCAATACTAAATACTCAATCCTCAATCCTCAATCCTCAATACTAAACCTTCAATACTCCATACTCAATCTTCAATCCTCAATCCTCAATCATCAATCCTCAATCCTCAATCCTCAGTCATCAATCCTCAATCTTCAATACTAAATCCTCAATCCTCAATCCTCAGTCATCAATCCTCAATCTTCAATACTCAATCCTCAATCCTCAATCCTGAATCCTCAATCCTCAGTCCTCAATCCACAATCATCAATCCTCAATCTTCAATACTCAATCCTCAATCCTCAATCCTCAATCCTCAGAACTCGATCTTCAATCCTCAATCCTCAATCCTCAATCCTCAACCCTCAGCCCTCATCCTCAATCCTCAATCCTGAATCCTCTATCCTCAATCTTCAATCCTCAATACTCAGTCTTCAGTCCTCAATCCTCAATCCTCAAACCTCAATCCTCAATTCTCAATCCTCAATCCTAGACCCTCAGCCCTCATCCTCAATCCTCAATCCTGAATCCTCAATCCTCAATCTTCAATCCTCAATCCTCTATCCTCAATCCTCAGTCCTCAATCCAGAATCATCAATCCTCAATCTTCAATACTCAATCCTCAATCCTCAATCCTCAACTCTCAATCCACAATCCTCAGTCCTCAGTCCTCAAACCTCAGTCCTCAAACCTCAGCCATCATCCTCAATCGTCAATCCTCGTTCCTCAATCCTCAATACTCAATCTTCAATCCTCCATACTCAATCTTCAATCCTCAATCCTCAATCATCAATCATCAATCCTCAATCCTCAGTCATCAATCCTCAATCTTCAATACTCAGTCCTCAATCATCAATCCTCAGTCCTCAATTCTCAATCCTCATTCCTCAAACCTCAATCCTCAACCCTCAGTCCTCATCCTCAATTCTCAATTCTAAATCCTCAACCCTCAATCCTCAATCTTCAATCCTCAATAATCAATCATCAATACTCAGTCTTCAATCCTCAATCCTCAGTCATCAATCCTCAATCTTCAATACTCAATCCTCAATCCTCGATCCTCAATCCTCAATCCTCAGTCCTCAATCCACAATCATCAATCCTCAATCTTCAATACTCAATCCTCAATCCTCAATCCTCAATCCTCAATACTCAATCTTCAATCCTCAATCCTCAATCCTCAATCCTCAACCCTCAGCCCTCATCCTCAATCCTCAACTCTGAATCCTCAATCCTCAATCTTCAATCCTCAATACTCAGTCTTCAATCCTCAATCCTCAATCCTCAATCCTCAGTCCTCAATCCACAATCATCAATCCTCAATCCTCAGTCATCAGTCCTCAATCCTCAATCCTCAAACCTCAATCCTCAACCGTCAGTCCTCGTCCTCAAACCTCAATCCCGAATCCTCAATCCTGAATCGTCAATCTTCAGCCCTCAGTCCTCAACAATCAATTGTCAATCCTCAGTCCTCATTAGAATATCCTCAATTCACAGTTTTCAGTACTCAATCCCCAATCTTCAATCTTCAAATCTCAGTCTACAAACATCAATTCGCATCACTCAACACACAACACTCAGTCCTCAATCTTCATTCCTCAATCCTCAATCCTCAATCTTCAATCCTCAACCCTCATTCCTCAAACCTCAATCCTCAACCCTCAGTCCCCATCCTCAATTCTCAATTCTCAATCCTCAATCCTCAATACTCAATCTTCAATCCTCAATAATCAATCTCCTATCCTAGACCCTCAATCCCCAATACTCTATCCTTAATCCTCAATATTCAATCCTCTATCCCCAGTCCACAATCTTCAATCCCCAAAGCTCAATAATCAATCCTCAATCCTCAATCCTCAGTCATCAATCCTCAATCTTCAATACTCAATCCTCAATCCTCAATCCTCAATCCTCAGTCATCAATCCTCAATCTTCATTACTCAATCCTCAATCGTCAATCCTCAATCCTCAATTCTCAATCCTCATTCCTCAAACCTCAATCCTCAACCCTCAGTCCTCATCCTCAATTCTCAATTCTTAATCCTCAATCCTCAATCCTCAATCTTCAATCCTCAATATTCAATCATCAATACTCAGTCTTCAATCCTCAATCCTCAATCCTCAATCCTCAGTCCGCAATCCTCAATCATCAATCCTCAATCTTCAATCCTCAATCCTCAATACTCAATCTTCAATCCTCAATCCTCAATCCTCAATCCTCAAACCTCAGCCCTCATCCTCAATCCCCAATCCTGAATCCTCAACCCTTAATGTTCAATCCTCAATACTCAGTCTTCAATCCTCAATCTTCAATCCTCAGTCATCAACCCTCAATCTTCAATCCTCAATTCCCAATCCTCAATCGTCAATCCTCAATCCTCAATCCTCAGTCATCAATCCTCAATCTTCAATACTCAATCCTCAATCCTCAATCCTCAATCCTCAATCCTCAATCCTCAATCCTCAACCCTCATTCCTCAAACATCAATCCTCAACCCTCAGTCCCCATCCTCAATTCTCAATTCTCAATCCTCAATCCTCAATCCTCAGTTATCAATCCTCAATCTTCAATACTCAATCCTCAATCACCAATCCTCAATCCTCAATGCTCAATCCTCATTCCTCAAATCTGAATCCTCAACCCTCAGTCCTCAGCCTGAATTCTCAATTCTTAATCCTCAATCCTCAATCCTCAATCTTCAATCCTCAATATTCAATCATCAATACTCAGTCTTCAATCCTCAATCCTCAATCCTCAATCCTCAGTCCGCAATCCTCAATCATCAATACTCAATGTTCAATCCTCAATACTCAACATTCAATCCTCAACCCTCAATCCTCAATCCACAATCCTCAATCCTCAATCATCAACATTCAATCTTCTATACTCAATCTTCAATCCTCAATTCCCAATCCTCAATCGTCAATCCTCAATCCTCAATCCTCAGTCATCAATCCTCAATCTTCAATACTCAATCCTCAATCCTCAATCCTCAATCCTCAATCCTCAATCCTCAATCCTCAATCCTCAACCCTCATTCCTCAAACCTCAATCCTCAACCCTCAGTCCCCATCCTCAATTCTCAATTCTCAATCCTCAATCCTCAATACTCAATCTTCAATCCTCAATAATCAATCTCCTATCCTAGATCCTCAATCCCCAATACTCTATCCTTAATCCTCAATATTCAATCCTCTATCCCCAGTCCACAATCTTCAATCCCCAAAGCTCAATAATCAATCCTCAATCTTCAGTCCTCAATCGTCAATCATCAGTCCACAATCTTCAATACTCAATCCTCAATCCTCAATCCTTAATCCTCAATTCTCAATCCTCAATCTTCAATCCTCAATATTCAATCATCAATACTCAGTCTTCAATCCTCAATCCTCAATCCTCAATCCTCAGTCCGCAATCCTCAATCATCAATACTCAATGTTCAATCCTCAACACTCAACCTTCAATCCTCAACCCTCAATCCTCAATCCACAATCCTCAATCCTCAATCATCAACCTTCAATCTTCTATACTCAATCTTCAATCCTCAATTCACAATCCTCAATCGTCCATCCTCAATCCTCAATCCTCAGTCATCAATCCTCAATCTTCAATACTCAATCCTCAATCCTCAATCCTCAATCCTCAATCCTCAATCCTCAACCCTCATTCCTCAATCCTCAATCCTCAACCCTCAGTCCCCATCCTCAATTCTCAATTCTCAATCCTCAATCCTCAATACTCAATCTTCAATCCTCAATAATCAATCTCCTATCCTAGATCCTCAATCCCCAATACTCTATCCTTAATCCTCAATATTCAATCCTCTATCCCCAGTCCACAATCTTCAATCCCCAAAGCTCAATAATCAATCCTCAATCCTCAGTCCTCAATCGTCAATCATCAGTCCACAATCTTCAATACTCAATCCTCAATCCTCAATCCTTAATCCTCAATTCTCAATCCTCAATCTTCAATCCTCAATAATCAATCCTCAATACTCAGTCTTCAATCCTCAATCCTCAATCCTCAATCGTCAATCCTCAGTCCGCAATCCTCAATCATCAATCCTCAATCTTCAATACTAAATCCTCAATCCTCACTCCTCAATACTAAACCTTCAATCCTCCATACTCAATCTTCAATCCTCAATCCTCAATCATCAATCCTCAATCCTCAATCCTCAGTCATCAATCCTCAATCTTCAATACTCAATCCTCAATCGTCAATACTCAATCCTCAATCCTCAGTACTCAATCCACAATAATCATTCCTCAATCTTCAATACTCAATCCTCAACCCTCAATCCTCAATCCTCAGTACTCGATCTTCAATCCTCAATCCTCAATCCTCAATCCTCAACCCTCAGCCCTCATCCTCAGTCCTCAATCCTGAATCCTCTATCCTCAATCTTCAATCCTCAATACTCAGTCTTCAATCCTCAATCCTCAATCCTCAATCCTCAATCCTCAATCCTCAATCCTCAGTCATCAATCCTCAATCTTCAATACTCAATCCTCAATCATCAATCCTCAATCCTCAATCCTCAATCCTCATTCCTCAAACCTCAATCCTCAACCCTCAGTCCTCATCCTCAATTCTCAATTCTTAATCCTCAATCCTCAATCCTCAATCTTCAATCCTCAATATTCAATCATCAATACTCAGTCTTCAATCCTCAATCCTCAATCCTCAATCCTCAGTCCGCAATCCTCAATCATCAATCCTCAATCTTCAATCCTCAATCCTCAATACTCAATCTTCAATCCTCAATCCTCAATCCTCAATCCTCAAACCTCAGCCCTCATCCTCAATCCTCAATCCTGAATCCTCAATCCTCAATGTTCAATCCTCAATACTCAGTCTTCAATCCTCAATTTTCAATACTCAGTTCCCAATCTTCAATCCTCAATCCTCAATACTCAATCCTCAATCCTCAATCCTCAGTCATGAATACTCAATCTTCAATACTCAATACTCAATCCTCAATCCTCAATCCTCAATCTTCAATCCTCAACCCTCAATCCACAATCCTCAATATTCAATCATCAATACTCAATCTTCAATCCTCAATCCTCAATCCTCAATCCTCAATCCTCAATCTTCAATCATCAATACGCAATCTTCAATCCTCAACTCTCAATTCTCAATTCTCAATCCTCAACCCTCAATCCTCAGTCGTCAATCCTCAATCCCCAATCCTCTATCTTCAATCCTCAATCCTCAATCCTCAATCCTCAAACCTCAATATTCTACACACAACCCTCAACCATCAATCCTCAATACTCAACTATCAATACTCAGTTTTCAATACTCAATATAATATCCTGAATTCTCAGGATTCTATACTCAATCCACAATACTCAATCATCAAATCTCAATCCTCAATCATCAATCCTCAACCCTCAGTCCTCAAGCATCTGTCCTCATTCTTCAATCCCCAATCCTCAATCCTCAATCCTCAATCCTCTAACGTCAACCCTCAATCCTCAATCCTCAGTCCTCAGTCTTCAATCCTCAATACTCAATCTCTAATCCTCAGTCCTCAATCCTCAATCATCAATCCTCAATCCTGAATCTTCAGTCCTCAATCCCCAATCCTCAATCTTCAATCCTCAATCCTCAATCCTCAATCCCCAATCCTCAATCTTCAATCCTCAATCCTCAATCCTCAATCCTCAATACCCAGTCCTCAATCTTCAATCCTCAATGCTCGATCCTCATTCCTCAATCCTCAATCCTCAATCCTCAATCCTCAGTCATGAATACTCAATCTTCAATACTCAATCCTCAATCCTCAATCCACAATCCTCAATCCTCAATCCTCAATCCTCATTCCTCAAACCTCAATCCTCAGCCCTCAGTCCTCATCCTCAATTCTCAATCCTCAATCCTCAACCGTCAGTCCTCGTCCTCAATTCTCAACCCTCAATCCTCAACCCTCAGCCCTCATCCTCCATCCTCAATCCTCGATCCTCAACCCTCAAACCTCAATCCTCAATCCTCAATCTTCAGTCATCAATACTCAATCTTCAATCCTCAATTCTCAATCCTCAATCTCCAATCCTCAATCCTCAATATTCAACACACAACACTCAACCATCAATTATCAATACTCAACCATCAATCCTCAATTCTCAATACTCAATAGAATATCCTGAATTCTCATGGTTCAATACTCAATCCACAATATTCAATAATCAAATCTCAATCCTCAAACGTCAATTCTCAACACTCTATCCTCAAAACTCAGTCCTCTCTCTTCAATCCTCCATCCTCAATCCTCAATCCTCATGCGTCAATCCTCAATCCTCAATCCTCAGTATTGAATCCTAAATACTCAATCTTCAATCCTCAATCCTCAATGCTCTATCCTCAATCCTCAATCTTCAATCATCAATACTCAATCTTCAATTCTCAATAATCAATCTCCAATCCTAGATACTCAATCCCCAATCCTCAATCGTTAATCCTCAGTCTTCATTCCTCAATCCCCAGTCCTCAATCCTGAATACTCAATCTTCAATCCTCAATCCTCAATTCTCAATCCTCTATACTCAATCTTCAATCCACAATCCTCAATCCTCAATACTCAATCATCAATCCTCAATATTCAACACACAACCCTCAACCATGAATTCTCAATACTCAACCATCAATCCTCAATTCTCAATACTCAATGGAATATTCTGAATTCTCATGGTTCAATACTCAATGCACAATATTCAATAATCAAATCTCAATCCTCAAACATCAATTCTCAACACTCAATCCTCAACACTCAGTCCTCTCTCTTCAATCCTCCATCCTCAGTCCTCTATCCTCAAGCGTCAATCCTCAATCCTCAATCCTCATCCCTCAATCCTCAGACCTCAAACCTCAATTCCGAATCCTCAATGCTGAATGCTGAATCTTCATCCATCAGTCCGGAGCAATCAATTGTCAATCCTCAATCCTCAATAGAACATCCTCAATTCATAGTTTTCAATGCTCAATCCCCAAACTTCAATCTTCAAATTTCAATCCACAAACATCAATTCTCAACACTCAACCCTCAACACTCAGTCCTCAATCTTCAATCCTCAATCCTCAATCCTCAAACTTCTATCCTCAATACTCAATCTTCAATCCTCAATCCTCAACTATCAATTCTCAATCCTCAATCCTCAATCCTCAATCGTCAATCCTCAATCCCCAATCCTCAATCTTCAATCCTCAATCCTCAATCCTCAATCCTCAATCCCCAGTCCTCAATCTTCAATCCTCAATGCTCGATCCTCATTCCTCAATCCTCAATCCTCAATCCTCAATCCTCAGTCATGAATACTCAATCTTCAATACTCAATCCTCAATCCTCAATCCACAATCCTCAATCCTCAATCCTCAATCCTCATTCCTCAAACCTCAATCCTCAGCCCTCAGTCCTCATCCTCAATTCTCAATCCTCAATCCTCAACCGTCAGTCCTCGTCCTCAATTCTCAACCCTCAATCCTCAACCCTCAGCCCTCATCCTCCATCCTCAATCCTCGATCCTCAACCCTCAAACCTCAATCCTCAATCCTCAATCTTCAGTCATCAATACTCAATCTTCAATCCTCAATTCTCAATCCTCAATCGTCAATCCTCAATCCTCAATATTGAACACACAACACTCAACCATCAATTATCAATACTCAACCATCAATCCTCAATTCTCAATACTCAATAGAATATCCTGAATTCTCATGGTTCAATACTCAATCCACAATATTCAATAATCAAATCTCAATCCTCAAACGTCAATTCTCAACACTCTATCCTCAAAACTCAGTCCTCTCTCTTCAATCCTCCATCCTCAATCCTCAATCCTCATGCGTCAATCCTCAACCCTCAATCCTCAACCCTCAATTCTCAGTCCTCAAACCTCAATCCAGAACCCTCAATCCTGAATTCTCAATCTACAGCCCTCAGTCCTCAGCAATCAATAGTCAATCCTGAATCTTCAATAGAATATCCTCAATTCACGGTTTTCAGTACTCAATCCCCATTCTTCAATCTTCAAATCTCAAAACACAAACATCAATTCCCATCACTCAACCCTCAACACTCAGTCCTCAATCATCAATCCTCAATCCTCAATCCTCAATCTTCAATCTTCAATACTCAATCTTCAATCCTCAACCCTCAAATCTCAATTCTCAATCCTTAATCCTGAATCCTCAATCGTCAATCCTCAATCCCCAATCCTCAATCTTCAGTCCTCAATCCTCAATCCTCAATCCTCAATCCCAAGTCCTCAATCTTCAATCCTCAATGCTCAATCCTCAATCCTCAATCCTCAATCCTCAATCCTCAATATTCAAAAAACAACCCTCAACCATCAATCCTCAATACTCAACCATCAATCCTCAATACTCAGTACTCAATAGAATAACCTGAATTCTCAGTTTTCAATACTCAATCCTCAATCTTCAATCTTCAAGTCTCCATCCACAAACATCAATTCTCATCACTCAACCCACAACACTCAGCCCTGAATCTTCAATTCTCAATCCTCAATCCTCAATCTTCAATCCTCAGTTCTCAATCTTCAATCCTCAATCCTCAATACACAATCCTCAATCCTCAATCCTCAGTCATGAATACTCAATCTTGAATACTCAATCTTCAATCCTCAATCCTCAATCCTCAACCTTCAATCCTCAACACTCAATCCACAATCCTCAATATTCAATCATCAATACTCAATCTTCAATCCTCAATCCTCAATCCTCAATCCTCAATCCTCAATCTTCAATCATCAATACTCAATCTTCAATCCTCAATAATCAATCTCCAATCCTAGATCCTCAGTCCCCAATCCTCAATCGTTAACCCTCAACCTTCATTCCTCATTCCCCAGTCCTCAATCCTCAATACTCAATCCTCAATCCTCAATCCTGAAACCTCAGTCCTGAATTCTCAATTTTCAGCCCTCAGTCCACAGCAATCAATTGTCAATCATCAATCCTCAATAGAATATCCTCAATTCACAGTTTTCCGTACTCAATTCCCAATCTTCGATCTCCAAATCTCAGTCTACAAACATCAATTCGCATCACTCAACACTCAACACTCAGTCCTCAATCTTCAGTCCTCAATCCTCAATCCTCAATCTTCAATCCTCAATACTCAATCTTCAATCTTCAATCCTCAATTCTCAATCCTCAGTCCTCAATCCTCAATCGCCAATCCTCAATCCCCAATACTCAATCCTCAATCCTCAATACTCAATCCTCAATCGTCAATCCTCAATCATCAATTCACAATCTTCAATACTCAATCCTCAATCCTCAATCCTCAATCCTCAATCCTGAATCATCAATCCTCCATCTTCAATACTCAATCCTCAATCCTCAATCCTCAATCCTCAATACTCAACCATCAATCCTCAATTCACAATACTCAATAGAATATCCTGAATTCTCAGGATTCAATACTCAAACCTCAATCCTCAGCCCTCAGCACTCATCCTCCATCCTCAATCCTCAATCCTCAATCCTCAATCCTCAATCTTCAATCCTCAATACTCAATCTTCAATCCTCAATCCGCAATCCTCAATCCCCAATCCTCAATCCTCAATCCTCAATCGTCAGTCTTCAATACTCAATACTCAATCTGCAAACCTCAGTCCTCAATCCTCAATCCTCAATCCTCATTCTTCAGTCCTCAATACCCAGTCCTCAATCCTCAACCCTCAGTCCTCATTCTCAATTCTCAATTCTTAATCCTCAATCCTCAATCCTCAATCTTCAATCCTCAATAATCAATCCTCAATACTCAGTCTTCAATCCTCAATCCTCAATCCTCAATCCTCAGTTCGCAATCCTCAATCATCAATCCTCAATCTTCAATACTAAATCCTCAATCCTCAATCCTCAATCCTCAATCCTCAATACTAAACCTTCAATCCTCCATACTCAATCTTCAATCCTCAATCCTCAATCATCAATCCTCAATCCTCAATCCTCAGTCATCAATCCTCAATCTTCAATACTCAATCCTCAATCCTCAATCCTGAATCCTCAATCCTCAGTCCTCAATCCACAATCATCAATCCTCAATCTTCAATACTCAATCCTCAATCCTCAATCCTCAATCCTCAGTACTCGATCTTCAATCCTCAATCCTCAATCCTCAATCCTCAACCCTCAGACCTCATCCTCAATCCTCAATCCTGAATCCTCTATCCTCAATCTTCAATCCTCAATACTCAGTCTTCAATCCTCAATCCTCAATCCTCAATCCTCAATCCTCAATTCTCAATCCTCAATCCTAGACCCTCAGCCCTCATCCTCAATCCTCAATCCTGAATCCTCAATCCTTAATCTTCAATCCTCAATCCTCTACCCTCAATCCTCAGTCCTCAATCCAGAGTCATCAATCCTCAATCTTCAATACTCAATCCTCAATCCTAAATCCTCAACTCTCAATCCACAATCCTCAGTCCTCAGTCCTCAAACCTCAGTCCTCAAACCTCAGCCATCATCCTCAATCGTCAATCCTCGTTCCTCAATCCTCAATACTCAATCTTCAATCCTCCATACTCAATCTTCAATCCTCAATCCTCAATCATCAATCATCAATCCTCAATCCTCAGTCATCAATCCTCAATCTTCAATACTCAATCCTCAATCATCAATCCTCAATCCTCAATTCTCAATCCTCATTCCTCAAACCTCAATCCTCAACCCTCAGTCCTCATCCTCAATTCCCAATTCTAAATCCTCAACCCTCAATCCTCAATCTTCAATCCTCAATAATCAATCATCAATACTCAGTCTTCAATCCTCAATACTCAATCCTGAATCCTCAGGCCGCAATCCTCAATCATCAATCCTCAATCTTCAATACTCAATCCTCAATCCTCAATCCTCAATCCTCAATACTCAACCTTCAATTCTCCATACTCAATCTTCAATCCTCAATCCTCAATCATCAATCCTCAATCCTCAATCCTCAGTCATCAATCCTCAATCTTCAATACTCAATCCTCAATCCTCGATCCTCAATCCTCAATCCTCAGTGCTCAATCCACAATCATCAATCCTCAATCTTCAATACTCAATCCTCAATCCTCAATCCTCAATCCTCAATCCTCAATACTCAATCTTCAATCCTCAATCCTCAATCCTCAATCCTCAACCCTCAGCCCTCATCCTCAATCCTCAACTCTGAATCCTCAATCCTCAATCTTCAATCCTCAATACTCAGTCTTCAATCCTCAATCCTCAATCCTCAATCCTCAGTCCTCAATCCACAATCATCAATCCTCAATCCTCAGTCATCAGTCCTCAATCCTCAATCCTCAAACCTCAGTCCTCAATCCACAATCATCAATCCTCAATCCTCAGTCATCAGTCCTCAATCCTCAATCCTCAAACCTCAATCCTCAACCGTCAGTCCTCGTCCTCAAACCTCAATCCCGAATCCTCAATCCTGAATCGTCAATCTTCAGCCCTCAGTCCTCAACAATCAATTGTCAATCCTCAGTCCTCATTAGAATATCCTCAACTCACAGTTTTCAGTACTCAATCCCCAATCTTCTATCTTCAAATCTCAGTCTACAAACATCAATTCGCATCACTCAACACACAACACTCAGTCCTCAATCTTCAGTCCTCAATCCTCAATCCTCAATCTTCAATCCTCAATACTCAATCTTCAATCTTCAATCCTCAATTCTCAATCCTCAGTCCTCAATTCTCAATCGCCAATCCTCAATCCCCAATCCTCAACCTTCAATCCTCAGTCCTCAACCCTCAATCATCAATACTCAATGTTCAATCCTCAATACTCAACCTTCAATCCTCAACACTCAATCCTCAATCCACAATCCTCAATCCTCAATCATCAACCTTCAACCTTCTATAACTCAATCTTCAATCCTCAATTCCCAATCCTCAATCGTCAATCCTCAATCCTCAATCCTCAGTCATCAGTCCTCAATCTTCAATACTCAATCCTCAATCCTCAATCCTTAATCCTCAATCCTCAATCCTCAACCCTCATTCCTCAAACCTCAATCCTCAACCCTCAGTCCCCAACCTCAATCATCAATCCTCAATCTTCAATCCTCAATCTTCAATACTAAATACTCAATCCTCAATCCTCAATCCTCAATACTAAACCTTCAATACTCCATACTCAATCTTCAATCCTCAATCCTCAATCATCAATCCTCAATCCTCAATCCTCAGTCATCAATCCTCAATCTTCAATACTCAATCCTCAATCATCAGTCCTCATTCTCAATTCTCAATTCTTAATCCTCAATCCTCAATCCTCAATCTACAATCCTCAATAATCAATCCTCAATACTCAGTCTTCAATCCTCAATCCTCAATCCTCAATCCTCAGTCCGCAATCCTCAATCATCAATCCTCAATCTTCAATACTAAATCCTCAATCCTCAATCCTCAATCCTCAATCCTCAATACTAAACCTTCAATCCTCCATACTCAATCTTCAATCCTCAATCCTCAATCATCAATCCTCAATCCTCAATCCTCAGTCATCAATCCTCAATCTTCAATACTCAATCCTCAATCCTCAATCCTGAATCCTCAATCCTCAGTCCTCAATCCACAATCATCAATCCTCAATCTACAATACTCAATCCTCAATCCTCAATCCTCAATCCTCAGTACTCGATCTTCAATCCTCAATCCTCAATCCTCAATCCTCAACCCTCAGCCCTCATCCTCAATCCTCGATCCTGAATCCTCTATCCTCAATCTTCAATCCCCAATACTCAGTCTTCAATCCTCTATCCTCAATCCTCAATCCTCAATCCTCAATCCTCAATTCTCAATCCTCAATCCTAGACCCTCAGCCCTCATCCTCAATCCTCAATCCTGAATCCTCAATCCTCAATCTTCAATACTCAATCCTCTATCCTCAATCCTCAGTCCTCAATCCAGAATCATCAATCCTCAATCTTCAATACTCAATCCTCAATCCTCAATCCTCAACTCTCAATCCACAATCCTCAGTCCTCAGTCCTCAAACCTCAGTCCTCAAACCTCAGTCCTCAAACCTCAGCCATCATCCCCAATCGTCAATCCTCGTTCCTCAATCCTCAATACTCAATCTTCAATCCTCCATACTCAACCTTCAATCCTCGATTCTCAATCATCAATCATCAATCCTCAATACTCAGTCATCAATCCTCAATCTTCAATACTCAGTCCTCAATCATCAATCCTCAATCCTCAATTCTCAATCCTCATTCCTCAAACCTCAATCCTCAACCCTCAGTCCTCATCCTCAATTCTCAATTCTAAATCCTCAACCCTCAATCCTCAATCTTCAATCCTCAATAATCAATCATCAATACTCAGTCTTCAATCCTCAATACTCAATCCTCAATCCTCAGTCCGCAATCCTCAATCATCAATCCTCAATCTTCAATACTCAATCCTCAATCCCCAATACTCAACCTTCAATCCTCAGTCCTCAATCCTCAATCATCAATACTCAATGTTCAATCCTCAATACTCAACCTTCAATCCTCAACACTCAATCCTCAATCCACAATCCTCAATCCTCAATCATCAACATTCAACCTTCTAAACTCAATCTTCAATCCTCAATTCCCAATCCTCAATCGTCCATCCTCAATCCTCAATCCTCAGTCATCAATCCTCAATCTTCAATACTCAATCCTCAATCCTCAATCCTCAATCCTCAATCCTCAATCCTCAAGCGTCAATCCTCAATCCTCAATCCTCATCCCTCAATCCTCAGACCTCAAACCTCAATTCCGAATCCTCAATCCTGAATGCTCAATCTTCATCCGTTAGTCCGCAACAATCAGTTGCCAATCCTCAATGCTCAATAGAATATCATCAATTCACAGTTTTCAATACTCAATCCCCAATCTTCAATCTTCAAATCTCAATCCACAAACATCAACTCTCATCACTCTACCCTCAACACTCAGTCCTCAATCTTCAATCCTCAATCCTCAAACTTCAATCCTCAATCCTGAATCCTCAATCCCCAGTCCTCAATCTTCAATCCTCAATGCTCAATAATCAATCCTCAATCCTCAGTCCTCAATCCTCAGTCTTCAGTCCTCACTCCCCAATCCTCAATACTCATCCCTCAATCCTCAATACTCAATCCCCAATCCTCAGTCCTCAATCCTCAATCATCAATACTCTATCTTCAATCCTCAATCCTCAATCCTTGATCCTCAATCCTCGGTCCTGCATCTTCAATCCTCAATCTCCTATACTCAATCCTCAAGCGTCAAACCTCAATCCTCAATCCTCAACCCTCAATCCTCAGTCCTCAAACCTCAATCCTGAAACCTCAATCCTGAATTCTCAATTTTCAGCCCTCAGTCCTCAGGAATCAATTATCAATCATCAATCCTCAATAGAATATCCTCAATTCACAGTTTTCAGTACTCAATCCTCAATCTTCAATCTTCAAATATCAATCCACAAACATCAATTCTCATCACTGAACACTCAACACTCAGTCCTCAATCTTCAATCCTCAATACTCAATCTTCAGTCCTCAATCCTCAATCTTCAATCCTCAATCCTCAATCCTCAATATTCAACAAACAACCCTCAACCATCAATCCTCATTACCCAACCATCAATCCTCAATTCTCAGTACTCAATAGAATATCCTGAATTCTCAGTTTTCAACACTCAATCCTCAATCTTCAATCTTCAAGTCTCCATCCACAAACATCAATTCTCATCACTCAACTCTCGACACTCAGTCCTGAACATTCAATCCTCAATCCTCGATCCTCAGGCATGAATACTCAATCTTCAATACTCAATCCTCAATCCTCAACCCTCAGTCCTCATCCTCAATTCTCAATTCCCTATCCTCAAACCTCAATTCTCAATCTTCAATCCTCAATATTCAACACACAGCCCTCAACCATCAATTCTCAATACTCAACCATCAATCCTCAAATCTCAATACTCAATAGAATACCCGGAATTCTCATGGTTCAATACTCAATCCACAATATTCAATAATCAAATCTCAATCCTCAAACATCAATACTCAACACTCAGTCCTCAACACTCAGTCCTCTCTCTACAATCCTCCATCCTCAATCCTCTATCCTCAAGCGTCAATCCTCAATCCTCAATCCTCATCCCTCAATCCTCAGACCTCAAACCTCAATTCCGAATCCTCAATCCTGAATGCTCAATCTTCATCCGTTAGTCCGCAACAATCAGTTGCCAATCCTCAATGCTCAATAGAATATCATCAATTCACAGTTTTCAATACTCAATCCCCAATCTTCAATCTTCAAATCTCAATCCACAAACATCAACTCTCATCACTCTACCCTCAACACTCAGTCCTCAATCTTCAATCCTCAATGCTCAATCTTCAATCCTCAATCCTCAATACTCAATCCTCAATTCTCATCACTCAACCCTCAACACTCAGTCCTCAATCTTCAATACTCAAACCTCAATCCTCAATCCTCAATCCTCAATCTTCAGTCCTCAATACTCAATCTTCAACCCTCTGTCCTCAATCCTCAATCCTCAATCCTCAATCCTCAATCCTCAGTCCTCAATCCACAACCATCAATCCTCAATCCTCAGTCATCAGTCCTCAATCCTCAATCCTCAAACCTCAATCCTCAACCGTCAGTCCTCGTCCTCAAACCTCAATCCCGAATCCTCAGTCCTGAATCGTCAATCTTCAGCCCTCAGTCCTCAACAATCAATTGTCAATCCTCAGTCCTCATTAGAATATCCTCAATTCACAGTTTTCAGTACTCAATCCCCAATCTTCAATCTTCAAATCTCAGTCTACGAACATCAATTCGCATCACTCAACACACAACACTCAGTCCTCAATCTTCATTCCTCAATCCTCAATCCTCAATCTTCAACCCTCAGTCCCCATCCTCAATTCTCAATTCTCAATCCTCAATCCTCAATACTCAATCTTCAATCCTCAATAATCAATCTCCTATCCTAGATCCTCAATCCGCAATACTCTATCCTTAATCCTCAATATTCAATCCTCTATCCCCAGTCCACAATCTTCAATCCCCAAAGCTCAATAATCAATCCTCAATCCTCAGTCCTCAATCGTCAATCATCAGTCCACAACCTTCAATACTCAATCCTCAATCCTCAACCCTCAGCCCTCATCCGCAATCCTCAATCCTGAATCCTCTATCCTCAATCTTCAATCCTCAATACTCAGTCTTCAATCCTCAATCCTCAATCCTCAATCCTCAATCGTCAATTCTCAATCCTCAATCCTCAACCCTCAGCCCTCATCCTCAACCCTCAATCCTGAATCCTCAATCCTCAATCTTCAATCCTCAATACTCAGTCTTCAATCCTCAATCCTCAATCCTCAATCCTCAGTCCTCAATCCACAATCATCAATCCTCAATCTTCAATACTCAATCCTCAATCCTGAATCCTCAACTCTCAATCCTCAGTCCTCAGTCCTCAGTCCTCAAACCTCAGTCCTCAAACCTCAGCCATCATCCTCAATCGTCAATCCTCGTTCCTCAATCCTAAATCCTCAATCTTCAATCCTCCATACTCAATCTTCAATCCTCAATCCTCAATCATCAATCCTCAATCCTCAATCCACAGTCATCAATCCTCAATCTTCAATACTCAATTCTCATTCCTCAAACCTCAATCCTCAATCCTCAATCCTCATTCCTCAAACCTCAATCCTCAACCCTCAGTCCTCAAACTTCAGTCCTCAATCCTGAATCCTCAATCCCCAGTCCTCAATCTTCAATCCTCAATGCTCAATAATCAATCCTCAATCCTCAGTCATCAATCCTCAGTCTTCAGTCCTCACTCCCCAATCCTCAATACTCATCCCTCAATCCTCAATACTCAATCCCCAATCCTCAATCCTCAATCCTCAATCATCAATACTCTATCTTCAATCCTCAATCCTCAATCCTTGATCCTCAATCCTCGGTCCTGCATCTTCAATCCTCAATCTCCTATACTCAATCCTCAAGCGTCAAACCTCAATCCTCAATCCTCAACCCTCAATCTTCAGTCCTCAAACCTCAATCCTGAAACCTCAATCCTGAATTCTCAATTTTCAGCCCTCAGTCCTCAGGAATCAATTATCAATCATCAATCCTCAATAGAATATCCTCAATTCACAGTTTTCAATACTCAATCCCCATTCTTCAATCTTCAAATCTCAAAACACAAACATCAATTCCCATCACTCAACCCTCAACACTCAGTCCTCAATCATCAATCCTCAATCCTCAATCCTCAATCTTCAATCCTCAATACTCAGTCTTCAATACTCAATCCTCAATTCTCAATCCTCAATACTCAATCCTCAATTCTCATCACTCAACACTCAACACTCAGTCCTCAATCTTCAATCCTCAATCCTCAATCCTCAATCCTCAATCTTCAATCCTCAATACTCAATCTTCAATCCTCAGTCCTCAATCATCAATCCTCAATCCTCAATCCTCAGTATTCAATCCTAAATACTCAATCTTCAATCCTCAATCCTCATACTCAATCCTCAATCCTCATCACTCAACCCTCAACACTCAGTCCTCAATCTTCAATACTCAAACCTCAATCCTCAATCCTCAATCCTCAATCTTCAGTCCTCAATACTCAATCTTCAACCCTCTGTCCTCAATCCTCAATCCTCAATCCTCAATCCTCAATATTCAACACACAACCCTCAACCGTCAATTATCAATACTCAACCATCAATCCTCAATTCTCAATACTCAATAGAATATCATGAATTCTCATGGTTCAATACTCAATCCACAATATTCAATAATCAAATCTCGATCCTCAAACATCAATACTCAACACTCTATCCTCAACACTCTGTCCTCTCTCTTCAATCCTCCATCCTGAATCCTCAATCCTCATGCGTCAATCCTCAATCCTCAATCCTCAAACTTCAATTCTCAGTCCTCAAACCTCAATCCCGAATCCTCAACCCTGAATCCTCAATCTTCAGCCCTCAGTCCTCAACAATCAATTGTCAATCCTCAATCCTCAATAGAATATCCTCAATTCACAGTTTTCAAAACTCACTCACCATTCTTCAGTCTTCAAATCTCAATCCACAAACATCAATTCTCATCACTCAACCCCCAACACTCAGTCCTCAATCAAAAATCCTCAATCCTCAATCCTCAATCTTCAATCCTCAGTACACAATCTTCAATCCTCAATTATCAATTCTCAGTCCTCAATACTCAATCCTCAATCGTCAATCCTCAATCCCCAATCCTCAATCTTCAATCCTCAATACTCAATCCTCAATCCTCAATCCTCAATCTTCAATCCTCAATACTCAATCTTCAATCCTCAATCCTCAATTCTCAATCCTCAATCCTCAACCCTGAGTCCTCAATACTCAACACACAACCCTCAACCATCAATCCTCAATATTCAACCATCAATACTCAATTCTCAATACTCCATAGAATATCCTGAATTCACATGTTTCAATACTCAATCCACAATATTCAATAATCAAATCTCAATCCTCAAACATCAATTCTCAACACTCAATCCTCAATACTCAGTCCTCAAACCTCAATTCCGAATCCTCAATCCTGAATCCTCAACCTTCATCTCTCAGTCCGCAACAATCAATCGTCAATCCTCAATCCTCAATATAATATCCTCAATTCACAGCTTTCAATACTCAATCCCCAACCTTCAATCTTCAAATCTCAATACACAAACATCAATTCTCATCACTCAACCCTCAACACTCAGTCCTCAACTTTCAATCCTCAATCCTCAACCCTCAATCGTCAATCCTCAATCCCCAATCCTCTATCGTCAATCCTCAATCCTCAATCCTCAATCCTCAATCCTCAATCCTCTATCTTCAATACACAATACTCAATATTCAATCTTCAATCCTCAATCCTCAATCCTCAATCCTCAATCCGCAATCCTCAATCTTCAATCCTCAATACTCAATCTTCAATCCTCAATCCTCAATCCTGAAATCCTGAACCCTCAATATTCAACACACAACCCTCAACCTTCAATCCTCAATACTCAACCGTCAATCCTCAATTCTCAATACTCAATAGAATATCCTGAATTCTCAGTTTTCAATACTGAATCCTCAATCTTCAATCTTCAAGTCTCCATCCACAAACATCAATTCTCACCACTCAACCCTCAACTCTCAGTCCTCAATCGTCAATACTCAATCCTCAATCCTCAATCTTCAATCCTCAGTAATCAATTTCATATCCTAGACCCTCAATCCCAATACGAAATCCTTAATCCTCAACCTTCAATCCTCAATCCCCAGTCTTCAAACTTCAATCCTCAATGCTCAATATTCAATCCTCAATCCTCAGTCCTCAGTCCTCAATCCTCAGTCCTCAATCCTCAGTCCTCAATATTCAAACCTCAATCCTCAACCGTCAGTCCTCGTCCTCAATCCTGAACCTTCAATCCTCAAACATCAATCCTCAACACTCAATCCTCAACACTCAGTCCTCTCTCTTCAATCCTCCATCCTCAACCCTCAATCCTCAAGAGTCAATCCTCAATCCTCAATCCTCAAACCTCAATTCTCAGTCCTCAAACCTCAATCCCGAATAATCAACACTGAATCCTCAATCCTCAAACATCAATCCACAATCCTCAATCCTCAATCCTCATTCTTCAATCCTCAATCCTCAGTCCTCAATCTGCAATCCTCAATACTCATTCCTCAATCCTCAATCGTCAATCCTCAAACCCCAATCCTCTATCATCAATACTCAATCCTCAATACTCAATCCTCAATCCTCAATCCTCAATCTTCAATCCTCGGCACTCAATGTTCAGCCCTCAATCCTCAATCCTCAATCATCAATCCTCAATCCGCAATCCTCAGTCTTCAATCCTCAATACTCAATCTTCAATCCTCAATCCTCAATCCTCAATCCTAAAATCCTCAATCCTCAATATTCAGCACACAACACTCAACCACCAATCCTCAATACTCAACCATCAATGCTCAATTCTCAATACTCAATAGAATATCCTGAATTCTCAGTTTTCAATACCCAATCCTCAATCTTCAATATTCAAGTCTCCATCCACAAACATCTATTCTCATCACTCAACCCTCAACACTCAGTCCTCAATCTTCAATCCTCAATCCTCAATCCTCAAACTTCAATCCTAAATACTCAATCTTCAATCCTCAATCCTCAATACTCAATCCTCAATCGTCAATCCTCAATACTCAATCTTCAATCCACAATCATCAATCCTCAATCGTCATACCTCAATCCTTAATTCTCAATCCTCAATCCTCAGACCTCAGTCCTCAACTTTCAATCCTCAATACTCTACCTCCAATCCTCAATCCTCAACAATCAATCCTTAATCCTCAATCCTGAATTTCAATCCTCCATCCTCAATACCCAAACCTCAATCTTCAATTCTCAGTCCTCGATCCTCAGTCCTCAATTCCCAACCCTCAGTCCCCGTCCTCAATCCTCGTCACTCAGTCCTCAATCCTCAATCCTCAATCCTCAATCCTCAATCATCAATACTCAATCTTCAATCCTCAATCCTCAGTCCTTGATCCTCAATCCTCAGTCGTCAATCCTCAATCCTCAATTTTCAATCATCAATACCCAATCTTCAATCCTCAATCCTCAATCCTCAATCCTCAATCCTCGATCCTCAATCTTCAATCCTCAATCCTCAATTCTCAATCCCCAGTCCTCAATCATCAATCCTCAATGCTCAATAATCAGTCCTCAATCCTCAGTCCTCAATCCTCAATCCTCATTCCTCAATCCTTAATCCTCAATCCTCAGTCATGAATACTCAATCTTCAATACTCAGTCCTCAATCCTCAATCCTCAATCCTCAATCCTCAATCCTCACTCATCAATCCTCAATCCTCAATCCTCAATCCTCATCCTTCAATCCTCAATCCTCATTTCTCAATCTGCAATCCCCAATACTCAATCCTCAATCCTCAATCGTAAATTCTCAAACCCCAATGCTCTTTCATCAATACTCAATCCTCAATCCTCAACCATTTATCCTCAATCCTCAATCTTCAATACTCAGTACTCAATCTTCAATCTCCAATCCTAGATCCTCAATCCCCAATCCTCAATCGTTAATCCTCAATCCTCAATCCTCAATCCTCAATTGTCAATCCTCAATCCTCTATACTTAATACTCAATCCTCAATTCTCCGTCATCAATCCTCAATCTTCAATACTCAATCCTCAATCCTCAATTCTCAATCCTCAATGCTCAATATTCAACACACAACACTCAACCATCAATTATCAATACTCAACCATCAATCCTCAATTCTCAATACTCAATAGAATATCCTGAATTGTCATGGTTCAATACTCAATCCACCATATTCAATAATCAAATCTCAATCCACAAACATCAATCCTCAACACTCTATCCTCAACACTCAGTCCTCTCTCTTCAATCCTCCATTCTCAATCCTCAACCCTCATGCGTCAATCCTCAATCCCCAATCCTCAACCCTCAATTCTCAGTCCTCAAATCTCAATCCCGAATCCTCAATCCTGAATTCTCAATCTTCAGCCCTCAGTCCTCAACAATCAATTGTCAATCCTCAATCTTCAATAGAATATCCTCAATTCACAGTTTTCAATACTCAATCCCCACTCTTCAATCTTCAAATCTCAAAACACAAACATCAATTCCCATCACTCAACCCTCAACACTCAGTCCTCAATCATCAATCCTCAATCCTCAATCTTCAATCCTCAATACTCAATCTTCAATCCTCAATCCTCAATCCTCAATCCTCAATCCTCAATCTTCAATCCTCAACACTCAAACTTCAATAATCAATCCTCAATCCTCAATCCCCAGTCCTCAATCTTCAATCCTCAATGCTCAATAATCAGTCCTCAACCCTCAGTTCTCAATTCTCAATCTTCAGACCTCAATCTCCAATCCTCAATACTCAGTCTTCAATCCTCAATCCTTAACTCTCAATCCTCAATACTCAATCCTCAATTCTCATCACTCAACACTCAACACTCAGTCCTCAATCTTCAATCCTCAATCCTCAATCCCCAGTCCTCAATTCTCAATCCTCAGTCCTCAATCCTCAACCCTCAATCCTCAGTCCTCAATCTTCGATCATCAATACTCAATTTTCAATCCTCAATCCTCAATCCTCAACCCCAATCCTCAATCCTCAATATTCAATACACAACCCTCAACCATCAATCCTCAATACTCAATCATCAATGCTCAATTCTCTGTACTCAATAGAATATCCTGAATTCTCAGTTTTCAATACTCAATCCTCAATCTTCAATCTTAAAGCCTCCATCCACAAACATCAATTATCATCACTCAACCCTCAACACTCAATCCTCAATCGCCAATCCTCAATCCTCAATCCTCAATCTTCAATCCTCAATACTCAATCTTCAATCCTCAATGCTCAATAGTCAATCCACAATCCTCAGTCCTCAATCCTCAATCCGCAGTCCTCAATCCTCAATCCTCAATATTCAAACCTCAATCCTCAACCGTCAGTCCTCGTCCTCAATCCTCAACCTTCAATCCTCAAACATCAATTCTCAACACTCAATCCTCAACACTCAGTCTTCTCTCTTCAATCCTCCATCCTGAATCCTCAATCCTCACGATTCAATCCTCAATCCTCAATCCTCAAACCTCAATTCTCAGTGCTCAAACCTCAATCCCGAATAATCAACACTGAATCCTCAATCCTCACACATCAATCCACAAACCTCAATCCTCAATCCTCATCCTTCAATCAACAATCCTCAATCCTCAATCCTCAATCTGCAATCCTCAATACTCAATCCTCAATCCTCAATCGTCAATCCTCAAACACCAATCCTCTATCATCAATACTCAATCCTCAATCCACAATCCTCAATCCTCAATCCTCAATCTTCAATACTCAGCACTCAATCTTCAGCCTTCAATGCACAATCCTCAATCCTCAATCCTCAATCCGCAATCCTCAATCCTCAACCCTCAATCCTAAATACTCAATCTTCAATCCTCAATTCTCAATACTCAATAGAATATCCTGAATTCTCAGTTTTCAGTACTCAATACTCAATCTTCAATCCTCAAGTCTTCATACACAAACATCAATTCTCATCACTCAACCCTCAACACTCAGTCCTCAATCGTCAATACTCAATCCTCAATCCTCAACCTTCAATGCTCAATACTCAATCCTCAATCCACAATCATCAATCCTCAAACCCCAATCCTCCATCATCAATACTCAATCCTCAATCCTCAATCCTCAATCATCAATCCCCAATCCTCAACCTTCAACCCTCAGTACTCAATCTTCAATCTTCAATCCTCAATCCTCAATACTCTATCATCAATAAGCAATCCTCACTCATCAATCCTCAATGCTCAATCGTCAACCCTCAATCCTCAGTCCACAATCCTCAATCCTCAATCCTCAAACCTGAATCCTCAGGCGTTAGTCCTCGTCATCAATCCTCAACCCTCAATACTCAATCCTCAATCTTCAATCATCAATACTCAACCTTAAATCCTCAATCCTCAATCCTCAATCCTCAATCCTCAATCCTCAATACGCAACACACAACCCTCAACGATCATTTCTCAATACTCAACCATCAATCCTCAATTCTCAATACTCAATAGAATATCCTGAATTCTCATGGTTCAATACTCAATCCACAATATTCAATAATCAAATCTCAATCCTCAAACATCAATTCTCAACACACAATCCTCAACACTCAGTCCTCTCTCTTCAATCCTCCATCCTAAATCCTGAATCCTCAAGAGTCAATCCTCAATCCTCGATCCTCAAACCTCACTTCTCAGGCCTCAAAACTCAATCCCGAATCCTCAACCCTGAATCCTCTATCTTCAGCCCTCAGTCCTCAGCAATCAATTGTCAATCATCAATCCTCAATAGAATATCCTCAATTCACAGTTTTCAATACTCAATCCTCAATATTCAATCTTCAAATATCAATCCACAAACATCAATTCTCATCACTCAGCACTCAACACTCAGTCCTCAATCTTCAATCCTCAATCCTCAATCCTCAAACTTCAATCCTATATACTCAATCTTCAATCCTCAATCCTCAATACTCAATCCTCAATCGTCAATCCTCAATACTCAATCTTCAATCCACAATCTTCAATTCTCAATCGTCATTCCTCAATCCTTAATTCTCAATCCTCAATCCTCAGACCTCAGTCCTCAACTTTCAATCCTCAATACTCTACCTCCAATCCTCAATCCTCAACAATCAATCCTTAATCCTCAATCCTGAATTTCAATCCTCCATCCTCAATACCCAAACCTCAATCTTCAATTCTCAATCCTCGATCCTCAGTCCTCAATTCTCAACCCTCAGTCCCCGTCCTCAATCCTCGTCACTCAGTCCTCAATCCTCAATCCTCAATCCTCAATCCTCAATCATCAATACTCAATCTTCAATCCTCAATCCTCAGTCCTTGATCCTCAATCCTCAGTCGTCAATCCTCAATCCTCAATTTTCAATCATCAATACCCAATCTTCAATCCTCAATCCTCAATCCTCAATCCTCGATCCTCAATCTTCAATCCTCAATCCTCAATTCTCAATCCCCAGTCCTCAATCATCAATCCTCAATGCTCAATAATCAGTCCTCAATCCTCAGTCCTCAATCCTCAATCCTCATTCCTCAATCCTTAATCCTCAATCCTCAGTCATGAATACTCAATCTTCAATACTCAGTCCTCAATCCTCAATCCTCTATCCTCAATCCTCACTCATCAATCCTCAATCCTCAATCCTCAATCCTCATCCTTCAATCCTCAATCCTCAATCCTTAATCTGCAATCCCCAATACTCAACCCTCAATCCTCAATCGTAAATTCTCAAACCCCAATGCTCTTTCATCAATACTCAATCCTCAATCCTCAACCATTTATCCTCAATCCTCAATCTTCAATACTCAGTACTCAATCTTCAATCCCCAATCCTAGATCCTCAATCCCCAATCCTCAATCGTTAATCCTCAATCTTCAATCCTCAATACTCAATTGTCAATCCTCAATCCTCAATACTTAATACTCAATCCTCAATCCTCCGTCATCAATCCTCAATCTTCAATACTCAATCCTCAATCCTCGATCCTCAATCTTCAATCCTCAATCCTCAATTCTCAATCCCCAGTCCTCAATCATCAATCCTCAATGCTCAATAATCAGTCCTCAATCCTCAGTCCTCAATCCTCAATCCTCAATCCTCATCCTTCAATCCTCAATCCTCAATCCTCAATCTGCAATCCCCAATACTCAACCCTCAATCCTCAATCGTAAATTCTCAAACCCCAATGCTCTTTCATCAATACTCAATCCTCAATCCTCAACCATTTATCCTCAATCCTCAATCTTCAATACTCAGTACTCAATCTTCAATCCCCAATCCTAGATCCTCAATCCCCAATCCTCAATCGTTAATCCTCAATACTCAATCCTCAATCCTCAATCCTCAATCCTCAATACTCAACCATCAATCCTCAATTCACAATACTCAATAGAATATCCTGAATTCTCAGGATTCAATACTCAAACCTCAATCCTCAGCCCTCAGCACTCATCCTCCATCCTCAATCCTCAATCCTCAATCCTCAATCCTCAATCTTCAATCCTCAATACTCAATCTTCAATCCTCAATCCGCAATCCTCAATCCCCAATCCTCAATCCTCAATCCTCAATCGTCAGTCTTCAATACTCAATACTCAATCTGCAAACCTCAGTCCTCAATCCTCAATCCTCAATCCTCATTCTTCAGTCCTCAATACCCAGTCCTCAATCCTCAACCCTCAGTCCTCATTCTCAATTCTCAATTCTTAATCCTCAATCCTCAATCCTCAATCTTCAATCCTCAATAATCAATCCTCAATACTCAGTCTTCAATCCTCAATCCTCAATCCTCAATCCTCAGTTCGCAATCCTCAATCATCAATCCTCAATCTTCAATACTAAATCCTCAATCCTCAATCCTCAATCCTCAATCCTCAATACTAAACCTTCAATCCTCCATACTCAATCTTCAATCCTCAATCCTCAATCATCAATCCTCAATCCTCAATCCTCAGTCATCAATCCTCAATCTTCAATACTCAATCCTCAATCCTCAATCCTGAATCCTCAATCCTCAGTCCTCAATCCACAATCATCAATCCTCAATCTTCAATACTCAATCCTCAATCCTCAATCCTCAATCCTCAGTACTCGATCTTCAATCCTCAATCCTCAATCCTCAATCCTCAACCCTCAGACCTCATCCTCAATCCTCAATCCTGAATCCTCTATCCTCAATCTTCAATCCTCAATACTCAGTCTTCAATCCTCAATCCTCAATCCTCAATCCTCAATCCTCAATTCTCAATCCTCAATCCTAGACCCTCAGCCCTCATCCTCAATCCTCAATCCTGAATCCTCAATCCTTAATCTTCAATCCTCAATCCTCTACCCTCAATCCTCAGTCCTCAATCCAGAGTCATCAATCCTCAATCTTCAATACTCAATCCTCAATCCTAAATCCTCAACTCTCAATCCACAATCCTCAGTCCTCAGTCCTCAAACCTCAGTCCTCAAACCTCAGCCATCATCCTCAATCGTCAATCCTCGTTCCTCAATCCTCAATACTCAATCTTCAATCCTCCATACTCAATCTTCAATCCTCAATCCTCAATCATCAATCATCAATCCTCAATCCTCACTCATCAATCCTCAATCTTCAATACTCAATCCTCAATCATCAATCCTCAATCCTCAATTCTCAATCCTCATTCCTCAAACCTCAATCCTCAACCCTCAGTCCTCATCCTCAATTCCCAATTCTAAATCCTCAACCCTCAATCCTCAATCTTCAATCCTCAATAATCAATCATCAATACTCAGTCTTCAATCCTCAATACTCAATCCTCAATCCTCAGGCCGCAATCCTCAATCATCAATCCTCAATCTTCAATACTCAATCCTCAATCCTCAATCCTCAATCCTCAATACTCAACCTTCAATTCTCCATACTCAATCTTCAATCCTCAATCCTCAATCATCAATCCTCAATCCTCAATCCTCAGTCATCAATCCTCAATCTTCAATACTCAATCCTCAATCCTCGATCCTCAATCCTCAATCCTCAGTGCTCAATCCACAATCATCAATCCTCAATCTTCAATACTCAATCCTCAATCCTCAATCCTCAATCCTCAATCCTCAATACTCAATCTTCAATCCTCAATCCTCAATCCTCAATCCTCAACCCTCAGCCCTCATCCTCAATCCTCAACTCTGAATCCTCAATCCTCAATCTTCAATCCTCAATACTCAGTCTTCAATCCTCAATCCTCAATCCTCAATCCTCAGTCCTCAATCCACAATCATCAATCCTCAATCCTCAGTCATCAGTCCTCAATCCTCAATCCTCAAACCTCAGTCCTCAATCCACAATCATCAATCCTCAATCCTCAGTCATCAGTCCTCAATCCTCAATCCTCAAACCTCAATCCTCAACCGTCAGTCCTCGTCCTCAAACCTCAATCCCGAATCCTCAATCCTGAATCGTCAATCTTCAGCCCTCAGTCCTCAACAATCAATTGTCAATCCTCAGTCCTCATTAGAATATCCTCAACTCACAGTTTTCAGTACTCAATCCCCAATCTTCTATCTTCAAATCTCAGTCTACAAACATCAATTCGCATCACTCAACACACAACACTCAGTCCTCAATCTTCAGTCCTCAATCCTCAATCCTCAATCTTCAATCCTCAATACTCAATCTTCAATCTTCAATCCTCAATTCTCAATCCTCAGTCCTCAATTCTCAATCGCCAATCCTCAATCCCCAATCCTCAACCTTCAATCCTCAGTCCTCAATCCTCAATCATCAATACTCAATGTTCAATCCTCAATACTCAACCTTCAATCCTCAACACTCAATCCTCAATCCACAATCCTCAATCCTCAATCATCAACCTTCAACCTTCTATAACTCAATCTTCAATCCTCAATTCCCAATCCTCAATCGTCAATCCTCAATCCTCAATCCTCAGTCATCAGTCCTCAATCTTCAATACTCAATCCTCAATCCTCAATCCTTAATCCTCAATCCTCAATCCTCAACCCTCATTCCTCAAACCTCAATCCTCAACCCTCAGTCCCCAACCTCAATCATCAATCCTCAATCTTCAATCCTCAATCTTCAATACTAAATACTCAATCCTCAATCCTCAATCCTCAATACTAAACCTTCAATACTCCATACTCAATCTTCAATCCTCAATCCTCAATCATCAATCCTCAATCCTCAATCCTCAGTCATCAATCCTCAATCTTCAATACTCAATCCTCAATCATCAGTCCTCATTCTCAATTCTCAATTCTTAATCCTCAATCCTCAATCCTCAATCTACAATCCTCAATAATCAATCCTCAATACTCAGTCTTCAATCCTCAATCCTCAATCCTCAATCCTCAGTCCGCAATCCTCAATCATCAATCCTCAATCTTCAATACTAAATCCTCAATCCTCAATCCTCAATCCTCAATCCTCAATACTAAACCTTCAATCCTCCATACTCAATCTTCAATCCTCAATCCTCAATCATCAATCCTCAATCCTCAATCCTCAGTCATCAATCCTCAATCTTCAATACTCAATCCTCAATCCTCAATCCTGAATCCTCAATCCTCAGTCCTCAATCCACAATCATCAATCCTCAATCTACAATACTCAATCCTCAATCCTCAATCCTCAATCCTCAGTACTCGATCTTCAATCCTCAATCCTCAATCCTCAATCCTCAACCCTCAGCCCTCATCCTCAATCCTCGATCCTGAATCCTCTATCCTCAATCTTCAATCCCCAATACTCAGTCTTCAATCCTCAATCCTCAATCCTCAATCCTCAATCCTCAATCCTCAATTCTCAATCCTCAATCCTAGACCCTCAGCCCTCATCCTCAATCCTCAATCCTGAATCCTCAATCCTCAATCTTCAATCCTCAATCCTCTATCCTCAATCCTCAGTCCTCAATCCAGAATCATCAATCCTCAATCTTCAATACTCAATCCTCAATCCTCAATCCTCAACTCTCAATCCACAATCCTCAGTCCTCAGTCCTCAAACCTCAGTCCTCAAACCTCAGCCATCATCCCCAATCGTCAATCCTCGTTCCTCAATCCTCAATACTCAATCTTCAATCCTCCATACTCAACCTTCAATCCTCGATTCTCAATCATCAATCATCAATCCTCAATACTCAGTCATCAATCCTCAATCTTCAATACTCAGTCCTCAATCATCAATCCTCAATCCTCAATTCTCAATCCTCATTCCTCAAACCTCAATCCTCAACCCTCAGTCCTCATCCTCAATTCTCAATTCTAAATCCTCAACCCTCAATCCTCAATCTTCAATCCTCAATAATCAATCATCAATACTCAGTCTTCAATCCTCAATACTCAATCCTCAATCCTCAGTCCGCAATCCTCAATCATCAATCCTCAATCTTCAATACTCAATCCTCAATCCCCAATACTCAACCTTCAATCCTCAGTCCTCAATCCTCAATCATCAATACTCAATGTTCAATCCTCAATACTCAACCTTCAATCCTCAACACTCAATCCTCAATCCACAATCCTCAATCCTCAATCATCAACATTCAACCTTCTAAACTCAATCTTCAATCCTCAATTCCCAATCCTCAATCGTCCATCCTCAATCCTCAATCCTCAGTCATCAATCCTCAATCTTCAATACTCAATCCTCAATCCTCAATCCTCAATCCTCAATCCTCAATCCTCAAGCGTCAATCCTCAATCCTCAATCCTCATCCCTCAATCCTCAGACCTCAAACCTCAATTCCGAATCCTCAATCCTGAATGCTCAATCTTCATCCGTTAGTCCGCAACAATCAGTTGCCAATCCTCAATGCTCAATAGAATATCATCAATTCACAGTTTTCAATACTCAATCCCCAATCTTCAATCTTCAAATCTCAATCCACAAACATCAACTCTCATCACTCTACCCTCAACACTCAGTCCTCAATCTTCAATCCTCAATCCTCAATCCTCAAACTTCAATCCTCAATCCTGAATCCTCAATCCCCAGTCCTCAATCTTCAATCCTCAATGCTCAATAATCAATCCTCAATCCTCAGTCCTCAATCCTCAGTCTTCAGTCCTCACTCCCCAATCCTCAATACTCATCCCTCAATCCTCAATACTCAATCCCCAATCCTCAGTCCTCAATCCTCAATCATCAATACTCTATCTTCAATCCTCAATCCTCAATCCTTGATCCTCAATCCTCGGTCCTGCATCTTCAATCCTCAATCTCCTATACTCAATCCTCAAGCGTCAAACCTCAATCCTCAATCCTCAACCCTCAATCCTCAGTCCTCAAACCTCAATCCTGAAACCTCAATCCTGAATTCTCAATTTTCAGCCCTCAGTCCTCAGGAATCAATTATCAATCATCAATCCTCAATAGAATATCCTCAATTCACAGTTTTCAGTACTCAATCCTCAATCTTCAATCTTCAAATATCAATCCACAAACATCAATTCTCATCACTGAACACTCAACACTCAGTCCTCAATCTTCAATCCTCAATACTCAATCTTCAGTCCTCAATCCTCAATCTTCAATCCTCAATCCTCAATCCTCAATATTCAACAAACAACCCTCAACCATCAATCCTCATTACTCAACCATCAATCCTCAATTCTCAGTACTCAATAGAATATCCTGAATTCTCAGTTTTCAACACTCAATCCTCAATCTTCAATCTTCAAGTCTCCATCCACAAACATCAATTCTCATCACTCAACTCTCGACACTCAGTCCTGAACATTCAATCCTCAATCCTCGATCCTCAGGCATGAATACTCAATCTTCAATACTCAATCCTCAATCCTCAACCCTCAGTCCTCATCCTCAATTCTCAATTCCCTATCCTCAAACCTCAATTCTCAATCTTCAATCCTCAATATTCAACACACAGCCCTCAACCATCAATTCTCAATACTCAACCATCAATCCTCAAATCTCAATACTCAATAGAATACCCGGAATTCTCATGGTTCAATACTCAATCCACAATATTCAATAATCAAATCTCAATCCTCAAACATCAATACTCAACACTCAGTCCTCAACACTCAGTCCTCTCTCTACAATCCTCCATCCTCAATCCTCTATCCTCAAGCGTCAATCCTCAATCCTCAATCCTCATCCCTCAATCCTCAGACCTCAAACCTCAATTCCGAATCCTCAATCCTGAATGCTCAATCTTCATCCGTTAGTCCGCAACAATCAGTTGCCAATCCTCAATGCTCAATAGAATATCATCAATTCACAGTTTTCAATACTCAATCCCCAATCTTCAATCTTCAAATCTCAATCCACAAACATCAACTCTCATCACTCTACCCTCAACACTCAGTCCTCAATCTTCAATCCTCAATCCTCAATCCTCAAACTTCAATCCTCAATCCTGAATCCTCAATCCCCAGTCCTCAATCTTCAATCCTCAATGCTCAATCTTCAATCCTCAATCCTCAATACTCAATCCTCAATTCTCATCACTCAACCCTCAACACTCAGTCCTCAATCTTCAATACTCAAACCTCAATCCTCAATCCTCAATCCTCAATCTTCAGTCCTCAATACTCAACAATCAATTGTCAATCCTCAGTCCTCATTAGAATATCCTCAATTCACAGTTTTCAGTACTCAATCCCCAATCTTCAATCTTCAAATCTCAGTCTACGAACATCAATTCGCATCACTCAACACACAACACTCAGTCCTCAATCTTCATTCCTCAATCCTCAATCCTCAATCTTCAACCCTCAGTCCCCATCCTCAATTCTCAATTCTCAATCCTCAATCCTCAATACTCAATCTTCAATCCTCAATAATCAATCTCCTATCCTAGATCCTCAATCCGCAATACTCTATCCTTAATCCTCAATATTCAATCCTCTATCCCCAGTCCACAATCTTCAATCCCCAAAGCTCAATAATCAATCCTCAATCCTCAGTCCTCAATCGTCAATCATCAGTCCACAACCTTCAATACTCAATCCTCAATCCTCAACCCTCAGCCCTCATCCGCAATCCTCAATCCTGAATCCTCTATCCTCAATCTTCAATCCTCAATACTCAGTCTTCAATCCTCAATCCTCAATCCTCAATCCTCAATCGTCAATTCTCAATCCTCAATCCTCAACCCTCAGCCCTCATCCTCAGCCCTCAATCCTGAATCCTCAATCCTCAATCTTCAATCCTCAATACTCAGTCTTCAATCCTCAATCCTCAATCCTCAATCCTCAGTCCTCAATCCACAATCATCAATCCTCAATCTTCAATACTCAATCCTCAATCCTGAATCCTCAACTCTCAATCCTCAGTCCTCAGTCCTCAGTCCTCAAACCTCAGTCCTCAAACCTCAGCCATCATCCTCAATCGTCAATCCTCGTTCCTCAATCCTAAATCCTCAATCTTCAATCCTCCATACTCAATCTTCAATCCTCAATCCTCAATCATCAATCCTCAATCCTCAATCCACAGTCATCAATCCTCAATCTTCAATACTCAATTCTCATTCCTCAAACCTCAATCCTCAATCCTCAATCCTCATTCCTCAAACCTCAATCCTCAACCCTCAGTCCTCAAACTTCAGTCCTCAATCCTGAATCCTCAATCCCCAGTCCTCAATCTTCAATCCTCAATGCTCAATAATCAATCCTCAATCCTCAGTCATCAATCCTCAGTCTTCAGTCCTCACTCCCCAATCCTCAATACTCATCCCTCAATCCTCAATACTCAATCCCCAATCCTCAATCCTCAATCCTCAATCATCAATACTCTATCTTCAATCCTCAATCCTCAATCCTTGATCCTCAATCCTCGGTCCTGCATCTTCAATCCTCAATCTCCTATACTCAATCCTCAAGCGTCAAACCTCAATCCTCAATCCTCAACCCTCAATCTTCAGTCCTCAAACCTCAATCCTGAAACCTCAATCCTGAATTCTCAATTTTCAGCCCTCAGTCCTCAGGAATCAATTATCAATCATCAATCCTCAATAGAATATCCTCAATTCACAGTTTTCAATACTCAATCCCCATTCTTCAAT
Source organism: Calliopsis andreniformis (assembly GCF_051401765.1). Taxonomy (NCBI): domain Eukaryota; kingdom Metazoa; phylum Arthropoda; class Insecta; order Hymenoptera; family Andrenidae; genus Calliopsis; species Calliopsis andreniformis. The sequence continues at coordinate 1,302,260 of NC_135071.1, read as the reverse complement.
CTTCAAATCTCAAAACACAAACATCAATTCCCATCACTCAACCCTCAACACTCAGTCCTCAATCATCAATCCTCAATCCTCAATCCTCAATCTTCAATCCTCAATACTCAGTCTTCAATACTCAATCCTCAATTCTCAATCCTCAATACTCAATCCTCAATTCTCATCACTCAACACTCAACACTCAGTCCTCAATCTTCAATCCTCAATCCTCAATCCTCAATCCTCAATCTTCAATCCTCAATACTCAATCTTCAATCCTCAGTCCTCAATCATCAATCCTCAATCCTCAATCCTCAGTATTCAATCCTAAATACTCAATCTTCAATCCTCAATCCTCATACTCAATCCTCAATCCTCATCACTCAACCCTCAACACTCAGTCCTCAATCTTCAATACTCAAACCTCAATCCTCAATCCTCAATCCTCAATCTTCAGTCCTCAATACTCAATCTTCAACCCTCTGTCCTCAATCCTCAATCCTCAATCCTCAATCCTCAATATTCAACACACAACCCTCAACCGTCAATTATCAATACTCAACCATCAATCCTCAATTCTCAATACTCAATAGAATATCATGAATTCTCATGGTTCAATACTCAATCCACAATATTCAATAATCAAATCTCGATCCTCAAACATCAATACTCAACACTCTATCCTCAACACTCTGTCCTCTCTCTTCAATCCTCCATCCTGAATCCTCAATCCTCATGCGTCAATCCTCAATCCTCAATCCTCAAACTTCAATTCTCAGTCCTCAAACCTCAATCCCGAATCCTCAACCCTGAATCCTCAATCTTCAGCCCTCAGTCCTCAACAATCAATTGTCAATCCTCAATCCTCAATAGAATATCCTCAATTCACAGTTTTCAAAACTCACTCACCATTCTTCAGTCTTCAAATCTCAATCCACAAACATCAATTCTCATCACTCAACCCCCAACACTCAGTCCTCAATCAAAAATCCTCAATCCTCAATCCTCAATCTTCAATCCTCAGTACACAATCTTCAATCCTCAATTATCAATTCTCAGTCCTCAATACTCAATCCTCAATCGTCAATCCTCAATCCCCAATCCTCAATCTTCAATCCTCAATACTCAATCCTCAATCCTCAATCCTCAATCTTCAATCCTCAATACTCAATCTTCAATCCTCAATCCTCAATTCTCAATCCTCAATCCTCAACCCTGAGTCCTCAATACTCAACACACAACCCTCAACCATCAATCCTCAATATTCAACCATCAATACTCAATTCTCAATACTCCATAGAATATCCTGAATTCACATGTTTCAATACTCAATCCACAATATTCAATAATCAAATCTCAATCCTCAAACATCAATTCTCAACACTCAATCCTCAATACTCAGTCCTCAAACCTCAATTCCGAATCCTCAATCCTGAATCCTCAACCTTCATCTCTCAGTCCGCAACAATCAATCGTCAATCCTCAATCCTCAATATAATATCCTCAATTCACAGCTTTCAATACTCAATCCCCAACCTTCAATCTTCAAATCTCAATACACAAACATCAATTCTCATCACTCAACCCTCAACACTCAGTCCTCAACTTTCAATCCTCAATCCTCAACCCTCAATCGTCAATCCTCAATCCCCAATCCTCTATCGTCAATCCTCAATCCTCAATCCTCAATCCTCAATCCTCAATCCTCTATCTTCAATCCACAATACTCAATATTCAATCTTCAATCCTCAATCCTCAATCCTCAATCCTCAATCCGCAATCCTCAATCTTCAATCCTCAATACTCAATCTTCAATCCTCAATCCTCAATCCTGAAATCCTGAACCCTCAATATTCAACACACAACCCTCAACCTTCAATCCTCAATACTCAACCGTCAATCCTCAATTCTCAATACTCAATAGAATATCCTGAATTCTCAGTTTTCAATACTGAATCCTCAATCTTCAATCTTCAAGTCTCCATCCACAAACATCAATTCTCACCACTCAACCCTCAACTCTCAGTCCTCAATCGTCAATACTCAATCCTCAATCCTCAATCTTCAATCCTCAGTAATCAATTTCATATCCTAGACCCTCAATCCCAATACGAAATCCTTAATCCTCAACCTTCAATCCTCAATCCCCAGTCTTCAAACTTCAATCCTCAATGCTCAATATTCAATCCTCAATCCTCAGTCCTCAGTCCTCAATCCTCAGTCCTCAATCCTCAGTCCTCAATATTCAAACCTCAATCCTCAACCGTCAGTCCTCGTCCTCAATCCTGAACCTTCAATCCTCAAACATCAATCCTCAACACTCAATCCTCAACACTCAGTCCTCTCTCTTCAATCCTCCATCCTCAACCCTCAATCCTCAAGAGTCAATCCTCAATCCTCAATCCTCAAACCTCAATTCTCAGTCCTCAAACCTCAATCCCGAATAATCAACACTGAATCCTCAATCCTCAAACATCAATCCACAATCCTCAATCCTCAATCCTCATTCTTCAATCCTCAATCCTCAGTCCTCAATCTGCAATCCTCAATACTCATTCCTCAATCCTCAATCGTCAATCCTCAAACCCCAATCCTCTATCATCAATACTCAATCCTCAATACTCAATCCTCAATCCTCAATCCTCAATCTTCAATCCTCGGCACTCAATGTTCAGCCCTCAATCCTCAATCCTCAATCATCAATCCTCAATCCGCAATCCTCAGTCTTCAATCCTCAATACTCAATCTTCAATCCTCAATCCTCAATCCTCAATCCTAAAATCCTCAATCCTCAATATTCAGCACACAACACTCAACCACCAATCCTCAATACTCAACCATCAATGCTCAATTCTCAATACTCAATAGAATATCCTGAATTCTCAGTTTTCAATACCCAATCCTCAATCTTCAATATTCAAGTCTCCATCCACAAACATCTATTCTCATCACTCAACCCTCAACACTCAGTCCTCAATCTTCAATCCTCAATCCTCAATCCTCAAACTTCAATCCTAAATACTCAATCTTCAATCCTCAATCCTCAATACTCAATCCTCAATCGTCAATCCTCAATACTCAATCTTCAATCCACAATCATCAATCCTCAATCGTCATACCTCAATCCTTAATTCTCAATCCTCAATCCTCAGACCTCAGTCCTCAACTTTCAATCCTCAATACTCTACCTCCAATCCTCAATCCTCAACAATCAATCCTTAATCCTCAATCCTGAATTTCAATCCTCCATCCTCAATACCCAAACCTCAATCTTCAATTCTAAGTCCTCGATCCTCAGTCCTCAATTCTCAACCCTCAGTCCCCGTCCTCAATCCTCGTCACTCAGTCCTCAATCCTCAATCCTCAATCCTCAATCCTCAATCATCAATACTCAATCTTCAATCCTCAATCCTCAGTCCTTGATCCTCAATCCTCAGTCGTCAATCCTCAATCCTCAATTTTCAATCATCAATACCCAATCTTCAATCCTCAATCCTCAATCCTCAATCCTCAATCCTCGATCCTCAATCTTCAATCCTCAATCCTCAATTCTCAATCCCCAGTCCTCAATCATCAATCCTCAATGCTCAATAATCAGTCCTCAATCCTCAGTCCTCAATCCTCAATCCTCATTCCTCAATCCTTAATCCTCAATCCTCAGTCATGAATACTCAATCTTCAATACTCAGTCCTCAATCCTCAATCCTCAATCCTCAATCCTCAATCCTCACTCATCAATCCTCAATCCTCAATCCTCAATCCTCATCCTTCAATCCTCAATCCTCAATCCTCAATCTGCAATCCCCAATACTCAATCCTCAATCCTCAATCGTAAATTCTCAAACCCCAATGCTCTTTCATCAATACTCAATCCTCAATCCTCAACCATTTATCCTCAATCCTCAATCTTCAATACTCAGTACTCAATCTTCAATCTCCAATCCTAGATCCTCAATCCCCAATCCTCAATCGTTAATCCTCAATCCTCAATCCTCAATCCTCAATTGTCAATCCTCAATCCTCTATACTTAATACTCAATCCTCAATTCTCCGTCATCAATCCTCAATCTTCAATACTCAATCCTCAATCCTCAATTCTCAATCCTCAATCCTCAATCCTCATTCCTCAAACCTCAATCCACAACCCTCAGTCCTCATCCTCAATTATCAATTCTCAATCCTCAATCCTCAAACCTCAATCTACAATCCTCAGTAATCAATCTCCTATCCTAGATCCTCAATCCCCAATACTCAATCCTTAATCCTCAACCTTCAATCCTCAATCTTCAATCCTCAATCTTCAATCCTCAATGCTCAATACTCAATCCTCAATCCTCAGTCTTCAATCCTCAATCCTCAGTCCTCAATCCTGAATCCTCAATATTCAAACCTCAATCCTCAACAGTCAATCCTTGTCCTCAATCCAAAACGCTCAACACTCAGCCCTCAATCTTCAATCATCAATACTCAATTTTCAATCCTCAATCCTCAATCCTCAATCCCCAATCCTCAATGCTCAATATTCAATGCACAACCCTCGACCATCAATCCTCAATACTCAACCACCAATGCTCAATTCTCAATACTCAATAGAATATCCTGAATTCTCAGTTTTCAATACCCAATCCTCAATCTTCAATATTCAAGTCTCCATCCACAAACATCTATTCTCATCACTCAACCCTCAACACTCAGCCCTCAATCCTCAATCCTCAGTCCTCAATTCTCAATCTTCAATCCTCAATACTCAATCTTCAATCCTCAGTTGTCAATTCTCAATCCTCAATCCTCAATCCTCAGTCTTCAATCCTCAATCTCCAATACTCAATCCTCAATCCTCAATCCTCAATCCTCAATCCTCAATCCTCATTCCTCAAACCGCAATCCTCAAACCTCAGTCCTCATCCTCCATCCTCAATCCTCAATCCTCAATCCTCAATATTCAATCCTCAATCCTCAATCCTCAAACCTCAATCCTCAGACATGAATACTCCATATTCAATACTCAATCCACAATCCTCAATCCTCAATCCTCAATCCTCAATCCTCAATCTTCAATCCTCAATAATCAATCTCCAATCCTAGATCCTCAATCCTCAATCTTCAATCCTCAGTAATCAATCTCCTATCCTAGATCCTCAATCCCCAATACTCAATCCGTAATCCTCAACCTTCAATCCTCTATCCCCAGTCCTCAATCTTCAATCCTCAATGCTCAATACTCAATCCTCAATCCTCAGTCCTCAATCATCAATCCTCAGTCCTCAATCCTCAACCCTCATTCCTCAGTCCTCAATCTTCAATCATCAATACTCAATTTTCAATCCTCAATCCTCATTCCTCAATCCCCAATCCTCAATCCTCAATATTCAATACACAACCCTCAACCATCAATCCTCAATCCTCAATCTTCAGTCGTCAGTAATCAATCTCCGATCCTAGACCCTCAATCCCAATACTCAATCCTTAATCCTCAACCTTCAATCCTCAATCCACAGACTTCAAACTTCAATCCTCAATGCTCAATAGTCAATCCTCAAGCCTCAGTCCTCAATCCTCAATCCTCAGTCCTCAATCCTCAATCCTCAATATTCAAACCTCAATCCTCAACACTCAGTCCTCTCTCTTCAATCCTCCATCCTCAATCCTCAATCCTCAATCCTCAAGAGTCAATCCTCCATCCTCAATCCTCAAACCTCAATTCTCAGTCCTCAAACCTCAATCCCGAATCCTCAATCCTGAATCCTCTATCTTCAGCCCTCAGTCCTCAACAATCAATTGTCAATCCTCAATCCTCAATAGAATATCCTCAATTCACAGTTTTCAAAACTCACTCACCATTCTCCAATCTTCAAATCTCAATCCACAAACATCAATTCTCATCACTCAACCCCCAACACTCAGTCCTCAATCAAAAATCCTCAATCCTCAATCCTCAATCTTCAATCCTCAGTACACAATCTTCAATCCTCAATTATCAATTCTCAGTCCTCAATACTCAATCCTCAATCGTCAATCCTCAATCCCCAATCCTCAATCTTCAATCCTCAATACTCAATCCTCAATCCTCAATCCTCAGTCTTCAATCCTCAATACTCAATCGTCAATCCTCAATCCTCAATCCTCGTACCTCAAACCTCAATCCTCAACCCTCAGTCCTCATCCTCAATTCTCTATTCTCAATCCTCAATCCTCAAACCTCAATCTTCAATCCTCGATAATCAATCTCCAATCCTAGATCCCCAATCCCCAATCCTCAATCCTTAATCCTCAATCTTGAATCCTCAATCCCCAGTACTCAATCTTCAATCCTCAATGCCCAATCCTCAATCCTCAATCCGCAGTCATCAATCCTCAATCCTCAATCCTCAGTCATCAATCCTCAATCTTCAATACTCAATCGTCAAACCTCAGCCCTCAATCCTCAATCCTCAATCCTCTTTCCTCAAACCTCAATCTTCAACCCTCAGTCCCCATCCTCAATTCTCAATTCTCAACCCTCAATCCTCAACCCTCAATCTTCAATCCTCAATAATCAATCTCCAAACCTAGATCCCCAATCCCCAATCCTTAATCCTTAATCCTCAATCTTCAATCCTCAATCCCCAGTCCTCAATCCTCAATCCTCAGTCATCAATCCTCAACCTTCAATACTCAATCCTCAATCCTCAATCCTCAGTCCTCAATCCTCAATCCTCATTCCTCAAACCTCAATCCTCAAACCTCAGTCCTCATACTCAATTCTCAATTCTCAATCCTCAATCCTCAATCCTCAACCCTCTATCTTCAATCCTTAATAATCAATCTCCAATACTAGATCCTCAATCCCCAATCCTCAATCCTCAATATCCAATCCTAAATCTTCAATGCTCAATCCTCTATTATCAATCGTCAATCCTCAATCCTCAATCCTCTGTCCTCAAACCTCAATCCTCAACCCTCAATCCTCAGTCCTCAGTCCTCAAACCTCAATCCTCAACCTTCAGCCCTCATCCTCGATCCTCAATCCTCAATCTTCAATCCTCAATCCTCAATCCTCAAGCCTCAATCCTCAATCCTCAATACTCAATCCTCAATCCTCAGTCCGCAATCCTCAATCTTCAATCCTCAATACTCAATCCTCAATCCTCAGTCCGCAATCCTCAATCTTCAATCCTCAATACTTAATCTTCAATCCTCAATACTCAATCCTCAATCCTCAATCCTCATTCTTCAATCCTCAATACCAAATCCTCAATCTTCAGTCCTCAATCCTCAATCCTCAATTCTCAATCCTCAATCCTCAATCCTCAGACCTCAAACATCAATACTCAACCCTCAGTCCTCGTCCTCAATCCACAACACTCAATCCTCAATCCTCAATCTTCAATCATCAATATTCAATCTTCAGTCCTCAATCCTCAATCCTCAATCCTCAATCCTCAATCCTCAATGTTCAATCCGCAATACCCAATCCTCAATCTTCAATCCTCAATCCTCAGTCCTCAATCCTCAATATTCAGTCCTCAATCCTCAGTCCTCAAACCTCAGTCCTGAATCCTCAATCCTGAATCCTCAATCTTCAGACCTCAGTCCTCAACAATCAGTTGGCAATTCTCAATCCTCAATAGAATACCATCAATTCACAGTTTTCAATACTCAATACTCAATCCGAAATCTTTAAATCTCTATCCACAAACACCAATTCTCATCACTCAACCCTCAACACTCAGTCCCCAATCCTCAATCTTCAATCCTCGATCCTCAAACCTCAATCCTCAGTCCTCAATCCTCAATTCTCAATCGTCAATCCTCAGTCCTCAGACCTCAAACCTCAATCCTCAACCCTCAGCCCTCATCGTCAATCATCAAACCTCAATCTTCAATCCTCAATCCTCAATCCTCAATCCTCAATCCTCAGTCCTCAATCCTCAATCCTCATTCCTCAAACCTCAATCCTCAAACCTCAGTCCTCATACTCAATTCTCAATTCTCAATCCTCAATCCTCAATCCTCAACCCTCTATCTTCAATCCTAAATAATCAATCTCCAATACTAGATCCTCAATCCCCAATCCTCAATCCTCAATATCCAATCCTAAATCTTCAATCCTCAATCCTCTATTATCAAACCTCAATCCTCAACCCTCAATCCTCAGTCCTCAGACCTCAAACCTCAATCCTCAACATTCAGCCCTCATCCTCGATCCTCAATCCTCAATCTTCAATCCTCAATCCTCCATCCTCAAGCCTCAATCCTCAATCCTCAGTCCTCGTCCTCAAACCTCAACCCTCAATAATCAATCTTCAATCTTCACTCATCAATACTCAATCTTCCATCCTCAATCCTCAATACTCAATCCTCAATCCTCAATCCTCATTCTTCAATCCTCAATACCCAGTCCTCAATCTTCAATCCTCAATCCTCAATCCTCAATTCTCAATCCTCAATCCTCAGTCCTCAGTCCTAAAACCTCAACCTTCAAACCCTCAGCCCTCATCCTCAATCCTCAATCCTCATTCCTCAATCCTCAACCTTCAATCCTCAATTCTCAATCTTCAATCCTCAATCCTCAATACTCAGTCATCAATCCTCAATCTTCAATACTCAATCGTCAACCCTCAGCCCTCAATCCTCAATCCTCAATCCTCGTTCCTCAAACCACAATCCTCAACCCTCAGTCGTCATCCTCAATTCTCAATTCTCAATCCTCAATCCTCAACCCTCAATCTTCAATCCTCAATTCTCAACCTTCAGTCCTCAATACTCAACCGTCAATCCACAATTCGCAATACTCAATAGAATATCCTGAATTCTCAGGATTCAATACTCAAACCTCAATCCTCAACCTTCAATCCTCAATAATCAATTTTCATTCCTAGATCCTCAATCCCCAATCCTCAATCGTTAATCCTCAATCTTCAATCCTCAATCCCCAATCCTCAATCTTCATTTCTCAATGCTCCATCCTCTATCCTCAATCCTCAGTCCTCAGTCTTCAACCGTCAATCCTCAAACCTCAATCCTCAACCGTCAGTCCTCGTCCTCAACCCTCAACCCTCTACACTCAATACTCAATCCTCAATCTTCAATCATCAATACTCAATCTTCAATCCTCAATCCTCAATCCTTAATCCTCAATCCTCAATCCTCAATATTTAACAGACAACCCTCAACCATCAATCCTCAATTCTCAACCATCAATTCTCAATTCTCAATACTCAACAGAATATCCTGAATTCTCATCGTACAATACTCAATCCACAAAAATCAATAATCAAATCTCAATCCTCAATCCTCAATCCTCAAACCTCAATCCTCATTCTTCAATCCTCAATCCTCAATCCTCAATCCTAAATCCTCAACCATCAATCCTCAATCTTCAATACTCAAACCTCAATCCTCAATCCTGAATCCTCAATACTAAACCATCAATCCTCAATTCTCGATACTCAATAGAACATCCTGAATTCTCAGGATTCAATACTAAAACCTCAAACCTCAAACCTCAGCCATCATCTTCAATCCTCAATCCTCAATCCTCAATCGTCAGTCTTCAATCCTCAATACTCAATATTCAATTGTCAATCCTGAATCCAAAATCCTCAATCCTCATTGTTCAATCCTCAATACCCAATCCTCAATCTTCAATCCTCTATCCTCAATCCACAATTCTCAATACTCAATCCTCAGACCTCAGTCCTCAAACCTCAATCCTCAACCCTCAGCCCTCATCCTCAATCCTCAATCCTCAACCTCAATCCTCAATCTTCAATCCTCAATACTCAATCCTCAATCCTCAATATTCAATCCTCAATACTCAATTTTCAATACTCAATCCGCAATCATCAATCCTCAATCCCCAATCCTCAGTCATCAATCCTCAAACCTCAGTCCCCATCCACAATTCTCAATCCTCAACCCTCAATCCTCAAACCACAATCCTCAACTGTCAGTCCTCGTCCTCAATCCTCAACCCTCGATCCTCAATCCTCAGTCTTCAATCATCAATACTCAATCTTCAATCCTCAATCCTCAATCCTCAATCCTCATTCCTCAAACCTCAATCCTCAACCCTCAGTCCTTATCCTCAATTCTCAATTCTCAATCCTCAATCCTCAATCCTCAATCTTCAATCCTCAATAATGAATTTTCAATCCTAGATCCTCAATCGCCAGTCCTCAATCCTTAATCCTCAATCTTCAATCCTCAATACTCAATCTTCAATCCTCAGTCCTCAGTCCTCAATCCTCAATTCTGAATTCTCAATCCTGAATCCTCAATCTTCAGCCCTCAGTCCTCAACAATCAGTTGTCAATCCTCAATCCTCAATAGAATATCATCAATTCACAGTTTTCAATACTCAATGCTCAATCTGCAATCTTCAAATATCTATCCACAAACAACAATTCTAATCACACAACCCTCAACACTCAGTCCCCAAACCTCAATCTTCAATCCTGAATCCTCAATCCTCAATTCTCTATACTCAATCCTCAGACCTCAGTCCTCAAACCTCTATCCTCAGCCCTCAGCCCTCATCCTCAATCCTCAATCCTCAACCTCAATCCTCAATCTTCAATCCTCAATACTCAATCTTCAATCCTCAATCCTCAGTCCTCAAACCTCAATTCTGAATCCTCAATCCTGAATCCTCAATCTTCAGCCCTCAGTCCTTAACAATCGGTTGTCAATCCTCAATCCTCAATAGAATATCCTCAATTCACAGTTTTCAATACTCAATACTCAATCTGCAATCTTCAAATCTCTATCCACAAACATCAATCCTCATCACTCAACCCTCAACACTCAGTCCCCAACCCTCAATCTTCAATCCTCGATCCTCAATCCTCAATCCTCAATCCTCAGTCCCCAATCCTCAATCCTCAATCCTCAATCCTCATCCTTCGATCCTCAATACCCAATCCTCAATCTTCAATCCTCAATCCTCAATCCTCAATTCTCAATCCTCAATCCTCAGTCCTCAGACCTCAAACCTCAATCCTCAACCCTCAGCCCTCATCGTCAATCATCAAACCTCAATCCTCAATCCTCAATCGTCAATCCTCAATTATAAATCTTCAATCCTCAATACTCAATCGTCAATCCTCAATCCTCAATCCTCAATCGTCAATATTCAATCCTCAATACCCAATTTTCAATACTCAATCCGCAATCATCATACCTCAATCCTCAGTCATCAATTCTCAATCTTCAATACTCAATCGTCAATCCTCAGTCCTCAATCCTCAATCCTAATTCCTCAAACCTCAATCCTCGAACCTCAGTCCTCATACTCAATTCTCAATTCTCAATCCTCAATCCTCAATCCTCAACCCTCTATCTTCAATCCTAAATAATCAATCTCCAATACTAGATCCTCAATCCCCAATCCTCAATCCTCAATATCCAATCCTAAATCTTCAATCCTCAATCCTCTATTATCAATCGTCAATCCTCAATCCTCAATCTTCTGTCCTCAAACCTCAATCCTCAACCCTCAATCCTCAGTCCTCAGTCCTCAAACCTCAATCCTCAACCTTCAGCCCTCATCCTCGATCCTCAATCCTCAATATTCAATCCTCAACCCTCAATCCTCAAGCCTCAATCCTCAATCCTCTGTCCTCGTCCTCAAACCTCAACACTCAATAATCAATCTTCAATCGTCACTCATCAATACTCAATCTTCCATCCTCAATCCTCAATACTCAATCCTCAATCCTCAATCCCCATTCTTCAATCCTCAATCCTCAATCCTCAGTCATCAATCCTCAATCTTCAATACTCAATCGTCAACCCTCAGTCCTCAATCCTCAATCCTCAATCCTCGTTCCTCAAACCACAATCCTCAACCCTCAGTCGTCATCCTCAACTCTCAATTCTCAATCCTCAATCCTCAACCCTCAATCTTCATCCTCAATTCTCAACCTTCAGTCCTCAATCCTCAATCCTCAATCCTCAATATTGAATCCTCAATAATCAATTTTCAATCCTAGATCCTCAATCCCCAATCCTCAATCCTTAATCCTCATTCTTCAAACCTCAATACCCAATCCTCAATCTTAAATCCTCAATCCTCAATCCTTAATTCTCAATCCTCAATCCTCAGTCCTCAGACCTCAAACCTCAATCCTCAACCCTCAGCCCTCATCGTCAGTCCTCAAACCTCAATCCTCAATCCTCAATCGTCAATCCTCAATCCTCAATCTTCAATCCTCAATACTCAATCTTCAATCCTCAATCCTCAATCCTCAATCCTCAATCCTCAATATTCAATCCTCGATACCCAATTTTCAATACTCAATCCGCAATCATCAAAGCTCAATCCTCAATCCTCAGTCATCAATCCTCAATCCTCAATCCTCAATCTTCAATCCTCAATCCTCAATCCTCACTCCTCAATCGTCATTCTTCAATCCTCAATCCTCAATCCTCAATCCTCAATCCTCAGTCCTCAATCCTCAACCTTCAATACTCAATCCTCAATCCTCAATCCTCAATCTTCAATCATCAATACATAATCTTAAATCCTCAATCCTCAATCCTCAATCCTCATTCCTCAAACCTCAATCCTCAACCCACAGTCCTTATCCTCAATTCTCAACTCTCAATCCTCAATCCTCAATCCTCTATCTTCAATCCTCAATAATCAAATTTCAATCCTAGATCCTCAATCCCCAATCCTCAATCCTTAATCCTCAATCTTCAATCCTCAATCCCCAGTCCTTAATCTTCAATCCTCAATGCTCCATCCTCAATCCTCAATCCTCAGTCCTCAGTCCTCAACCCTCAATCCTCAAACCTCAATCCTCAACCGTCAGACCTCGTCCTCAACCCTCAATCCTCAATCCTCAATCTTCAATCATCAATACTCAATCTTCCATCCTCAATGCTCAATCTACAATCCCCAATCATCAATCCTCAATCCTGAATCCTCATTCTTCAATCCTCAATCCCCAGTCCTCAATCTTCAATCCTCAATGCTCAATCCTCAATCCTCAATCCTCAGTCATCAATCCTCAATCCTCAATCCACAAACCTCAATCCTCAACCGTCAGTCCTCGTCCTCAATCCTCAACACTCAATCCTCAATCCTCAATCTTCACTCATCAATACTAAATCTACAATCCCCAATCTTCAATCCTCAATCCTCAATCCTCAATCTTCAATCCTCAACCCTCAATGCTCAATCTTCATTCCTCAATACTCAACATTCAATCCTCAATCCTCAATTCTCAATCCTCAATCCTCAATACTCAATCGTCAATCCCCAATCACCAATCCTCAACCTTCAATCCTCAATCCTCAATCCTCAATCCTCAATCCTCAATCCTCAATCATCAATGTTCAATCCTCAATACTCAATCTTCAATCCTCAATCCTCATTCCTCAATCCTCAATCCTCATTCTTCAATCTTCAATACCCAATCCTCAATCTTCAATCCTCAATCCTCAATCCTCAATTCTCAATCAGCAATCCCCAATCCTCAGACCTCGAACATCAATACTCAACCCTCAGTCCTCGTCCTCAATCCACAACCCTCAATCCTCAATCCTCAATCTTCAATCCTCAATACTCAATCTTCAATCCTCAATCCTCAATCCTCAATCCTCAATCCTCAATCTTCAATCCTCACTTCCCAATCCTCAATCTACAATCATCAATGATCAGTCCTCAATCCTCAATCCTCAATCTTCAATCCTCAATACTCAATCTTCAATCCTCCATCCTCAATCCTCAATCCTCAATCTTCAATCCTCAATCCTCAATCCTCAATCCTCAATCCTCATTCTTCAATCCTCAATACCCAATCCTCAATCTTCAATCCTCAATCCTGAATCCTCAATTCTGAATCCTCAATCCTCAGTCCTCAGTCCTCAAACCTCAATCCTCGATCCTCAATCTTCAATCCTCAATACTGAATCTTCAATCCTCAATCCTCAATCCGCAATTCTTAATCCTCAATACTCAATCCTCAATCGTCAATCCTCAATCCCCAATCCTCAATCTTCAATCCTCAATCCTCAATCCTCAATCCACAATCCTCAATCTTCAATCCTCAATACTCAATCCTCAATCCTCAATACTCAATCCTCAATCCTCAATCCTCATTCTTCAATCCTCAATACCCAATCCTCAATCTTCAATCCTCAATCCTCAATCCTCAATTCGCAATCCTCAATCCTCAATCCTCAGACCTCAAACATCAATACTCAACCCTCAGTCCTCGTCCTCAATCCACAACCCTCAATCCTCAATCCTCAATCTTCAATCATCAATATTCAACCTTCAGTCCTCAATCCTCAATCATCAATCCTCAATTCTCAATCCTCAATCATCAGTCCTCAGACCTCAAACCTCAATCCTCAACCCTCAGCCCTCGTCGTCAATCATCAAACCTCAATCCTCAATCCTCAATCCTCAGAACTCAATCCTCAATCCTCAACCCTCAATCCTCAGTCCTCAAACCTCAATCCTGAAACCTCAATCCTGAATTCTCAATTTTCAGCCCTCAGTCCTCAGGAATCAATTATCAATCATCAATCCTCAATAGAATATCCTCAATTCACAGTTTTCAGTACTCAATCCTCAATCTTCAATCTTCAAATATCAATCCACAAACATCAATTCTCATCACTGAACACTCAACACTCAGTCCTCAATCTTCAATCCTCAATACTCAATCTTCAGTCCTCAATCCTCAATCCTCAATCCTCAATCCTCAATCCTCAATATTCAACAAACAACCCTCAACCATCAATCCTCATTACTCAACCATCAATCCTCAATTCTCAGTACTCAATAGAATATCCTGAATTCTCAGTTTTCAACACTCAATCCTCAATCTTCAATCTTCAAGTCTCCATCCACAAACATCAATTCTCATCACTCAACTCTCGACACTCAGTCCTGAACATTCAATCCTCAATCCTCGATCCTCAGGCATGAATACTCAATCTTCAATACTCAATCCTCAATCCTCAACCCTCAGTCCTCATCCTCAATTCTCAATTCCCTATCCTCAAACGTCAATTCTCAATCTTCAATCCTCAATATTCAACACACAGCCCTCAACCATCAATTCTCAATACTCAACCATCAATCCTCAAATCTCAATACTCAATAGAATACCCGGAATTCTCATGGTTCAATACTCAATCCACAATATTCAATAATCAAATCGCAATCCTCAAACATCAATACTCAACACTCAATCCTCAACACTCAGTCCTCTCTCTACAATCCTCCATCCTCAATCCTCTATCCTCAAGCGTCAATCCTCAATCCTCAATCCTCATCCCTCAATCCTCAGACCTCAAACCTCAATTCCGAATCCTCAATCCTGAATGCTCAATCTTCATCCGTTAGTCCGCAACAATCAGTTGCCAATCCTCAATGCTCAATAGAATATCATCAATTCACAGTTTTCAATACTCAATCCCCAATCTTCAATCTTCAAATCTCAATCCACAAACATCAACTCTCATCACTCTACCCTCAACACTCAGTCCTCAATCTTCAATCCTCAATCCTCAATCCTCAAACTTCAATCCTCAATCCTGAATCCTCAATCCCCAGTCCTCAATCTTCAATCCTCAATGCTCAATAATCAATCCTCAATCCTCAGTCCTCAATCCTCAGTCTTCAGTCCTCACTCCCCAATCCTCAATACTCATCCCTCAATCCTCAATACTCAATCCCCAATCCTCAATCCTCAATCCTCAATCATCAATACTCTATCTTCAATCCTCTATCCTCAATCCTTGATCCTCAATCCTCGGTCCTGCATCTTCAATCCTCGATCTCCTATACTCAATCCTCAAGCGTCAAACCTCAATCCTCAATCCTCAACCCTCAATCCTCAGTCCTCAAACCTCAATCCTGAAACCTCAATCCTGAATTCTCAATTTTCAGCCCTCAGTCCTCAGGAATCAATTATCAATCATCAATCCTCAATAGAATATCCTCAATTCACAGTTTTCAGTACTCAATCCTCAATCTTCAATCTTCAAATATCAATCCACAAACATCAATTCTCATCACTCAACACTCAACACTCAGTCCTCAGTCTTCAATCCTCAATCCTCAATCCTCATTCCTCAATCCTTAATCCTCAATCCTCAGTCATGAATACTCAATCTTCAATACTCAGTCCTCAATCCTCAATCCTCTATCCTCAATCCTCACTCATCAATCCTCAATCCTCAATCCTCAATCCTCATCCTTCAATCCTCAATCCTCAATCCTCAATCTGCAATCCCCAATACTCAACCCTCAATCCTCAATCGTAAATTCTCAAACCCCAATGCTCTTTCATCAATACTCAATCCTCAATCCTCAACCATTTATCCTCAATCCTCAATCTTCAATACTCAGTACTCAATCTTCAATCCCCAATCCTAGATCCTCAATCCCCAATCCTCAATCGTTAATCCTCAATCTTCAATCCTCAATACTCAATTGTCAATCCTCAATCCTCAATACTTAATACTCAATCCTCAATCCTCCGTCATCAATCCTCAATCTTCAATACTCAATCCTCAATCCTCAATTCTAAATCATCAATCCTCAATCCTCATTCCTCAAACCTCAATCCACAACCCTCAGTCCTCATCCTCAATTATCAATTCTCAATCCTCAATCCTCAAACCTCAATCTTCAATCCTCAGTAATCAATCTCCTATCCTAGATCCTCAATCCCCAATACTCAATCCTTAATCCTCAACCGTCAATCCTCAATCTTCAATCCTCAATCTTCAATACTCAATGCTCAATACTCAATCCTCAATCCTCAGTCCTCAATCCTCAATCCTCAGTCCTCAATCCTGAATCCTCAATATTCAAACCTCAATCCTCAACAGTCAGTCCTTGTCCTCAATCCAAAACGCGCAACACTCAGCCCTCAATCTTGAATCATCAATACTCAATTTTCAATCCTCAATCCTCAATCCTCAATCCCCAATCCTCAATCCTCAATATTCAATGCACAACCCTCGACCATCAATCCTCAATACTCAACCACCAATGCTCAATTCTCAATACTCAATAGAATATCCTGAATTCTCAGTTTTCAATACCCAATCCTCAATCTTCAATATTCAAGTCTCCATTCACAAACATCTATTCTCATCACTCAACCCTCAACACTCAGTCCTCAATCTTCAATCCTCAATCCTCAATCCTCAATCTTCAATCCTCAATACCCAACCTTCAATCCTCAATTGCCAATTCTCAATCCTCAATCCTCAACCCTCAGTCCTCATCCTCAATTCTCAATTCTCAATCCTCAGTCCTCAATTCTCAATCTTCAATCCTCAATAATCAATCTCCAATCCTAGATCCTCAATCCCCAATCCTCAGTCCTTAATCCTCAATCTTCAATCCTCAATTCCCAGTCCTCAATCTTCAATCCTCAATGCTCAATCGTCAATCCTCAATCCTCAGTCCACAATCCTCAATCCTCAAACCTCAATCCTCAACCGTCAGGCCTCGTCATCAATCCTCAACCCTCAATCCTCAACACTCAGTCCTCTCTCTTCAATCCTCCATCCTCAATCCTCAATCCTCAAGAGTCAATCCTCCATCCTCAATCCTCAAACCTCAATTCTCAGTCCTCAAACCTCAATCCCGAATCCTCAATCCTGAATCCTCAATCTTCAGACCTCAGTCCTCAACAATCAATTGTCAATCCTCAATCCTCAATAGAATATCCTCAATTCACAGTTTTCAAAACTCACTCACCATTCTTCAATCTTCAAATCTCAATCCACAAACATCAATTCTCATCACTCAACCCCCAACACTCAGTCCTCAATCAAAAATCCTCAATCCTCAATCCTCAATCTTCAATCCTCAGTACACAATCTTCAATCCTCAATTATCAATTCTCAGTCCTCAATACTCGATACTCAATCGTCAATCCTCAATCCCCAATCCTCAATCTTCAATCCTCAATACTCAATCCTCAATCCTCAATCCTCAATCTTCAATCCTCAATACTCAATCTTCAATCCTCAATCCTCAATTCTCAATCCTCAATCCTCAACCCTGAGTCCTCAATACTCAACACACAACCCTCAACCATCAATCCTCAATATTCAACCATCAATACTCAATTCTCAATACTCCATAGAATATCCTGAATTCACATGTTTCAATACTCAATCCACAATATTCAATAATCAAATCTCAATCCTCAAACATCAATTCTCAACACTCAATCCTCAATACTCAGTCCTCTCTCTTCAATCTTCCATCATCAATCCTCTATCCTCAAGCGTCAATCCTCAATGCTCAATCCTCAACCCTCAATCCTCAGTCCTCAAACCTCAATTCCGAATCCTCAATCCTGAATCCTCAACCTTCATCTCTCAGTCCGCAACAATCAATCGTCAATCCTCAATCCTCAATAGAATATCCTCAATTCACAGCTTCCAATACTCAATCCCCAACCTTCAATCTTCAAATCTCAATACACAAACATCAATTCTCATCACTCAACCCTCAACACTCAGTCCTCAACTTTCAATCCTCAATCCTCAACCCTCAATCGTCAATCCTCAATCCCCAATCCTCTATCGTCAATCCTCAATCCTCAATCCTCAATCCTCAATCCTCAATCCTCTATCTTCAATCCACAATACTCAATATTCAATCTTCAATCCTCAATCCTCAATCCTCAATCCTCAATCCGCAATCCTCAATCTTCAATCCTCAATACTCAATCTTCAATCCTCAATCCTCAATCCTGAAATCCTGAACCCTCAATATTCAACACACAACCCTCAACCTTCAATCCTCAATACTCAACCGTCAATCCTCAATTCTCAATACTCAATAGAATATCCTGAATTCTCAGTTTTCAATACTGAATCCTCAATCTTCAATCTTCAAGTCTCCATCCACAAACATCAATTCTCACCACTCAACCCTCAACACTCAGTCCTCAATCGTCAATACTCAATCCTCAATCCTCAATCTTCAATCCTCAGTAATCAATTTCATATCCTAGACCCTCAATCCCAATACTCAATCCTTAATCCTCAACCTTCAATCCTCAATCCCCAGTCTTCAAACTTCAATCCTCAATGCTCAATATTCAATCCTCAATCCTCAGCCCTCAGTCCTCAATCCTCAGTCCTCAATCCTCAGTCCTCAATATTCAAACCTCAATCCTCAACCGTCAGTCCTCGTCCTCAATCCTGAACCTTCAATCCTCAAACATCAATCCTCAACACTCAACCCTCAACACTCAGTCCTCTCTCTTCAATCCTCCATCCTCAACCCTCAATCCTCAAGAGTCAATCCTCAATCCTCAATCCTCAAACCTCAATTCTCAGTCCTCAAACCTCAATCCCGAATAATCAACACTGAATCCTCAATCCTCAAGCATCAATCCACAATCCTCAATCCTCAATCCTCATTCTTCAATCCTCAATCCTCAATCCTCAATCTGCAAACCTCAATACTCATTCCTCAATCCTCAATCGTCAATCCTCAAACCCCAATCCTCTATCATCAATACTCAATCCTCAATACTCAATCCTCAATCCTCAATCCTCAATCTTCAATCCTCGGCACTCAATGTTCAGCCCTCAATCCTCAATCCTCAATCATCAATCCTCAATCCGCAATCCTCAGTCTTCAATCCTCAATACTCAATCTTCAATCCTCAATCCTCTCTCCTAAAATCCTCAATCCTCAATATTCAGCACACAACACTCAACCACCAATCCTCAATACTCAACCATCAATGCTCAATTCTCAATACTCAATAGAATATCCTGAATTCTCAGTTTTCAATACCCAATCCTCAATCTTCAATATTCATGTCTCCATCCACAAACATCTATTCTCATCACTCAACCCTCAACACTCAGTCCTCAATCTTCAATCCTCAATCCTCAATCCTCAATGTTCAATCCTCAATACTCAATCTTCAATCCTCAGTTGTCAATTCTCAATCCTCAATCCTCAATCCTCAGTCTTCAATCCTCAATCTCCAATACTCAATCCTCAATCCTCAATCCTCAATCCTCAATCCTCAATCCTCAATCCTCATTCCTCAAACCGCAATCCTCAAACCTCAGTCCTCATCCTCCATCCTCAATCCTCAATCCTCAATCCTCAATATTCAATCCTCAATCCTCAATCCTCAAACCTCAATCCTCAGACATGAATACTCCATATTCAATACTCAATCCACAATCCTCAATCCTCAATCCTCAATCCTCAATCCTCAATCTTCAATCCTCAATAATCAATCTCCAATCCTAGATCCTCAATCCTCAATCTTCAATCCTCAGTAATCAATCTCCTATCCTAGATCCTCAATCCCCAATACTCAATCCTTAATCCTCAACCTTCAATCCTCTATCCCCAGTCCTCAATCTTCAATCCTCAATGCTCAATACTCAATCCTCAATCCTCAGTCCTCAATCATCAATCCTCAGTCCTCAATCCTCAACCCTCATTCCTCAGTCCTCAATCTTCAATCATCAATACTCAATTTTCAATCCTCAATCCTCATTCCTCAATCCCCAATCCTCAATCCTCAATATTCAATACACAACCCTCAACCATCAATCCTCAATCCTCAATCTTCAGTCGTCAGTAATCAATCTCCGATCCTAGACCCTCAATCCCAATACTCAATCCTTAATCCTCAACCTTCAATCCTCAATCCACAGACTTCAAACTTCAATCCTCAATGCTCAATAGTCAATCCTCAAGCCTCAGTCCTCAATCCTCAATCCTCAGTCCTCAATCCTCAATCCTCAATATTCAAACCTCAATCCTCAACACTCAGTCCTCTCTCTTCAATCCTCCATCCTCAATCCTCAATCCTCAATCCTCAAGAGTCAATCCTCCATCCTCAATCCTCAAACCTCAATTCTCAGTCCTCAAACCTCAATCCCGAATCCTCAATCCTGAATCCTCAATCTTCAGCCCTCAGTCCTCAACAATCAATTGTCAATCCTCAATCCTCAATAGAATATCCTCAATTCACAGTTTTCAAAACTCACTCACCATTCTTCAATCTTCAAATCTCAATTCACAAACATCAATTCTCATCACTCAACCCCCAACACTCAGTCCTCAATCAAAAATCCTCAATCCTCAATCCTCAATCTTCAATCCTCAGTACACAATCTTCAATCCTCAATTATCAATTCTCAGTCCTCAATACTCAATCCTCAATCGTCAATCCTCAATCCCCAATCCTCAATCTTCAATCCTCAATACTCAATCCTCAATCCTCAATCCTCAGTCTTCAATCCTCAATACTCAATCGTCAATCCTCAATCCTCAATCCTCGTACCTCAAACCTCAATCCTCAACCCTCAGTCCTCATCCTCAATTCTCTATTCTCAATCCTCAATCCTCAAACCTCAATCTTCAATCCTCGATAATCAATCTCCAATCCTAGATCCCCAATCCCCAATCCTCAATCCTTAATCCTCAATCTTGAATCCTCAATCCCCAGTACTCAATCTTCAATCCTCAATGCCCAATCCTCAATCCTCAATCCGCAGTCATCAATCCTCAATCCTCAATCCTCAGTCATCAATCCTCAATCTTCAATACTCAATCGTCAAACCTCAGCCCTCAATCCTCAATCCTCAATCCTCTTTCCTCAAACCTCAATCTTCAACCCTCAGTCCCCATCCTCAATTCTCAATTCTCAACCCTCAATCCTCAACCCTCAATCTTCAATCCTCAATACTCAATCTTCAATCCTCAATACTCAATCCTCAATCCTCAATCCTCATTCTTCAATCCTCAATACCAAATCCTCAATCTTCAATCCTCAATCCTCAATCCTCAATTCTCAATCCTCAATCCTCAATCCTCAGACCTCAAACATCAATACTCAACCCTCAGTCCTCGTCCTCAATCCACAACACTCAATCCTCAATCCTCAATCTTCAATCATCAATATTCAATCTTCAGTCCTCAATCCTCAATCCTCAATCCTCAATCCTCAATCCTCAATCCTCAATGTTCAATCCGCAATACCCAATCCTCAATCTTCAATCCTCAATCCTCAGTCCTCAATCCTCAATATTCAGTCCTCAATCCTCAGTCCTCAAACCTCAGTCCTGAATCCTCAATCCTGAATCCTCAATCTTCAGACCTCAGTCCTCAACAATCAGTTGGCAATTCTCAATCCTCAATAGAATACCATCAATTCACAGTTTTCAATACTCAATACTCAATCCGAAATCTTTAAATCTCTATCCACAAACACCAATTCTCATCACTCAACCCTCAACACTCAGTCCCCAATCCTCAATCTTCAATCCTCGATCCTCAAACCTCAATCCTCAGTCCTCAATCCTCAATTCTCAATCGTCAATCCTCAGTCCTCAGACCTCAAACCTCAATCCTCAACCCTCAGCCCTCATCGTCAATCATCAAACCTCAATCTTCAATCCTCAATCCTCAATCCTCAATCCTCAATCCTCAGTCCTCAATCCTCAATCCTCATTCCTCAAACCTCAATCCTCAAACCTCAGTCCTCATACTCAATTCTCAATTCTCAATCCTCAATCCTCAATCCTCAACCCTCTATCTTCAATCCTAAATAATCAATCTCCAATACTAGATCCTCAATCCCCAATCCTCAATCCTCAATATCCAATCCTAAATCTTCAATCCTCAATCCTCTATTATCAATCGTCAATCCTCAATCCTCAATCCTCTGTCCTCAAACCTCAATCCTCAACCCTCAATCCTCAGTCCTCAGACCTCAAACCTCAATCCTCAACATTCAGCCCTCATCCTCGATCCTCAATCCTCAATCTTCAATCCTCAATCCTCCATCCTCAAGCCTCAATCCTCAATCCTCAGTCCTCGTCCTCAAACCTCAACCCTCAATAATCAATCTTCAATCTTCACTCATCAATACTCAATCTTCCATCCTCAATCCTCAATACTCAATCCTCAATCCTCAATCCTCATTCTTCAATCCTCAATCCTCAATCCTCAGTCATCAATCCTCAATCTTCAATACTCAATCGTCAACCCTCAGTCCTCAATCCTCAATCCTCAATCCTCGTTCCTCAAACCACAATCCTCAACCCTCAGTCGTCATCCTCAACTCTCAATTCTCAATCCTCAATCCTCAACCCTCAATCTTCATCCTCAATTCTCAACCTTCAGTCCTCAATCCTCAATCCTCAATCCTCAATATTGAATCCTCAATAATCAATTTTCAATCCTAGATCCTCAATCCCCAATCCTCAATCCTTAATCCTCATTCTTCAAACCTCAATACCCAATCCTCAATCTTAAATCCTCAATCCTCAATCCTTAATTCTCAATCCTCAATCCTCAGTCCTCAGACCTCAAACCTCAATCCTCAACCCTCAGCCCTCATCGTCAGTCCTCAAACCTCAATCCTCAATCCTCAATCGTCAATCCTCAATCCTCAATCTTCAATCCTCAATACTCAATCTTCAATCCTCAATCCTCAATCCTCAATCCTCAATATTCAATCCTCGATACCCAATTTTCAATACTCAATCCGCAATCATCAAAGCTCAATCCTCAATCCTCAGTCATCAATCCTCAATCCTCAATCCTCAATCTTCAATCCTCAATCCTCAATCCTCACTCCTCAATCGTCATTCTTCAATCCTCAATCCTCAATCCTCAATCCTCAATCCTCCGTCCTCAATCCTCAACCTTCAATACTCAATCCTCAATCCTCAATCCTCAATCTTCAATCATCAATACATAATCTTAAATCCTCAATCCTCAATCCTCAATCCTCAATCCTCATTCCTCAAACCTCAATCCTCAACCCACAGTCCTTATCCTCAATTCTCAACTCTCAATCCTCAATCCTCAATCCTCTATCTTCAATCCTCAATAATCAAATTTCAATCCTAGATCCTCAATCCCCAATCCTCAATCCTTAATCCTCAATCTTCAATCCTCAATCCCCAGTCCTTAATCTTCAATCCTCAATGCTCCATCCTCAATCCTCAATCCTCAGTCCTCAGTCCTCAACCCTCAATCCTCAAACCTCAATCCTCAACCGTCAGACCTCGTCCTCAACCCTCAATCCTCAATCCTCAATCTTCAATCATCAATACTCAATCTTCAATCCTCAATGCTCAATCTACAATCCCCAATCATCAATCCTCAATCCTGAATCCTCATTCTTCAATCCTCAATCCCCAGTCCTCAATCTTCAATCCTCAATGCTCAATCCTCAATCCTCAATCCTCAGTCATCAATCCTCAATCCTCAATCCACAAACCTCAATCCTCAACCGTCAGTCCTCGTCCTCAATCCTCAACACTCAATCCTCAATCCTCAATCTTCACTCATCAATACTAAATCTTCAATCCCCAATCTTCAATCCTCAATCCTCAGTCCACAATCCTCAATCCTCAAACCTCAATCCTCAACCGTCAGGCCTCGTCATCAATCCTCAACCCTCAATCCTCAACACTCAGTC
Source organism: Calliopsis andreniformis (assembly GCF_051401765.1). Taxonomy (NCBI): domain Eukaryota; kingdom Metazoa; phylum Arthropoda; class Insecta; order Hymenoptera; family Andrenidae; genus Calliopsis; species Calliopsis andreniformis. Next base: position 1,277,826 of record NC_135071.1, on the reverse strand, counting down.
CTCTCTCTTCAATCCTCCATCCTCAATCCTCAATCCTCAAGAGTCAATCCTCCATCCTCAATCCTCAAACCTCAATTCTCAGTCCTCAAACCTCAATCCCGAATCCTCAATCCTGAATCCTCAATCTTCAGACCTCAGTCCTCAACAATCAATTGTCAATCCTCAATCCTCAATAGAATATCGTCAATTCACAGTTTTCAAAACTCACTCACCATTCTTCAATCTTCAAATCTCAATCCACAAACATCAATTCTCATCACTCAACCCCCAACACTCAGTCCTCAATCAAAAATCCTCAATCCTCAATCCTCAATCTTCAATCCTCAGTACACAATCTTCAATCCTCAATTATCAATTCTCAGTCCTCAATACTCGATACTCAATCGTCAATCCTCAATCCCCAATCCTCAATCTTCAATCCTCAATACTCAATCCTCAATCCTCAATCCTCAATCTTCAATCCTCAATACTCAATCTTCAATCCTCAATCCTCAATTCTCAATCCTCAATCCTCAACCCTGAGTCCTCAATACTCAACACACAACCCTCAACCATCAATCCTCAATATTCAACCATCAATACTCAATTCTCAATACTCCATAGAATATCCTGAATTCACATGTTTCAATACTCAATCCACAATATTCAATAATCAAATCTCAATCCTCAAACATCAATTCTCAACACTCAATCCTCAATACTCAGTCCTCTCTCTTCAATCTTCCATCATCAATCCTCTATCCTCAAGCGTCAATCCTCAATGCTCAATCCTCAACCCTCAATCCTCAGTCCTCAAACCTCAATTCCGAATCCTCAATCCTGAATCCTCAACCTTCATCTCTCAGTCCGCAACAATCAATCGTCAATCCTCAATCCTCAATAGAATATCCTCAATTCACAGCTTCCAATACTCAATCCCCAACCTTCAATCTTCAAATCTCAATACACAAACATCAATTCTCATCACTCAACCCTCAACACTCAGTCCTCAACTTTCAATCCTCAATCCTCAACCCTCAATCGTCAATCCTCAATCCCCAATCCTCTATCGTCAATCCTCAATCCTCAATCCTCAATCCTCAATCCTCAATCCTCTATCTTCAATCCACAATACTCAATATTCAATCTTCAATCCTCAATCCTCAATCCTCAATCCTCAATCCGCAATCCTCAATCTTCAATCCTCAATACTCAATCTTCAATCCTCAATCCTCAATCCTGAAATCCTGAACCCTCAATATTCAACACACAACCCTCAACCTTCAATCCTCAATACTCAACCGTCAATCCTCAATTCTCAATACTCAATAGAATATCCTGAATTCTCAGTTTTCAATACTGAATCCTCAATCTTCAATCTTCAAGTCTCCATCCACAAACATCAATTCTCACCACTCAACCCTCAACACTCAGTCCTCAATCGTCAATACTCAATCCTCAATCCTCAATCTTCAATCCTCAGTAATCAATTTCATATCCTAGACCCTCAATCCCAATACTCAATCCTTAATCCTCAACCTTCAATCCTCAATCCCCAGTCTTCAAACTTCAAACCTCAATGCTCAATATTCAATCCTCAATCCTCAGCCCTCAGTCCTCAATCCTCAGTCCTCAATCCTCAGTCCTCAATATTCAAACCTCAATCCTCAACCGTCAGTCCTCGTCCTCAATCCTGAACCTTCAATCCTCAAACATCAATCCTCAACACTCAACCCTCAACACTCAGTCCTCTCTCTTCAATCCTCCATCCTCAACCCTCAATCCTCAAGAGTCAATCCTCAATCCTCAATCCTCAAACCTCAATTCTCAGTCCTCAAACCTCAATCCCGAATAATCAACACTGAATCCTCAATCCTCAAGCATCAATCCACAATCCTCAATCCTCAATCCTCATTCTTCAATCCTCAATCCTCAATCCTCAATCTGCAAACCTCAATACTCATTCCTCAATCCTCAATCGTCAATCCTCAAACCCCAATCCTCTATCATCAATACTCAATCCTCAATACTCAATCCTCAATCCTCAATCCTCAATCTTCAATCCTCGGCACTCAATGTTCAGCCCTCAATCCTCAATCCTCAATCATCAATCCTCAATCCGCAATCCTCAGTCTTCAATCCTCAATACTCAATCTTCAATCCTCAATCCTCTCTCCTAAAATCCTCAATCCTCAATATTCAGCACACAACACTCAACCACCAATCCTCAATACTCAACCATCAATGCTCAATTCTCAATACTCAATAGAATATCCTGAATTCTCAGTTTTCAATACCCAATCCTCAATCTTCAATATTCATGTCTCCATCCACAAACATCTATTCTCATCACTCAACCCTCAACACTCAGTCCTCAATCTTCAATCCTCAATCCTCAATCCTCAATGTTCAATCCTCAATACTCAATCTTCAATCCTCAGTTGTCAATTCTCAATCCTCAATCCTCAATCCTCAGTCTTCAATCCTCAATCTCCAATACTCAATCCTCAATCCTCAATCCTCAATCCTCAATCCTCAATCCTCAATCCTCATTCCTCAAACCGCAATCCTCAAACCTCAGTCCTCATCCTCCATCCTCAATCCTCAATCCTCAATCCTCAATATTCAATCCTCAATCCTCAATCCTCAAACCTCAATCCTCAGACATGAATACTCCATATTCAATACTCAATCCACAATCCTCAATCCTCAATCCTCAATCCTCAATCCTCAATCTTCAATCCTCAATAATCAATCTCCAATCCTAGATCCTCAATCCTCAATCTTCAATCCTCAGTAATCAATCTCCTATCCTAGATCCTCAATCCCCAATACTCAATCCTTAATCCTCAACCTTCAATCCTCTATCCCCAGTCCTCAATCTTCAATCCTCAATGCTCAATACTCAATCCTCAATCCTCAGTCCTCAATCATCAATCCTCAGTCCTCAATCCTCAACCCTCATTCCTCAGTCCTCAATCTTCAATCATCAATACTCAATTTTCAATCCTCAATCCTCATTCCTCAATCCCCAATCCTCAATCCTCAATATTCAATACACAACCCTCAACCATCAATCCTCAATCCTCAATCTTCAGTCGTCAGTAATCAATCTCCGATCCTAGACCCTCAATCCCAATACTCAATCCTTAATCCTCAACCTTCAATCCTCAATCCACAGACTTCAAACTTCAATCCTCAATGCTCAATAGTCAATCCTCAAGCCTCAGTCCTCAATCCTCAATCCTCAGTCCTCAATCCTCAATCCTCAATATTCAAACCTCAATCCTCAACACTCAGTCCTCTCTCTTCAATCCTCCATCCTCAATCCTCAATCCTCAATCCTCAAGAGTCAATCCTCCATCCTCAATCCTCAAACCTCAATTCTCAGTCCTCAAACCTCAATCCCGAATCCTCAATCCTGAATCCTCAATCTTCAGCCCTCAGTCCTCAACAATCAATTGTCAATCCTCAATCCTCAATAGAATATCCTCAATTCACAGTTTTCAAAACTCACTCACCATTCTTCAATCTTCAAATCTCAATCCACAAACATCAATTCTCATCACTCAACCCCCAACACTCAGTCCTCAATCAAAAATCCTCAATCTTCAATCCTCAGTACACAATCTTCAATCCTCAATTATCAATTCTCAGTCCTCAATACTCAATCCTCAATCGTCAATCCTCAATCCCCAATCCTCAATCTTCAATCCTCAATACTCAATCCTCAATCCTCAATCCTCAGTCTTCAATCCTCAATACTCAATCGTCAATCCTCAATCCTCAATCCTCGTACCTCAAACCTCAATCCTCAACCCTCAGTCCTCATCCTCAATTCTCTATTCTCAATCCTCAATCCTCAAACCTCAATCTTCAATCCTCGATAATCAATCTCCAATCCTAGATCCCCAATCCCCAATCCTCAATCCTTAATCCTCAATCTTGAATCCTCAATCCCCAGTACTCAATCTTCAATCCTCAATGCCCAATCCTCAATCCTCAATCCGCAGTCATCAATCCTCAATCCTCAATCCTCAGTCATCAATCCTCAATCTTCAATACTCAATCGTCAAACCTCAGCCCTCAATCCTCAATCCTCAATCCTCTTTCCTCAAACCTCAATCTTCAACCCTCAGTCCCCATCCTCAATTCTCAATTCTCAACCCTCAATCCTCAACCCTCAATCTTCAATCCTCAATACTCAATCTTCAATCCTCAATACTCAATCCTCAATCCTCAATCCTCATTCTTCAATCCTCAATACCAAATCCTCAATCTTCAATCCTCAATCCTCAATCCTCAATTCTCAATCCTCAATCCTCAATCCTCAGACCTCAAACATCAATACTCAACCCTCAGTCCTCGTCCTCAATCCACAACACTCAATCCTCAATCCTCAATCTTCAATCATCAATATTCAATCTTCAGTCCTCAATCCTCAATCCTCAATCCTCAATCCTCAATCCTCAATCCTCAATGTTCAATCCGCAATACCCAATCCTCAATCTTCAATCCTCAATCCTCAGTCCTCAATCCTCAATATTCAGTCCTCAATCCTCAGTCCTCAAACCTCAGTCCTGAATCCTCAATCCTGAATCCTCAATCTTCAGACCTCAGTCCTCAACAATCAGTTGGCAATTCTCAATCCTCAATAGAATACCATCAATTCACAGTTTTCAATACTCAATACTCAATCCGAAATCTTTAAATCTCTATCCACAAACACCAATTCTCATCACTCAACCCTCAACACTCAGTCCCCAATCCTCAATCTTCAATCCTCGATCCTCAAACCTCAATCCTCAGTCCTCAATCCTCAATTCTCAATCGTCAATCCTCAGTCCTCAGACATCAAACCTCAATCCTCAACCCTCAGCCCTCATCGTCAATCATCAAACCTCAATCTTCAATCCTCAATCCTCAATCCTCAATCCTCAATCCTCAGTCCTCAATCCTCAATCCTCATTCCTCAAACCTCAATCCTCAAACCTCAGTCCTCATACTCAATTCTCAATTCTCAATCCTCAATCCTCAATCCTCAACCCTCTATCTTCAATCCTAAATAATCAATCTCCAATACTAGATCCTCAATCCCCAATCCTCAATCCTCAATATCCAATCCTAAATCTTCAATCCTCAATCCTCTATTATCAATCGTCAATCCTCAATCCTCAATCCTCTGTCCTCAAACCTCAATCCTCAACCCTCAATCCTCAGTCCTCAGACCTCAAACCTCAATCCTCAACATTCAGCCCTCATCCTCGATCCTCAATCCTCAATCTTCAATCCTCAATCCTCCATCCTCAAGCCTCAATCCTCAATCCTCAGTCCTCGTCCTCAAACCTCAACCCTCAATAATCAATCTTCAATCTTCACTCATCAATACTCAATCTTCCATCCTCAATCCTCAATACTCAATCCTCAATCCTCAATCCTCATTCTTCAATCCTCAATCCTCAATCCTCAGTCATCAATCCTCAATCTTCAATACTCAATCGTCAACCCTCAGTCCTCAATCCTCAATCCTCAATCCTCGTTCCTCAAACCACAATCCTCAACCCTCAGTCGTCATCCTCAACTCTCAATTCTCAATCCTCAATCCTCAACCCTCAATCTTCATCCTCAATTCTCAACCTTCAGTCCTCAATCCTCAATCCTCAATCCTCAATATTGAATCCTCAATAATCAATTTTCAATCCTAGATCCTCAATCCCCAATCCTCAATCCTTAATCCTCATTCTTCAAACCTCAATACCCAATCCTCAATCTTAAATCCTCAATCCTCAATCCTTAATTCTCAATCCTCAATCCTCAGTCCTCAGACCTCAAACCTCAATCCTCAACCCTCAGCCCTCATCGTCAGTCCTCAAACCTCAATCCTCAATCCTCAATCGTCAATCCTCAATCCTCAATCTTCAATCCTCAATACTCAATCTTCAATCCTCAATCCTCAATCCTCAATCCTCAATATTCAATCCTCGATACCCAATTTTCAATACTCAATCCGCAATCATCAAAGCTCAATCCTCAATCCTCAGTCATCAATCCTCAATCCTCAATCCTCAATCTTCAATCCTCAATCCTCAATCCTCACTCCTCAATCGTCATTCTTCAATCCTCAATCCTCAATCCTCAATCCTCAATCCTCCGTCCTCAATCCTCAACCTTCAATACTCAATCCTCAATCCTCAATCCTCAATCTTCAATCATCAATACATAATCTTAAATCCTCAATCCTCAATCCTCAATCCTCAATCCTCATTCCTCAAACCTCAATCCTCAACCCACAGTCCTTATCCTCAATTCTCAACTCTCAATCCTCAATCCTCAATCCTCTATCTTCAATCCTCAATAATCAAATTTCAATCCTAGATCCTCAATCCCCAATCCTCAATCCTTAATCCTCAATCTTCAATCCTCAATCCCCAGTCCTTAATCTTCAATCCTCAATGCTCCATCCTCAATCCTCAATCCTCAGTCCTCAGTCCTCAACCCTCAATCCTCAAACCTCAATCCTCAACCGTCAGACCTCGTCCTCAACCCTCAATCCTCAATCCTCAATCTTCAATCATCAATACTCAATCTTCAATCCTCAATGCTCAATCTACAATCCCCAATCATCAATCCTCAATCCTGAATCCTCATTCTTCAATCCTCAATCCCCAGTCCTCAATCTTCAATCCTCAATGCTCAATCCTCAATCCTCAATCCTCAGTCATCAATCCTCAATCCTCAATCCACAAACCTCAATCCTCAACCGTCAGTCCTCGTCCTCAATCCTCAACACTCAATCCTCAATCCTCAATCTTCACTCATCAATACTAAATCTTCAATCCCCAATCTTCAATCCTCAATCCTCAATCCTCAATCTTCAATCCTCAACCCTCAATCCTCAATCTTCAATCCTCAATCCTCAATTCTCAATCAGCAATCCCCAATCCTCAGACCTCGAACATCAATACTCAACCCTCAGTCCTCGTCCTCAATCCACAACCCTCAATCCTCAATCCTCAATCTTCAATCCTCAATACTCAATCTTCAATCCTCAATCCTCAATCCTCAATCCTCAATCCTCAATCTTCAATCCTCACTTCCCAATCCTCAATCTACAATCATCAATGATCAGTCCTCAATACTGAATCTTCAATCCTCAATCCTCAATCCGCAATTCTTAATCCTCAATACTCAATCCTCAATCGTCAATCCTCAATCCCCAATCCTCAATCTTCAATCCTCAATCCTCAATCCTCAATCCACAATCCTCAATCTTCAATCCTCAATACTCAATCCTCAATCCTCAATACTCAATCCTCAATCCTCAATCCTCATTCTTCAATCCTCAATACCCAATCCTCAATCTTCAATCCTCAATCCTCAATCCTCAATTCTCAATCCTCAATCCTCAATCCTCAGACCTCAAACATCAACACTCAACCCTCAGTCCTCGTCCTCAATCCACAACCCTCAATCCTCAATCCTCAATCTTCAATCATCAATATTCAACCTTCAGTCCTCAATCCTCAATCATCAATCCTCAATTCTCAATCCTCAATCATCAGTCCTCAGACCTCAAACCTCAATCCTCAACCCTCAGCCCTCGTCGTCAATCATCAAACCTCAATCCTCAATCCTCAATCGTCAATCCTCAATCCTCAATCTTCAATACTCAATACTCAATCGTCAATCCTCAATCCTCAATCCTCAATCCTCAATATTCAATCCTCAATACCCAATTTTCAATACTCAATCCGCAATCATCATACCTCAATCCTCAGTCATCAATTCTCAATCTTCAATACTGAATCGTCAATCCTCAGTCCTCAATCCTCAATCCTCAATCCTCGTACCTCAAACCTCAATCCTCAACCCTCAGTCCTCATCCTCAATTCTCTATTCTCAATCCTCAATCCTCAACCCTCAATCTTCAATCCTCGATAATCAATCTCCAATCCTAGATCCCCAATCCCCAATCCTCAATCCTTAATCCTCAATCGTCAATCCTCAATCCTCAATCCTCAATCCTCAATATTCAATCCTCAATACCCAATTTTCAATACTCAATCCGCAATCATCATACCTCAATCCTCAGTCATCAATTCTCAATCTTCAATACTCAATCGTCAATCCTCAGTCCTCAATACTCAATCCTCAATCCTCGTACCTCAAACCTCAATCCTCAACCCTCAGTCCTCATCCTCAATTCTCTATTCTCAATCCTCAATCCTCAACCCTCAATCTTCAATCCTCGATAATCAATCTCCAATCCTAGATCCCCAATCCCCAATCCTCAATCCTTAATCCTCAATCTTGAATCCTCAATCCCCAGTACTCAATCTTCAATCCTCAATGCCCAATCCTCAATCCTCAATCCTCAGTCCTCAATTCTCAACCCTCAGTCCTCGTCATCAATCCTCAACCCTCAATAATCAATCCGTAATCTTCAATCATCAATACCC